>NC_141156.1:55080975-55700142 GCF_053477565.2 Lygodium microphyllum | reverse complement strand
TGCAAGTATAGCATGCTCGCTAAAATATACTCCAAAGTCTCTCACCGTGGACACTTCACCATACACACTATCAACCAAGGTTTCAATAGAGTGTCCTTTCAATACCATGCTAGATGGAATATGTAACTTATCACAATTCTCTGTAATACCCACTCCATCCCTTATCCCTTGAATCCAACTAATAAATCCATTATTCATTATACCACCAACGATTGACATCCTCATATTCCCAAACAACCATAGCACCTTAACATACTACCATAAATGAGAGTAACATAGTGCCACATTAACAATATCTTCACGGGAGTCCTTCATCACGATGGGCAAGATCTGCCTAAAATCACGTCCAAGCAAAGTGACATTTCCACCAAATGGTTTATCACAACTCATAACATCTCTTAAAGTTATGTCAACAACTTTAAATGCAAACATGTGCATCATGGGAGCCTCATCCCACAAAATAAGGCTCGATTGTCTAAACAGTGGAGCAAGATCGCTCTGAACAGAAATATTACACAGGTGGATTGATTATATAGATCCAATGGAATTTTAAACCTCAAGTGAGTAGTACGACTACCCTGTAGAAGCAAAGCAGCAATGCCAGATGATGCTGTTGCCAATGCTATATGTCGATCACTACAGAACCTAGCAAGCAAGCACTTGTAAAGAAATATCTTTCTAGATCCACCGGGACCATTAAAAAAAAAAACATTCCCAAAGTTTCCACCAATAGCACCTATAATTGCATTATATGCAACTCTGTGTCTGTCATTCAACATTGCCTCCATGGAAACACAAACTCTATGTTGCTCCAGTATATCATATGCATATTTATATTCTAAAAGAGGGTTAACACACAACTGAGGTTCTGGCAATCCATCAAAGTCAAACAATATTCGCCCATGCTGTCGTAAAAGATCTCGAGGATACAATAAAGCCCTATTTGATGCCTCTTGTTGTAGAACTACAGAAGATATATGCACATGCTCTAGCTGTAACTTATACAAAATATCCTCTACCATTGGTGACATAAACATATCCCAAAGCTGACTAGGCTGCGCAGGCTCATAGAAGACCAAAATTGTAGCAAACAAAGCACGCAACTGGGCACCAATTTGTACAGATGCAACTTCTTCCAAGCACACAATACACTCATCATCACCCTCTAACACACCCTTTGTAATGTAGGCTTCCTTAAAGTTGTTGTATACCACATGCCAACAATATGCAAATCATCAAAAGACATACATCCTCGAGACATTGTCAAGAGCATTCGCAAGTAATAACGCTCATTAGATGTGGTTGGCACAAAGTATATTCAACCACACGTATTTCCACACTTTCTCTTTGTCCATACCTTTCATTGTGCATTCCACACCCAATACACCGAGAAGTCTTGATAGCGAATAGCTCAAGCCTCTGGATGAATATGATTGTACACAAACCATTCCGTAAGAGTAGTTTTCATGATATCTTCATTCTACATAACATCTTCATTCTCATTGTGCAATGCATAGTCATATATTTGCTAACACGCTTCTGAAGCAGAAACATACCGTGCATCTAAATAACTCTCGATCTCATCCACTTTGTAATCATCTTTCCATCATCTCGTCTTCTTTAAACAAGATAGCCAGAGTTATCGATAGTTGTTACATTCACAAACCTCCAAGGGAATTTTTTAGTGCATCGACCATTGCACATGCAAGGGCTCTTGGGATTCATTGCACCGCAACGACCATGGGCATTGCATTTTGAGATAGTTTCAAACAAAGTTGAAAATTTTGCTTTTTCAGGAAACTCAACACAAACAAATCTATCATAATGGCATGCTTCAAAGGGTGGTCCAAAATTAGAAAGTATGAGAATGCAGTAGCCTCGGCTTTTGAAACTCAATCACACTAACATAGCCTGCAACATTCCCAAATAGATTCCTTTTCAACAATGTATGCATCATATCAGCATGTTTTTTATGAAAGACTCGAGCAGTCAAATTAGGACAATCATAAACAGTCTATCTAGGCAACAAAGCATTAGTTATCTCTAACCACTTTGGATTACATGCCATCATTATAAAGAGATTAGATTTTCCCTTACTCTGCACTATAGCCATGGCATCTTGATACAACTGATACATGTGCCTTGGCTCACCAGTAAAAGAAGATGACAAAACCACCCTTTTACCAATAGAGGCACCAATAATTCCCATTGGCCCATCATCCATCACTTCCATCATATCTATTAAGCCTTTATAAACTTCCGAGCGTAAAACCGATTGATTCTAATGACACCAAGCCAATCTACATTGCTCTATACTACAGTAAGCATCAACAATAAATTGTTGCAACAATCGACCACCTTGAAACATGCACACCTCAGTGTCCTCACACACGTAGTCTAAATGCATAAAATTGCATCTGAGTAACATAGTCCTTATTAGACAATCCATGTATATTAATTGAAACATTAACACCACTATAAGGTACCTTTACATGCCAACCATTATCACCCATAGGAAAAAGAAGAATGTATAGCATTGGCATATATGCCCTATGTAAGTTTGAAATAGCAATACATCATCCATCTCAGCTATAAATATGTATGTCTCGACGATCAAGAGTATTCTCATCACCTTGTTCTGGAATGATAGCCACAACCTCAATTACCACTGGGGTTGAGTATTGTCTATTAGCATGTTGAACCCCAAAAATAGTCATTCTCAAATCATGCAAGGGATTGCTTTGCGGATACATACCTACAGATCTAAAAGCTTGTGCATATGCATTTTGTTGATACATCATAGACTGAAGCTTCCCAAGAAAATTTTGCAATAAATTAGGCATAACATCCAACCGATTAGATAACTCATGCTCAGTATCATAAACATAAAGTTGTGCAAATCTTGGCCTTTTCTGTTGTCACACATTAGGAATCAAAGGGCCTATATGATGATAAATGGAGCCATTGTCTGAAAATGTATCAATGGGGATATCTGAGGATGTACCTAAAATCAAGCCTCGGAAGATAGCCTCTTTGTTTCTTGAAGAGCTTGAAGTGGTAGTAGTTAAGATAGAAATGGTAGAAGGGAAATATTTAAATCTAGGAGCTCAATTGGAATCCCGAGATTGGGGAAGGTTTGAGGAAGTATTACGAGCACATGTTGGGGAATTTTCTTGGTCTTATACTAATCTTAAAGTTATTAAAGCTGAACTTTGTCAGCATTATATTGTTCTAGAACCACGCACAAAACCCGTATATCAACTCCAACGATGAACAAATCCTGTATATGTAGAATTGCTCAAAGCTGAGATTACTAAGCTTTTAGATACGGGATTTATTTATCATGTTGCATATAGTGGATGGGTTTCCCCTATTGTGGTAATACCCAAGAAGAACAGTACGAAGATTCGCATTTGTGTTGATTATAGAAAGCTAAATAGCCAAACATGTAAAGATAATTTTCCTTTGCCATTTACAGATCAGCTACTTGATAAAGTTGCAGGCCATGAGCTATATTCTTTCATGGATGGGTTTAGTGGCTACAACCAAGTGCTAATTCATCCTGAAGATCAATCCAAAACTACATGTACTACTGAATGGGGTACATTCGCTTATAAAGTATTGCATTTTGGTTAGTACAATGCACCCTCAACATTTCAAAGAGTTATGATTGCTCCTTATCAAGATTTTCTATGACAATGGATTGAAATTTTTCTAGATGATTTTTGTGTCTATGGGACGGCAAAAAGAAATGCTGATCAATTGGCGCAAGTATGTGAACGTAGTGATGAAGTAGGTATCTCCTTGAACCCTGATAAATGTGTTTTTGGAGTGCCAAAAGGAACTTTGTTGGGGCATATCATTTCTAAAGAAGGCATTCTATGGATCTGGCTAAATTTTCTAAGATTTATGCACTTCCACCTCCAACAAACCTTAAGCAATTGCGTGGATTTTTGGGGCATATAAATTATTATCGATGATTCATTTCTGATTTTGCAAAAGTGACCTCACCTTTGACAAATTTGCTATGAAAGGATACTCCTTTCAATTGGGATAATGTCTGCCAGAAAGCATTTAATTTCTCAAGCAAAAGTTAATTGAAGGACCAGTATTGGCACCCCTAGATTGGACAAAAGAATTCCATATTCATGTAGATGCATCTATGGATGTTGTAGGAGAAGTTTTATGCCAAGTAGATGACAAAAAGGTGGATCATCCAATTTATTATGCAAGTCATAATTTAAATGATGCGGAAAGAAATTATACTACCACTGAGAAAGAATGCTTATCAATGGTATTTGCAGTGGAAAATTTTTGTCATTATTTATTAGGGAACAAATTTACTATTTATGTTGATCATGAAGCGCTGAAGTGTTTGCTTAATAAAGCAAAACTTTCGGGACGTGTGATTCGATGGATGTTGTTATTTTAAGAGACTGATTTTCAAATAGTTACTCATCTTGGTAGAGCTCATATTCTAGTAAATCATCTTTCACAATTATTAACATCTAACAAGGAAGAAGGTATGGAGGATGATTTACCAGGTATGTCACTTTTTACTGTGGAGACGCAAGTTTCATGGTTTACTGATATTGCAAATTTTCTTAACACAGCTCGTTATCCACCTGGTGCTGATAAACGATGAAAACAACAAATTTTAATGCAATCACGTTCTTATGGATTATTAGGGGGTTACCTTTATAAATTCTTTCCACGCGATGGTATCTATTGACAATTTGTAAGTGAAGATGAAGTCCATGTGGTTCTTTAGGCATTGCATGATGAGCCATGTGGTGGCCATTTTACCAGTGAATTAACTGCAAGGAAAGTTCTATTAGTTGGTTATTGGTGGCCTACCCAATTTAAAGATGTTTATTATTATTATCGAAAATGTGATATATGTCAAAGGACTGGTCAGTCTTCCAAGAGTTTTGCTACACCCTTGACACCTATATTGACATTAGCGCCTTTTGAGAAGCGGGGAGTTGACTTTTGGACCCAATTGATCCACCTACTAGATATAGATCTAATCATTATATGCCCTCTATAGGAAGTTATGGAAGCTCAAAGGTGGGGATGTGTAGGTTGGCTATGGCTACCACAAGGTGCTCTGAAGATGAAGTTGAAAAAGAATGAAGTCATACATTGATCTTGAGCTAGATGTGAGCTTGGCAGAGATTGAGAGGGACCGAGAGAGGTAGAGAGGTAGTGCCATGCTCAATTGGGCTATGATACCATGTTAAATATATGGGATCTAGAGCATGGCAGATGCAGAAGCTATGAAGGTTGAAAGAGGAAGAAGAAACTCATGAAGACATTGACCCTGACAAGACAAATTGTCACACAAGTGAATTAGGTTCCAAGATTGAGACTTGGACTCATAAACACAATCTTGTGTATGGACAGTGACATAGACACTTTACTGAAAAGAAAAGAGTACTATCATTGCAATAGAAAAGAGTGCAAGTACAATGCTTTATAGGAATTGAATGATAGCACTTCTTCTACTGTGCATATGGGATTCTCATCCTGAGCCCTCACTGATCCTAAGTGTGATTGCAAATATCTCAACAACCATTTTGGGTTGGGGTATGGGGGGGTCAATTGACACTTAATACCCCTCTGCTCAAAGGCATGTGACACATATTCTCTGCCATTGTCAGACCTAAGGCATTTTAGCCTATGCCCAGTCAGGTTCTCAACCAAAGCAAGCCATCTCTGAAACACAGCCAAGACATCAGACTTAAGCTTAATGGGCAAGCCCAGACTTTACGCAAAAAAACATCAATGAACGTCACAAAATACTTTACACCGCCCATAGATTGACAGGGCATGGGCCCATAGACATCTAAATGTACCAATGCCAGGAGCTCACTCATGCGTGTCCTACTAGGATTCTTATGCTATTCCTAGTCTATTTGTCATAAAGACAATGCTCACATGAATCAAAACATGCATAGTCAAGGGACAGTAAGTATTGCAAACTAGAAAGCATTTTCATTCCCTTCAAAGGCATATGGCCCAAATGGACATGCCAAAGAGATAGATGTGGGATGGAACCCATTGAAAAAACATGATCAACAGAGGATCTAGAAACTGCAAGAGGATAGAGGCTTCCACCAGTCTTGGCACCTCTAGCAAGCACAAGTCTGCCATGGGTGATCTTCCAGGCATAATCCCCAAAAGAAATATGAAACTCAGCATCATCGAGCTGCCCTGCAAACATAAGATTGTGTGTAAGCATAGGCACATGACGTACATTCTGTAACAGAAAAGTACTACTAGTAGAGAACTGTAGCTGTACATCTCCAATGCCAACAATAGCAAGTGATCTGTCATCACCCAAGCGAACTAAATCAGAGACAGTGTGGTAGGAGTGAAACAAGTCATGACATTGTGTAACATGAAATGAAGCATAATAATCCAAAATCCAACACTGTGCATACATAGAGTGAACCTTGGTCAATGGTGTAGCATCACAAGAACAAGCTACAAGTATGTACTTCCCATCGGAGTCATCAGTCTGCATGACATTTATATCCTCGATTTTTACACTGGATTTCACAGGTACCATGTTGCGATCAGAGGATTTTTTCTGTACTTTGTCTTTCCCCTTCTCTTTGTACTTCTCTTTGTGCAACTCATGACACTATGGGCATATATGACCCTTCTTGCCACAATGATGACATGTCACGTTAGCATTTCTTCTAGGAGACTTGCTGTGCGACTTACCATGCGACTTAGACCTAGACTTCTGTGAGTCTCTGCCACGGCCATTCCCACAGTCATTCTTGCCATTACCATCTCTACCTCTAAAAGTCAAAGCATGCGACACATGAGAGGCATCCAAGTTCTTACAGTTGATCTCTTCCTGCAAAAGCGCACTCTCTACATCAAGCAAGTTCAAAATAGTAGTAGGAGCACATAAGGCAGTGCAGAATACATCCCATGACTCACTCAGAGTCCTAAGAAAAAACAACAAAGTAACCTCATCATTGAAGGTAATGCTCTGTGAAGTCAAGTTCTTGAGAATAGCATGGAACTGGCTCAAATGAGCAGATATTGTCATATTCTCCTTCATGCATAGGTCTAAAACTTGCTTCAGTCAATACATCCAACTTGTTGGACTTTTCTTGTCTTAGAGGTTCTTGTTCTTATCCCAAAGTTGCCAAGCACTCTGTGCTTCCTCAACCACATTGTAATGCACCTATTTAGTGAGAGACAAGATGAGGGTGGACTTGCATAACTCATCAAGCTCGTCCCATTCATCATCAGTGATAGTTTCAGGCTACTCGCCATGCATCCTTAGTAGCTTTATTTGTGATTTTTGCACCAATACCTGCCAAACTTGGCTCTTCTAATAGGCATAACTCGTACCATCAAGCTTAGTGATGTTGAAGATAGCATTGTCCTCCTTGGAAGAAGAACCCATAATGCAATCCAAAACAATGCATACAGATCAAAACTACTTGCTGTTTTTTGCTGTAAACAGCCAAAATACCACCAAAACCAAAGCAAAATGACCACGAATTGATAGCTAATGATGCTTCCCACCAAGTACTATCAAAAGTACATAAAATCAGGATGATTCAGCATGAAGATTCCATGTCAATCCATGCATAACTTCTTGTTGTAATAAATTACAGCCAAGTACAATGAGAGCAAACTTTAGGCAAAATGAATGCACCAAGTCAACCACTGACTGTCAAAGCATAACCAGCATCAAGCAAGCATAAATCAACATGTGACAATCATACGGACATCGAGAAAACACCCAAGCATGTCAAACAAATCCCTCAGTAAGTCGACACACCCCCTTTGTAATAGGGCAAAGTGTACACAACACTGGCAAGACCTAACACAAAGAGGTGTATGCTCAGAGGGTGCAAAGCCCAAATCAGCCCAAATACATCTGTGAGGACCACCGCATATCAACCATGCAATATCCAAGTGAAGATCCCAATCTCAAGTATATGAATGCTCTAGCAGCATAAACCACTTGCTCAATGTCTGTCAAGCATATCAAGGTGCTCCCATTGGCACAAAAGCCGTAAATATTAAGCAAAGAAGCTCAACAAGGGCATATGATAGCACCAGTGCTAGAAGATCCAAGATTAAGCATCAATAAGACCTCATGAGCATGTAGGCCATGTAGCATCTATACATAGCATCGATAGACATCAAGTACATCCAAACTATAACTCTGGCAAGTCAAGAAATAGCCAAAGTAAGCTCCAAGTAATCAGATGTCAATCCAAAGAAAGGCTTAGTAGCATCCGACTGCAAACAATGTAATGGGCATGTAATAATGGCATAGGCCAAGCATGTCAAGACCGGTCAGACATAAACAAAGTACATGCCATGAGTACATCAGAGATGAAGATCCAAATGCTATGTGAAGCGAGCTCAAGCTCAACCAATGATTCAAGAGCAAATCCAATGTCTATGTCGATCCACGAGAGTCACTGCATCAATGTATATAGCCAAGACATAACCCGAATCCAATATGTATTCAATATCCATTGAGAAGTGAGATCAGCTCTACTATAAGAAGCATGAAATCACTATCCAAAACTGAGCCAAATGATGGCTTGAACCAACCCAAAATCATAGCCAGACAATGGCGCATCATTCCCTACCATATAGGCATCAAGGGAGCATGAAAAACCATTACATAAGCATAATCCATACGCATGAGACAATCAAGGACCATATGCTACCATGTTTTCCAGCCAAGAATTTGTGATGTCTAGTCAAGATCTGAAGTATGATCAGCCTGAGAAATGATCTTGCAACATGAGGCATACATCCAGCAAGCATTAGGCATGCATATGTAGGCATTACGGGCATCAAATGATGTGTAGGTGAGCTCTAGTGAACCTGTAAAAGCTTGTTCCAATCTTGAATAGCAGGTTTATTTTGGTTTATTTTACATTCCAGCAAGAATGACCTCAATCCAATGCCACAAACCAAGTGGTAATTATCAATGATCACCAAACATGAGTGCCAAGCTTGAATAACTGCCAAATGAAGAGGGTAATGACCAGAGAACCAAATTGTGTAGTATGTAGATGCATTCCAAGCTTGCGTAAAATAGGCACAGCCTGCGTGGCAAGGCAACAATTTGTTTGTGCTTCAATGTGGCTGATGGAGGGCTTGGAGGTAAAGATGGCCTACAATAGGCCCAAGCTAGCCTCAAAGAGCTCCAAGTAAGACAAGAGGCATAGGAGCTCCAATGAGCATGAGATATGGCTGCCCCTTGTTTTGCCTTTGTCTTTTCAAGTGCTGAGCCAAAATTTTAGCTCATGATTGAGCTCACAAGAGCCCAAGAGTACCCTGGAACAAGTGGTAAAGGGTGGGAAGGTGGGAGATAAAAAATACATACCATGAAGGTCAAGCTATGGCTACCATGAACCTGAGAATGGCTGTTGGTATTTGTCAGAGAGTGAACTAGAGAGAGAGAGAAAGAGGATAGCGAAGACTATAAAAGAGGGAGAAAGACTGCAAGAAGAGAGAGAAGAGTGGAGAGGAGAGAGAAAGATTAGATTTGGAGAGAAAGACATGAAAGAGAGAGAAGCCATGGAAGCTGTGAGCAAGATGGGAGAGAAGGACAGTAATTGTATTAATGTGTCAAAAGATGTGAAAAATTACATGTCCTCTCCTTTTATACCAATGTCAGTGTGACATGGCATAATATCAATATTATTTTACACTAAGTCTTTATTCCCAACTTTTTACAATCCTTCCCTTCCCAAAAGTTTTTGTTCTCAAAAACAAACCTGAAAGAATAGAAAAGGATGGATAGAACAGAGTACTACTCTATTTTTACGGCTTTACAAATGGGAAAATGAATGAAGTATGACCAACCATATGGACTAAAATTGAAGAACAAGAGTAGGCATTAGCTATATACATGATCTGGAATATTTCAAAAGTATATGGAACCATAAAATCTTCAACAGATAATCTCAAAATGAAGTAGACAGCTTGCTACCCTGCTGGACCAAATCTGCCATAACTTATAGTAGAAGTGTCCAAATGAGGCATGCTATATATCAAAACGGAGCTCTTGAAGAGTAATTTGAGCCCATGTAGATAGCTTAATTCTAAAAATTAGGCGCGATAAAAACTATTCCAAAATATCGTGTTGTCCTGATGCTGTCTGCATCATCACTAGCTCCATAATCAATAGGCTTCAGCCACACCAATGTATCCCTTAAGAAAGGAAACTCATCCAATATAGAATAAGGCCTCCAAGAAGCTTTCTCAGGTGGTAAACCTCTCCATTTGATCAAATATTCCATGATAGAACGAGACTGAAGTTTCTTCTCGCGCTAACCTATAACAGCCTCCGAGATGTACTGAATAAGACCTTCTTCATCAATAGGTGGCAGCTCATCAACTATATCCACTGGATCACCATAAAAAGGCTTGAGCTGACTAGCATGGAAGACATTGTGAATCTTTGTAGAAGAGGGAAGCTCTAATCTATATGCCAAGTCTCCAATTCGCTTAAGGATCTGGTAAGGGCCATAAAACTTGTGGGCAAGCTTATTACTAGATCCATCTTTTAATGTAGAGTACCTGGACTTGGGCACCTTTAGTAAGACCAACTCTCCTTCTTGGAACTCTAAAGGCCACCTCTTCTCATCAGCATACATCTTCATTTGGTCTTGAGCTTTCCTAAGATTCATCTTGCATTGCTGAAGAAGGGTCTGCATTCTTTCTAACTCTTCCTTCCCATGAGGATTAATCCTTTCATTAAAGATGACTGTGGGTAAGGGCACCTTGTAACCATACAAAGCCTCGAAGGGTGAAGCTCCAATACTAGCACGGGTAGAATTGTTATAAGAAAACTCAGCCAAGTGTAACCAATAATCCCATGAAGTTTGGACATCATAGCAAAAATGGCAAAGATAAGTCTCCAACCATTTATTGACTCTTTCTGTCTGTCCATCAATTTGTGGATGATAGGCCGTAGATGGAGCCAATTTAATGCCCATAGATGTAAATACCGGCTACCAAAAGTTACTCATAAACTTTGAGTATCTATCATGAACAATCACCTGTGGTAATAATCCATGTACTCTAAAAATCTGCTCCATAAACTGACTGGCCACTTGAGAGGCAGTAAACTGAATCTTGGTTGGAATAAAATGGGCTGCCTTGGTGAGTCTATCTACCACCACATATATACTATTCCATCCCTTCTTGGTAGTAGGCAAGCTAGTAATGAAATCCATAGTAATATGAGTCCATTTACCTGTAGGAATAGGTAATGGCTGTAACAAACCTCCTGGCTTATAGGTATTGTCCTTATTCTACTGACAAGGCATACACTTCATGACAAAGTCCTTGACATCTTTCCACAGTCCTATCCAATAGAAACTTTTGCTGATCCTGTCATAGGTCTTGAAAACTCCTAAATGTCCAGCTAAAGGCGAAGAATGTAGTTCCTCCATAATTTTCCGTGTAAAAGAAGAGGTAGAAGGAATAACAATCTTGCATTTCAACCAAATAAGGCCATTTTTGAACTGATAATGCGAGTTTTCTTCCATAAGACCTTGCTATAACTTTTGAAAAATATGGCTGAATTCTTCATCCAGAAGATAAGCCTCTTGTAATTCTTCAATCCAATCATTATGCAATTCAGTCATAGCTAAAACTTTGCAAGCCCACATACGAGAAAGAGAATCAACCCACTATATTATCTTTTTCCCTCGTATGAGTGATGTCAAAATCATAATTCTGTAGTGTAGCGACCCACTGACGCTGCTTAGGAGTAAGATTGGATTGAGTAAGGAAATACTTAAGAACCTTGTGATCACTATGTACTCTGAATCGCTTGCCATACAAGTAATGGTGCCACTTCTTAATTGCATGCAAGATAGCCAACATCTCCTGGTCATAAACATTCATGGCCATTTCTTTATCGATAAGTTTACGACTCTCAAATGCAATCACTCCATGCTCTTGTAAGAAAACGGCCCCAATGCCACGACCACTAGCATCACACTATATAGTAAATTATTTGGAAAAGTTCCAGCATACTATGATAGGAGCAGAGGTAATGAGTCCCTTTAACTGGTTGAAGCTACTATCTGCAAGAGCATCCCAAAAGAAAGCCTCCTTCTTCAACCTATCAGTCAAAGGAGCTGCAATGGCTGCATAATGCTTGATGAATCAGCGATAGAATGAAGATAAACCAAGGAATCCTCTAAGAGAAGTAGTAGTAGTGGGTGTTGGCCAATCTTTTATACATTGCACCTTCTTGGGATCAGCCTGTATTCCTTTTTCACTAACAATATGTCCCAAGTATTCCACTTGAGTCTGCATGAAAGAACACTTCTTCTCCTTAGCAAAAAGCCTGTGATGTCTCAATACATCAAAAACCCTCCTCATATGTGCCAAGTGATCGTGTAAAGTCTTATTGTAGATCAGAATGTCATCAAAGAACACTAAGACAAACTGAAAGAGAAAAGGCTGTAAAATCTTATTCATTAGGCTCTGGAAGGTAGCTGCAGCATTTGTAAGCCCAAATGGCATCACTAAGAAATGATAGAACCCCCAATTAGTCCTAAAAGCAGTCTTGACTTCATCACCCTCTCGCATGCGAATTTGATGATACCCTGACCTCAAATCAATCTTCGTAAAGAATCAAGCCCCCTTGAGATCATCAAGCAAATCATCAATCCTGGGTATCGGATACATGTGATCTTATTAAGATCCCTGTAGTCAATGCTCTTCAATGTGATCTTATTAAGATCCCTGTAGTCAATGCACATTCTGAAAGATCCATCTTTCTTTTTTACTAACAGAATTGGAGATACATAAGGTGAAGAACTTGGTTCAATGAATCCCATCTCAAGAAGTTCCTTGATTTTCTTGGCTACTTCCTCTCGTTCACACTTTGATAATCTGTAAGGTGGCTTATTGATTGTCTTTGAGTTGGGCTCCAAATCAATGGGGTGATCTACTACTCTCTTGGGAGGCAATGAAGTAGGTACCTCAAACAAATCCCTATACTCCTCAAGAAGAGTTGTCAAGGCTGGATGGTTTTTTGAATTATTGGACTGATCTTGCATCTCTTTATTCAAATGCAAAACAAATATTTGTGAGCGCCTCTTGTACTCCCTTTTGAGTTGTTGAATGGTAATAAGCTGAAAATCTGATCTACTAGGAATTCCTTGTAAATGGATGAGCTATCCATTGAAGATAAACTCCATATACAATTGTGAGAAATCCATAGTGATCCTGCCTAATGTCATCAACCAATCACAACTGAGTATGATGTCTATAGGCCCCATTTCCAAAGTGATCATGTTTACTTTTGCTTGAAAATTTTCAACCACCTGTAAAGAAACCTGTGGGCATATATGTGTGCTAATTTCCTCTTCACCATTGGCCACTTGAACTCTAATGGGCTGTTGTAAATTTGTGGGAATACAATTCAACTTGTCCATGATGGACTTATTCAAAAAACTATGAGTACTGCCATTGTCTATTAGAATGAACACTGGCTTTCCACAAATGTTTCCCTTTATACAGAGTGTATTAGGGCTCTTAGATCCTGTCCAAGCATCCATGGAAATAGAACAATTAGTGGCAGTAAGTGGCTCATGACAAGTCCCACCTGGATCAAAAGGAAAAGAGTTGGCTGGATCATAGAAATACTCTTGCCCAACTTCTTCCTCAAGATCTTCATTTTCAGCATTAAGTGCAATTGCATTAGTTTCATCCATCTCATCTTCAAAATCCTCAAAGATTAACATACTCTGAAGCTTGGGTTTGACATTTTTGTATACACACTTTGAGGCATGATCAGGTGTATACTTTTCCCCACACTTGAAACATAAGCCTTTCTCCTTTCTTTCTCTCTAAAGATCCATAGGAATAGACTTAGGATTCATGTTGACTGAAATGGATTTAGGCTTCTTATCCCCTTGTTTGAAATCAACTCTAGGATTGTTTGCTATACTAAAATTACTTTGAGGTCTAGAAGCATTGAATGGTGGATAAGTTGGTACCCGTAAACTCCCATTTGGCACATGATTACTGCCATAAGTGTTACCAACTTGCCCCTGTTTAAAAATAGTCCTTGGCTGTCCAAAACCAGGCTGAAATGAAGATTCTCTTCTATATTTTCTTCCATAGCGCTCTGCAAGCTCTATAGCCTTAAAGAGGGAAGTAGGGTTTTGTGCCATGACATCAGCTGATAAATATGGCTCTAAACCATACATGTACTTGTGGAGCTTAGCCTCATCACTGATGATTTCTACATACATGGTTAGGTTGAGAAATTGGTTAGTGTACTCTCTTACACAAAGGCCTCTTTGTTCCAAACCATACCATCTCCGTGCTAATTTCTATTTTTCAAGAGGGGAGACAAATACTTCAGCCATAAGTGCCTTGAAAGCTTCCCAATTCTCTACAACTATGTTTTCTTTTTTTATATACCTCCACCAAGTATGAGCAAATCCCTCCAAATGCAAGGAAGCAAAATGAATCTTCATGTCATCAGTTTTAGGGAATATGTCAAAGTAGGATTCCATCTTGGAGGTCCACTCCTCTAAATCAGATGGTGAAGATGACTTACCATTAAATTTGGCTAAAACAATCTTGTCCTTTAGCTCTCTTTCATGGAATGGTTGATGTCCCAAAATAGACTGATCATGAGTACCATGCATTGAACCCCCAAATTGAGATGGAAATCTCCCAATAGGTGGCTAAGAACCACTATGCAATCTTCCTGTTAGTAGAGGACCCCTAGGAATTTGAGTATTCAGCCCAAAAGCTTGAGATTTAGCTCCATTCAAACTGCCCAAATAGTCATCATGCCTTTGTGAAGCCTCACCTACTTCATCTTGGCTATTTGGGATGCCTCTTCTTCCAATAATCCCATGACCATGACCATTTTGGTTAGATGGCTGAAGTGGGACTGAAGGCTCACTATTTGAATAAGCTTTCTCCTTAGCTTCTTTAGATCCCATTTGCATTTGCATCCATTGGGAGAATTGTACCATAATTTGAGCATTAGATTCCACCAACTTATCAATAGAAGCCTTTGTTTGAGTCATTGAATCTACTAACGTCTCAATGGAAGACTTTTTTGATCAGTAGACAAAACCATTTGCTCCATTCTTGATAATATGGCCTCATGACGTTCCCTATATCTTTGTTCATGTACACACAAGGTATTATCGAGTATACTAGCTTCCCCTTGTTGTTGAGGCTCTTCAGGGCTCTCTTGAGGTGCATCATCCAACATGGAATCTCTGATTTGCTGAGCATAATCATCAAGGACCTTATTTTTACCCTTATGTCCTACCATAATAGTGCAGTCCTGCAGTATCCCCTATAAGAAAAATGGCTATAACTTTTGCTAGGGAACTCTGATTTCAAATTTTTTTAGTTCAAATCGAAGCCAAGAATGCCCTCTTCGAGATGAGCTATAGCACGCTATAACAAATTTAGGACATAAAATTTTGCAACTCGATTTCTGAGTCTAAACTGTCCAGGCATGCACCATGTTTTAACTTGTAAGTGCCCTGTTTTGACCCTATAAGGTAAGATAGTAACCCCAAATGGTTGCCAAACCCTGTAGAAGGTTGAATAGGACCTATGGCTATAGTACATGCACATGTACTTCAATAACGAAGGGTGTACCTATAATAACCTATAAAGGCCCTGTAGTGCCCTGTAAAATCCATGTTTTACCCTGTTTTGATCCTAAAGATACTTGAGCCTTTGGAAAGTCTTCAATCTTCAATTCTCCACTCACTGTACCTATGTGAGGGATAAAATTGCATGATAGGCTCCCTACACGGGCTCCGAATCACTTTGAGGTGGGCAAAGTTCCCCCCGTGTCGGTTGGTTGCACCCCTTCGGGATCTTTGATAGTGAGGGAGGGTCACCTCTCTTTTGTCCCACTATCTCCTTCGGCATCCACCTTTTTCCTCAGTGGGTGTATCAACATGGCAGTAGCTTGCTAATCTAATCAATCAGCATGAAATGTATTTCTAAAATATTCATTTAGCCCCTTTCATGAGATGCACTTAAATGAAATCTTGAAAGTTTGGATAGGGAAAGGGTCTTACCAATGCAATTCAGTGACTCACTGATTGCTAGTGCTTACCCTTTTATAATATTTCAGCTTGGGTAAAAGAATTCAGCCAATCAATGGATTAGAGTGAGCAAATTCATCAATCAATAGATTCAATCAATTGGATTCAAGTATTATGCTGAAATTTCAGATTGAAGCCTCTAATCCACTGATTAGAACTAATATGCATAGAGCAAACATTGCATTACATGAATGGATTGATTCAAGCAAGGGTTGGCTGAAATTTGATAGATATTATTCAATTCTTTAATCTCTCAATCAAATGGATTAAGCTCAGTAAATGGATTAATGAGAGAGATTAAGAATTGAAGAAAGTACCTTTGATATGGTTGATGATGACTTGATCAATCTTCATATGCTTGATAAAGCCTCCGGTGGTCCAATGTTGCCAAAATAATCTTCAAGACTTGTGTATTCAATGCTTAAGAACAATCTTGACGCTTTAGAAGCTTGAGATTGAAGCATTAAACCCGTTTCTCCCAAAATTTGGTTCCATGGAAGCTCTTGAGCTTCAATCTTTGACCAATCGTGCTTAATCCTTGCAATTTGTTGAAGAATCCTTACTGAAATGATCCCACAGGCTGAAAAGATGAAGAATCTTCAAGAAATTGTTGAGAAATGAAAGCTTGGGCTGAAGCTTTCATGGATGCCACATGGACTGTTCATCTAGGGTTTACAGGAGAGCTGAAGATCCATAATAGGAGTTCAATCTTGAGCATTCAGTGAAGGATTTAACTTGCTGAATATTGGAGCAGGCAAGATTGATGAAAATCAGTTAGGGAGAAGAGGGAGATGAGGCCTGATGCAGCCCGAAAATTGCACCGCATTTTTTGGGACTGTTTTGACCTGCTTGGACAGCAATGGCCCTCCACAATGGTTATGATCTTGAAGCTGAAGGGCTGAAGCAACTGATTCTCAGCTTAGATGAGGTCTATGATCACTGATTTGTGTGGGAGGAAGAGATCTTGGCCGGAAACTCCATGAAACTTGCAGGAAGCTTCAAGAAAGGGGAAAGAGAACTCCCTCTTTTCAAAGTAACCACAGTTTGTTCCCAAACTAAGCCCAATTAACTCTCCTTTACCCTAATTATCTCCAATTTTTCATGAAATTTAATGACGACCTGCCACTTTAGCCATCCTCTGCCATATCTGACCATGGAGATCTCTAGATGTAGTCTCTTATTAACTGTAGATGGTGTAGGACTGAAAAATAGAAGGGGAAAATTGATCAAAGACCAATGCTTTTGATACCAATTGTCAGAGAGTGAACTAGAGAGAGAGAAAGAGGAGAGAAAAGACTACAGAAGAGGGAGAAAGATTGTAGGAAGAGAGAGAAGAAGAGTGATGAGGAGAGAGAAATACTAGATTTGGAGAGAGAAAGATAGGAAAGAGAGAGAAGCCATGGAAGCTATGAGCAAGATGGGAGAGAAGGACAGTAATTGTATTAATGTGTCAAAAGATGTGAAAATTTACATGTCCTCTCCTTTTATACCAATGTCAGTGTGACATGGCATAATTCAATATTATTTTACACTAAGTCCTTATTCCTAGCTTCTTACATTATTCGTTTGAAAGCTAAAGCAACGCAAGTTGAGGTCGAGCTCCACGAGATCCAAGCTCAAGTAGTCATGAATGCATGCTCTGATACCAGTTGAAAGGTGAGAAGGATCGAAGCTTCCTTGGAAGAGCTATGGCGGGAGAGCAAGAGCAAGAAAGAGAGAGAGACCAAATGGGAACTCCAACAGTCACAATGTGTGACCGTGCCTTCCTTTATTCAAATTCTTACTAAAAGAATAAAGAATAAAGTGACGGTGATGGGCGCTCGCCACCTGCAATGTGCAGTGGCGGGTACTGTCAATGTAGAAATACACTGGCAGCTAGGCAAAGGCACCTTTACCCCCAACATATTTATCCATGGATGAAGGTGATGAATAGTTACCAAAGCCACGTGAAGATCTAGAGGCATTCATTAATGCTTAAGCTGACCGTTATAAAAGGATGATTGAGATTATTAAATAGAAAATTTTCAAGTTATCCCAATCTTCATAGACTTTCCAACACTAGAGGATCAATGAGTAGACCCTTAAGAAGTACTTTGACAAGTCCAGGACCATCAAAAGTGAGTTATTAGTATATCATTTGACTTCAATGTTCCATAAGATCTATGAATTACAAGGGTTCAATCTATCCACACCATTGAGGCTAAAAAAACTATTAGCATAAGAACAAAGTAGTTAGAACAACAAAATATAGTTATTTGCTGAAGCATGTAAAAGTAGAAAAGGCCAAAAGACATGCTTCAACATGGAGCCTAGAAGCTTACAAGATGCAATAAGCATTATGCTATTCTAGAGGCAAATGACAATGCTTGATTTGCACTTTTCTATTCCTCTCGCTCTAATAGAGAGGCATGATGTGGCCCATTATCCATGCCTAAGGAGACACTACTTACGTTCAAATCCACAAGATCATAAAAGATGTAGCTTTTCAGAGATTCCTAATGTGCATGCTATAAAAGTTGAAAAGGTGAATCTATTCTATCTAGGAGATATAAGGGAATCCATTTCTACTTTCATTAGAAAATTCAACAACAACCTAGATCTGGCCTTCATAATTTCCTGCAACTAGATGCTGTTAATCAAGTTGTTAAGTGGAAGCCAACCATGATGAAGATGAATTACCACTACTCTTCTTCGATATTAATTCTAGGATAGACCAAGTGACAATGGTATAGCTTTATACCCAAGCATTCCTATTCTCATTGTACTACCTTATATCTATTAGATGATACGGTTCGAAAGTACATGTACCCACAAATTCTTTCAAGATTCTATAGGTTTCACTCAATATTCAAAACATATTCTTAAATATATTCCGAACTATTTTGGCTTGATGGATGTGCATCCTATTTTTCTTATGTTGACTAAGGACCATAGTACAGAAATTGACACTTGTTTGACTTAAGAAAATTTGCTTTCTTAGTAACTCCTCGTCTTCTTTAGTCATCCTAGGAAAATTGGCTTGGATGCATCCTAGCTCATCATAGTGGCAGCATTGGTGATTGGGAAATCTCTTTCAAATGTATCTCAACTCATCACACTTGTCAAATAGTTCTATTTAACAAGTTGATCACCTTTGTGTCCAATCAAAGGTTAGGCTCATGTGAGAGTGCCATGAAGTCATTGGGATGCATTGATAACAACTATGTGCTCAAGGGATGACTAATATCATGGAAAACCTTGCCACCCGGTCTTCTATATCCATTATCAGTGTATATTTTTGGGGATTAAAGGCCACTTGTGCCTTGCCACCTACATTTACTTGTATGTAGTACTTGCATACATGTACACTACTGTAGATGGCAAGTATCCATCATTGTCATTTTATTCTTTATTCTTTAAATGGCAATAGAATAAGGGAAGGCAAGTTACACATTGTGACTATTAGAGTTCCCACACACTAGTTTCTCTCTTCTTGCTTGAACCTCCATAGCTCTTGCTCCCTTCTTGATTTTGCTCATGCTTCCATGTTCTACTCTACCTTTCAATTGGTATTAGAGCAAGCATTCAAGGAGCTTCAACATCACCTACTTTAGCTCCCGGGAAGAAGAGCTTCACTTCAAACTTTCATGATAGTCTATCCTTCATCCTTCTAAGGCAAGCATTGAGTCTTAGCTTGTTCATCGATCTTTCAAGACTTGTTCGAGGGCTTCATAGGCTTCATTGAGCATCCATCAATTGTCATTCAAGTGAGAAGCATTAGTAGAGAGGCTAAGAGTAGCCAATGTATTTTGTGCTGATTTTTCAGCCCATGTCCTTGCTTCCACTGCTCATACCTCAATCATTGTTGGCTCATGAGTGCTTCTCCTACTACTTGGAAATCATTTCGGCATTGCTTGGCTTGTTCTTGGACACTCTTTGAAGAGTTCTTAATCAATCATGTACTCATTGTTTGGTATGGACTTGTTATGGACAACAAACAACAAGTTCCATAGCGCTTACGCAATGCTTTGGGATGCTATTTTGATATGTGGATGTTATGGGGATGCTATCTAGATTGAATAGAGCTCATTTAGCTCAATTGTAGAAGGCATGTAACAATGAAGCTTTATGCCTTGGAAGCCAAGTATGCTTCACATATTCTACATGGTTATATGGATGCTTGGCATTGATGTATGTGCCCAGATATGTTTATGATGCACTTTAATCTTTGCAATTGATCTCCATTGGATATATCTAGGCTTTGCACATTTGCTTTAGTGATTCTTCACTTGTAGGTTGAAGACATATTCAATGTATATGGTCCCAAATGTATGTACCATGTATCTTGGTTCCCTAGATGTTATGTCATAATTATGTATTGATTGAGCTTTGATTGGCTCTTGGATATCCTAGATTCACTTTCAGTAGAGGACATGCTTTTATTTTACAAAGCTTGGTTCTTAAGAGATAGCAGGAGTCTCTTACTAATATACATGCTCACTTAATACATGTATGTTGGGAGCTCACGCTCAACCACCAAGACCCATGGTCTGCTTATTATTCAAGCGTTTCAAGCAAGCACCTATTACTATCTCTCACCTAGCCGATGCGCCTTCGATCCTGCCGGGGTGTAGTGAGGTTACCTCAATGCCCGAATGAGTTACCTCCTCCCTCAAGCACACCGGTAGCTCCACGATTCTTGATGCAAACTCAAGCATCCCCAAGCCTCCACCTCCAAGCTCCATCTTCCATAGCTGCATGTGAGACAAGAGAAGAGAAGAGAAGAGAAGAAGAAGAGAGGAGATGGTGGAGAGCTTCACCTCCTTGATCCCTCACCCTCACACACACACTCCTTCACACTCTCACACTCCCTCTCTCAAGCACACACAAGCAAGAAAAGAGAGGAGAAGAAGAGAAAAAGAAGAGTATCTTGTTGCCACACACCAAAGAATGAGATTCTCATTCACTTTTTGAGTTTATGTACAAAACCCTAAATCCCTTTTGGGTAGTCATCGCCTTATCCCCTTTTTACATGGCCGCCTAGGCCTTCTCAGTGGATCTGTCCTTTGAAGTTGAATATGGTGTTGGACGGATCCGTCCACTTTCCCTCTGTGGTTGCCAGGACGCGATCTCAACAATGCATTCTCCTGCACTGTTCCAGGGCAAAGACCAAGCCACTTTTAACCAAGTTGTCAAGCCAACTCCTAGGAGTTGTTGCACTGAATAAGTGATATTGGTAACTAATTTATATGATTTATCTTAGCCTTCCTCAATATTTACGACACTCATTCGTAGTAGTCCAACTAATTTAATATCGAAAACTCAATAAGCTTGCATATTCTTGCACTTCGTCTCTATCTCTATACTGGACACTAAAACTAGGATTTCTATCCCTTCGGGAATTAACTTCAAAGCATAAATCCAACAGTTCTATCTAATTCTTTTCATTATCGAATCAACCAACATTCCTCAAACCCAAAAATTCTAATTTTCTTTTAAAAATTTTTCCCTCTTCCAATATTGATATAACTTAATACCTCATCCACACTTTTAATTTGCATAAAGTTAGACACATCATATTTTATATTAATAATGTTCAAAGTATTAATATTAAATAATTTTTTTTCCTAACCCCAAGAACATTTCATAAAACATCCACAACTATATTCTTAGGTTTTCTATAGAAGAGCCTAATTTTTGTTGAATTAAAAACATGATTTTTATCAAAAATACTGTAATGTTCATAAAAAATAGATTTTTTTAAATTTTAAGATATAGTAAACATCTTCCAAAAAGTTTGGAAATTTTTTAAATTACTTTCAATAGTACATACGTGATCATAAAAAATATCAAAGCTCATAATTGTTTAACCAAATATTTTAAAAAAATTTATATACACTATTTTTAAGCCATTTTTAAGCATTTTAATTGTTTTTTATTTTTTAAAGTAAAAATTAGACCTACATAGATGCCTCCATGGTTTTATGTTGATCACTAAGAGAGAAGAGAAGACAAAAGCTCCAAAATGGAGGTAGAAGGAGAAGACATGGCAATGGCTATGAGAGAGGCATGGGCTTCAATTCTCTCTTCTTGCACTCTCCAACTACAATTGTTTCTTCAAATCCTCTTTCTTGGATGGCTTGAAAACCTCTTCACTCTCTTTCCTCCTCCAATTGATGGCGCTTCCTTCAGGATGATAGTGTCCCCTTCTTGATTGATGGCGCCCTCCTCTCTCTTTAGTTTTCTCTCTCTCCCTCTTTATAGGATGGTACCCCCCCTCTCTTTTCATGACTCTCCAACTTCTACTGATTCCTCCCCTTCCTCTTCTCCAATTGGCCTTTGTACTTCCTCTTCCACTTAGCCTTTTCCCCTTCCTCTTCCTCTAGTTGGCACCCTTTGGGCTTCTTCTCCTCTTCCTCTTCCTCTTCCACCAACAATTGACCTTTTTATTGCATGCTTTTGTTGTAAATACATTTATAAACAATAATGCAAGTGACCCTTTTTCTCCATCCTCCAATCTCTAAGTTGCACATCAAATTGGTGGCAAGTGCATGGATGATCACTACAACTCAATATTGATTTGCATTTATTTCTTCATGGATAAGTAACTATGTTAGTAACTTGTCACATTAACTCAAATACTCATGGTCCACTAATTATTATATCCATGTCATTAACTCCACTTGAAAATAATCCCTTCTGATTAGATAAAACTATCGAATTCTACTTGGTATGTTTCTAAGTCCACACTCTAGCACAAAACTCCTTTGAACTAGGATTTTCCACTTGTCGGGGGCTGCAAAGACACGTCCTCCAAAGATGAAATCTTGACTGCATCTGCATTAAATTAATGGAAAAACTTGGTAATAATGTGCCAATTGTGTACAATTTTGCTAAAAAAAGTTGCAATGTTAAACATTGTTTCTAGGTGTTATCAGTTCCAAATGAGCTTCTTCATTTACTTTTTGACTAGGGTTGCCTTGATCTGTACCGGCTATGTTTTGCCTGCATGGGGACATGTCACATAAGATGACCCCCCTCCTAGATGAGTGGTTCCATGACACTTATGGTTTGGAATTGATGAAGGTTCGGTGATTTAAAAAGGTCGAGTGTGTGAGTCGATGATGATGGGGTCTCAAGGGTATTGGTCATGGGAAGAAGCTGATCAACCGGTTAAGGTGGTGGGGACTGGGAGTGCATTGCATGAATGATGGGGCCTTTGATGTTGGGGGGTTGGAGCCTTTGTTTGTACCTGAAAAGAAAATAAGGTGCACTATTTGGGGGTGTGTCTGCTTTGTCGTGTGATGCATTGTGCTGGTGCTAGTGGAACTGGGAGTTGGGTCGCTTGGGTGTTGTCCACCACTTCAGGACCTAGTTTGTGCATACGGGAGGTGTGGTGTGTGTAGCTTAGGGTGGCAGGTCTAACTATAGATGCAAGCGAGTGGTACCTTCCTAGGTATGTCCTACACTTGATGTGCCTTAAGCATGAAGTGGGGGATCAAAATGAGGCTAGGGGGTTAGGGACGAAGCCGGCCAACCAAAGCCACTAGATGCACCTAACTTGAGAATCCCTAAGTGCAGTGATTGTGGCCTATGTGGGGGGAACTGCCCGTTGTGATTTCTTTGCTACTCATATTGGCTTTCTTTCCCCCTTTTTTTTTTGCCCTTGACTTTTGAGGGGCAGTAAAAAATAAAGAATCTATTCCTTGGGCTCTTGAGTGTGAGATGGGGAGGTAGGGGGCTTTAATGATTTACTAAGGAAGTGCCTACTTAGCATGTACCCTTTTTGGCCTATCCTAACATGGAGAGGAGTGATGGACAAAAATGGATGTCTACAATTGGTAAAATGGTTGTCGTTCATGTCCTCAAGGAGGGCCATGCAAAATGATGGGAGCAAAGCAACACGTAGCATCAGCCGAGTCATGGCGCATCCATCTATTCTCATATTAATGTCAAAAAAGAGTGGTGGGAGATGGTACTTTGCTAGTGTGGAGGGTTGCCTAAGGAGGGTCCTAAGTAATCTAATATACTTACATGTTGTTACAAAGGTGGGGTCTGGGCAGGAGGAGAATTCCATCAAGAAATGAGCCATGGAGTCCCATAGATCTTGTTTTGAGAGGTCTATATCATGTATGCATGGCATACATGCACATGCATAAGAAGGGGTCTTGTTTGATTAGCATGTATGCGCAACATACATGCATATGTACATGTGTAACAAGGGGTGTTGTTTGATTAGCATGCATCATCAACTCAACATATGCATGTCATGAACTAATAATCTATTCCTCTCTTCTCACTCATTGTCTATGTGTGTGTATGTGTGTACACACTCCACATAAACATGTGTGGTAGGGGGAGGCCTATATATGATTGACATGTGCTATGCATGTCATGAGACAATTCTCCCTTGTCATGAGGCTATGCATGTCATAAGGTGATTCTCATCATTTGCTGTATCTTATTTGGCCATTGTTTTGCCAATTCAAATATGGTTTCACAAAGGAAACTAGAGTAACATCAATTGCCCATTCTAACTAGGTCAAATTGAGTTCATTAATACCTATACCATATGAGTAGCATTTACATGATATTTTTTGCTATAAATTGAATATGGTTTCGTAGAGGCAACTAGGGTTAGATTAATCTATTAATTACTAACATAGGATTTGGGACATGTAGGAAAATTTTCATTAGGAAGAACAAACACAAAGATATGTGGAGCATTATCCAAAACAACAAAATTTTTATTCATACTATTACTCCATTATCTTTTGTGAAGAAACACGAATCTAGAGCTAGTTGGCTATGGTGGACGCAAATCATAGAACCGATACATGATAGAGAGAAGAGATTGTAGCTCAAGTGAATTAGGTTCCAAGATAGATTAGCTTGGACTCATAAACACAATCTTGAGTGACTCAAACTGAAAGTGCTTATATAGCTTTTGGGTAGTACCACTATTCCTCATTGTGCTTATGGGATTTTGGACATCTCTTCATAGAGCTTCTGGAGCATACATCTTTGTCATATCTCTCATACAAATCCACTTATGGGCAAGCATCATTTGCTATTCTCACCAGGCCCCCTCAAACGATGAGTCTCTACCCTTGCTGGCTTTTGCCCCCCTACATGATGACATGGCCCGGGAGACTAGCTCTTTGGCAACCTAGTCAAGTTAAGGCTTGAAACTTTACATTTTGGTAAGTGTTTTGTTACGTCCACTATGGGAAGCAGATCCACTAAGGGAATTCGAGATCCACTATGGAAAAGATCCTCTTTGGGAAAACATGATCCATGATGGAAATTTTTGCAAAACATTTTGTTTGTAGCAGTGGAAAGTATCTTCTTCTTCATGCTTCTTTGGCATTATTCAAACTTCTTCTTTGTCTTCATGCTCCTTATCTTTGTCATGTTCTTCATTCTTGAAGCTCTTGCTTATTTGATAAGATACTTGGGATACATAGATTTTGGAATCCCGTATGGTTTTGTGAGATCATTACAAAATTGATGAGACCAAGTAGATAGAGTCGCTTGAAAGTTAAGAAATTTACAGAGAACGAGAGTTTGCAGAAAAGAAGCAAGTAAACCCTAAGGGGCATGTCAATCCATTAGATTATGGAGATTCCGTAAAGAAGACATGTAACGCAAAAATCTACCCTAATCCGGGGCACTTTTGAGGGATTTTTCAGTTAATCTTCAATGGTACTTTGTAAATTGTCAACCACATGTAGAAGAACCTGCTTCTTTCATAATTCCAGGGTCTTTGATGCAGCTATATTTTCAGCTTGCAAGGCTGCAAGCTCATCCAAAACTTTATGTGTTTCTAATCATGGTGGTTTTTCCCTTCTCATCCTTCAGATCACTCACACTCTTCTTTGTGTTGGCATTCAATTTTGCTATCCTCTAGTTGGACCTTTAAATCTTCTATGTCTTCCTGTGCCTATACAATTTCTTGGTAGATCTCATTCTACAACTCTTTGAAATTCTCATGCTCACTCCTATTGGCATCAATGACTACCTTGGTCTTTTGGAGTGGAAGCTCGAAAGTATTGAGTTCCTGCAAAAAGGACTTGTACAACTTCTCGCAATCGATGAGGTTATCGGCTTCCTTCTCAATCTCAATAGCGAAAACGAAAAACTTACAGAGAAGTCTCTTGAGGGAAGGCTCCCCCTGGGTTGTGGTGGTTCTAGTGAGGAGGCGTTGTGTCTGATGAGGGCATCGTCCTTGGTAGGGCCAATGGCAAAGTGGATGGAGACCTTCTCTCTCCCTTCGGGGGCCTTCCTCCACTTGGCTGACGACTGGGGGACCTGAGAGGCTGGTGCAGCCCTTGAGGATGGTTGGGTGTTAGATGCAGCAGCCCTTCTACTTGTTGTGGTGACCTCCATAGCCATTGCATCACAAGAGAGGCATTCCCCGCCTAGTTATTATGAGACATAGTTTTTGGCCGGCCTGATAGGATGTTAGAACTCGCTTTCCAAACTAGCTTTGCCATGGCTCTGATACCATGTGAAGAAACACAGATCTAGAGCTAGTTGGCTATGGTGGACCAAATCATAGAACCGATATATGATAGAGAGAAGAGATTGTAACTCAAGTGAATTAGGTTCCAAGATAGATTAGCTTGGACTCATAAACACAATCTTGAGTGACTCAAATTGAAAGTACCATTCCTTTAAATGAGTGTCAACCAAGTACATGCTTATATAGCTTTTGGGTAGTACCATGCTTATGGGATTTTGGACATCTCTTCCTCGAGCTTCTAGAGCATACATCTTTGTCATATCTCTCATAAAAAGCCACTTATGGGCAAGCATCATTTGCTATTCTCAACATCTTTTAATCATGCCCAATACTTATGATGAAAATATAATGATTGAAAAAACTCAAAGGACTTGATTCAATAGCATACTCTGGGGTGAAAGAAGAGGCCACCAGAGCCATGATGTGTTGAAGAAGGGAAATCCACAAAGTTGTAGATGATTATTGAAATAAAGAAACAATAAAATTTGACAATAGGGTGTTGATGTAGAGCTATGATATCTATTTATATACTTTTTCGTAATCCCTATTTACATAAGTAGTGAAAGAATATGAGGGGATAATGAAGGAATCATGATGTATTGAAGTGTAGAGAGATTCCTACATGCAAAAGAAAATGAAAAATTGCTGAGGGATGAATACAAAGAGGAGAAGGGGTCTAGTCATAACAAAGCTATATCCCCTTCTCGATTGCCTAAAAGAGAAAGCATTATAAACAAAGGTTATTTTTGTTGAGAAATGACAAATGATGTATGCTCCAAGAAGAGCTGTCTTGAATCTCATATGCACAATGAGGAGAGTGGAACAACCCAACTTCTATAAAGCATTGTACTTGACTATCACTTTCACAATGATGATACAATATCATGATGCTTTCTTCTTTCAGTTAGTGTCATTGCCATTGTTAGTCCAATACACAAGTTTGTCTTTACGAGTCCAAACTTCCATCTTGGAACCTAATTCACTTGTGTAATAGTCATCTACTCATTGTCCATGTCAACATGAATTTAATCTTCACCTTCCAACCTCCATAGCTACTGCCATGCTCTAGATCTGACATTTTCACATGGTATCAGAGCTCAGATGAGCATGGCATAATTCCCTTCTTTGCTCTCTCAGTCCCTCTTAACCTCATGTTAGCTCATGGTTGCATTTCTCACTTCCATCTCCACTTGACCTTATGGCAGCCATAGCCAGAACAGTACCTACCCTATTTTGAGTAGCTAGATCTCTCTCTACAGGCCATATATTCTAGTGCTTCCTTTTGGAAAAGTGTTTCTTGACTCGCAAATCTTCTCTCTGGCACATCAAACACCAACATTGTTCCAGCTAGAGCCCAACATTACATTTTTTGTCAGACACTGCCCAATCTGTGCCTGTGCCTATTCGTACAGCCTACGCCACGCATATAGACCACGATGTTGATCATGATCATGGGGAATTTGAAGAACCCCAAGTGGAAACCTCATGCTGAAAGGGATCCCCAAAATTCTCTCTTTATCTCTCACAATCTGTGAAACCCTAACTGTCATCTCTATGGGCAGCTTCAAAGCTTGACATTTTCACAGTTTCTTCTCACTGAAGCTATCAATAATGATTTTAATCACTGAGATACACTCTCTAAAGTTCACTATAGATCTGGAAGTCCTCGAGGAAGCTCAGAATACATCCAAAAAGTTCGTGAGGGAAAGCAGATCAAGCACCGACTAGTATCCATTAACACTCAACTAGTGTCAATTTGACACTGATCTTCTTGTGTCTCTTGACACATTGAACTACAACTCTTTTGCTAGTTATTCGAAGTTTATCAACATGGTAGATCTTGAGCAAATAGCAAATTTCAATGGAGAAGGCTTCCATGCTTGGAAGAAAAAGACCATGTACCACCTCATGAGGAAAGACCTCTGGGATCTCTTTGAAGATGATGAAGGTGATCTAGATGGCGGGAAAGAAGATTCAGAAAGTGGGATCCTTGTAGTAGCTCCAAGGCACTAGGCATCATTGGCTGGGGACTAAGTGATGATGTGCTACATCATATCTCTGGCATCAAAGATGCTAGAACTGCTTGGGAGGAACTTGATAGGATCTTTGGTACTACCCAAGCAAAGAATCCAAAGGTAAAATTACTCATGCAGTTTATAAACTAGATATAAAAAATAGTACTTCCATGACCATACACATTAACAAGTTCAAGAGCTTAAGAACCCAACTGGCAACTCTTAAGAAGAATATTGATGAAGATAGTCGTACTGCTTGCAAGTGTAAATAAGGACCCATATGAGAATCTTGAGTCCACCCTAAGTAATGTTCCAAGTCTCTCACTTTAAGATATTGAGCACTCACTACATGATGGAGAAAGCAAAGTTAAAAGCAAGGATGCAAAGGAACACACCACCAACAACAGTCTCTTATACACCAAGGGCACTTATGGAGCATGAGGCCGTGGTTGAGGACTCAACATCAACAACAACAAGGATCGGATTATATGCCATTATTGTGGCAAGAGTGGCCATATAGCCAGTGAATGCTTCCACAAGAAAAGAGCACAACAGATACAGAATGATCACCATCAAAACTAGTTCATGAAAGAAGAAGAAGAAGAAGAAGATGCTTCCACTACCATCAACAACTCTGACAGATTATTCTAAAGAATTTTCATTGTATCTTTTATATGTTTTTCCCATAGTGGATCTCTATTTTTTCCTTTGTGGATTTTCTTTGTAAAAACCCTTGCCAAAGATGTAAAGTTCAAGCTTTAACTTGACTAGGCTACCTATGAGCTAGTGTCTCGGGCCATGTCAACATGTAGGGGGGGCAAAAGCCAGCAAGCATAGGGACTCATCATTTGAGGGGGGTGTTGAGAAATGACAAACGATGTATGATCCAGGAAGAGCTGTTCTAAATCCCATATGCATAGTGAGGAGAGTGGAACAACCCAACTTCTATAAAGCATTGTACTTGACTATCAATTTCACAATAATGAATACAATATCATGATGCTTTCTTCTTTCAATTAGTGTCATTGTCATTATTAGTCCAATACACAAGTTTGTCTTTATGAGTCCAAGCTTCCATCTTGGAACCTAATTCACTTGTGTAACAGTTGTTCACTCATTGTCCATGTCAATATGAATTTAGTCTTCATCTTCCAACCTCCATAGCTCCTGCCATGCTCTAGATGACATTTTCACAATTTTTAAAGGAACCATTTATTGGTCATGTTCTTATAGAAGAGCTTATGCATAAGAAGAGAGAGAGAGAGAGAGAGAGAGAGAGAGAGTGTGTGTGTGTGTGTACATGTGTGTGTCTCCCACCCCATTCTCAAGGGTAGGGTCACAATATGGGGATAGGCCCACCAATGAAGTGGGCCTACTCCCCACCAACTAGCAAAATAATTTCTTGCACATTAACATGATTGGTGATAGTTTTTCTAGCCAAATCATTCTTTTGAAAGAAATAAATCTAGTGCAAGTAATCTCGATTTGCTAAGGAAACATAAGAAGCAATATACAGAATAGGAAGTAATCACGGTATACACACCTTTTGAGCCATACTCTTGGGTCTATTACTATGGGCATGGATATAGTTCATGCTTTAGCATGATAGCTTATCTTTTTTCCATGTAGTGGATGATGTGTAATCACTAATAAATAGTCTAATTAATTTGATTTGAGTATTTAAGGATGTGCTACCAAAAATGGCATATGTGTTTTTGATGGAGATTATGTGTAAAGGGTACATACTCAAGGGATCACCTTGAGATAAGGTTCTATCATATTTCAAACATTCAATAATAAATTTGTTATTTAAAGCATAAGTTGTCCACGAGTCTCAATGATAGCATCAATGTTTCCATAAGTTGCTCCACTTTTGGTTTTTGCTTTGATAACTTGATTTTGTAGTTATCTTGGAGCTTGAAGGCTATCAGTGAAATGGGAAAGCTTTTCTTCGTATAAGTTCAACCCCTCCTATTCAATCTTGGTAGACTATTCATAAGGTGATAGCCCTTGGGATAAATGCAATGTGAAAAGAGTGTTTACCATCTTTGCCACGAAGAGGAAGATGGAAGCTTGGTCCTCGTGACAACACCTAGAAACAATGCCAAACATTGAAAATTTTTTTAAGCAAAATTGTACACAATTGGCACATTGTTACCCAATTTTTACATTAATTTAATGCAGATGCGGTGTTCATTGTCGTTGTCTTTGGAGGATAGTCTTTGCAGTTTGGCAAGGAGAGGTTGGTGCAAGGAAATTCTTGTATGTGAGGAAGGTGGAGTTATTGACAAAAATTGATAGATTTTCTTAGTGGATTTCAACCACGACCATCTAAAATTTTCCCATAGGGAATTATTATCACCTAGAGAGGATAAGATCTGGTTATAACTTGGAGGTTCTTATCACAACCAATATAGGATTTTTCAAGGAGATAGTCAAATTGTTGAAGCCAAAAATATTAGGGGATTTTCGTTTCGTATTCCTATCACTAGTGTAGTTGAATATCTCTTGCAAAGTGGGGGGGAGGGGGGGGGGGGTCTTCATCATTGTTTATGCTTGAGGATTCTTTGCTTGATTGGGAACAAATTACAAAGAATTGGAAGTTTAGAGAATTGCACAAGGCTTGATAGAGTCTAATCCTTCTAGACTTACACTTGGTAGAGAGAGCCATCGTGGCAAAGCCTATTTGGCAAGGTAAAGTTTGCATGGAAGGTGTGGCCACGATTCTAGTTCTTGCTTATTGTCTTTGACAAATTGAAACGTGACTTAAAGCTCCAGAAGCTACCTTCAATTTTAAACTTTCAATAACATGTGAAGTTGGAGGAGTTCTTTTAAATGTAGATTAATTAATTGAAATGATTTTAAAAAAAGGGAAAAAAAATCAAGAGGGATGGCCGTTGTGCGGAAGGGAGGCAAGAAGATATCGATTATCATCTTGGTCGTGTCTTTTTTGGAATTGGGGGGGGTGCCATCATGCTACAATGGAGGAGAGAGGGAGATCATCAAAATCTGCATCAAGGGCGCCATCATCTTCTTGAATTAAGAGAGAGAGGGCAATGGTGTGATGATCATTGCAATGTTTCTCATGGTCAATGATATTAAACTTTAATTATCTCATCCTCTTGACTACCATTGCCATGATTCTAGGCAGAGGAATGAGAAGAGAAAGAGAGGGTGCCTTCTTGGCTTTTCTACTTGCAATCGATCCTAAAGTCGGAGACCACAACAATGGTAATCAGATTATCTAATCTTTGTAATATATTTTAAAGAAAAATTCTTAATCATGAAGAAAGGGCGCCTTCCAAAAGCATTGATCATAGAGTAAGGGAGAGAGGGCGCTTTCTGCTTGGCAATGATTCAAACAAAGAGAGATAAAGAAAGTCCCACAGAGAGTTTGACAAGGCATACGGACATTACAGAGCCAAATCTAATGCAAATTCCTCTTCCTCTCTTCCATCGCCTTCTCTTGGTTATCAATGCTAACATGGAGCTTCAATATACTTGACAGACTGAGGTTATAGGTTGGTAGAAGGATTTCTCCCCTTCAAATCGCCTAGCCTCGCACAAGATTCTATGGCCAGACTGCCAAGATATGCAACCAGTTGTCTTCCCCTTCATAAGTCATCTGCTTGTTAAGAAGCCATAGCTATAGTTATTAAACTCTCAATTAAAGCTTAATAGCTTTATCTCATAAACACCATTTCCATTGCTAATGAGCAATTAGCGCGTAAGAAGCTACAATGAAGTAAAAATGACGAGCTCGCATTCAAGATGACTGGGTTGAGGGTAGGGGCTGCAAAGGACACGACTTCCAAAGACACAATCTCGACCCGTGTTTTAATAAGTAAGCGCCTTATCTCATTTAACAAAAATAATTGGTGCAACATGAAAATTTTCCCACTTTATAATTTTTATGAAATGTCTTAAAACTTTCTTTTCAACTTTGAATTATTTTTAGCATTTATGTATGTTTTATTCCATTTTTGAAAAATAAAAAATAGCCAAAAGTGCTTTAAATTAGCCTAAAAATGCCATAGATGAATTTTTATAAAATCTCTAGTTGAATAATTACAAGATGTAACGTTTTTTTCATGAAGCCTATAATGCTGAAAGTTTATTGAAGTTTTTTTTTTCATAATATTTGTAGATCATTTAACATATTGGAAAATTCAAAAATAGTTATTTTTGAGTAAAAAGTACAATTTTTATTTTTAAAAAATTATGTTTTGCATGAATAAAAATTATGATCTTTTCATGGAAAAGCTAAAAGTCAAATTTTTTGTGTGTTAGTAGAAATTAAGGAAAATAAAAAAAACAATTTAATGTTATTTTTAAAGAAAATATCCATATAAACATGGTGTTTTTTATTTAACACAATTAAGAGTATACACATTGTGTTAATCTATGACATATGTGGAGCAAAAAGAGAAGTGTAAGAGTATTTTATGATAGTTGCTAAATTAGGAAATAACTACAATTCTTAAAAGAAATTATAAACAACATAAAATTAACAATTTGACTATATGATGGCATGAGGGGAAGCCTCAACATCTAGACTAAATTTTTACATGTTATTCATATTTAAAAAAATGCTTAGATGATCGTTAAGATAAAGAGTGGAGGGCCATTAGGATAATTGATAATTTAGGGGAGACATGGGGGTTCTAAAATGAACTCTCTATATACGCATAAGAGTGTGGAAGGAATCTATTTTTAATTTGTTTGATGTTAGAAAAGGAGAAGAAGAATAGTATGATCGGAAAAATATGAACAAACTAATGATCTAACCATTACAAAACAATTATGAATTGCAATACGGAGAGGGGGACATTAAAAGGGGAATTAAAGTTTATGGGTTTGTGGAATGTTAGATGATTTTTTTGAATGTTTGCTGATCAGTAAGTAAATAAAAGGAAATAATTTTATAAAATTTGGAGAAGGAAATATTTAAGAAGGAACCTAAATGGAGATGTGCAAGTAGATCCATTGGATCTATACCCAGAAACCAATATTCTTAAAGTTACACAAAACTTCTTGGATAAACTGCCACGAGATGGCAGGGGTAAATGCATAAGGAGCTACCCTGAAAGATGGGGAGAAACCATAGTTTTTCTAGGCTTAGCATCCTAGTGCCAGAATAGAGATCTATCCAAGAATATTTAAGAGATGAAGTGCAAGACTAAGCAAGCTTACTGGGTTCTAGGCATGGGAATAGTTGGACTACTACAAACGAGTGTCAAAAATATCAAGGGAAGGCTAGACAAATCATAAGGATTAGTCACAAATATCACCAACTCAGTGCAACAACTCTCAGTAGTTGGCTTGTTAACCCATTTTTAAAGTGGCTTGGTCTTTGGCCGACCATTTTTTGGTGCGTTTGTTGAAAGCACAAGCATACTTGAAGGGGTGATTGATCTCCCTAGGATATTTAAATCCTAGGTATTTATGAGTGAAGACAAGGTCTCTTTTTTAAGGGACTATTTTTGAATTTTCCCCAAGACTGCCAAGGGTAGGTACTATATTGGGCAAGAGATACAGAGTTAATAGAAGGGGGCAAATATTTTGGCCCACAATTAACTATAGAGGTAGAGCAATTATCTTCTTGGAGTTGGGGCTGTAACGATTGCATGGAAACCATAGTTTTATTAGTAGTGCACTTTGGGCTAATAGATGTAGTTTAAGTAAATACAATTAGTGTATCGTGCCACTTTGTTTGCTATTATTGCAACGCTTATCAGACTTTTAGAAGAGTGGTATGGGATGATGCATCACCTTAAATATGTGTATCTAGGCGTTTAAAAGTTACCTTTGATACAAAAGATGTTAGAGAGGTCACTAAAATTTTAGGCCTAGTTCTTGAACAAGAAAAAAAGTTACCTTATGGAGAAATAGACCAAGAGTTATCGACCATTCTTAAACTTTTAAGTGTGCATGGAATCAAGAACCTAACTCAGAGCTCTAATTAAAACATGCAAAATTTTGGAGTATGATAGCAATAGCTATTTCATTAATTGTGGATGAATTTGAAGGACAAGTAAAGACAACAAAATGAAGCTCGAGATCAATGAGCTAGAGAAGGAGCAGCACGGCAAGAGGCTTAGCTATTAGAGAGACTTGAAAGGGTGAATGTGTTATTGAACCTAGGGATAGATGATGTGTCTAATTCAAACATAGTGTCTTTTAAGCCTAGCATATCATTTGATAGAACACCACCAAAGGAAAGTGAAGTAGGTTCGTACCAGTGGGACCGAGTGGTTTCAAGCATCGATAGTCTTACTGAGGTAAAGAGTACGTAAAGTGAGAGTATAGAGAGTGAAGCTAATGCCACAATGAGTAACACATCTACATTTAGTTGGGATTTATAATTTACTTTTGGATTAAACTACTTATTTAAAGCACCAAAAGAACCCTTGTGGATAGATCGAGCGACATATTTGGGATTACGTTCTTTGTTTCGTATTCCCCGTCAAAGAGAGCAATTGAGAGTTGTATATGACTTGGGATTAAGATCCTTATTTAGAGAGTCCAAAGAACCCGTGTGGTTTGACTCTACTTCAGATTTTGGGCTAGGGACACTATTTAAGGAAACAATGGCTCACAACCCAGTCAAATTAGCTGATTTCACGTAATTTGGGGGATTATGGGGATGAAGATCCCGATGCGTATTTGCAAAGATTTGAGGTGACCTGTGTCACCAATGAAATAATAAACAATGACCAAAAGCTTCATGTTTTTCCTGCAACATTAAAAGATGAAGCAGCAATATGGTACGGGAACCTAGATGCCCAACATAAAGTGGCTTATGCGGCTTTATCAAGAGCATTCTTAGAAAAATTTTGATGGTGATGTTTCCAAGATCGGTTAGCTCTACAATCAAACTATTTATCCCAAGGAGAAACTAAAAGTGTGGAACATTACATTCAATGTATGGAGACAATTATTCAGAAGATGAATCCAGCTCTTGATGATCCCACGCAAAAGCATAAGTTTATTGATGGGCTTAACCTTGAAGATCATGAGCATGTTAGTTTACAACGGCCAGCTACATTGGTAGATGCTAAAACACATGCTAGATGGTGGGAAGAAGTGCAACTTAGCCAACAACGATGAAGGGATTTATTTAAAGAACCTCGGATGGAATATCCAAGCACTTCAGGCAGGTTGCCTAAGAATGTGTCTTATGTGACTGTTCCCTTAAATCCATCGGTAACTGCAAGTTCGTATCAAATGTACCTTTAAATTTGTATACTTCAATTCCGGCCTATATGATGCAGACAGGAATGCCTTCTATGCCTCAACCTCAATCCCCTCTTGATGAAGCAAAAGTAGCTGATATTATTGCAAAATCCTCAGAAAAGTTGAAGGAGGAAATCATGGGTGCAGTACAAGCACCCTTGAAAGAAATTTATTCGATATCAACACAAGGTTCTAGTGCACAACAATCTTCAAGCAATTCAACTTCGAACCCACCTAGATCTAATATCTGGTGTGGTAAGTGTCATGGGTACAGACATGTGGCTACAAAGTGTCTGATGCCTTCTAGGTTAATGCCCGACCATCCATCCCTTTGCACTTTTTGCTTAAAGACAGGGCATTTAGATACAAATTGTTGGCATAAGTTAGGTAAAGAGCAACAACAAGCTCGTTCAATGCAAACAAATTATAATTACATGAATCTTAATAACGTGACTTATGAGATTGGACCACCCAATCAACCTTTTAGGTCACGAAGATTGCCAACCCAAGGTAGACCTCCAGTACCTCGAAACAATTACAATAGTGATGGAAATTGAGGTAAAAATTCTAATTTCAGGAGAAATAATGGTAATTTTGGTAATCCAATGGGGCAAGGTGGACAACAGAGGCCTAGGGGACCAATAGTTTGTTATTGATGCCAATAAGAAGGTCATATAGCTACATACTGTCCAAATGCCCGTACAAATCAAGACTATACTCCTCTTTGTAGGAGGTGTAGTGGCATGTTCCTAAATCAGAGTCTCCTCAACAATCTTTCGATCATCCATTAATGCATGTTCCTTTAGCAAATCCTAAGATTCAAGTAGGGGTAGATCCTTTTCCTAAAAGACTCGTACCTCCAAAAGAAGGGAGCAAAGAGCAAGCAGAAGCAGTAAATAAGATCTATGATCTTTGGGCAGCATTAGAGAACATAAATTTAGCAATTAACTTGAGCCAGCTGCTTGAAATGACCCCTATATGTCGAAAGCAGCTTTATCATAAGCTAGGTTGACGTAGGAGGAAAAAGGATCGAGACTAACTCTTCTAAAGTAATTGCAAATGCATCCAAAAGAAAAACAACCAGGGACATAAAAATTATAGATTTATTTGTGGATTCAGGAGCACTAGTTATAGACACTACCATTCATGGACATTTGTTGGATGAAGTACAACTGGATGGTGGTTCAACAGTCATTAAACGATGCAAGAATTAGGGTTGAAGGATCTAGAATCTACTCATATGGTTTTACATGTGGCTGATCAAAGGAAAGTGACTCCTTTGGGGTTACTTCGCAATGTGAAAATCGTAATTGCTGGACTAGAATTTCATGTGAATTTCCTAGTGGTTTGCTCATTGTCAAATATTTCTTCATATTCTATGTTGCTGGGTTGACCTTGGTTATACCAAGCAAGGTGCACTCAGGATTGGTATAAAGGTTCAATTGTGATTGGTCCTCGAAATGATATGGTTAAGATACAAGTTATCACAAAAGGGTTTTTGAAGGGTTGGTTCCTTGGGATGGCCCTTGACGTTGTCCTCTGCCAAGCTTGGGACATTGCCTTTTGAAATGACCAAGCTCGTTGCAATGGAAGCAACGGAGATTGCGGCCATTACCTTGGGTAGGAACGAAATTATTGATAGCGTTGGTCCTAGCCTTCTTCCTTTGTCCCAGATTTTGGCCCTGCATTCTCTTGGCCTGGGACCTATACACTCCCTTGTTCTGGTCCTTATAAGACCAAGTCTTGTTATTTCTTGGCCTGGTCTTCACCTCCTGTATTATGGGTGTAGCTTGAATGAGTGCATCTTGAAGGTCTGTTGGGCGCATTGATTAGAGAAGGGTGTTTATCGGCGAGTTTAATCTAGCACAAAAATTTGACACCTGTTGTGTCATATCCATTTGTGGCGCGTACTTCAAAAGAGAGACGAACTTTAGAACTCGTTCATCTTCTGCGTGCGGTAGGCAGGTGGTAGATATCTTCCTCGCACAGCTCTTTATAGCTTCTCTCGAGTAACTGACCCTTTCGAGATCCCTTGGTCTTTGCACCATTGCTTCCACCAAAGTCTTACTTCGCCGGTAAGCTTCAGCTTGGCGAGCATTGCTTGGTTGGCAGGTGCAGTACCTGCTACTTCAAAATAATCCTCCATGGATTCGATCCAGATCTTGGCATCAATTTGGACGGTCCTTCCCTTGCCATCAAATTTTGGTGGCTTGATTTGCTTGAGAAGAAACTTCTTCTCCTGAATCACGGCCGTGCTTGGTGTAGGGGTCAGACTAGGAATCTGCACTTAAGGTTGTGCATGGGCATTGAAATTATTTACGTTAAACGTTTTCTTACATTACATTACATGCCCAATTCATCTTTTAGCCAAGTGACCTAATCACTTAACTTCTTTACCAATACTCACAGCCAATACAATCATTGATAAAAAGTCTATTTCATTCATATGGGCATAGCCCTTTCGAGTACAGTTATTTTTGGGAAGATGGAACAAGCTGATTGGCAACTCAATTTGGAGAGAATAAGATTGTGTTACATTCAACTACGGGAATTGAGTAATAATATGGATTGGGGTCATGGATTTTCAGGAATCGATATGTCATAGGAAGATTAGGGTATCCTTTCCTTTGATACCTGTTCTTTTCATAACGTCCCAACACCTTGCTTCTATCAGCAGGGATTATTCGAGTCACTTTCTCATACACATACGTGTTCTGCTTGACCTTTCGACTGCCAATATGTAGGATTGCGTTTGCGTGAGCTTCAACAAAGATGAATAGCTTCACGATCTTTAAGTCCTCCATCCACTTGATTCTCTTCAAGTTGGTCCGAAGTTATGCAAGTCGATGGGTAGCTATGTAATAAATTCCTGAATCACCCATCCATCTCCGTTCCACATACAGGGGTGAAGGATTGTAGATGCGGTCTAGGATATTCATCGTAACTAGCCTCTGTTTTGATAGTCTGAGGCACGCATCACGGTCATAAACATAACCTGGAATACCAAGAATTTGTTCCATGCATCGCGACTCTACAGGCCAGCATTGATAAGTAAGTAAGGAAATGTTCTTAACAACAGCATTTGCTCTATTTCTCCTCATTAAGTTTCCTTGTAAATATTAGATCCTCATTCGTTCGCTCTGATACCAACTGTAACATGTCCACCTGTTCACTTGTAGGACACGTCTTAGTAGCCCATCGAAAAGAGAGTCCAGAAAGCGCTGCTCGGCACTCCCACGAAATGTCACGGGGTTTGCAATCTAGGTCTTCCCGAGTCTGCCATGAAGCGGAAGCATTCCGGCCGTTCCCACTTAGGATCAACCTGAATAGGGGTTTCCTAATGGTCAAGTTCCTCGGAAGTAACTAGCATCAAGCTCTAGATGAACCACTTTACTCAGAAATGTCAGGGTCGAAGCGGATTCATACTGGTTCAAGGAGAATGGGAAATGAGAGGGCCTATAAGGCATAGTCCCATTCCGTTCCCCTAAAACAACATAAATCGGGACTCTAGTACTTTAGATTCTAGGTCAATGTTCCTTGCTGTCAATTTCTTTCGAGAAAAGTTCCCGGCCAATCGGGACTACCCTTCCGTAGAATGGCCCATGGTCACATCCACCGCACTTTCCTCAAGGTTGCTTTAGTTGTCTAATTACCTACCACATTTAGTTTGACACGCAAAAACTGCTTCCTTAATTAGCCAATCAATCACCGGTTCTTTTACGTAACTTAAGCACAGACATAGAAAAACAATGTTAAACAAGTTCCTTCTCAACAACTGATCTTATTTATCCGTCTTTGGAATACATCATATAATCCAGCCCGAAGGCTTATCCATAATATAAGCATATTTCTTGTTGAAATTCAATGTAGGTTTTTATGGGTAATGAAGAAGACCCAACCATGGAAGCTGACTTCCTCTTCATAAGAAAGGCCCGAATCGCCAATTCTCGATGATTCAGACCCCTTTAGATTACCAAGGTAAAAGCTTTGAAACCTTTATTGATTGTGGTAGTACACATTCCTTTATCTCACCAGTCTGTGCAAGAAGATTAGGAATAGCCACAAAAGATGCACCTACCTTGCTTGTGGAATTAGCAAATGGTCGTGAGGTCACTTGTACCAGGCAAACTACTAAGGTGGAATTCCTATTGGGAGAAAAGTCGGCTTCGGTCAGATTCAGGGTTATAAACCTAGGTATCCATGAGTGTTTGCTCGGAATGGATTGGCTTAAACCTAATGATGCCCACATTCACTATGGAAAGGGCCAAGTTTCCTTTCGAAATTCTGAAGGGGAATTGGTCACAACTCAAGGAGAGGTTGGGAAGCCAAAAATTCAACTGGCCAAAGTATCTCAGATAATAAAAGGAGTTAGGAAGGGGCTACCTGTCTATTTGATTAAGCTAAATAAGCTAGATCAGAATCAAGAGTCTAGAGAAGAACCTTCATGGCTAAAGGAATACGCAGACGTATTTCCTGAAGAGCTGACATAACTTCCTCCTCAAAGGGAAGTTGATCATGAAATCAAGCTAGTGCCAGGAGCTGCACCAATTGCAAAGAGGCCATATAGAATGTCCATCCCGGAAGTGATTGAGCTGAAGGAGCAACTCAAGCAACTGTTAGAACAAGGCTACATCCGTCCTAGTAGTTCACCATGGGGAGCTCCAGTGCTGTTCCAGAAGAAGAAAGATGGAATGCTTCGGCTATGCATTGACTACAGAGGGTTGAATCAATCAACCATTAAGAATAAGTATCCCATTCCAAGAATAGATGAACTTCTTGACCGTCTTCAAGGTGCGAAGATCTTCTCAAAGATCTCAGGTTTGGATACTATCAAATAAGGATCAAGGAAGAGGATATCCCAAAGATGGCATTCAGTACAAGGTATGGACACTTTGAGTTCCTGGTCATGTCATTCGGGCTGAGAAATATTCCTGCTACCTTCAATAAGCTAATGCAGGATATCTTAAGGCCATATCTTGATGACTTCGTACTCGTCTTCTTCGACGATACCTTAGTCTACTCAAAACAGGAAGAAGATCATGAAACCCCAGCTTCGCATCGTCCTTGAAACAATGAGGGCACACAAGCTTTATGCCAAAAAGAAGAAGTGTGCATTCTTCAAGCGACAGATTGAATATCTGGGATTCATTGTATCAGCGGAAGGAATTTCAGTAGAACCAGAGACGTTCTGGAGTGGCCAACACCAACAACTGTTAAAGAAATACGTACTTTTCTTGAATTGACAGGATGGTACAAGGTCTTTATCAAAAACTATGCTTTGATTGTAGCACCTCTGACCGATCTACTAAAGAAGCAAGCATCAATTGTATGGTCAACTGCTGAACAATCTAGCTTTGATAAACTAAAGCAAAGCTTGGTATCGACACCTGTCTTGAAACTTGCGGACCTTGGTAAGTAGTTTGAAGTGATAACTGATGCTAGCACACTTGCCTTAGGATGTGTGCTTATGCAAGAAGGTCATCTTGTAGCATACTCTTCGAGGAAACTGAAGAGCCATGAGAGGAATTATGCTACCCACGATCTGGAGCTATTAGCTATCATCCATGCTCTCAAGCTTTGGAGACACTACTTGTTGGGTAACAAGTTTACCCTAGTGACGGATCATAAAAGTCTCAAATGGATTTTTACCCAAAGTGAGCTTAACATGAGGCAATGCATTAGGTCCAAAAACACTTCCAAAAATGCACTTTTGTTAATCACGGGATTAAGAAATAGGCCAAAGAGAGTTTGCCACGTGTGCAAGAATATGGTATTCTTGTCTCCTCTTTTTTAGAGATAGTGGAGTCCATTTCGTGATTCTCTCTTCTTTTTTAGCCAAAATCCCTAAAGTCTGACATGTTTTTGAGTCCCAAAGACGTTATTTACTCACAAATTTGACACAATACATGACAGAGATGTGATGAAATTAATAATGAGTTTTTTAAAAGTCGGGGGATCTTTCAATATTCTTTTTGGCGCCCAATACATACTCATTTGTGTTCTTGGCGCTACTTTTTAGTTCATTCACCCCTCTTTGAGCTTCTTTCTTTGCACTTTCATTCTTTTCATGGCTTCCTCTAGGCGCCCTTCTCGTTTAATACACTCTTGCATAGTCTATAGCCAGGGAGCAGATGGAAATTGGGAGCCCAAAAACTTTACTGTAAATGATTGGGTTACCATGCTGCCATCTTGCAAGGGCTCTCATAAGGTGAAAAGAAGAAAACGAGATGATATAAAACATCACTGGAAGGGGCGCATCATTGCCTTCAAAATTATTCCTGAAGGGTGGTTTGTCAAGGTGCAACATGTTTACATGGCCAAGGATATGCACTTGCCTCCAAACGAACGTGTTCCCCAACAAACACATTGTAAGTTATTAGTTGAATAACATATGTAATTCTTTTCCATTTAGGCAAGTATTAACAACTGATTCGTCATTGCAGATATCTTTCCGTCAACAAGTATTGAATGGCAACCTATGGAAAGCCTAAGTGGGACTTTCCATGCCATTCATAAGGTATTGGCAAACATTATTTATGCCGATCAAACTGTGTCTTCTTTTAGTGAATGCAAGGTTTTTATATATTATGCAGAGTATGTGGTTCCCTCTAAAGCGGATAGGTATGGGAATATCGAAGATTTGCCATTGCCAAGCCTTTCATCTCTAAACTGGGAGATTCTTGACAAGGTAATGGTGCAGAGTTTCAAATTCAAAATATCTCAGGATATTCAAAAGTCCATGAGAGCTGGAAGGATCTCAAGAAGAATATGTTTATCATGGTTTGTACCCCTCCATATCTTCGTGGCTTGCTTCAAAACAGCAAATTTACAAAGAATGAAGGTATCCTGGCTAAGTAGAAACTTTTCGGAAGAGGATTTGGACAACACTATAGGGACGCTTTGGAAATCTAGAGAGTGTGACCATAAGGGTGATATCTTGAGGTGCAGTGCATGCCCTCAATCCTTGGCTTTGGCTTACAGTATCCCTCGCCAAACTCTTGCTTTGGGCTTTGATTACAGAAGATACAAACTAAGATTGGGTATTTGGGTTCCCTTGGATTCCGATACAGATTGCACACCATATAAACTTGCGGTGCACCTTTTGCCGCATGAAGAAGTAAAGAAGGTGAATGTTACTTCCAATTGGAGTCTGAAAGATGTGAGGGATACCTTGGAATTGCTAGAAAATACATTCCCTAGATTTAAGTTCAAAGTGAATGGCGTAACAATTGGTAAAAGAGCCGAGCGCTCTTTCTCTTGTACGAGTTGTTTGTCTCCCACAATTGTGAGTTTTGAGCCTTGAGAATGAAAACTTTGCAGGAATTTATCTTAATTGACTGTCCTTAAGATATTTCTTAGTGGGAACTCATAAGCTATCATGAAGCAAGTTGCCTTTCGAATGTATAGAAATAAATGTACATTACATTCGATTTATAAGTGAAAAAGTTCATTACATCATGAGGTACAAAAATGTCATATAAATGTACAAAGCCAAAATAATAAGGCTTGTGTATACTTATGTTTGCTCTTTTGATTCTTTATCTGCTACCTTCTCCTTTGTTGTCTTTGTGGCTTCTTTATAAATTTCTTCAAAGATGCCTTTCTTTGATTGTTGAAAGAATTTTACCTTTACAGGCACTCTCTTTTCTTGGGGTTTAAGAGGGGATGGATCAAATTTTAGAGGAGAAAGCATTGGGATTCCTTTTTTTTTAGACTCTGCAGCAGTGATCTTTGTGGTTGACTTACCATTGCCATTGCCATTGCCATTGCCCTTGCCCTTGCCCTTGCCATTGCCCTTACCATTGCCTTTACCCTTTCCCTTGCCCTTTCCCTTGCTTGTGCCCTTGGCCATTGAAGTTTTGGGAGAAAGAGGGGAGTCAGGATCATATGGTGTGATTGCCTTGTCCAAAATCAGCTCAATGCATCTCTCCCTTATCCACCAAACATACGAATCAGGATAGTCTCTACACTGTAAGAATAAATGTTATAAGTTAGTGAAAAGACATCATGATAAGGGTTACACAAAAATCAAATGAAATTAACTTACATTCACTCCTATTTGTAACAACTTTGAATCCACTGTTTTGCAAATATTTGATATAACTCTCCATCCACAAGAATGCACATTGCTTTGCAATGGAACTTCTTGTAGAAGAAACGTATAAGGCTTTTGAGGATCAGCAAGATCCTCGTATGTAGTATCCAAAAATGTAGAAACAAGTCTACCAACACTACAAAAGGAAGCTTTGAAAGTTCAAAATATTTTTGTAAATATAATCAAAGCAAGTAATTTTCTTTCAACATACATTCATGCTTGGCCATGAACACCACTGAGAGGGTTCATAAAGATAATTTCTCTAGTAAGACAGTTAATATAGATAAGACTCCAATGCCCTCTGCAAATTCAAAATAGAGGTGAGAAAAAGGGTGAAAACAAAAGAATATAAATTTTCCTCTATAGAAAAGAAAAATACATTTCTACATAAGGGAAAAAGATGTAGTAATTTGTCACACTATCAAAAGTACGAAAGAATGGTGCAATATTAGACCCAGATCTTGCAAATAGTTCCACTGAGAGAAGTGGATCAACAATATATATGGCTCTACGGATATCGAGAGTGAGAGAGGAGACAAATGCCCTGCAGTCAATAGCAAAAGCTATTTGAATCGATCAAAATCAATACAAATTACATATAGAATATACTTGAACCTATAAGCCTTACCTTATGCAACAAAAAACAACAGAGTCAGATAGTTGGACATCCCTTTTCTCCAACATGGGCTTGTCCTCGGGAGATATACTAAGGTAATCCTCCTCAGGTTCTGCAGAAACATTCACAACTATTTGCCCATACATGTTACCCATCCTCTCGTTGTAGACAGGAGCAAGTGATGCGGCTTTCCTCTTGTAAACTTTGTCTTCAGTTTCCAATACCTCTTGAATTTTTTCACTCAAGATAGACTCCTGCTGGGTGGCACCCCTTGTAGAGTAAAGGTGAGTTACATCCTCAACCTTTAGCTTTTTTCCTTTCCTGGACAATTTCGGGGGAATGTTAAGGATTTCAAGGGCTTTTTGATCGTTGGAAGGCAAGGGCCTCAACACTTTATCGAACCTATACCTGATTCTACTGATCATGTTGAAATCTTTATTCATAAGGGTAATTCTATGAGCATGCGCAGTAGCAATGTAAGCATCGTTCATGAAATCAATAACAAAATCTTTTGCAGCCTCTTGTAGAGCAAGAATTGCTGAGAGTTGCCACTTCTTATTTAGACCAGAGACAGTTGCCACTCTAGACAATCTGTCAGAGATCTCTTTAACAACTCTTATGAAAGCAGCCTTTGGAATCACGTGCTCTGTAGCTCTTTGGGCTTTTCTAATCTCACTGAAACACCTCTGCATGTAGAAGAACCGGGACTTCCTCTTTCTCTTTTGTGGCTTGGGAGGCTCACTAGCTTCAGCAGAAGTGGGCTCAGGTGCAATAAGAGGGGATGAATCCTTCACAGGGCAAGTCTCACCCTTTGCTTCTTCAACTTTAGGAGAAGAAACATTCTCTGCACTGAAATGCTTTAACTCCATGGAAGATGCTAGGCCAACACCTGGTGTAGGGGGGATCTCTGTGGCAAAATGATCTGGGGCCTCTGATGGCCCAGCCTCAGCAATATTTGAAGAGGGTTCCTCCTCAGATTCATCAAATTGTAACTTTCTTCTACCCCCACTGTCCTTCCTATCCACATAAACTTTTCTTGCAGTTTGCTTTGTCCTTGCCATACAAAGGAGAAAATAGAAGAGCTGGCCAGAAAGACAAAAATGATATAGGAATTTTCTCGAAAATCTGACAAGAATGCAACAGGCACGATACGGTGCGAGAAGGAACAAACGAACAAGACGGATGGTCACGTTTGCGCCGTATCGGAGACGAGGACAGCGAGATAGAGAAGCCCGATATGACGTGAGATGGATATTGGGAAGATCACCGAAGGACGCCCTCGCTCCGTATTGGGCCACCGAGGGAAGACCACCGAAATGAGGAAATCGGGAAAGAGGCAAATGCACACTCGCTCTGAATTGAGGACGGGAACCGATACGACACGAGAGGACAGTTACGCAGTAGACACAACACTGGGATTGCTCCGTATCAGCAAGCAAGGCGTGAGAGCTCGAGAAATGTAAAGTTTATACGTAAGCAAAATAATCCCTTATATACCCTCGTCAACCATGCCATGTGTCAGACACGTGTCTCGCATTGATTGTGCCACGTGTCCGCCCAACATCCATATGCCACGTGTCGACTAACGATCGGTCCATGTGTTTGCCACGTGTTTGTTGGCCATGTTTTGGCCAACGGCTAGTGCCACGTGGCATTATTGTTCACCCTACATAAGGGGGTGTCCCTCATCCGTACGGCTTTTTTTGCTTTCTTTGTGGACTTCTCTTTCTTCTCCCTATACGACGCGAGAGTGAGTGTTCCTCTTTTGCGCTTTTGCCTGTTCGTGTCGTTTTGGGCTTACCTATTCTTAAGAGTCTTCCTTCGGCGTGGCTCCTAACCCGATACTGCGCGAGGGCACGTGATCACTGATTCTGGTTCTGCCTTATCACGTCGTTTCGGTTGTGGCCCTTTGCTTTGAGTTGTTCTGGTTTGCATTACCGATACGACGCGAGTACAAACATCCGTGTCTAGCATTTGAGTCTCATCGCGCCGTATCAAGCAAAAGTTGGAAACATGTCTAAACCTACAGATTTTTTGGGCTCCAAGGTTTTGCCAGGAACTGGGAAAAGGAGAAGGCTTTCAAAAGGCTCAAGGGCTTCAACATGTGATGAGCCTGTGCATTCTGTTTCTTCCCCATGCTCTGCCACCAGTGTCAGAATGCCAAGCACATCTCCAGGGAAGCGAAAGTCGGCAATGAGAGGTCTTGGAGTATCAGAGCTTACTGATGTCACTCCATCAGAGAGGTTTCTTGATTTTATCCTTCAGAATGGCATGGATCTCTCTTTCTATGGAGTTGTTAAGAATGTCTTTAATCTTGATTGGGACCTTGACAGTGTTTTGAAATATTGTAAAAAAAAAATTGGAGGACTTTTTGGAGTTTGAAAATTTAGTAGGTCCTTCTATTGAAGTTGGTACAAAGTAATATGTCCATGTTCCCATTGGGTCAACAGGAAATGAAAAGTCAGTGTTTACTAAGAGGTGTGGTGCCCACTCTCTAGACAGGTTTTATGCAAGAGACATATTGTGCTCCACTCATTCCAAGAACTGCAAGATTATGTCAAAGTCTGCTACTTTTACTGTTTTTACCCTTGTCAAATATCCTTTGAAAGCTGATGAACAACAGTTGGAAGGAGCAAAGTCTGCTAGCTTTTGTATGTTAGATGATCTGGCAGATGAAAAGGAAACAGAGGAGGTTGTAGATGCAGATTTTGAGGCTTCTATTGCTAAGAAGTTGGATGTTGCTCACTTCAAAGCTGAGACCATCATTGAGGAGAGCCAAGGAGATGCAAACCCTGCAACAACTGATGAGAGTTCTCACCATACTGTTCCTTCTCTACCATCTATACCTTTCAAGGAGAAGGAGTACATTTTATTGTCAAATATTCAAAAACTTTTCAATCTTAGGGAAGATTATTGTCTAGCCATTATTGCAGAGGCTTCTGATGCTGCAAATGGGATAGTTGACACAGAGAATGAATCAAAGGAAGAGATACTCAAACTTGATAAAGAAACTATAGACGATAAGTTTATTGATGCTGGTGAGGCCCTCTCTCTTTGTTTTGAAAGGGCAAAAGAAGTTGAGAAAGAGTTTAGTATTACTGATGAGGACTTTGATCGCATTCAAAGCCAACTTGGAATTTCCAATTTTGGAAGAGAGGAGTCTGAATACGTTAAAGAATTGATTAACACCAATGAGACATCATCATCAATAAATTTATGGAATCCAGTTAAATTGGAGTACGATGAAAACCAAGTGGTAAGATAATTTTGAATTTGTTTTTACACATTGGTAGGTTTGAGTTTCACGCTCATTCAGTATGGGTTTTATTTGCAGTTGGAGATTGCTGATTCAGATAACTTCTTGGGACATGGCAAAGGATTGAGAGCTGGTGGGAGTACATTAAAAGACATTGCATTCGGCCACTACTTGGCTAGGATTGACCCTGATTCCTTTTTAGTACTGCTACAAACCGAACTGATGTAAAATCTATAGCTGGCTACAAGAGAAGAAAATTTCTACGTTATAGAGGAAAGATTCCTGAGGAGGAAGAGAATGTGAGAGTTTTGGAAAGCTAGCTTTGCATATATTCTTTCTTATATATAAAAGTGCGACTGCTCATGTGTCATTGCCGTCTTTTATCTGCATTCTTTGAAGTTGTCGTCGAAAAAACCAATTGAATAGCTCCTCCAAAGCATTGCTTTTTGTAACTCCTCCCCCATGCCTTGTGCTTCGAAAATAACTTGTGCGTGCTTGATAGTGGGATTTTTCCATGCCTTGGTTACTATAAGTTGCTAAGGGGCCATGCTCCTCCACAAAGTAAGGCCCATGAATATGAAGAATATGGTGCAATACAAAGTAACACTAATTTTATACCAATTGAAAAACTTGTCAAAATAAACCCATATTAAATAATTGTTACTTTACCAGATAAAAAGTGATATCTTTTTCTCCCCATGCCTCTTTTATCGCTTGAACAAGATTTGTGATTGATCTTTTGAACTCTTCCGCATATGTATATGTTGTCTTATGTTGCCTGAGGAGTTTCAGAAAAATATCAAGGTGTGTCCAAACCTCCATTCTAGGAAATGCAAGCCTCAGTGTGCTTGCAACATTTTTTGTGATCTCACATAGCTCTCTCCAACATTCCCAAGCCGCATTCACCTGCTTTCCAAAATGGTTTCCTAAGAATCGTCTAGCTTTTGAGCCTCCCATAGAGACATCGACCAAGATATCTCTTGTTTTTCCTGAAAGTATTGGATCCTTTCTCAAGTGAACTTGGCCTCCATGAAATCCCATTTTCAATAGTAATGCCTCGCATTTATCAATACACTCATCTGATAAAGATAATGGCTTAATGGAATATGCGTAGCCAAGATGCAACTTGAGAAGCTTATCGATTATTCTAATCTCTACATGCAAAGTACAAATATGAACATTCTTAAGAGAGATTGATAGAATGGGATCCCAGATGTCTTCTATGTTTTTAAATTTACTCAAATTTATAGAGTCACTATTTGGGGCTCTTCTTACTAGTCGCAAACTACTCCAATCTTTGGATCCAATACTTTCCATGCAATGCATGCAAGGATATTTTGCATTTGCACCATTACATATTCCAAGCATACATTTGATAGTTTTTAAATCAGCACTCATATGCCATTCCACATTAAAATTACCAACCCCATCAACTATCAACATTTCGCCTTCACTTTGAGACTTAATGATATTTGGAATACCTGTATGGTTGAACAACCATTTCAACATTTGATGATTTTCAATTGGTACCTGGGTTGCACCAATCCACCAAATCTCCATCTCAGATTGGATCTTATGCAATGGAGCTTGGCCCTCACTATTGCTATGGTACAATGCCATGTTCATAAGGCAAATGCTAATTCTTTCCATCTTCTATCCCTTTTGAATATGTGCTTCATCCAACTTCAAGGCAAACTTTAGAACACCATAACTTTCTTCTACTGTGATTTTATACATGTGAACCATTGCAATTTGCACCTTTTTTAGATCAACCTATATATTGTTAAACGTATTGTCATAAAAAATTACATTTTTTTTGTTTTTCATAGAACATAGACCTTTCGATGTGAATGTAATCTCCAAAAACATGTGGAATCTTGCGATTCATGGCGATTCTTGTAGTTGAAACTGCAAGGGCTTGGGACAATCCAAATATAGTTACCCTATTGCATTTAAGATTTTTAAACCATAATCCAGAGATAGCACGATAACCTTTTCGACTTATACCCACATTATCACATGTCTCTACAATTTCATTTGCTTTCATCGTACCTTTTAAGTCCTTCACTAACTCTTTAAGAGTCGGACCTCTCAAATCTGCATTTTTGGGTGACTTAAGAATCCTCAAAATATCTTTCTTATTCATCGTTTCCTTCAAAAGTTCAATTCTTTCCTCATTCTCTCGGATATTGATGCCTAATATGTTAAAGACATATTTCTTTGTAAGATTTAGTCTCCTTTTCTTTGCTCTCTTGCACAAGTTGGTTATATTTTTTAATGGTCTCTTCCTCTCTCTAAATCCTACTGGAGTTTCTCTCAAGCGTGTTAGCTTATCCTGCAATGAATTGTTACCATTTTTCAAAACATCAATCTGACTTGTCAACTCTAAAATATTTGTTTGTGTAGTTTCTAGTGCTTTTTTCATTTCGTGCATTTGAGTTATATATGTGTAAGATGCAGAGTATAACCTCATACAGTAGCCAAGCATCCCATTGTAACCTTCTCCAACATATCTTATATAGTCATGGACATTGAAAAAAGGAGGTGGTTTAGCTGTAGAAGGATCCCTGGGATAAATATTTCCATCCACCCACAAATCTATATGTTTCATTCCTTGTGTTCGCAACCTGTTGGCTTCGATCTCATCTATCAATACTCGATGATGTATACTTCTCCAAGATGTGTAAATCGGATCTAGTTGAACAGTTAGCTTGTATTTACATGTGCTTGCGCCTGTGTTATTTGAAGAGGTATTGCTAGATATTTTAGCAAATGAACCGAGCAAGAATCTCACAGTGATAGGAAGCAAGTGCAACAAAAAGAATGGCAAAAGAGAATAGTGTGTAGAAAGACAACGCGGGAGCAAACAAATGCGAATTTCATACAAAAATCTTGAAAATACAAAATCTCTCGAGTTCCAAGACAAAAACAACTGAAAAGGTAGCCCTTGACCTGGATTAAAAGATGAGGGTAATTAATGGCCAACCTCTACAATGAACCAAATATTCTCTCATTAATCACATCTGGACAACCAAATTTAGAGGTTTTATTCTTCCTAAACCTCAACTAATTAGCAAATTAATCACTTTCTTACAAGTGTCGTTTTTGAAGCATTTTTGGTCCTAATGGTTGATGGATTGAAGTGTTGGAGGAATATGATTTTGAAATCAAATACTGGCCTAGAAAGGAGAATGTAGTTGCCGATGCACTCAGTCGCAAGGCATTTCTGAATTCTCTGATTTTACAAGATCCATCAACAGCTAGATCTTTAGCCACAAAGGTATCCATGCCAAACAACCCAATTCTTGAGCTAGCTAGAGAAGAGGCATGCCATGACCCAACCTATCAGAAATTGCTAAGGGAGATACCTATCAAGGATCAAGACCCAAAGCTACAGGCAAAGTATCTAGAATTCTCTAACAATAGTGGACTTATCTACTATAGAACGAGATTATGTATACCGGCAAGCTAGTCACTCAAGCAGAAGATACTTTGAGAAGCTCATGACTCCCCTTTCTCAAGACATCCTGACTATGCCAAGACCCTCAATGCAGTCAGAAAGAGCTATTATTGGGAAAGGCTCAAAGGTGACGTTCTCAAATATGTCACTGAGTGTTTGTCTTGTCAACGCATTAAGGCTGAACATGTCAAAATGCTAGGGAAATTGCAACCACTTGACATTCCTCAAATGAAATGGGATTTCATTAGTATGGATTTTGTTGTTGGCCTGCCCCAAGTTCAGGGAGGATACAACTCCATTATGGTTGTGGTTGATATGCTTACCAAGGTTGCACATCTTATCCCTGTTAAGACAAACTATAAAGCCTCAGACATTGCAAGGTTATTCATCAAGGAGATATTCAAACTGCATGGATTGCCCAGAAGAATCATTAGTGATCATGACTCTCTTTTCACATCACATTTCTGGAGGGCTATCTTCGAAGCCATTGGGACTCAACTCTATTTCAGTACAACTTACCATCCCCAAACTGATGGACAAATGGAGCGAGTCAACCAAGTCATTGAAGATATACTAAGGGCACATTCTTGCCGAGAACCCAAAAAGTGGATTCAATATTTGCCACTGGTTGAGTTTGCCTATAATGCTTCTTATCAACAAAGCATTTAGATGACCCCTTTTCAAGTATTTTATGGGCACGACTGTCATAGTCCTTTAAACTTTTCAAGTCCAACCTTAAGGGTTGAAGCTTCAAAGCAGATACTAGAAGATATGGATGACCAAATTAAGTCAATAAGACAGGATATCCAAGCTACCAAGGATAGACAGAAGGCTTACGCGGACCTGAAACGTCAAGATAGATCCTTCGATGAAGGAGATATGGTCTTCATTTGTGTACGTCCAAAGAAGAGTTCCCTATCCTTGGGTGAATGCAAAAAGCTAAGTCCAAGGTATTGTGAACCCTACAAGATCCTCAAGTGCCTAGGGCCTAATGCTTACAGACTTCAGCTCCCTGAAAACCTAAAAGTTCATAATGTATTCCATATCAGTCTATTGAAAAAGTATGTGCCTAACCCTAGTCACGTGCTTGTTGATCAACAAGTTGTAATGCCTAGCCAAGGAGTCATTGAGCTACGCCTGATAGGATCTTAGATGCTAGGGAGAGGCAATTGAGATCTAGAACCTTGAGAGAATATCTTGTCCAGTGGAAAGATTATCCCGAAGAGGATGCCACTTGGATGGATGAAACCAACAATACCCTCAGTTCTTCTCGAGATGAGGACATCTCGATTCCTCTAAGGGGGAGAGAATGTAATATTTCTGTACAAAATATTAAATTCCCTGCACACGACGCGCAAAAAGTGGTTCAAAATAATCTTCCGCGTGGATTAATGTTGGTGGCTAAGTGTTCCCTCCGTGCACATTGATAAATTCTGGCTCCGTGAGTGCATACAAGGCCGAGACTAAAAACCCGTAGGCTGCACGAGAACACCCTTCACGGGAAAAAGGTAAAAGGGGATAATGGTTAAAATTTTGACACATTTTTTTAATAATCCCCTCCCCCCTCAGCTGATGCATGGCAGGGGGAGAGGGAGTGTGAGAGGAGTGATGAGAAGTAGGAGAGCACGGGGGGAGTAGGAAGCATGCAAACAAGCCACATGTGTGGCTATCTCCCCCCCTCTAACTATATGAACCCCCCTCTCTCTAGCTTGAGAAGGGGGAGAGAGGGACAACTGCTACTGCTGCCTTGTTCTGTACTGCCGCCATCACCACCATCCGTCGCCACCGCCAGGCCACTGCTGCCACGCCGCCTCCACCTCACCATCACCATCATCATAATCATCGCCATCGTCCTCTCCTTCATCCTCTCCATCTTTATGTTTTTTTTTCCACGTTTTCTGTCAGAGACAGAAGCATAGAAGCTTCTTTAGAAGCTTCTAATCTTAAGCCTCCATAGGCCTCGTTCCCCCGTGCTTCCCCGGGTTTCTTAAAACCACGTCTTGTAAAGGCAATTCTTGCACGAGGGGGAGTAGGCGGGTTTTGAGGCTGATTTTCCAAAGCCGGGAGGAAGTTCAGGGAGGAAGTTCAAAGATCGCATAAAGACAAGGACAAGTTTGCGGAGTCAAGGATCTATGTCATCGATGGCTCCAAAGCTAAAGACGTGAGGCGCACATGCGAGAGCTTCTACTCTGAGTTCACATGTGGATAACACCCCGAACCTCAATGCTCAAGTTCTTAGAAATTGATTTCGCATGAAGAGAATGCATTTAAGAATGTCTCTAATTTATGTAGTCGAGTTAATACATTTGGAAATTTTAAATGCAATTATCCATTCGTTTACAAAGTTAGTGCATGTCCTGCCTTTGAAAAATGCTTGCACTTCCAAGTTGCAATCCCAAACGCATATTGCATAGGTTAAAAGGAGGATTTGTCTAAATGCATCCTTGATTTCCTCATGAAAAAGAAACAACCCATAATGCATTTAGATAGTAATCTCCTAGTTGTGATTCATACGAGATAATCATTGACATCCATTAGAGGTTGTCCAAGTAGTTGCATGCATGAAAAGTATTTATGTACCTTGCAAGTTGCATGCAATGTTAATTACATCCTAGGTTGGGTTAAGTGCTGTAGGACGGATTAAGTCAATAATAGTCTTATGACATTCGCTCATGCATGAACTTCTTTTATCGAAGTTGGATTTGGGAATGGATAAAATTTCATATTAAAGCTTGAATTCAATGCATTAAGCAAAGGCTTATAAGCATAGTTCTTAATGAAATTCAACATAGGTTTTTATACGAGTTAGCCCTAAATTGTCAACCTTTATAGTTTAGGCAAAGAAAAGAAATGGTCATTATAAATCTCATAGTTGCGTAGAAGGAAAAAGTCCATGAACCGCATATTTGCATGGAATGTTGCATTTTGAAATTATTTACATTTTTTTAAGGAAAAAGTATTTGCATCTCTATGAAGAGATCACCTCTTGTCGCAAGACCTTTAGACCGATTAGGTAATTCGCTTGCAAAGGTGTAACTCAAGCGATGATCACCTCAATGCGCTAGATAGAGTTAAGTTGCAATAAAATTCTGCTTAGTATCGCACTCGAAAAACCGACTTGATAACTTCGACATGAAAGGTCCTACCCACATTCACGCAATGTTAGGGTTAATGGGACGCCCATACACTAACGATCTAGGGTTTTTACCCTAGGGTAAATTGGCCTAATACTAGACTTCCGATTGAGTTTAGAAACCCTAGGGCCAAACCTTGTCAGCCTAGTAAGATTAGGGTTGGGTTGAGTCAAGAGGACATCCCAAAACCTTACATCTTGACCAAATGTATTTCTTGACCAAGGAATGCCATTTGATGGGAGAAATGATCCCACAAGTTAGGTGCGACACTTGTCTCATGCAACAAGTTGCAACGTTGCATGGCTTTGTGTTTAAATCACAATATAGATTTGCCACTCTTTGGAACAAGGTTGGCAGGTCCTAAGTACAAGTTTAATTTGCAAGAGGATGAGTAGTCATCCTGCTACATCACCCTTCCTTGGGCTGATTTGCCAAGTTAGGGAAGTTATGTATTGCCTAGCAAGCAATTGACCAATCAAGTTGGGGCGACGAGGTTGCCCATGATTTACTGTCTTAGTTTGAGGAACCTAAGGTGTTTGTTAATTTGGGTTAACAAGGTATAAGCCCTAACCCAAGGATAAAAGGGTAAACAAACAACAAACCCTTGGGGATCTTGCCAAGTCGCAATTGATCCTGGATCGAATGCTGGATGCGTTCGGAGAGAAAGATTCATACCTTAGCAGTTGGCCAAATAAACGAGCACTGGATTGATTGTGTTTGTACAATTAGGAGCACTGTTTGTACTTCTTTGCTCAAAGAATCTAATGCTGGAAAATAATTAATGCTTCAGGTTGAAGGCCTGGAGGGAGAGGCAATATTAGTTACCCCCGACTGTCTGCCTGACCCTATCCAAGGGAGTTGTTAGCTACGCCGGGTACGTGGACCGAACGTGCCATGAGAGGTCTCTCCATGGGTACTACTTGGAGCAGGATGGTGGGACCTAAAATGGGCCGGCACTGGCTATAGCACTAGCCGGACCTCATGCTCATGACACACAAACACCCTCATGGCCTTGCAGACTAGGAGCGTTAATCTAAGGCTGAAGGACAAATTGCCCTAAAGCTTAATTCCTACGTTTATAGTTTATAGTCCAACATTTCCCTAAAACTCCTCAAAAGGAGAACCCTTATACATTGTCAATGCCACAATCACACACACATGGAGGCACTCCACCGACTAATAGTCGCCCCACTGCAGCTCTCCTATATCTCAGGGATTGGCCCTTTGATGCGCTGCTAAACATATAACACAAACAAACACAAACTCCTCTCAAGGTACCAATATTTTACATTCCAGGATGTACCATTCCTCACAACAATTTCCCTTCTAGGACCCAACGACTAACCTACAGCTTGGGACGTCCTCTCACGCTCATCGTTGGTCACAACCTAAGGAAGACAGGCGCCATGCATCCGGGAGGTTTTTCTGATATCTTTTAATTATTATGCTTAATGAAAATCGTGTATGGCTATGTGCTCAGACAAAAGAAAGATCAACATCGTGAAAGGTGCATAAAGCATTCTTTCCATGAATTTCACTAACGCGTGCTGCGTTGAAAGGAGGCACCGAGCCATATGCTCATGCTACCATCCTCTTTATTTAAACCGGTTCCTATATGCCAAGTGCAATGCATAAATCAAATCTTTTCTTTATCTTTCAGTGTTTCAGCCCCTCTTCATCCAACTCTTAGCATTTCGCATCATTGATCAGTTGGATAGGGTTTTCATGCATTTCTCCCTTTTAAAAGAACGATAAATACGCACAAAACATAGAAACGGGGACAAACCGAGGCCAACCTTGTGCTTTGCCATCGTTATACATTGCACAAACATAGATATAATTTTTCCTAATTTTTCTCAGCCCATTTTCTATTTTTTCCTAATTTTAAACCAATTTTTTTCATTTTTGGGTATTTTTCTCTATTTTTTAAATAAAAAAGAACTGAAAATGAAAGTTGATTGTGGGATGTGGCCCTTAGGTTCATTGACAGCAAAAACTCAGATTTAGTTGGTGTGACATATCATATTTCTCATTTATATAGCAAAAAACCCAATTTTAACCTTAAAACGCGTGTTTTCATGTATTTTAACACTAATTCCGATCATGTAGCCATATATTTTCTAATTTTCAGAGCATAAAATGATCAAAATCATGGCAAGAAATATCATAATGAACTTTCATCCCATATGAACAAGGTTTCATAAAGCAAATAGCATAAAAAGATCATTTTTCTTCATAAACATAGCATTACCGCTTATTTTCAGGTCTCGATTTCTTAGTCTTGATTACGAGACTGATTTCTAGCATGCATTTAATGCTCAGCATCTTCAAGAACAACACTCTTCATGTCTTCATCCATCCGGAAGCAATCCGGTCTCATCCGAACAAGCTTTCCTCCACCATTCTTCATTGTCTTTTTCCACACAAGAACAACCCCTTAAGGGAGAGAGAGGGAGGAGAGAGAAAGACTAGAATTGGCTCTCTTCATTCAGGCCACCATTGGACGGGTGAAGACAGGCGATAAGATCGGCCAAGAAGGAGAAGATCAGCCCCAAGATCGGTTGTATGGGGTACTCACAGCCTGTCATCTCTATCTCCATCCATGGAGGTGCAAAAAAATGGCGTGAAGATGGCGCCCTCTTTCTCCATTCTCTCTCCACGTTTTTTCATGCTTCTTGATCAAAAATATGAAGGGGGGGGGGGGGGGGGGGGGGGGGGGGGAGGGGGAGTTAAAATGTCCCAAAGGACACCCCTTTTGGTCTTCTCCAATGTCCACCTTTTCATATCTTGCCCCATTTGTGGCAATTTCCCCGTTCGGGCTCCAAATCGAGTGCTGTAAATTTTTGCGCGTCCGGCTTGACATCCCGCATCGGCTGGAAACTCCTGACCACCTGCACAGCAATCTGAAAAATTATCAAAAATCAACAAGTGTCGCTCGGGCGCCTTTAAAGCACTTGATGCTTAAAATCGTCCTAGCTCGAGCTGCCGCCTTCGACATTGAATATTTTTTCCTTGATATTCATAATTTTGAGCTATTTTTAAGCACTTCTCGGCATCAAAACTATGCTCTCATTGGTGACCACGAGATAGGGCAACTCAGCCCATCGAATCCCACAGTAGATCTGCACAAAACAACCAAAGGAAGCATCAAGCTGATACAAAATAGATACATACTAAACCCAGCACAATGCTCACCCTACCTCCTGACAAAACCAAGGCATGATATCCATAAGGAGTAGACCTAGCATAATCTGATAAAAGGTCCGAAGCTAGTCACTAACCAACTACTCTAACACGGCCAAACTAAAAAGAACTATCAAAGAGGTTGCCCTGAGTGGTGGTCTGAACTACCTACCTAACTAAGGACAACACAACCAGGAACTCCTACTAGGCGAGGACTCCTATAGCCTGATCAAGAAGTATTTTCTTTCAGCACATTTCTTCTTTTAGGGTTTTTATTTTCCATACTTGGGCGTGTAAAAAGGAGAGAACTGAGCGTAGTGACCCAAGGAGAACAAGGCATCGGCCTCAGGACCTGTCTCGGTACCCAAGAACCTACCAAGCCCTCGCAATGCGACACTTAATCCTTTTTTGACGCTCACTTTTATTTTCGCTCCAACCTTAATTTCTTCTTTTCTAGCAAGAAGCCACCCCTAGGAAGACAAGGCATCGGCCCTAGGTCTGACTCATCCCCAGGAACCTACTAAGCCCTCGCAAGGCGATGAGCAACTGCTTATAAATTTTCATTTCTTTTCTTTTTTCTATTTTGATAGGGGGTTAGAACCCCTTTTTACACACCTTTGTATATATTAATCGCCTTTAAGATATTCAAGGTTTCTTATCATCATCATTATTTTTCTTCTAGCAGGCTTCTCTAACTTCCTCACAACTAACAAGAACTCCTAGAACGGCTGCCTAGTAGGCTAGCAGAACAGGGTTACTACAACGCCCATCTAAAACAGGTCTTTTGATGCTTGAGAATGTCTTCACAGGAGGCTCCGACTACTCAGACCTCCCTCATCCATACTTAACCTAAACCTAGGACTTCATGCCTTGGACTCCGGTCCCCAACAAGAAATGAAAAACCCCTTAACAAGTACACAAACACATATAGCATAAAAACCACAGTACTCATAAAGGAAAGATATCACCTGGATAGGGCCATGAGAAGCGTCCACACAACAAAAGGCACCTTCCAAGCTCTTCTTTCGAACCTATCTAACACAAAACTAAAACAAAAAACCATTAACCGCACCTGCACTAAATAGACAACTGGCCCTCTTGGCCTAATGAAATAAAGCACTTCACTACAAAACTTAATCGGCCCTCTTGGCCTAATGAAATAAAACACTTCACTAAAAACTTAATCGGCCCTCTTGGCCTAATGAAATAAAACAGTAACACCTCGCAAAATTGGCCCTCTTGGCCTAACGAGATCAAACAGAATAGCACCTACACATCCCTCCCTGAAATAGTACAGATATACAATAATAAGCTCCTTTCCAAGGAGGAAAACCACAGGGCTCCCAGCCCTAAACTAAATGCATAAGGTTATGACCCATCCCTCCTGCATATATAGCAAGAGGCGTACGCATAACATGTTGTCTAATCAACCTATGGGTCCAGGATAATAACGGTAGATTGGTCTCGGCTACTCTTTGCATCACCCATATCAACCATCGTCTGCCATATATTGCATGCTCTGATAACATTCCCCACAAGTGACCAGGTCATGTTTCATCATTGATCACAATATCCAAACTAGGACCACAATTGAAGAAGAGGTCTTCCTCATAAGCAAGATTTGCTAGTGAATCTGCAAACTGATTCTAGTAACGTGGAATCAGCTGAAAAGACACTCTCTCAAACTCTTCAAGTAGGGTCATCGTAGTCCGATGATACATACAGAGAATGGGATTCCGCACTGTGTATGTCCCATCTAGCTGATTTAGGATCAACTGGGAATCCCCTTTTACTAACAACCGACGAATACCACCTTGTTTGGCAATATGCAGTCCCATAATCAAGGCTTTATACTCTGCCATATTGTTAGTGAATCCTACCCCGAGATAAGTAGCTAACTTCATCGTAACTCTTTGTTGGGGATCTCAGATTACTACTCCCACACTCCCTTTTTTATTAGGGCCCTTGGACGCTCCATCAAAATATAATGTGTACGTCCACAATGGGTTTACATAGCCTGCCATCACGAACTCCTCTATTCATAATTATAGTAATCAAAGTTTAGCATGTTGAGAGGATGAATTGACGGCTCCATCCCACCTCCTTCATTGAACTCAACAGGGATACTTGTCAACAGTCGTAAGCAGTGATGGCAAAAGACTTTGATCTCCCACACAAAAGTTCCGTCTTCTTGCTCAATCACTTTGTATCCTTTGCTCCACCAGATAAGTTTCCCCTGATAGTATCTCTGCTCCAGATATGGGTGCTCCAAATAAGGGATTAACCGCCCCATCAACCAGCTTTTAAGCTCTTTTGCAGGTCTCAAATCATCCCCAACGTGGACCTGCAATGCATTTTCTTTGTATTAGCATACTTAGAAATAATAAGGTTTAATCTTATTAAGATTAACCTTATTTTTAAACTCGACTCCCTGTAGATCAGCTAATAGAGCCGTAGACCTATTTTTCCCTAACCTGACAATCTTGTAGGGGCCATCCCATTTAGGTTCCAGCTTCCCTGGAAACAACTCCCTACGCGCATCGTAATAGAGGACTAATTGCCCTTTTTTAAAGGTATATTTCTTTGCTCTAAGGTCATGCAACTGCTTCAACCTCCTAGTGTAATAAGCTCTGCAACTTCAGCTCATCCAGGTGGGCTATGGTCGTGAAACGTTCAAAAAGGGAATCCTCATCTCCCAAAGAGTGGTTAATTGCAAACCGTATGGTTGGCAACTCGATTTCAAGGGGTAACACACACTCTTCCCCATAAACCAATTTAAATGGAGTATGGCCGGTAGCTCGCTTGAACGTTGTATTGTATGCCCATACTGCCACATACAACTTCTTGTCCCAGTCTCATTTCTTCTCAGAGACTATCTTAGACAAGATACCCACAATCTGCTTATTAGTACTTTTGACTTGTCCGTTTGCTTGCGGATTATAAGGAGTCGTTTTATTATGCTTGATTTGCCAAGCTTCTGTCAAGCTTTTGATCACTTTGTTCAAAAAATGGGTTCCACTGTCCGACACTAATTCTTTTGGTGGACCGAAATGGCAGATAATCTGCTCTAAAAGAAAACTTGCAGTCTCTTTTGCATTGTCTTGCCTCGTCGCCCACGCTTCTGACCATTTTGTAAAATAATCAGTGGCTACTATAATGTACCTCTTCTGAGTAGTAGACGATGGGGTAATAGGACCCACAAAATCAATGCCCCACTTCTCAAATGGAAGGATAGCCATGATAGGCATAAGTGGATGTCTCCTATTCTCTCTACTGTCATGTCTTTGAAAAATATCACATCTCTTAACATACTCAAAGGAATCTTGGAAGATGGACGGCCACCAATACCCAGCTCTTAAATCTTTCTGCGCCGTCAACCGTCCTGTGAAGTGCCCTCCACATGCAGAGTCATGGCACTCCTCCAAGATGAAAGGAACATCGTCAAGCATCACACATTGGTGGTAGATATCATCTATACCCTGCTGATATAGTGTCCCTGCGATCAAGGAAAACTTCAATGCCTGTTGTTTTGATTTTCCTCTTTTCTGATTTTGACAAACCAGCTCCAGTCTCTCCTGTTGATAGATAATGTGTAATAGCAGCATACCAAGATGGGATAGAAGCTGTATCAATTTTAAACATTTTCTCAATATCACTTCCTTCAACCAAAGTCTCTTTCGGCTCCCCGAAATCCACAAGGCATTCCACAATACCCCGCAACTTCGGTGGCTTACTCTTAATCTCATAATCAAACTCTTCCAAAGTGATTAACCACTTTGCTAAATGATTAGGCAGCTGTAGCTTGTTCATAAGCAATCTAAGACCTTCCGCCTTCGTATAGAACACTACCTTTTCATAGAGAATGTAGTGCGTGAATTTCTTAGTCCCAAAGACCATTGCAAGAAACAACTTCTCCATGTAGGTATAATTGATCTCTGAAATGCCCAATTTCTGACTAGCAAAAGCTATCGGATGATACCACTTTTCCTCCCAGATTTGGGCTAAACAGTAGCTTATACTATGCATGGTGGCTGCTGAAAATATATAGAACACCTCGCCTCTTTTAGGTGCTTTTAGAACAGGTGCTTTTACCAACTCATGTTTCACATCCTTGAAAGCTACCTTTCAAGGGTCGCTCCATTCAAATAGACAGCTAAAGGATAATAAGTTCGTTAATGGCAACGTCCTTTCTGCCAAGGCATTTATAAACCTCCGATAGTACCCTATCGACGACAGAAAGCTATGAACCTCTTTTGGAGTGCGTGGTGGACTCATAGCAACTATGACCTTGATCTTTTCAGGGTCAGTGGCTATCCCTACTGAACTAACCACATGGCCCAGCAATAGCCCATAAGGTACTCCAAAGACACACTTCCGTGGGTTAAGAGCGATATAAAATTGTCTGTAGTGCTCAAAGCACTTTCTCAAAATAATCAACATCCTTTCCCTTACAGTGGCTGCCCCCAGGTCATCGATAGATACTTTCAACTCATCTGGGGAGATGTCACCAAATGTCTTGTCTGCTATTCGTTGCCACGATCCAGGTGCATTGCACAAACCAAAGGCCATCACATGGTACACAAAAGTACCAAAGACCGTAATAAAAGTTGTTTTCAACTTGTCCTCTTCTGCAATTGCCATCTGGTTGTATCCTGCAAAGTAATTCATGAACGAATATATTTCCCTACCCGCTAATTGATCCAAAATCTGGTCAATAAATGGCAACGGGTAGTAATCCTTAACCGCCCGCTTATTCAGCTCTCTAAAATCTACACATAGTCGAATCTGGTTATTTTTCTTCTTTCTGATAACAATTGGTGAACACCATTCTGTATGTTGTACTGGGAAGATTAAACCAGCTTTCCATAACTTCTGTAACTCTTCAAATAGACCGTCCCTCAATTCAAAAGGCATACGCCTTACTTTCTGACGCACAGGACGATTGCCTTCTTTTACAGGAATAGTATGAATAGCTAGGCTGGGAGGAATGCCTCTCAGCTCATCATAACTCCAAGCAAAGATATCGCGGAATTCTTGGATCAAGGACACATAGTCCTCCCTTTCTGCTGAACTGAGCATGGATCCTAATTTAATTGGCCGCCAATCATTCGGCGTGCCAAGGTCCAACTCAATCACATCCGCGTCTCTTATCCTATCTTGTGGCTCTATCGGCTCATTTAGAGTTATCTGATAAATATCCTCTGTAGTGGACCCCTCTTTAGATTCGTCAACTGGATGATGTCTCACTACCAAATGGATCATCTGCTGTTTCTAATTTAGTAGAAGATAAAGGGGCTCTCTCACTTTGAGGAGACTCTGGGTAAGCATCGACTATTACTCGATTAGCACCTCTACCTAGAACCACTAGACCGGCAGGTATATCGACTTGACAATCTGTTTGTAAGATCCAAGGCCTCCCTAGCAAGTGATGGGGCCTAGAACGGGCCGGCACTGGCTCATGCACTAGCCAAACCTCTATCATGCGCTCAATAACCCCACAGCCTCGCGGCCAGGAGCGTGGATGACATATACATCATATTCCTAAACATCTTGCGTTTGTATCACATCTCGTAGTCCAACTCTAACCCAATTAACACTCCTCAGAGGGAGTCCCAGCACATTGCCAAATAGCATGAAGTACAAACATAAGAGGTCCTCCCACGGCTGACTACCGCTACCTCAGTGCGACTCTCCTATACCTTGGGGATTGGCCCCTCGATGCGTCGCTAAACATATATAACACTTTGTCGCACATATTTCCACTCAAGGTACCAATTGATCATATCCAGGAATGTACCTTACCTCACTTTCTTTCCCTCTAGACCCAACGCCTAGCCTACAGCTTGGACAACCTTACTTACTCAACGTTGGTCATGTCTCTAGAAAGCAATTGCCATGCATGTAGGAGATATTGTCTAATACCTTTTATCATTTCTTTATGATTTATGCAAATTGTGAATGCCCACGTGCTCAAACAATTAGGAAAATCAGCATTGGTGCACATGTGGAAAACAATTCTTTCAATGATTTCGACTATCGCTCGTATACGGCGTTGCATGAACCTAGCACCGAGAAACCCTCGTGCTACTAGGTTCTTAATATTTAATTATCGACCAACCTAAATGGTATGCATAAAAACCAGCAAGCTTTTCATCATTTCATTCAGCATTTAAACACCTTTTATACACTCTACCCCCTCACCCGTTTAGGTTGTGCATTATTGATCGGTTTAGGGTTCATTTCCCATGTGTTTATCGTATAAAAAGCAATAAAAACTCACTAAAACATAAAGGTAGGGCTGAACTGAGGCTAAACCTCATACTTCAGACCCCCCATACATCCACAAACATGGTTCTTATTTTTCCTTAATTTTCGGCACTCAAGATCCATTTTTCCCCTATTTTTCTTCATTTTCCCTATTTTTCTTGTATTTTTTCACAATATTAAATAACTAAAAATAAAAAATGAGTTGTGGGCTGTGGCCCTTAGGTTCATTTGCAACCAAAACACAAATTTAGTTGGTGTGTCTTATTATATTTTTCATTTATATCTCAAAAACACCCAATTTTCCCATATTTCGCGTGTTTTACGGGTTTTACACCCTTAATTTCATCCACAACACTTATGATTTTCTGATTTTCTGAGCATAAACTGATCAAACTCATAGCAAGCAACATCATAATGCATAATCATCCCATGGGAACAAATATTCATGAAGCAAATTGCATAAAACATCGAATTTCTTTGTAAAAATGAAATTACCATTCTTTGCGGGTTGCGGGTTTCTATTTGCCATATCTTGGGATTGATTTCTAGCAACCATTAATGCTCATGATAGCCCACAATCAGCAATCTTCATTCCTCTTGAACCACGGAGCAATCCGGTCTTCATTGGACAAGCATCCGTTATCCATTCTTCTTCTTCTTCTTCACCACATGAATCTGCCCTTAGAAGAGAGAGAGGGAGGAGAGAGAAAGAATGATTTTCTCTCTCTCCAACCAAGCCACCATCTTGCGCGTGAGAGGAGGCGATACGATCGGCATGATGTAGGAGACTTCATGCAGGCTTCCAATTCATGGCTTCTTTGCAGCCACAACATCTCGATTTTGGGGGGGGGTGCCGTTTTTCTGCGCGCTGATCAGCGCGAGTACATGTTGCCCTCCCTTTTTTTAAATTGGGGGGGTGCCCCCTTTGAAGGGCACCCCTTCATTCCTCAAGTGGCCACCCTTTCATTTCTGGCCCTTTTTTGGGCACCCTCCCGGGTTTTGCCATATCTCCCGTGTCCGGCGTCCGATTCGAGTGCGGAAAAATCCTGCGCGACTGTCTTGAGACCACGAACTGACCGGAAACTTCCATCACTTGCATAGGCGCATAGAAAAATTACTAAAAATCCGCAAGTGTTGCACGAGCGTCCTTAGAGCACTTTGATGCTTAAAATTGTCCTAGATCGAGCCGCCGCCTTCGACGTTGAATATTTTTCCCTTGATATTCATAATTTTTAGCTATTTTTAAGCACTTATTGGCACCAAAATTTTTCTCTCATTGGCGACCACGAGATAGGGCAACTCAGCCCATCGAATCCCACAGTAGATCTGCACAAAACAACCAAAGGAAGCATCAAGCTGATACAAAATAGATACATATTAAACACATCACAACGCTCTCCCTACCCCCTGACAGAACCAAGGCATGACATCCACAAGGAGTAGGCCTAGCATAATCTGATAGAAAGTCACTAACCAACTACTCCAACTGCTTATAAATTTTCGTATCAGCTTTATAAGCAGACTGTCTATCAACTACTTATAAATTTTTCTTTCTTTCCTTTTCGATTTTTATAGGGGTTAGAACCCCTTTTTACACACCTTTGTAGTTATATTTATTGTCTTTAAGATATTCAGGGTTTCTTTTTTCCTTTATCATCTTTATTTTCCTTCTGCAGGCTTCGCTAAAACTGCCTCACAACTAACAAGAACTCCTAGAATGGCTGCCTAGTAGGCTAGCAGAACAGGGTCACTAGGACTCCCTTCTAAAACAGGTCTTCTAATGCTTGACAATGTCTTTACAGGAGGCAACAACTACTCTAACCTCCCTCAAACATACTAAACCTAAACCTCGGGACTTCATGCCTTGGACGCCGGTCCCCAACAAGAAACGAAAAACCCCCCTTAACAAGTACACAAACACATATAGCATAAAAACCACAGTACTCATAAAGGAAAGATATCACCTAGATAGGGCCACAAGAAGCTGCCATGCAACAAAAGGCTCCTTCCAAGCTCTTCTTTGAACCTGTCTAGCATAAAACTAAAACAAGAAACCATTAACCGTACCCGTACTAAACAGATAAATGGCCCTCTTGGCCTAACGAAATCTGGATGTAATATCCAAAGCAGCTAGCCTTCCTAGCTTAAAACTAGATAGGTCATTGTAGTCCACGTAATACTGATATCCTTCGCATATACATCACACCCTATCAAGGTTCCCCTCATAGGATACCAAGCTAGCCTATGAGGGGAACCTTGATACCCAAGGTGCCAAGGATAGCATATCATAGGTCGACTAACCCCATGCTACTCATGCAAGTTAGCTAAAAGCTTGATCTTGTATTTTTTGATCTTAGGATTTTTTTTAAAAAGAGATACAAGTCCAAGCCTTTCCACAAATAACTCATCAATAAGGCCGATCCCTTCTTGGGCACTATGAGCTGAATGAACGGCCTCCATGGGCTCGCATGTCCCACATTTATTGTCAGTCGAATAAACTGGTCGTTCAAGTGGCTGAGTGGCTCCTTTGGCAGAAAGAATCATAGCTTTGTACTTATTCGAACCTCCCCTATTTGGGTTTTCACATAAATCAGTGCTGCGACCCAAACTAGGTAGAGCTTCAAGCCTAGGCACATCACATGGGTGTATCCCAAGGCAGTGTATATTGTCAGATGTATATCCAGTCTTATCCTCTTGGGGGTTCAACAGAATATATCCAGATGGGATCCTTGGCCTTGCATCCGACACTCCTGCCATACTTTTGGAGATTTTGGGTCTCCAAACCCATCTCACATTTCCCTTAATATTCTTTCACTCCCTCAATTTGCTGCACTGGTCTAACGAACTCAATGCAAACTTATCCCTATGGCCAAAGGGCCTCACATCCTTATGACCTTTGTGAAGTACAGGTGGACTTTTAGCATTTTTCATCCTCTTTACAAAAGATGCCTTTACTTTTTTACGTCCATACTGCAAATTTTTCCCCATAAGAACCATGCTTTCACTGAAGGGAACAACATCCACCCGGAAGCATGATTCCAATACCAAAGGTATCTCAAGAGCCTTACTAGCAACAAAATTAGAACCACACACGTAATGCTTATCAACACTCACAGGTCCATTGGTTCTATCCATGTTGCCATCACAACCACTTCTCGTGGAAGTATTGCAAGCCCTAATGGGACTTACATGGCTTGGCACCTGTTCACTGAGAGGCATGTCATTACTACTCATAGGATGGCCATTTTCTGCTTTGAGATTTTGGCCATCAAGGTTCCCCTCATAGGCTGCCTTGGTATCAACAAGTGAACTGTCTCCTTGCAGAAATGATTGGAAGCTAGGATGCACTTGTACTGAGCGGGGAAAACTCCAAAAGTTTTCCCAACATCTCTGAATATGACCCTCATAATCAATGGCATGCATTTTTGCTTCCCTTAACGACTTAGGATTCTGCAGTTCCACTTGGATTTGCGTATTAATCTCTAAGCCATTCAGAAAGAGCTCACATAGCACATCATCCGGTAGTGCATTGGCTCTTCTTGGCCAAAGCCTAAGAGTACTATCAAATGCTCTAGCATACTCTTTAATAGAAAGATAAGACTCCTGCCTAAACTGCATAAGGTGCCCTAAGACCTGAATCATAGGGAGCTCCTTTTCATACTCATCTAGAAATCTATCACAAGTCTCCTCAAATGATTTGATCGACCCTCTTGGGAGGCTCCAGTACCATTTCCTTGCCTCTCCCTTTAGGGTACTTGGGAATACGAGCATCTGATGTATATCGTCGAACCCACTTGCAATGCAAGTTAGGTCATATTCTCTTAAATGAATCATTGGATCCTCATTTGGCAACCCATAAAACACTGGGAGATCCCTATAAAGAGGAGGACATTTAGTCCTCCCTTTTGGGATCAAGACTGGGTCATTAAAATCTTCGTATCCCTCTTGACCTAATACCAGTGTGTTAGGGTCTTTAATCTCTTCCATTTCCACCTTTACTGGTGTGGAAGAGTCACTAATTCCATGAACATTCCTTTCTGCCAACACAAAGTGGTTTAGGGAGTCCAACACTATGCAATAGGGAATCTATCCCATCATCTGCTAATGGTGTTCTAGTAAGCCTATTCTCATCTACCACCACTTTGCTAGAACTTAGGATAGGTCCTAATGAAATATTCCTTACTAACAATGGTTTTCCACACACATGGACATCATCCAATGCTTTATGAACACCATATTGGGGAATATGGGAATTTCCCATAAGTTTGGGACATGTGGTCAAATCTTTGGATCTGTCATAACTTGAACACTATAACTCCAAATCCAGTGCTCTATAGCTCAATAGATTCCATTTTTAATGTGCTTTCCAATGATAGGTCACATCATATGGTTTTGGAAAAATTATGGCTATGTTATCTAGGAGCCACGTTTTTGTATTCAAAAAATGGGAATTGGGAGATTCCCAAACTCACTAATATTGTGTTTATGGATCTTGGCAATCACACTACGGTACCCAACTACGTCGGGCACTAGCATCGGATGTATCTTTAGATCATAATCATCATGTCCTCCTATGTGCATATTAACCATCATTGTCACAGTCTTTTCTATGACATTATCATCATGAATGATCATAGACGATTGTGTCATCTTAACACTACTTTCACTTTCCCTTTTCTCTAATCTCCATGGGCTGTTAATCTTAGAGGTAGCTTCATGGGTGTTTTCCCATAGTGACCCAAACTCAAGCATGGTATCACTTTCAAGGCAAAGGGTAAAATAGTCAATCAACCAACGTGTCAAAGATCCCACTAGACTGTTCAAGATAGACAAAGTATCCTTTGGGTGTTGGGGATTTCTTGGATTGACCATCATACTGATGACCAAGGTTTTTATCAGACTAACTTGATATCCACCGCTTCAAGGCGGCTATCGACCAATAGAATAAAACTAACAGGTCCCTTATGAGACCAAGATTCGGAGACCGCCACTTATTGGCAGCTCCCGGCAAACGCACCACTGATGGGGCCTAAAATGGGCCGGCACTGGCTCATGCACTAGCTGGACCTCTATCATGCACTCAACAACCCCACGGCCTCGCGGCCAGGAGCGTGGATGACATATACATCATCTTCCTAAACATCTTGCATTTGTATCACGTCTCGTAGTCCAACTCTAACCTAATTAACACTCCTCAGAGGGAGTCCCAGCACATTGCCAAATAGCACGAAGTACAAACATAGGAGATCCTCCCATGGCTGACTGTCGCTACCTCAGTGCGACTCTCCTACACCTTGGGGATTGGCCCCTCGATGCATCGCTAAACATATATAACACTTCGTCGCACATATTTCCACTCAAGGTACCAATTGATCGTATCCAAGAATGTACCTTACCTCACTTTCTTTCCCTCTAGACCCAATGCCTAGCCTACAGCTTGGACAACCTTACTCACTCAACGTTGGTCATGTCTCTAGAAAGCAATTGCCATGCATCCAGGAGATATTGTCTAATACCTTTTATCATTTCTTTATGATTTATGCAAATTGTGAATGCCCACATGCTCAAACAATTAGGAAAATCAGCGTTGGTGCACATGTGGAAAACATTTCTTTCAATGATTTCGACTATCGCTCGTATACGGCGTTGCATGAACCTAGCACTGAGAAACCCTCGTGCTACTAGGTTCTTAATCTTTAATTATCGACCAACCTAAATGGTATGCATAAAAACTAGCAAGCTTTTCATCATTTCATTCAGCATTTAAACACCTTTTATACACTCTACCCCCTCACCCGTTTAGGTTGTGCATTATTGATCGGTTTAGGGTTCATTTCCCATGTGTTTATCGTATAAAAAGCAATAAAAACTCACTAAAACATAAAGGTAGGGCTGAACTGAGGCTAAACCTCATACTTTAGACCCCTCATACATCCACAAACATGGTTCTTATTTTTCCTTAATTTTCGGCACTCAAGATCCATTTTTCCTCTATTTTTCTCCATTTTCCCTATTTTTCTTGTATTTTTCCGCAATATTAAATAACTGAAAATACAAAATGAGTTGTGGGCTGTGGCCCTTAGGCTCATTTGCAACCAAAACACAAGTTTAGTTGGTGTGTCTTATTATATTTTCCATTTATATCTCAAAAACACCCAATTTCTCCATATTTCGCGTGTTTTACGAGTTTTACACCCTTAATTTCATCCACAACACTTATGATTTTCTGATTTTCTAAGCATAAAATGATCAAACTCATAGCAAGCAACATCATAATGCATAATCATCCCATGGGAACAAATATTCATGAAGCAAATTGCATAAAACATCAATTTCCTTTGTAAAAATAAAATTACCATTCTTTGCGGGTTGCGGGTTTCTATGTGCCATATCTCGGGATTGATTTCTAGCAGCCATTAATGCTCATGACAGCCCACAATCAGCAATCTTCATTCCTCTTGAACCACGGAGCAATCTGGTCTTCATTAGACAAGCATCCGTCATCCATTCTTCTTCTTCTTCTTCACCACATGAATCTGCCCTTAGAAGAGAGAGAGGGAGGAGAGAGAAAGAATGATTTTCTCTCTCTCCAACCAGGCCACCATCTTGCGCGCGAGAGGAGGCGATACGATCGGCATGATGTAGGAGACTTCATGCAGACTTCCAATTCATGGCTTCTTTGCAACCACAACATCTCGATTTTGGGGGGATCAGCGTGAGTACATGCCACCCTCCTTTTTTTTAAATTGGGGGGGTGCCCCCTTTGAAGGGCACCCCTTCATTCCTCAAGTGGCCACCCTTTCATTTCTGGCCCTTTTTTGAGCACCCTCCCGGGTTTTGCCATATCTCCCGTGTCCGGCATCCGATTTGAGCCCGGAAAAATCCTACGCGACCGTCTTGAGACCACGAACTGATCGAAAACTTTCGTCACTTGCATAGGTGCATGGAAAAATTACTAAAAATCCGCAAGTATTGCACGGGCGTCCTTAGAGCACTTTGATGCTTAAAATTGTCCTAGATCGAGCCGCCGCCTTCGACATTGAATATTTTTCCCTTGATATTCATAATTTTTAGCTATTTTTAAGCACTTCTCAGCACCAAAATTCTACTCTCAGCAAGACTCGATAGCTAGGACGTCCTGCAAATCTTATCACCCTTAAGTCCAAGAAGCATTCTACACTTGCAACTGTAACATGGACATTAGTAACGCAACCTTCTGGTTGTCTTAGACTATCATCAGCCATTCTCAGAAGGGTGGAGCTATATTTCTGGATGCCTAGACCCAACCTCTCCATCAATTCTGAACTCATGATATTGACGGAGGATCCAGTGTCTACAATGGCATGTTCCACTAATATTCCATCCACATATGCTGGAACCCTAGAGCAATTCTTTTTAGCATGGTCAAACCAATCTTCCCCTACTCGCGCTTTGCCCAAGGGTTCTACAATATACCCAATACGTAGGATCTTCTTAAATTCCTTGCGTACTCCTGGAGATAATTTAATCAATTGCAAGAGGTTCACATCTGCTTTAACTTCGCAAAGAGAACTCGCTAAATCAAAGCCATGATAAGTAGCCAAAGCTCTCTTTTCTCACCAAACCATCCTCTCTTTGGGTCTTTGGACCGGATTTGGTACTTCTTTTTTGGCTCTTGCCTTCTTTCTTGGCACTTCCTCATCCTTCTTAGGGTCGCCTTTCCTGTCAACCGGCCTTAGCAATCCCCCTTCCATGCTAGGATTCTGGACTTGCATCCCCTTATCCCCTTGTTTAGGGTTTGCCTCAACCGGTTTTGTATTATCTTTGTCAACCTCTTTAGCCTTTTGGCCTCTTGTCATGGCTCTTCAGTTAGATGTTTCAGCATCATGGACTTGTACAGCCTCAATAAGGCTGACTCCGTTGCCTTGTGGCAACTCTTCTATAGTTGTTTTTTCCCTCTGTAATATTTGTCTTGGTGCATCATTCTGCTGCAAGTTATTTCCTTGCGCTCTATGATTCATTGGGCCCGGCTGTTTACTCCCTTGTTGGAGGGAACTAATCTTACTCCAACAGGTAGCAGCTAAGTGGCCTGACTTCCCACAAATGTCACATTTCACATTTGGACAGTTTCTGGGGAAGTGCTCTCCACCATACCACTTACAACTGAATCTAGAGGGTCCACCCTCTTCAGGGCGTCGACTCCCTATCGAATTTTGTTGTTTCTTTAAGAAATTAATGTCGACAGCTATTTGTCGATATTGTTTGCAAATCATGTCGGTATAATGCTTCATCATGTCCTTAACTTCGCCAAGGACATTAGATGCACTCGACTCATAGCTTCGATCGTCAACCCGTCATTCCATTGGCCTAACAATCTAATTTGGCATTGGCTGTTGACCCACAGGAACAACATTAGAATTTGAAACTTGGCCTCCAACATTTGGTGGAGCCAACTGACTTGCCATAGGCATAGTCACACTGGGAGGAGCCGGAAGTAAAGGTACATTCGAAACCACACTCCCTCTCCCATTGGGGTTAGTCATAGGCATCCCTTGACTTCCATTCGTCAATGATGGATTGCCGCCAGGTACTAAACCCCCATTAACATTCATTCGGGAGGAGTAGGCTGTTTATAATCGTGCTTCTACTCCCTCTGCCTGCGTAATAGTGGTGTCTATATCTGCCAAGGCCACACTGCTCAATTGTACTTGGATGTTAAAATCCAACCCATGCAAAAAGTATTGCAGCTGGGTAGCCGGCGGAACGGGAATGTAAGTTTGTAACTTACGGAATACTTCCTTCAGCTTCTTGGCATATGCTTTCACATTCTCGTGAGGATCTTGGTGTGTTACATTCAAGACCCGCAACCAATATTGACCACCTCTTTCAGGGGCATATTCCGCTCGGAAAGCTGCATAGAATTGATCAATGGTGGTTATGGTTCCAGACTCCACGCTGTGATACCATACCGCAGCCCTTCCTTTTAACATCATATTGAAGAACATCATAAGATGTCCCTCGTCTTGGATGCGATAATTGAACATCAATCTTTGAAATTCACAAATGTAAAATTCTGCATCCTCATCCGCTAACCCATTAAAAATGGGCAAGGGAACTCCTAAGGCTAGTAAATCCGACGTCCCTGCAGGAATCGCAATAGGCAGTGCCATGGTGATAATCGGATTAACAACAGGAGCTTGAACGGGTGCCTTCACCCCCCCACTTGAAGTGGGTAGACTTGGTGGAGGAGAGGAAGAACTTACGCTTCCTCCCGCACCTAACGGAATATGTGGAGCAGTTGGGTGACTAAGACCACTGCTTCTTATACGTACTCGGCTACTCCTTTGAGGAGAATAACAGCTTATGATCTCCAACCACTGTCTAGCCCTCTCAGCACGTTCTGCTTTTTGGATTTCGGCTTGACAGTCCTTGTCAGAGGATATAAACCAACTTGCTTTTGGTTCCTAGAAACCCTAGATCTAAAAACCACCACTTATAAGCGGCTCCCGGCAGACGCACCACTGATGGGACCTAAAATGGGCCGGCACTAGCTATAGCACTAGCCGGACCCTCATGCTCATGACACACAAACACCCTCACGGCCTCGCGGACCAGGAGAGTCAATCTAAGGCTGAAGGACAAACTGCCCTAAAGCTTAATTCCTGCGTTTATAGTTTATAGTCCAACATTTCTCTAAAACTCCTCAAAGGGAGAACCCTTATACATTGGCAATGCCATGATCACACGCATATGGAGGCACTCCATTGACTAATAGTCAGAGCCCCACTGCAGCTCTCCTACATATCAGGGATTGGCCCTTTGATGCGTTGCTAAACATATAACACAAACAAACACAAAATCCTCTCAAGGTACCAATATTTTACGTTCTAGGACGTACCATTCCTCACAACAATTTCCCTTTTAGGACCCAACGACTAACCTACAGCTTGGGACGTCCTCTCACGCTCATCGTTGGTCACAACCTAAGGAAGACAGGCGCCATGCATCCAGGAGGTTTTTTTGATACCTTTTAATTATTATGCTTAATGCAAATCATGTATGGCTATGTGCTCAGGCAAAAGAAAGATCAGCATCGTGAATGGTACATAAAGCATTATTTCCATGAATTTCACTAACGCGTGCTACGTTGAAAGGAGGCACTGAGCCATATACTCATGCTACCATCCTCTTTATTTAAACCGGTTCCTATATGCCAAGTGCAATTCATAAATCAAATCTTTTCTTTATCTTTCAGTGTTTCAGCCCCTCTTCATCCAACTTTTAGCATTTTGCATCATTGATCAGTTGGATAGGGTTTTCATGTATTTCTCCCTTTTAAAAGAACGATAAATACACACAAAACATAGAAACGGGGATAAACCGAGGCCAACCTCGTGCTTTGCCATTGTTATACATTGCACAAACATAGATATAATTTTCCCTAATTTTTCTCAGCCTATTTTCTATTTTTCCCTAATTTTAAATCCATTTTTTCCATTTTTGGATATTTTTCTTTTTTTAATAAAAAATGATTGAAAATGAAAGTTGATTGTGGGATGTGGCCCTTAGGTTCATTGACAGCAAAAACTCAGATTTAGTTGGTGTGACATATCATATTTCTCATTTATATAGCAAAAAACCCAATTTTATCCTTAAAACGCGTGTTTTCATGTATTTTAACACTAATTCCGGCCATGTAGCCTTATATTTTCTGATTTTCAGAGCATAAACTGATCAAACTCATGGCAAACAATATCATAATGAACTTTCATCCCATATGAACAAGGTTTCATAAAGCAAATAGCATAAAAAGATCATTTTTCTTCATAAAAATAGCATTACCGCTTATTTTCAGGTCTCAGTTTCTTGGTCTTGATTACGGGACTGATTTCCAGCATGCATTTAATTCTCAAAATCTTCAAGAACATCACTCTTCATGTCTTCATCCATCCGGAAGCAATCCGGTCTCATCCGGACAAGCTTTCCTCCACCATTCTTCATTGTTTTCTTCCACACAAGAACATCCCCTTAAGGGGGAGAGAGGGAGGAGAGAGAAAGACTAGAATTGGCTCTCTTCATTCACGCCACCATTGGACGGGGAAGACAGGCGATAAGATCGGCCAAGAAGGAGAAGATCAGCCCCAAGATTGATTGTATGGGGTACTCATAGCCTGTCATCTCCATCTCCATCCATGGAGGCGCAAAAAAATGGCGTGAAGATGGCGCCCTCTTCCTCCATTCTCTCTCCACGTTTTTTCATGCTTCTTGATCAAAAATTTGAAGGGAGGAGGGGGGGTTTAAAATGTCCCAAAGGGCACCCCTTTTGGTCTTCTCCAATGTCCACCTTTTCATATCTTGCCCCATTTGTGGCCATTTCCCCGTCTGGGCTCCAAATCGAGTGCTGTAAATTTTCGCGCATCCGACTTGACATCCTGCATCGGTTGGCAACTCCTGACAACCCGCACGGCAGTCTGAAAAATTATCAAAAATCAATAAGTGTCGCTCGGGCGCCTTTAAAGCACTTGATGCTTAAAATCGTCCTAGCTGGAGTTGCCGCCTTCGACATTGAATATTTTTCCCTTGATATTCGTAATTTTTAGCTATTTTTAAGCACTTCTTGGCATCAATACTCCGCTCTCACAAGAGGACACTTGGGTGCCAAGGGGGGCTCTGGCCGTAAATCCCTTGCCTCCGAGTCCTGCACAAGAGGCCGACGTGACTCGGGATTGGATCTCGAGGCCATCATACTAGTCTACAGGCAAAACTTGGAATAGTGATCCCTGAGGATTGCTAGAATAGCCTTTAGGCAGATTATGGGATTAGCCTTCGTGCGGATTATGGATTAGCCTTCGGGCTGAATTATATGATGTATTCCAAAGACGGATAAATAATATCAAATTTTGAAAAGGAACTTGTTTGACATTGTTTTTCTATGTCTGTGCTTAAGTTACGTAAAGGAACCGGTGATTAATTGGCTAATTAAGGAAGTTGTTTTTGTGTGTCAAACTAAATGTGATAGGTAATTAGACAACTAAAGCAATCCTAAGGAAAGTGCGGTAGATGTGACCATGGGTCCGTCTACGGAAGGGTGGTCTCGGTTGGCCGGGAAATTTTCTCAAAGGAAATTGACAACAAGGAATGTTGACCTAGAATCTAGAGTACTAGAGTCCCGATTTATGATGTTTTAGGGGAACGGAATGGGACTATGCCTTACAGGCGGAGAGGTCAAGCTTTGCATCCCTCTCGTTTCCCATTCTCCTTGAACCAAGTGCAGCATGAATCTTCTTTGACCCTGATGTTTCTACGTAAAGTAGTTCCTTTGGAGCTCGACACTAGTTACTTCCGACGAACTTGACCATCAGGGAACCCTGATTCAGGTTGATCCTAAGTGGGAATGGCCGCTTCGTGGAAGACTCGAGAAGACCATTAGGAAACCCTGATTCAGGTCGATCCTAAGTGGGAATGGCCGCTTCGTGGAAGACTCGGGAAGACCTGGATTGCAAACCATGTGACATTCTGTAGGAGTGCCAGGCAGCGCTTTCTGAACTCTCTTTCCGATGGGCTACTAAGACGTGTCCTACAAGTGAACAGGTGGACACGTTACAATAGCCAAGGTGGCTTGGCAAGAAATGGTATTACCAATGTTGGTTGAGAATCAATTGATGAGAGGCTACATCAAGGTATGCACCCCAAGCTATGGTGTCCAAGAGTATTCACCCTCTTAGATGGTGGGAGGGTAAGACCTCAAAGAAGTAATGTTTGTAAAATGGCAAAAAGATGCCTTACATGTTACATCTCCACCTTTTATACTTAACCCTAGCCTACTCTAGACTAAAGTGTATTATGCTTTATTACACCCAATTATTTGGAGCCCATGTCGAGAGCCTCTCCTACCATTTTATTCCTCATATAGGTACCACAAGTGGAGGCACTCTCAAAGATTCAAGTATCTTGAAGATCAAAATAGGGTAAAATAGAGCCTTTATAGGAAACTATAGGGTACAAACATGTTACTACATGTATCATTTTCATCATTGGGATACAAGTGTAAGTACTACAGGTTACCCACAGGTCCTATCTAGCTTTCCATAGAGTTTGAATGCCCTTATATATAACCATTTTTCTCTCACAAGTGGAAACAAGACACTTATAAGTTAAAATAGGGTGCAAACTTGGAGAGCTCAACCTCAGAGATTGTAGTATAGATTCTTTTTTCTAAACTTGTTATAATGTGCTATAGCTCATCTTGAAGATGGAACTATTGGCTCTGTTTTGAATTTAAAAATTTGGAAATCAAAGTTTTCTGGCTCAAGTTGTAGCTGATTTACTAATGGGGGATCTTGCAAGATTGCACTACTATGGCAGGTCATAAAGGAAAGAGTAAGGCCAAGGATGAGTATGCCTAATAAATTAGAGATAATTTGCTACAAAATACACCTCAAGATAGCCTTAAAGAGCCTCAAATGTAAGGATAACAGTGTGCTCTTAATCATACCATGTGTGAACATGAAAATAGATATGCTCATAGGCATATGGAGCTACTATCTAGAGCTGAACAAATAGTGTTTTCTCATCATCAAACGAAGTCTTCTATTGAGAAGTTGGTGGATTTTACTGCCCAAACAAAGGCTTTGATTGACAAATTGTTAGAATCCAATGCACAAATCATGGCTCAATTCTCCTAATGGAACAAAGGCTTTGATTGACAAATTGTTAGAATCCAATGCACAAATCATGGCTCAATTCTCTTAATGGATGAAAATGCAAATGGGAACTAAGGATGCTAGGGAGAAAGCACAATCAAACATAATCTGTTAGTACCATTTCAACCATCTAATCAAAATGGTCAAAGTCAAGGAATTATTGGATGAAGGGGTATTCCCATTAATCAATATGAAGCAAAAGAGACTTCACATAGACATAAAGGGCAACATGAACAGTACTAGTCCCCAAGCATATGGAATGAATCCTCAAGTTTCTAAAGGCCCTCCACCATAGGGAAGGTTCCACACTAGCCACCTTTTGGAAGAGTACCATCTCATTTTAGTGGTTCAATACCTCATGATCAGTCTATTTTGGGACAACAATCTTTTCTTGAAAGGTAATTGAAAGATAAAATCATTTTGACAAAGTATAATGGATAGTCATCTTCACCATCCGATCTAGAGGAATGGATTTCAAAATTAGAGTCCTATTTTGATATATTTCCTAAACTTGATGATATGAGGATTCATTTTGACTTATTAAATTTGTAAGGCTTTGCGTATACTTGGTGGAGATACATTAAGAAAGAGAACATGTTAGTAGAGAGTTGGGATGCATTCAAAACACTTATGGTTGAGGTCTTTTTCTTTCCCCTTGAAAAAGAGAAATTGGCACAAAGATGGTATGGATTAGAGAAAAGAGGCTAAGTGTATGGGATTATACAAACAAATTCCTCAACCTCACCATGTATATAAAGAGTATAAGTAATGAAGCTAAACTCCACAGGTATATACATGGTTTAGAACCTTCTTTATCACGTGATATCATGGCATAGAACCCCTCCACTCTTTTCAAAGTCATTGAACTTGTGGAATTTTATGGAAGGAAGTATAGAAGAGAATCCTCATTTTAGCCTAGTTTTGGATAGCCAATGACTATTTTAAAACAAGGTAAAGTTGGTAATGTTTATGGCAATAATCATGCATCAAGTGGGAGCTTTAGAGTGTCAACTTATCCATCATGCAATGCTTCAAGATCTCAAGACAATTTCAAGATAGCAAATAGTCCAAGGGTGGATTTTAAATAAGGAGACAACAAGTTTAGTGCTACTTCAACCAATGTTAATTCAAAGTCTATTCGTATGGACCTCTACAAGGAAAGGAAAGAAAAAGGCTTATGTTTCAAATATGGAAGAAGTATACAACTAATCATGTGACAAAGTGTGTATACAATAACAAAAAGCCAAGGTCCATAGTATGTTAGTCTTTAAAGACTCTGAGGATGATAATGATGAGGAAAATGTGTTTGCAACTACCACTGAAACTGAGAATGTTGAAGAGAAAGTTGGACAATAACATTTTTATGATCCTACTATCACTTTTCCTTTTGATCCAAGTGGTAGTATTCTTTTTGATTCGGGAAGAATTCTTGATGACCCACATGCTACCACTAATTGTTCCATATCCATGGATGCTTGGGTAAGTTCTAAGATCCCTAATACACTTTGTATGAAGGGTAATATTCATGAAAATGATGTGTTTATCCTGACAGATAGTGGTAGTACACACAGTTTTGTGAATAAGTCAATTATAGAATAATTGAATTGTCTTCCCACCCATCGATTTACAATAGTCTATAAGAGTTCAAGTAGCAAATGGTGAAGAAGAAATCAATTATACTCATATATTCCCATAGGTTTCTTGCATAAAAATTATGAAGTAAAGGTAAACTTGATTACTTTGGAAATGGGATCCATAGATGTTGTACTCAAATGTGATTAGCTGATGACCTTAGAAAAGATTACTATGGATTTCTCACGCTTGTATATGGAGTTTGTCTTTGATGGGAAGCCTATCCATTTATAGGGAATCTCTAGTAGATCTCATTTTTAGCTTATTACCATTCAACAACTCAAGAATGAGCATAGGAAAAAAAATGACTGGCCAAAGACTAAGCCACTTTTAACCCGGATGTCAAGCCAACTCCTAGGAGTTGTTGCACTGAATAGGTGATATTGACAACTAATTTTGATGATTTGTACTAGCCTTCCTCAATAGTTACGACACTCGTTTGTAGTAGTCCAACTAATTTAATATCAAAAACTCAAAAAGTTTGCTTAATCTTGCTCTTCATCTCTATTTCTATACTGGACGCTTAAATACTAACCCTAGGATTTTAATCCCTTCGCGAATTAACTTCAAAGCATAAACCCTATAGTTCTTTCTCATTCCTTTTATTATCAAATCAACTAACATCCCTCAATCCCATAAACTCTAATTTTATTTTTAAAAAAATATTTTTTAAATGTTGATATAACTTAATACCTCGTCAATACTTTTAATTTGCATAAAGTTAGACACATCATCTTTTATATTAATAATGTTCAAACAAACAGATAACACCAAATTAATTTTATTTTTCTCTAACCTTAAGAACTTTTCATAAAACAGCCAAAACTATATTCTTAGGTTTTCTATAGAAGATCCTAATTTTTGGTTGAATTAAAAACATGATTTTTATCAAAAAATAATGTAATGTTCATCCAAAATAACTATTTTTGATTTTTAAGATATAGTAATCAGTTTCCAAAAATTCTAGAAAAAATTAAAAATACTTCCAAAAATACATAATTTATCAAAAAATATCACATCTCATAATTGTTCAACCAAATATTTCATAAAAATTTATCTATATCATTTTTAAGCCATTTAAAATATTTTTAAAAGTTTTTTATTTTTAAAATAAAATAAGACCTACATAAATTCTAAAAACTATCCAGAGTTGAAATTGAGATTCAAAGGTATTTTATAAAAATTCCAAACTAAAGAAATATTTATGTAAAATTATTTTTTTAATGTTAAACAAGTTAAGGCACTTACGTAAAGTACGAGATTCGTAATTGCATCTTTGGGAGCCGTGTCCTTTGTAGTCCAGCAAAGGGGAGTCTATCCAATCATTCCCAATGGTGAGCTTATCATTTTCCCTCTCCCAAGAGATCAATTGGTCAATTGCATTGTTGCCATGGAAAAGCCACTTGTAACTCTTTTAAGACTTAATCTTGATTAAGTCCAAACATACGAGCTTAGCTTCCATGGTTTTATGTTGATGACTAAGAGAGAAGAGAAGAGAAAGGCTCCAAAATGGAGGTAGAAGGAGAAGACATGGTAATGGCTATGGAATAGGCATGGGCTTCAATTCTCTCTTCTTGCTCTCTCCAACTTCAATTGTTTCTTCAAATCCTCTTGCTTGGATGGCTTGAATTGATGGCACTTCCTTCAGGATGATAGTGTCCCCTTCTTGATGATGGCGCCCTTCTCTCTCTTTAGTTTTCTCTCTCTCCCTCTTTATAGGATGGTATCCCCTCCTCTCTTTCTCATGACTCTTCAACTTCCACTAACTCCTCTCCTTCCTCTTCTCCAATTGGCTTTTGGACTTCCTCTCCCTTTCCTCTTCCTCTTCCAGTTAGTCTTTTCCCATTCTCCCTCTCTTCATCTCCCACTATGATGTGCCCCCTAGGATGAGGGCGCCCTCTCCTTGGTCATAACCTCTTCAAATCCACATGCAACATTTTTTTCTTTTAGTTATGGTTTTTTTAAAAAACTCATTTCCTAACCTTTAGAACCATAACACATAAAAGAACACCCCCCCTTCTCTTTCAAGTAGCATCCTCTCTTACATAATATATATATATATATATTTTAAAGGCTAAAATGTTAGCTACTTTTCCACTTTCATTATACGACTAACCTCTCTTGCATTTTTGCCTATGAGGTTGCCATTATCAAAATGTTTCCCCTCCTTGCTCATATTAACTCAAATACTCATGGTTCCACTAATAAAAAATAATCCCTTCTAATTAGATAAAACTATCGAATTCTATTTGGTATTTTTCTAAGTCCACCCTCTAGCAAAAAAATCCTTTGAACTAGGATTTTCCACTTGTCGGACTACAAAGACACGTCCTCCAAAGACGAAATTACGATCGTATCTGCATTAAATTAATGTGAAAATTTGGTAACAATGTGTCAATTGTATAGAATATTGCTAAAAAGTTTTGCAATGCTAGGCATTGTTTCTAGGTGTTGTCATTTCTCCCCCACTTAATTGCGAAGTGTCCTCACGAGCACATCTTCATCACGAACATTCAGCATCACGAACACTGCTACGAAACTTCAAGAAAAAATACTCTCCCGCACTTAATTGCGAAGTGTCCTCACGAGCACAGCTACGAAATCTGCAAAACCACACATGGACAACTAGTAGACACTACAAAGGTAGAAAAATACTGATTGGTGTCATAGTAAAACTCAAACAATACAAACATGTCAAGGAAATTATGTAAAAACTAGTGCAAACTAACATTCCCCTTACTCACTCTGCCCACTAAAGTGCATAACAGAGCGTCATCCATTGCATAGAATATACCAACTAGGAAGCTGTCTAGAGCCGCTAAACAACAATAATCCCTCTAGGCAATAAATTGCCACACTACTATCCTACTAGAAATATTGCTTCTGAAATAGCGTCACTGATAAGGTCCATGCCTGTCAAAGAACCCAAACAAGGCAATCCAATACTACAATACCAAATAGGACTCCTATGGTTTAACTGCTAACCCTCCATGGTCTACTAGAACAACCAGTAAATGGTCCCTAACTCCAAACTTTCTTGATTTTTTTTTAGAATAACTTTTCTTTGTTTTGTTTTTGGATTTTTTTAAAAAAATTCAAAAGAGTATATATATTTATTCTCCTTCCCAAAAGGTCCCACCCCAAAGATATGCAAGGCATCGGACGCAGGGCACCCGTCAAGGAAATCCCTACAGCCTACCAGGACCTCAGAGGTGATGGTTATCTTCTTTTGGTTTTTTTTTTCAACCCTGCAGTATCAGGGCATTTTTTTTTTCCTTTCTTTCTTTTTCTTTTTATTCTTTGTCTTTTTAGAAGAATAAATAGATCGACTCTCCCGAACTTAATTTATTATTATTACTTTAGTTTTGAATCTCGTGACTTATAGGAATGACTAGAAGGCTAGGAATACATCACCAAATTGAACTTTCAAACATTTTAGCTCAACAGCGTCGCGCGAGGAATCTAATCTAGCACATAATATCAGTCACCTTGCCTAGGCAAATGACAAGCAAAGATACTCACCAGCTCAGCATCTCTCTTCCACTCTACTCCTAGTCAAAATTTCGTGGAGAGAACCTTGTTATTCAGCTACCCCACATCGCTAAAAAGCGACAAAAAGTCCAGGGAAAACTCGATTGGATTCCTAATTAGACATCCATACAATGGAATTCACTATGTCATGCACACACATCACCCCCTTTTAAGCACTCCCTGGTACTAAGTCCCATCCCATGTGAGTGGACTCTCATATAGACTAAATTGTTTATGTATCTTTCAATGTATTTATGTTTTAAATGTTTTATGTTCCTTCTGTAATTACTTAGGTTGTGAAATCTCTAAATTATTTCAATCAAGTTATAGAGATTGTTACTGTCCTTTATTTCAAACGAATATAAATAGATAGATTAGATATAAAACAACGTGTTATGAATGTTGACGTGGTGGCTCCAAAATAATGCGAGAATAAACACGTAGTGGTTCACAAATTTGCAAAAATCATTAAACCTCATAGGCAAAAATGCAAGAGAGGTTAGTCGTATAATGAAAGTGGAAAAGTAGCTAACATTTTAGCATTTTTAAAAAAAATATTATGTAAGAGAGGATGCTAGTTGAAAGAGAAGGGGGGGTGTTCTTTTATGTGTTATGGTTCTAAAGGTTAAGAAATGAGTTTTTTAAAAAAACCATAACTAAAAGAAAAAAATGTTGCATGTGGATTTGAAGAGGTTATGACCAAGGAGAGGGCGCCCTTATCCTAGGGGGCACATCATAGTGGGAGATGAAGAGAGGGAGAATGGGAAAAGACTAACTGGAAGAGGAAGAGGAAAGGGAGAGGAAGTTCAAAAGCCAATTGGAGAAGAGGAAGGGGAGGAGTTAGTGGAAGTTGAAGAGTCATGAGAAAGAGAGGAGGGGGTACCATCCTATAAAGAGGGAGAGAGAGCAAACTAAAGGGAGAGAAGGGCGCCATCATCAAGAAGGGGACACTATCATCCTGAAGGAAGTGCCATCAATTCAAGCCATCCAAGCAAGAGGATTTGAAGAAACAATTGAAGTTGGAGAGAGCAAGAAGAGAGAATTGAAGCCCATGCCTATTCCATAGCCATTACCATGTCTTCTCCTTCTACCTCCATTTTGGAGCCTTTCTCTTCTCTTCTCTCTTAGTCATCTACATAAAACCATGGAAGCTAAGCTCGTACGTTTGGACTTAATCAAGATAAGTCTTAAAAGAGTTACAAGTGGCTTTTCCATGGTAACAATGCAATTGACCAATTGATCTCTTGGGAGAGGGAAAATGATGAGCTCACCATTGGGAATGATTGGATAGACTCCCCTTTGCTGGACTACAAAGGACACGGCTCCCAAAGACACAATTACGAATCTCGTACTTTACGTAAGTGCCTTAATTTGTTTAACATTAAAAAAATAATTTTAAATAAATATTTCTTTAGTTTGAAATTTTTATAAAATACCTTTGAATCTCAATTTCAACTCTGGATGGTTTTTAGAATTTATGTAGGTCTTATTTTATTTTAAAAATAAAAAACTTTTAAAAATATTTTAAATGGCTTAAAAAAGATATTGATAAAATTTTATGAAATATTTGGTTAAACTATTATGAGATGTGATATTTTTTGATAAATTATGTATTTTTGGAAGTATTTTTAAATTTTTCTAGAATTTTTGAAAACTAATTACTATATCTTAAAAATAAAAAATAGTTATTTTGGATGAACATTACATTATTTTTTAATAAAAATCATGTTTTTAATTCAACCAAAAATTAGGATCTTCTATAGAAAACCTAAAAATACAGTTTTGGCTGTTTTATGAAAAGTTCTTAGGGTTAGAGAAAAATAAAATTAATTTGATGTTATCTGTTTGTTTGAATATTATTAATATAAAAGATGATGTGTCTAACTTTATGCAAATTAAAAGTGTTGACGATGTATTAAGTTATATCAACATTAGAAAAATATTTTTCTAAAATAAAAGTAGAGTTTATGGGATTGAGTGATGTTAGTTGATTTGATAATAAAAGGAATGAGAAAGAACTATAGGGTTTATCCTTTGAAGTTAATTCGCGAACGGATTAAAATCCTAGGGTTAGTATTTAAGCGTCCAGTATAGAAATAGAGATGAAGAGCAAGATTAAGCAAACTTTTTGAGTTTTCGATATTAAATTAGTTGGACTACTACAAACGAGTGTCGTAACTATTGAGGAAGGCTAGTACAAATCATCAAAATTAGTTATCAATATCACCTATTCAGTGCAACAACTCCTAGGAGTTGGCTTGACATCCAGGTTAAAAGTGGCTTGGTCTTTGGCCAGTCATTTTTTGGTGCGTCTGCCAGGAGCCAAGTGCGCTCAAACGGGTGATCAATTTTCCTAGGGTATTGAAATCCTAGGTGTTATTTATGAGTGAATACACAGTCTCTTTTCTAAGGGACTATTTTTCTAATTTGCCTCAGGAGTGCCAAAGAAGAGTGCTATATTGGGCGAGAGATATAGAGTTAGTAGAGGGAGGTGAATATTTTGGCCCTAAATTAACTGTGGACATAGAGCAATTATCCTGTTGGAGTTGGGGTTACAACGATTGTGCACAAACCATAGTTCTACTAGCAACACATTTTAGGCTAATAGACGCAGTAGAGATAAATACAATTAGTGTATCGTACCACTTCGATTGGTATTATCGCAGCTCTTACCGAACCTTTAGAAGAGTGGTCTGGGATGATGTGGGGCCCTGAATATGTGTGTCTAGAGGTTTAAAAATTACTTTTGATACAAAAGACATTAGAGAGGTTGCTGAAATCTTAGGCTTAATCCCCAAGCAAGAAGAAAAGTTGCCTTATGGGGAAATAGACCCAGAGTTGCCGACTATATTGAATCTTCTAAGCGCGCATACAAGCAAAAACCTAATTTTATAGCTTCAAATAAACCGTGCGTAATTTTGGAGTATGACAGTAAGAGCTAGTTTAGTAATCGTGGATGAATTCAGAAGAGAGACGGAGGCAGCAAAACGAAGCTAGAGATCAACGAGCTAGAGAACGAGCCGCGCGACAGGAGGCTTGGTTATTAGATAGGCTTGAGAGGGTCAATGCATTACTGAACTTAGGGATAGACGCTGTGTCTAATTCAAACGTAGAATCCTTAGAGCCTAACATATCATTTGATAGAACACCATCAAAGGAAAGTGAAGCAGCTTCATACCAGTGGGATCGAGTGGTTTCAAGCACTGATAGTGCCATTGAGGTAAAGAGTACACAAAGTGAGAGCGTGGAAATTGAAGCTAATGCCACTATAGGGAGTAATGAATCCACTATATGATGTGCCCCCTAGGATGAGGGCGCCCTCTCCTTGGTCATAACCACATTTTTAAAAGTGCCATCATCAAGAAGGGGATACTATCATCCTGAAAGAAGTGCCATTAATTCAAGCCATCCAAGCAAGAGGATTTGAAGAAACAATTGAAGTTGAAGAGAGCAAGAAGAGAGAATTGAAGCCCATGCCTATTCCATAGCCATTACCATGTCTTCTCCTTCTACCTCCATTTTGGAGCCTTTCTCTTCTCTTCTCTCTTAGTCATCTACATAAAACCATGGAAGCTAAGCTCGTATGTTTGGACTTAATCAAGATTAAGTCTTAAAAGAGTTACAAGTGGCTTTTCCATGGCAACAATGCAATTGATCAATTGATCTCTTGGGAGAGGGAAAATGATGAGCTCACCATTGGGAACGATTGGATAGACTCCCCTTTGCTGGACTACAAAGGACACGGCTCCCAAAGACGCAATTACGAATCTCGTACTTTACGTAAGTGCCTTAACTTGTTTAACATTAAAAAAATAATTTTACATAAATATTTCTTTAGTTTGGAATTTTTATAAAATACATTTGAATCTCAATTTCAACTCTGGATAGTTTTTAGAATTTATGTAGGTCTTATTTTATTTTAAAAATAAAAAACTTTTAAAAATCTTTTAAATGGGTTAAAAAAGATATAGATAAATTTTTATGAAATATTTGATTAAACAATTATGAGATGTGATATTTTTTTGATAAATTATGTATTTTTGGAAGTATTTTAAATTTTTTCTAGAATTTTTGGAAACTGATTACTATATCTTAAAAATCAAAAATAGTTATTTTGGATGAACATTACATTATTTTTTGATAAAAATCATGTTTTTAATTCAACCAAAAATTAGGATCTTCTATAGAAAAGCTAAGAATATAGTTTTGGCTGTTTTATGAAAAGTTCTTAGGGTTAGAGAAAAATAAAATTAATGTGATATTATCTGTTTGTTTGAACATTATTAATATAAAAAATGATGTGTCTAACTTTATGCAAATTAAAAGTGTTGACGAGGTATTAAGTTATATCAACATTAGAAAAAGAAAATTTTATTAAATAAAATTAGAGTTTATGGGATTGAGGGATGTTAGTTGATTTGATAATAAAAGGAATGAGAAAGAACTATAGGGTGCATGCTTTGAAATTAATTCGCGAAGGGATTAAAATCCTAGGGTTAGTATTTAAGCATCCAGTATAGAAATAGAGATGAAGAGCAAGATTAAGCAAACTTTTTGAGTTTTCGATATTAAATTAGTTGGACTACTACAAACGAGTGTCGTAACTATTGAGGAAGGCTAGTACAAATCATCAAAATTAGTTATCAATATCACCTATTCATTGCAACAACTTCTAGGAGTTGGCTTGACATTCGGGTTAAAAGTGGCTTGGTCTTTGGCCAGTCATTTTTTGGTGCGTCTGCCGGGAGCCAAGTGCGCTCGAACGGGTGATCAATTTTCCTAGGGTATTTAAATCCTAGGTGTTATTTATGAATGAATACACAGTCTCTTTTCTAAGGGACTATTTTCCTAATTTGCCCCAGGAGTGCCAAAGAAGAGTGCTATATTGGGTGAGAGATACAGAGTTAGTAGAGGGAGGTGAATATTTTGGCCCTAAATTAACTGTGGACATAGAGCAATTATCCTCTTGGAGTTGGGGTTACAACGATTGTGCACAAACCATAGTTCTACTAGCAACACATTTTAGGCTAATAGACGCAGTAGAGATAAATACAATTAGTGTATCGTACCACTTCGATTGGTATTATCGCAGCTCTTACCAAACCTTTAGAAGAGTGGTCTGGGATGATGTGCGGCCCTGAATACGTGTGTCTAGAGGTTTAAAAATTACTTTTGATACAAAAGACGTTAGAGAGGTTGCTGAAATCTTAGGCTTAATCCCCAAGCAAGAAGAAAAGTTGCCTTATGGGGAAATAGACCCAGAGTTGCCGACTATATTGAATCTTCTAAGTGCGCATACAAGCGAAAACCTAATTTTATAGCTTCAAATAAACCGTGCGTAATTTTGGAGTATGACAGTAAGAGCTAGTTTAGTAATCGTGGATGAATTCAGAAGAGAGACGGAGGCAGCAAAACGAAGCTAGAGATCAGCGAGCTAGAGAACGAGCCGCGCGACAGGAGGCTTGGTTATTAGATAGGCTTGAGAGGGTCAATGCATTACTGAACTTAGGGATAGACGCTGTGTCTAATTCAAACGTAGAATCCTTAGAGCCTAACATATCATTTGATAGAACACCATCAAAGGAAAGTGAAGCAGCTTCATACCAGTGGGATCGAGTGGTTTCAAGCACTGATAGTGCCATTGAGGTAAAGAGTACACAAAGTGAGAGCGTGGAAATTGAAGCTAATGCCACTATAGGGAGTAATGAATCTACAGTTAGTTAGAATTTAGAATGGACTTTTGGGTTGAATAACTTATTTAATGCACCAAAAGAACCCTTGTGGATAGATAGAGTGATAGATCTGGGATTACGTTCTTTGTTTCGTATTCCCCGTCAAAGAGAGCAATCAAGAGCCGTATATGAATTTGGACTAAGGTCCTTATTCAGAGAATCCAAGGGACCCGTGTGGTCTGACTCTATTTCAAATTTTGGACTAGGAACACTATTTAAGGAAACAATGGCTCGAAACCCAGTCAGATTAGCTGACTTTAGGCAATTTGGGGGACAGTGGGACGAAGATCCCATTGCCCATTCGCAAAGATTTGAGGTTACCTGTGTCGCCAACGAGATAATAGACGACGACGAAAAGCTTCATATTTTCCCTTCAACATTAAAAGATGAAGCAGGAGGTGGTATGGGAACCTGGATGCTCAACATAAATGAACTTATGATGCCTTATCAAGAGCTTTTCTCGAAAAATTTAGGTGACAAGGTTTTCAAGATAGATTGGCTCTGCAATTGGATTATTTATCCCAAGGGGTAGCTGAAAGTGTCGAACATTACATTGAGCGTATGGAGACAATTATACGAAAGATGAATCCAACTCCTAACGATGCCACACAAAAGCGTAAATTTATTGATGGGCTTAATCCTGAAGTTCATCAGCATGTTAGTTTACAACGATCAGCCACACTAGCAGATGCTAAAACACATGCCAGATGGTGGGAAGAAGTGCAGCTTAGTCAACAACGACGGAGGGATTTATTCAAAGAACCTCGGATGAAATATCCGAGCACTTTAGGCGGGGTACCTAAGAACGTGTCTTATGTGACCGTTTCCTTAAATCCATCGGCAACTGCAAATTCCAATGTATCAAGTGTGCCTTTAAATCCGTACACTTCAATTCCAGCCTATATGATGTAGACAGGGATGCCCTCTATGCCTCAATCTCAGTCCCCTCTTGATGAAGCAAAAGTAGCAGATATTATTGCAAAATCTTTGGGAAAGTTGAAGGAGGAAATCATGGGTGCAGTACAAGCACCCTTGAAAGAAATTTATTCAATAACAACACGAGGTTCTAATGCGCAACAGCCTTCGAGCAGCTCGACCTTAAACCCACCTAGATCAAATATCTCGTGTGGTAAGTGTCATGGTTATGGCCATGTGGCTACTGAATGTCCGACGCCTTCGTGATTAATGCCTGATCATCCTCCATTTTGTACTTTTTGTCTAAAAACAGGTCATTTAGAAACAAATTGTTGGCACAAGATCGGCCAACAACAACAACAAGATCGTTGGATGCAAAGAAATTACAATTACATGGATCGTAATAATACTACTTATGAGATCGGGCCACCCAATCAAGCTTTCAGGCCCCGTGAATTGCCTACCCAAGGCAGACCTCCAGTGCCACGAAACAATTATAATAGTGATGGAAACCGAGGAAGAAATTCTCCTTTTAGGAGAAACAATGGTAACTTTCGTAACCCAATGGGCCAGAGTGGACAACAAAGGCCTAGAGGACCAGTAATTTGTTATCAATGCCAACAGGAAGGTCATATAGCTACTTATTGTCCAAATGCACGGAAAAATCAGGACTATACTCCCCTTTGTAGGAGGTGTAGCGGTGAAGGGCATCATGAAGAGAATTGCCCTAAGCGAGAGGATAATAAAAATAATGATAGGGGTAAACAAGTTTCTAATGAACCCTCAACCTCATCCGCAAATTTAGTTGAAGTAGAAACAACAAGGCAAGAGATTGGGTTTAGGTCTAAATTCATACCACGTAGGGTGACCTTTAAGGCTGACCCCATGATTGGTGTTGTTACTAGAGCACAAAAGCAACAACAAAAGGAGCATGGTCTAGAGGAAGGAAGTCCCCAATCAAAAGAAGCCGTGAAGGATAAATCTAAGGACATAGATCCTAATATAGAGCTACCTCAATCGGATTCTCCTCAGCAGGGATAAAGAATGACTGGCCAAAGACCAAGCCACTTTTAACCTGGATGTCAGGCCAATTCCTAGGAGTTGTTGCACTGAATAGGTGATATTGATAACTAATTTTGATGATTTGTACTAGCCTTCCTCAATAGTTACGACACTCGTTTGTAGTAGTCCAACTAATTTAATATCGAAAACTCAAAAAGTTTGCTTAATCTTGCTCTTCATCTCTATTTCTATACTCGACGCTTAAATACTAACCCTAGGATTTTAATCCCTTCGCGAATTAACTTCAAAGCATAAACCCTATAGTTCTTGCTCATTCCTTTTATTATCAAATCAACTAACATCCCTCAATCCCATAAACTCTAACTTTATTTTTTAAAAAAATCTTTTTCTAATGTTGATATAACTTAATACCTCGTCAACACTTTTAATTTGCATAAAGTTAGACACATCATTTTTTATATTAATAATGTTCAAACAAATAGATAACATCAAATTAATTTTATTTTTCTCTAACCCTAAGAACTTTTCATAAAACAGCAAAAACTATATTCTTAGGTTTTCTATAAAAGATCCTAATTTTTTGTTGAATTAAAAACATGATTTTTATCAAAAAATAATGTAATGCTCATCCAAAATAACTATTTTTTATTTTTAAGATATAGTAATCAGTTTTCAAAAATTCTAGAAAAAATTAAAAATACTTCCACAAATACATAATTTATCAAAAAATATCACATCTCATAATAGTTTAACCAAATATTTCATAAAAATTTATCTATATCATTTTGAAGCCATTTAAAATATTTTTAAAACTTTTTTATTTTTAAAATAAAATAAGACCTACATAAATTCTAAAGACTATCCAGAGTTAAAATTGAGATTCAAAGGTATTTTATAAAAATTCCAAACTAAAGAAATATTTATGTAAAATTATTTTTTTAATGTTAAACAAGTTAAGGTACTTACGTAAAGTACGAGATTCGTAATTGCGTATTTGGGAGCCGTGTCCTTTGTAATCCATCAAAGGGGAGTCTATCCAATCGTTCCCAATGGTGAGCTCATCATTTTCCCTCTCCCAAGAGATCAATTGGTCAATTGCATTGTTGCCATGGAAAAGCCACTTGTAACTCTTTTAAGACTTAATCTTGATTAAGTCCAAACATACGAGCTTAGCTTCCATGGTTTTATGTTGATGACTAAGAGAGAAGAGAAGAGAAAGGCTCCAAAATGGAGGTAGAAGGAGAAGACATGGTAATGGCTATGGAATAGGCATGGGCTTCAATTCTCTCTTCTTGCTCTCTCCAACTTCAATTGTTTCTTCAAATCCTCTTGCTTGGATGGCTTGAATTGATGGCACTTCCTTCAGGATGATAGTGTCCCCTTCTTGATGATGGCGCCCTTCTCTCCCTTTAGTTTGCTCTCTCTCCCTCTTTATAGGATGGTACCCCCTCCTCTCTTTCTCATGACTCTTCAACTTCCACTAACTCCTCCCCTCCTCTTCTCCAATTGGCTTTTGGACTTCCTCTCCCTTTCCACTTCCTCTTCCAGTTAGTCTTTTCCCATTCTCCCTCTCTTCACCTCCCATTATGATGTGCCCCCTAGGATGAGGGCGCCCTCTCCTTGGTCATAACCTCTTAAAAATCCACATGCGACATTTTTTTCTTTTAGTTATGGTTTTTAAAAAAAACTCATTTTCCTAACCTTTAGAACCATAACACATAAAAGAACACCCCCCCTTCTCTTTCAAGTAGCATCCTCTCTTACATAATTTTTTTTAAAAAAAAAAGCTAAAATGTTAGCTACTTTTCCACTTTCATTATACGACTAACCTCTCTTGCATTTTTGCCTATGAGGTTGCCATTATCAAAATGTTTCCCCTCCTTGCTCATATTAACTCAAATACTCATGTTTCCACTAATAAAAAATAATCCCTTCTGATTAGATAAAACTATCGAATTCTATTTGGTATTTTCCTAAGTCCACCCTCTAGCACAAAAATCCTTTGAACTAGGATTTTCCACTTGTCGGACTACAGAGACACGTCCTCCAAAGACGAAATTACGATCTCATCTGTATTAAATTAATGTGAAAATTTGGTAACAATGTGTCAATTGTATAGAATATTGCTAAAAAAGTTTTGCAAAAATGACTGGCCAAAGACCAAGCCACTTTTAACCCGGATGTCAAGCCAACTCCTAGAAGTTGTTGCACTGAATAGGTGATATTGATAACTAATTTCTATGATTTGTACTAGCCTTCCTGAATAGTTACGGCACTCGTTTGTAGTAGTCCAACTAATTTAATATCGAAAACTCAAAAAGTTTGCTTAATCTTGCTCTTCATCTCTATTTCTATACTGGATGCTTAAATACTAACCCTAGGATTTTAATCCCTTCGTGAATTAACTTCAAAGCATAAACCTTATAGTTCTTTCTCATTCCTTTTATTATCAAATCAACTAACATCCCTCAATCCCATAAACTCTAATTTTATTTAAAAGAATTATTTTTCTAATGTTGATATAACTTAATACATCGTCAACACTTTTAATTTGCATAAAGTTAGACACATCATCTTTTATATTAATAATGTTCAAACAAACAGATAACATCAAATTAATTTTATTTTTCTCTAACCCTAAGAACTTTTCATAAAACAGCCAAAACTATATTCTTAGGTTTTCTATAGAAGATCCTAATTTTTTGTTGAATTAAAAATATGATTTTTATCAAAAAATAATGTAATGTTCATCCAAAATAACTATTTTTGATTTTTAAGATATAGTAATCAGTTTCCAAAAATTCTAGAAAAAATTAAAAATACTTCCACAAATACATAATTTATCAAAAATACACATCTCATAATTGTTTAACCAAATATTTCATAAAAATTTATCTATATCATTTTTAAGCCATTTAAAATATTTTTAAAAGTTTTTGATTTTTAAAATAAAATAAGACCTACATAAATTCTAAAAACTATCCAGAGTTGAAATTGAGATTCAAAGGTATTTTATAAGAATTTCAAACTAAAGAAATATTTATGTAAAATTATTTTTTAATGTTAAACAAGTTAAGGCACTTACGTAAAGTACGAGATTCGTAATTGCATCTTTGGGAGCCGTGTCCTTTGTAGTCCAGCAAAGGGGAGTCTATCCAATCGTTCCCAATGGTGAGCTCATCATTTTCCCTCTCCCAAGAGATCAATTGGTCAATTGCATTGTTGCCATGGAAAAGCCACTTGTAACTCTTTTAAGACTTAATCTTGATTAAGTCCAAACATACGAGCTTAGCTTCCATGGTTTTATGTTGATGACTAAGAGAGAAGAGAAGAGAAAGGCTCCAAAATGGAGGTAGAAGGAGAAGACATGGTAATGGCTATGGAATAGGCATGGGCTTCAATTCTCTCTTATTGCTCTCTCCAACTTCAATTGTTTCTTCAAATCCTCTTGCTTGGATGGCTTGAATTGATGGCACTTCCTTCAGGATGATAGTGTCCCCTTCTTGATGATGGCGCCCTTCTCTCCCTTTAGTTTGCTCTCTCTCCCTCTTTATAGGATGGTATCCCCTCCTCTCTTTCTCATGACTCTTCAACTTCCACTAACTCCTCCCCTTCCTCTTCTCCAATTGGCTTTTGGACTTCCTCTCCCTTTCCTCTTCCTCTTCCAGTTAGTCTTTTCCCATTCTCCCTCTCTTCACCTCCCACTATGATGTGCCCCCTAGGATGAGGGCGCCCTCTCCTTGGTCATAACCTCTTCAAATCCACATGCGACATTTTTTTCTTTTAGTTATGGTTTTTAAAAAAAACTCATTTTCCTAACCTTTAGAACCATAACACATAAAAGAACACCCCCCCTTCTCTTTCAAGTAGCATCCTCTCTTACATAATATTTTTTTTTAGAAAAAAGGCTAAAATGTTAGCTACTTTTCCACTTTCATTATACGGCTAACCTCTCTTGCATTTTTGCCTATGAGGTTGCCATTATCAAAATGTTTCCCCTCCTTGCTCATATTAACTCAAATACTCATGGTTCCACTAATAAAAAATAATCCCTTCTGATTAGATAAAACTATCGAATTCTATTTGGTATTTTCCTAAGTCCACCCTCTAGCACAAAAATCCTTTGAACTAGGATTTTCCACTTGTCGGACTACAGAGACACGTCCTCCAAAGACGAAATTACGATCTCATCTGCATTAAATTAATGTGAAAATTTGGTAACAATGTGTCAATTGTATAGAATATTGCTAAAAAGTTTTGCAAAAATGACTGGCCAAAGACCAAGCCACTTTTAACCTGGATGTCAAGCCAACTCCTAGAAGTTGTTGCACTGAATAGGTGATATTGATAACTAATTTCTATGATTTGTACTAGCCTTCCTCAATAGTTACGACACTCGTTTGTAGTAGTCCAACTAATTTAATATCAAAAACTCAAAAAGTTTGCTTAATCTTGCTCTTCATCTCTATTTCTATACTGGACGCTTAAATACTAACCCTAGGATTTTAATCCCTTCGCGAATTAACTTCAAAGCATAAACCTTATAGTTCTTTCTCATTCCTTTTATTATCAAATCAACTAACATCCCTCAATCCCATAAACTCTAATTTTATTTAAAAAAATTCTTTTTCTAATGTTGATATAACTTAATACATCGTCAACACTTTTAATTTGCATAAAGTTAGACACATCATCTTTTATATTAATAATGTTCAAACAAACAGATAACATCAAATTAATTTTATTTTTCTCTAACCCTAAGAACTTTTCATAAAACAGCAAAAACTATATTCTTAGCTTTTCTATAGAAGATCCTAATTTTTGGTTGAATTAAAAACATGATTTTTATAAAAAAATAATGTAATGTTCATCCAAAATAACTATTTTTGATTTTTAAGATATAGTAATCAGTTTCTAAAATTTCTAGAAAAAATTTAAAATACTTCCAAAAATACATAATTTATAAAAAAATATCACATCTCATAATTGTTTAACCAAATATTTCATAAAAATTTATCTATATCATTTTTAAGCCATTTAAAATATTTTTAAAAGTTTTTTATTTTTAAAATAAAATAAGACCTACATAAATTCTAAAAACTATCCAGAGTTGAAATTGAGATTCAAAGGTATTTTATAAAAATTCCAAACTAAAGAAATATTTATGTAAAATTATTTTTTTAATGTTAAACAAGTTAAGGCACTTACGTAAAGTACGAGATTCGTAATTGCATCTTTGGGAGCCGTGTCCTTTGTAGTCCAGCAAAGGGGAGTCTATCCAATCGTTCCCAATGGTGAGCTCATCATTTTCCCTCTCTCAAGAGATCAATTGGCCAATTGCATTGTTGCCATGGAAATAGCCACTTGTAACTCTTTTAAGACTTAATCTTGATTAAGTCCAAACATACGAGCTTAGCTTCCATGGTTTTCTGTAGATGACTAAGAGAGAAGAGAAGAGAAAGGCTCCAGCTATGGAATAGGCATGGGCTTCAATTCTCTCTTCTTGCTCTCTCCAACTTCAATTGTTTCTTCAAATCCTCTTGCTTGGATGGCTTGAATTGATGGCACTTCCTTCAGGATGATAGTGTCCCCTTCTTGATGATGGCGCCCTTCTCTCCCTTTAGTTTGCTCTCTCTCCCTCTTTATAGGATGGTACCCGCTCCTCTCTTTCTCATGACTCTTCAACTTCCACTAACTCCTCCCCTTCCTCTTCTCCAATTGGCTTTTGGACTTCCTCTCCCTTTCCTCTTCCTCTTCCAGTTAGTCTTTTCCCATTCTCCCTCTCTTCACCTCCCACTATGATGTGCCCCCTAGGATGAGGGCGCCCTCTCCTTGGTCATAACCTCTTCAAATCCACATGCAACATTTTTTTCTTTTAGTTATGGTTTTTTTAAAAAACTCATTTTCCTAACCTTTAGAACCATAACACATAAAAGAACACCCCCCCTTCTCTTTCAAGTAGCATCCTCTCTTAGATAATATTTTTTTTTTAAAAAAAAGGCTAAAATGTTAGCTACTTTTCCACTTTCATTATACGACTAACCTCTCTTGCATTTTTGCCTATGAGGTTGCCATTATCAAAATGTTTCCCCTCCTTGCTCATATTAACTCAAATACTCATGGTTCCACTAATAAAGAATAATCCCTTCTGATTAGATAAAACTATCGAATTCTATTGATTAGATAAAACTATCGAATTCTATTTGGTATTTTCCTAAGTCCACCCTCTAGCACAAAAATCCTTTGAACTAGGATTTTCCACTTGTCGGACTACAGAGACACATCCTCCAAAGATGAAATTACGATCGCATCTGCATTAAATTAATGTGAAAATTTGGTAACAATGTGTCAATTGTATAGAATATTGCTAAAAAGTTTTGCAATGCTAGGCATTGTTTCTAGGTGTTGTCATTTCTCCCCCACTTAATTGCGAAGTGTCCTCACGAGCACATCTTCATCACGAACATTCAGCATCACGAACATTGCTATGCAACTTCAAGAAAAAATATACTCTCCCGCACTTAATTGCGAAGCGTCCTCACGAGCACAGCTACAAAATCTGCAAAACCACACATGGACAACTAGTAGACACTGCAAAGGTAGAAAAATACTGATTGGTGTCATAGTAAAACGCAAACAATACAAACATGTCAAGGAAATTATGTAAAAACTAGTGCAAACTAACATTCCCCTTACTCACTCTGCCCACTAAAGTGCATAACAGAGCGTCATCCGTTGCATAGAATATACCAACTAAGAAGCTGTCTAGAGCCGCTACACAACAATAATCCCTCTAGGCAGTAAATTGCCACACTACTATCCTATTAGAAATATTGCTTCTGAAATAGCGTCACTGATAAGGTCCATGCCTATCAAAGAACCCAAACAAGGCAATCCAATACTACAATACCAAATAGGACTCCTATGGTTTAACTACTAACCCTCCATGGTCTACTAGAACAACCAGTAAATGGTCCCTAACTCCAAACTTTCCTGATTTTTTTTTAGAATAACTTTTCTTTGTTTTGTTTTTGGATTTTTTTAAAAAAAGTCAAAAGAGTATATATATTTATTATCCTTCCCAAAAGGTCCCACCCTAAAGAGATGCAAGGCATCAGACGCAGGGCACTCGTCAAGGAAATCCCTACAGCCTACCACGACCTCAGAGGCGATGGTTATCTTCTTTTGGTTTTTTTTTTTCCAACCCTGCAGTCTCAGGGCGTTTTTTTTTCCTTTCTTTCTTTTTCTTTTTATTCTTTGTCTTTTTAGAAGAATAAATAGATCAACTCTCCCGAACTTAATTTATTATTATTACTTTAGTTTTGAATCTCGTGACTTATAGGAATGACTAGAAGGCTAGGAATACATCACCAAATTGAACTTTCAAACATTTTAGCTCAACAGCGTCGCGCGAGGAATCTAATCTAGCACATAATATCAGTCATCTTGCCTAGGCAAATGACAAGCAAAGATACTCACCAGCTCAGCATCTCTCTTCCACCCTACTCCTAGTCAAAATTTCGTGGAGAGAACCTTGTTATTCAGCTACCCCACATCGCTAAAAAGTGACAAAAAGTCCAAGGAAAACTTGATTGGATTCCTAATTAGACATCCATACAATGGAATTCACTATGTCATGCACACACATCACCCCCTTTTAAGCACTCCCTGGTACTAAGTCCCATCCCATGTGAGCGGACTCTCATATAGACTAAATTGTTTATGTATCTTTCAGTGTATTTATGTTTTAAATGTTTTATGTTCCTTCTGTAATTACTTAGGTTGTGAAATCTCTAAATTATTTCAATCAAGTTATAGAGATTGTTACTGTCCTTTATTTCAAACGAATATAAATAGATAGATTAGATATGAAACAACCTGTTATGAATGTTGACGTGGCGGGCGCCATCATCAAGAAGGGGACACTATCATCCTGAAGGAAGTGCCATGAATTCAAGCCATCCAAGCAAGAGGATTTGAAGGAACGATTGAAGTTGGAGAGAGCAAGAAGAGAGAATTGAAGCCCATGCCTATTCCATAGCCATTACCATGTCTTCTCCTTCTACCTCCATTTTGGAGCCTTTCTCTTCTCTTCTCTCTTAGTCATCTACATAAAACCATGGAAGCTAAGCTCGTATGTTTGGACTTAATCAAGATTAAGTCTTAAAAGAGTTACAAGTGGCTTTTCCATGGCAACAATGCAATTGCCCAATTGATCTATTGGGAGAGGGAAAATGATGAGCTCACCATTGGGAACGATTGGATAGACTCCTCTTTGCTGGACTACAAAGGACACGGCTCCCAAAGACGCAATTACGAATATCGTACTTTACGTAAGTGCCTTAACTTGTTTAACATTAAAAAAGTAATTTTACATAAATATTTCTTTAGTTTGGAATTTTTATAAAATACCTTTGAATCTCAATTTCAACTCTGGATAGTTTTTAGAGTTTATGTAGGTCTTATTTTATTTTAAAAATCAAAAACTTTTAAAAATACTTTAAATGGCTTAAAAAAGATATAGATAAATTTTTATGAAATATTTGGTTAAACAATTATGAGATGTGATATTTTTTGATAAATTATGTATTTTTTGAAGTATTTTTAAAATTTTCTAGAATTTTTGGAAATTTATTACTATATCTTAAAAATAAAAAATAGTTATTTTGGATGAACATTACATTATTTTTTGATAAAAATCAAGTTTTTAATTCAACCAAAAATTAGGATCTTCTATAGAAAACCTAAGAATATAGTTTTGGCTGTTTTATGAAAAGTTCTTAGGGTTAGAGAAAAATAAAATTAATTTGATGTTAACTGTTTGTTTGAACATTATTAATATAAAAAATGATGTGTCTAACTTTATGCAAATTAAAAGTGTTGACGAGGCATTAAGTTATATCAACATTAGAAAAAGGATTTTTAAAAAATAAAATTAGAGTTTATGGGATTGAGGGATGTTAGTTGATTTGATAATAAATGGAATGAGAAAGAACTATAGGGTTTATGCTTTGAAGTTAATTCGCGAAGGGATTAAAATCCTAGGGTTAGTATTTAAGCGTCCTGTATAGAAATAGAGATGAAGAGCAAGATTAAGCAAACTTTTTGAGTTTTTGATATTAAATTAGTTGGACTACTACAAACGAGTGTCGTAACTATTGAGAAAGGCTAGTACAAATCATCAAAATTAGTTATCAATATCACCTATTCAGTGCAACAACTCCTAGGAGTTGGCTTGACATCCAGGTTAAAAGTGGCTTGGTCTTTGGCCATTCATTTTTTGGTGCGTCTGCCAGGAGCCAAGTGCGCTCAAACGGGTGATCAATTTTCCTAGGGTATTTAAATCCTAGGTGTTATTTATGAGTGAATACACAGTCTCTTTTCTAAGGGACTATTTTCCTAATTTGCCCCAGGAGTGCCAAAGAAGAGTGCTATATTGGGCGAGAGATATAGAGTTAGTAGAGGGAGGTGAATATTTTGGCCCTAAATTAACTGTGGATGTAGAGCAATTATCCTCTTGGAGTTGGGGTTACAACGATTGTGCACAAACCATAGTTCTACTAGCAACACATTTTAGGCTAATAGACGGAGTAGAGATAAATACAATTAGTGTATCGTACCACTTCGATTGGTATTATCGCAGCTCTTACCGAACCTTTAGAAGAGTGGTCTGGGATGATGTGCGGCCCTGGATACGTGTGTCTAGAGGTTTAAAATTTACTTTTGATACAAAAGATGTTAGAGAGGTTGCTGAAATCTTAGGCTTAATCCCCAAGCAAGAAGAAAAGTTGCCTTATGGGGAAATAGACCCAGAGTTGCAGACTATATTGAATCTTCTAAGCGCGCATACAAGCGAAAACCTAATTTTATAGCTTCAAATAAATCGTGCGTAATTTTGGAGTATGACAGTAAGAGCTAGTTTAGTAATCGTGGATGAATTCAGAAGAGAGACGGAGGCAGCAAAACGAAGCTAGAGATCAGCGAGCTAGAGAATGAGCGGCGCGACATGAGGCTTGGTTATTAGAAAGGCTTGAGAGGGTCAATGCATTACTAAACTTAGGGATAGACGCTGTGTCTAATTCAAACATAGAATCCTTAGAGCCTAACATATCATTTGATAGAACACCATCAAAGGAAAGTGAAGCAGCTTCATACCAGTGGGATCGAGTGGTTTCAAGCACTGATAGTGCCATTGAGGTAAAGAGTACACAAAGTGAGAGCGTGGAAAGTGAAGCCAATGCCACTATAGGGAGTAATGAATCTACAGCTAGTTCGAATTTAGAATCTACTTTTGGGTTAAATTACTTATTTAACGCACCAAAAGAACCCTTGTGGATAGATAGAGTGACAGATCTGGGATTACATTCTTTGTTTCGTATTCCCCGTCAAAGAGAGAAATCAAGAGCCGTATATGACTTTGGACTAAGGTCCTTATTCAGAGAATCCAAGGGACCCGTGTGGTCTGACTCTATTACAGATTTTGGACTAGGAACACTATTTAAGGAAACAATGGCTCGAAACCCAGTCAGATTAGCTGACTTTACGCAATTTGGGGGACTGTGGGACGAAGATCGCGATGCCCATTCGCAAAGATTTGAGGTTACTTGTGTCACCAACGAGATAATAGACGACGACCAAAAGCTTCATATTTTCCCTGCAACATTAAAAGATGAAGCAGCGAGGTGGTATGGGAACCTGGATGCTCAACATAAAGGAACCTATGCTGCCTTATCAAGAGCTTTTCTCGAAAAATTTAGGTGACAATGTTTTCAAGATAGATTGGCTCTGCAATTGGATTATTTATCCCAAGCGGCAGCTGAAAGTGTCGAACATTACATTGAGCGTATGGAGACAATTATACGAAAGATGAATCCAGCTCCTAACGATCCCGCGCAAAAGCGTAAATTTATTGATGGGCTTAAGCCTGAAGTTCATCAGGATGTTAGTTTACAACGACCAGCCACACTAGCAGATGCTAAGACACATGCCAGATGGTGGGAAGAAGTGCAGCTTAGTCAACAACACTTACCACACCAGATATTTGATCTAGGTGGGTTTAAGGTCGAGCTGCTCGAAGGCTGTTGCGCATTAGAATCTCGTGTTGTTATTGAATAAATTTCTTACAAGGGTGCTTGTACTGCACCCATGATTTCCTCCTTCAACTTTCCCAAAGATTTTGCAATAATATCTTCTACTTTTGCTTCATCAAGAGGGGACTGAGGTTGAGGCATAGAGGGCATCCCTGTCTGCATCATATAGGCTGGAATTGAAGTGTACGGATTTAAAGGTACACTTGATACATTGGAATTTGCAGTTTGTAGATGGATTTAAGGGAACGGTCACATAAGAGACGTTCTTAGGTACCCTGCCTGAAGTGCTCGGATATTCCATCTGAGGTTCTTTGAATAAGGGGTAAACAAGTTTCTAATGAACCCTCAACCTCATCCGCAAATTTAGTTGAAGTAGAAACAACAAGGCAAGAGATTGGGTTTAGGTCTAAATTCATACCACGTAGGGTGACCTTTAAGGCTAACCCCATGATTGATGTTGTTACTAGAGCACAAAAGCAACAACAAAAGGAGCATGTTCTAGAGGAAGGAAGTCCCCAATCAAGAGAAGCCGTGAAGGATAAATCTAAGGACATAGATCCTAACATAGAGCTACCTGAATCGGATTCTCCTCAGCAGTCTTCAGACCATCCGTTATTGCCCGTGCCTCTAGCAAATCCTAAGATTCAGTTGGGGGTGGCTCCTTTTCCTGAAAAAATTATACCTCCAAAAGAAGGGAGTAAAGAGCAAGCGGAAACAGTGAATAAGGCCTATGATCTTTGGGCAGCATTAGAGGAAATAAACTTAACAATTAATCTCAGGCAGCTGCTTGAAGTAGCGCCTATATGTCGAAGGCAGCTTTATCATAAGCTAGTTCGACGTAGGAGGAAAAGGATTGAGACTAACGCTTCTAAAGTAATTATGGCAAATGCATCCAAAAGGAGAATGACTAAGGAAGTAAAAATAGTAGATTTATTTGTGGATCCAGGAGCACCAGTTATAGACACTACCATCAATGGACATTTGCTGAGTGAAGTACAATTGGATGGTGGTTCAGCAGTCAATTTAATGACAGACCAGATGATGCAAGAATTAGGTTTGAAGAATTTAGAAACTACTCATATAGTTTTACGTATGGCTGATCAAAGGAAAGTGACTCCTTTGGGGTTACTTCGCAACGTGAAATCTGTAATTGCTGGACTAGAATTTCATGTAAATTACTTAGTAGTTCGCTCATTGTCGAATATCTCTTCATATTCTGTGTTGCTGGGTCGACCTTGGTTGTACCAAGCAAGGTGCACTCAGGATTGGTATAAAGGTTCAATTGTGATTGGTCCTCAAAGTGATAGGGTCAAGATTCAAGTTACCACAAAAGGGTTTTTGAGGGAGTCAGGAGATGAAATAGTTAGTGAGATGGATGAAAAGTCTAATAATGAATTCTATGATTCAGAAGTAGAGAGGACCGATAACGAAGGGACTTATGCTTGGTTATTAAAAACACAACGACCAGCAAAAGCAGAAAAATTAGAGGTTAATATTGTGCATCAGCCTAGCAAAGAAGAACAAGTGGGTATTGGTGAATATGCTGTTAATTTTTCATCAGACAATGATTCTGATAGTGATATTACTCGCTGATTGTCTACCTCGGAAGATACAACCCTAGACTGTTTAATGGTTTCAGCAAAGGAGGATAAATATCCTGTGGATGTAATCCATGAATTCAATGATTTGAATGATTCATTTTTTGATGCATGTCCTGGATTTGGTAAAAATGAGGAAGAAGGTGACCTTGGAGATGCATTTTTTGCATATAACAGATCGGAAATATTTTCCCCTCATGACTTAGAAGAGGAGGGGGAGAATGAGGCAGGAACATCAGACTTAGATGAAGTTTTAGTAAGCTCCTCTATGGAGGAAGTCAATACTATTGAGAATGATCATGACGAACCTGAGGAGAGTTTAGTTACAACATTTCCTTATGAGTTAGATATTTTGCCTTTTGGGTTCGAACAACTTCCAGTTGTTGCTAAAAGATCTTACTATCGTCAGCTAGAAAAGAAAGAAAGAGAAAGAAGAAAAAGGAATGGTTGCAAACCTTTACAACAGCCGATATTACATGATGATAGAGATGACCCATCTCCAGCTTTAAATAGATTTGCGCAGACTTTTAATGAATGCCATGGTAATTATGATTTAAATGATACTTTGGAAATAGAACGTGAGGCAGCAGTGACAGCTGTGAATGAAGCAATGAAGAAAATTGCGGAGTTACAAAAAGAAAAGTCAGAATTCCAATTTAGGGAGAGGCGGTATCTAGAAGAAATTTCACTTCTAGAGATGTATTTAGAAGAGCAAGAATCTAAATTAAAAAATGATGTACAACAAATGGAACGAATATCGCCTATTCCTAGGAAATGCTCAGTGGAATGTGGGCAAACAAATGAATTTTATACAAGAAGTAAACCTCTGGCTATTTCTAGAATTGGATTGCAAGAGAAAAACTCGACTACTGCTCCTTGGCTATATTATTCCCTTAAGCGCTCTATGAGCAGTAGACAAAAGCCGTATCATTATTTTAAAGGGCATCTAGGGAGATATCATAGAAGGCAATTGCAATCAAGCAAAGCTCACCTGCCAAGTATATGTGAGGTAGTCTTACCGCATCCCAAAGAAAGAGTAATGGATTTTACTGTCTATGGGGATGGAGTTGAACCAGAGCTTCGATGGTTTGAACCTCTGGCACCTAAGAATTTTCTAGAGCTAAAACGAGTTATACACTATTTAGGGTGTCAGATTCAAGGTGAGGAAGATGAGGATTTACACTCATTAATTCTCAAGCTTAGTACTACTCAATGGTCTTGGGATTTGAATGACCAAGAGCGTTTGGAAAAGCAAAATAGAAATTTACGGCGTTATCGTCGAACATTACATGCTCAATTTCCATGTGATCAAGAGTGGGTTTCTCAGATAATAGGTTCTATAAATACCACGTTCACGATAAAGAATAATAGAAATTTGAATTCCATCTTGCATGGCTTGAGTAAAAGACAAGGAACTTATATCGGTAAGCTATTGCCCGATATATTGGATGTCCATATGATAGAAATGACTGAGGGTACTCGGGAAAATTTAGCTATTGTCCCTTATAGGGCTTTACCCTTGGTACACTCTGTGAATGCGAGGGAAGAAGAACCTGAATCTAGTACAAGGCATAGTCTGCTTGAAAGCGTATCAATGGAAATATCGGAAGATGTGCCTATGGTCAAGCCTCAAAAAATAGCCTCTTTGTTTATTGAAGAGCTCGAAGTGGAAGTAGTTAAAATAGGAATGGCAGAAGGGAAATATTTAAATCTAGGAGCTCAATTGAAATTCCAAGATTGACAGAGGTTTGAAGAAGTATTACGAGCACATGTTGGGGAATTTGCTTGGTCTTATACGGACCTTAAAGATATTAAAGCTGAACTTTGTCAACATTATATTGATCTAGGATCAGGCACAAAACCCGTATGTCAATGCCAACGACGAACAAATCCTGTGTATGCAGAACTGGTTAAAGCTGAGATTACTAAGCTTCTTGATGCGGGATTTATATATCCTGTTGCATATAGTGAATGGGTATCTCCAATTGTGGTAGTACCCAAGAAAAATAGCAAGAAAATCTGCATTTGTGTTGATTATAGGAAGCTTAATAGTAAGACAAGGAAATATCATTTTCTTTTGCCATTTACAGACCAAGTACTTGATAAGCTTGCAGGCCATGAGCTATATTCTTTCATGGATGGGTTTAGTGGTTACAACCAGGTGTTAATTCATCCTGAAGATCAATCCAAAACTACTTTCACTACTGAATGGGGTACATTCGCTTATAAAGTAATGCCTTTTGGCTTATGTAATGCACCTGCAACGTTTCAAAGAGTTATGATTGCAGCTTATCAAGATTTTCTTCGACAGTGGATGGAAGTTTTCCTAGATGACTTTTGTGTCTATGGAACAGCAAAAGAAATGCCTGATCAATTGGCGCAAGTATTTGAACGTAGTGATGAAGTAGGAATATCGTTAAATCCTGATAGATGTGTTTTTGGAGTTCCAAAAGGAACATTGTTGGGGCATATCGTTTCTAAAGAAGGCATTGCTATGGACCCATCTAAAATTGCCAAGATTTTTGCACTTCCTCCACCAACAACTCTTAAACAACTTCGAGGTTTTTTAGGACATCTAAATTATTATCGACGATTCATTTTTGATTTTGCAAAGGTGGCCTCACCTTTAACAATTTTGCTGTGGAAGGATACTCCTTTTAATAGGGATGATGCTTGTAAGAAAGCATTTGAATTTCATAAGCAGAAGTTAATAGAAGGACCAGTATTGGCACCCCCGGATTGGACAAAAGAATTCCATATTCATGCCGATGCATCTATGTATGCTGTGGGAGCAGTTTTATGTCAAGCAGATGACAATAAGATGGATCACCCAATTTATTACGCAAGCCGTAACCTAAGTGATGCGGAAACCTTTATAAATTTTTTCCACGCGAGGGTATCTATCGATGATGTCTAAGGGAAGATGAAGTTCCAGTGGTTCTTAAGGCATTGCATGATGAGCCGTGTGGTGGCCATTTTGTCGGTGAATTGACTGCAAGGAAAGTTCTATTAGCTGGTTATTGGTGGCCTACCCTATTTAAAGATGCTTATTATTATTGCCGAAAATGTGATGTATGTCAAAGGACTGGTCGTCCTTCCAAAAGTTTTGCAACGCCTTTGACACCCATATTAGCCTTAGCACCTTTTGAGAAGTGGGGAATTGATTTTGTGGGCCGAATTGATCCGCCTACGAGGTATCGATCAAATCGTTATATTTTGGTCTGTACTGACTATATTACAAAGTGGGTGAAAGCGAAAGCGCTGAAGACAGATAAAGCCATTGACGTGGCTAAGTTTATGTATGAGAATATTATTACACGTTTTGGTTGCCCACTAGAAGTGACCGAGGTTCCCATTTCTTGAATGGTCTTATCAGCGAGCTAATGGAAATTTACAAAATTAAGCATCGCAAATCAATGCCTTATTATCCCAGAGCTAACGGTCAGGTTGAAGTAACCAATCGCATTATTGTGGGATTTTAACCAAAACGGTTGCTTCTCACAGGCGAGATTGGGATGAATGTTTATATGAAGCATTATGGGCCTATAGAACTACTTATAAGGTGACAGTGCAAAATACACCCTTCAATTTAGTTTATGGAACCAATGCTATATTCCCTATTGAGCAAGAGTTGCCCACTTTACGAGTAGCTCTATCATTACGACTAGGTGAGGTTGAATCTTTGAAACAATGGGTTTTACAATTGGTAAAGTTGGATGAAGAGAGATTATTAGCTTTACAAAGTTTAGAAGCAATGCAAAAACATCGTAAAGCATGGCATGACTAGAATATTAAAGTGCGGGAGTTTGAAGAAGATGATTTAGTTTTACTTTATGATAGTCGTTATTATAAGTTTCCTGGGAAGCTTAAAATTCGTTGGTTAGGACCTTTTAAGGTTGTTCAGGTTTATGATAATGGTTCTCTTGATGTGCAGGATATTAATGCTGAAACTGAGATATTTAGAGTCAATGGCCTGCGCCTTAAACATTTTGTGACTTAGGATAGCTAGGTATAGTTAGGTTAGTAGTTAAAATAATATTTTGACTAATCTACCTTTGGATTTCTTTTCTTTCTTGGGGGGGGGTTTTAAATCGGATGCAGGTATGGCTTTTCTGTGGATGGATGCGCTTTACCCTCGTATTGATGCTGATAGTTCTGATCCTATTCATGTTGGGCCGTATAGTATTCCGCGTTTTTAGACACATGACAGGTTTTTGTATGCACCGAGGGGAGAGGCTTGTTGTGGTTCTTCTTTTGTGATTATTTTTTGTTTACAGTACCATCCACCATTTGGTTGTAGGTCTTGTCAGCGGCATTTATTTGTGCATGCGCAGCTCCTGTGTTGGCAGTGTCGCACATACTTTTGACGCTATGGTACCACTGCCATGCAGGATATGATTGGTTATACCTACCAGCGTCATGATTATACTAGTGTTTTTTCTCCTGAGCATGGTGCTGGTCAGTCTAGGGTAGGTAGAGAGCAGGCAGAATTTGCGAGATATCGTTCCACTGTCTACCACCTTACTCCATCTTACCATGATTTGCAGACTAGAGTTCCATGTCCATGTTGGGATTATATCTGTTGTTATATGGATGCGACCAAGGGGCATTCTTTAGATGCTTTACCAGTGGCACCTATGCCTTACTATGATGACGCAGCTTCGTCTCCGCTCCATGATGTGATGGAGGTTCTTAGTGATGCACGTGATAGCGGATCTGTGACCTCTGATGTGCCTATGCTAGAGGTTATTCCTGAGCATCCTGTAGTTGATAATTTAGTTGCTAGGTTTGAATTAGATAGTGTGGATGATTTTGGGTTAGGGTTATTGTTTGCACTAGAAGATCTTAGAGAATTTGAGGATTTTAGTTTAGATCTTTTGTTTTCTTAGAGTCTTTTGGTTTTTACTTTATTCTACATTTAAAAAGAAGGAAAAAAAAAAAAACGTACCAAATAATCTTTTTAAAAAACTTTTGATTTGTTGTTAACTTCATATTTTAGGTTTTTGTGCACCTTAGCTTAGTTAGTCTTCACCTAGTTAGGTAGTTAGTTGCACGCACGGTCGGGATACTCCTTTAGTGCTAGGAACTTATTACACGGGAGTTTGACTAGGTGGCCAGTTTCTAAAGGAGTTTCATTCTTTATTGAGCTAACCTATTAATGGTTTAGTGGTTAGTGGTTGCGTTCTGTGCAGGTTTAATGATTTTTGCAAATTTGTGAACCACTACGTGTTTATTCTCGCATTATTTTGGAGCCGCCACGTCAACATTCATAACAGGTTGTTTCATATCTAATCTATCTATTTATATTCGTTTGAAATAAAGGACAGTAACAATCTCTATAACTTGATTGAAATAATTTAGAGATTTCACAACCTAAGTAATTACAAAAGGAACATAAAACATTTAAAACATAAATACACTGAAAGATACATAAACAATTTAGTCTATATGAGAGTCCACTCACATGGGATGGAACTTAGTACGAGGGAGTGCTTAAAAGGGGGTGATGTGTGTGCATGACATAGTGAATTCCATTGTATGGATGTCTAATTAGGAATCCAATCGAGTTTTCCCTGGACTTTTTGTCGCTTTTTAGCGATGTGGGGTAGCTGAATAACAAGGTTCTCTCCACGAAATTTTGACTAGGAGTAGAGTGGAAGAGAGATGCTGAGCTGGTGAGTATCTTTGCTTGTCATTTGCCTAGGCAAGGTGACTGATATTATGTGCTAGATTAGATTCCTCGCGCAACGATGTTGAGCTAAAATGTTTGAAAGTTTAATTTGGTGATGTATTCCTAGCCTTCTAGTCATTCCTATAAGTCACGAGATTCAAAACTAAAGTAATAATAATAAATTAAGTTCGGGAGAGTCGATCTATTTATTCTTCTAAAAAGACAAAGAATAAAAAGAAAAAGAAAGAAAGGAAAAAAATAAAAAACTCCCTGAGACTGCAGTGTTGGAAAAAAAAAAACCAAAAGAAGATAACCATCGCCTTTGAGGTCCTGGTAGGCTGTAGGGATTTCCTTGACGGGTGCCCTGCGTCCGATGCCTTGCATCTCTTTGGGGTGGGACCTTTTGGGAAGGAGAATAAATATATATACTCTTTTGACTTTTTTTATAAAAAAAATCCAAAAACAAAACAAAGAAAAGTTATTCTAAAAAAAATCAGGAAAGTTTGGAGTTAGGGACCATTTACTGGTTGTTCTAGTAGACCATGGAGGGTTAGCAGTTAAACCATAGGAGTCCTATTTGGTATTGTAGTATTGGATTGCCTTGTTTGGGTTCTTTGATAGGCATGGACCTTATCAGTGACGCTATTTCAGAAGCAATATTTCTAGTAGGATAGTAGTGTGGCAATTTATTGCCTAGAGGGATTATTGTTGTTTAGCGGCTCTAGACAGCTTCCTAGTTGGTATATTCTATGCAATGGATGACGCTCTGTTATGCACTTTAGTGGGCAGAGTGAGTAAGGGGAATGTTAGTTTGCACTAGTTTTTACATAATTTCCTTGACATGTTTGTATTGTTTGCGTTTTACTACGACACCAATCAGTATTTTTCTACCTTTGCAGTGTCTACTAGTTGTCCATGTGTGGTTTTGCAGATTTTGTAGCTGTGCTCGTGAGGACACTTCGGAATTAAGTGCGGGAGAGTATATTTTTTCTTGAAGTTGCGTAGCAGTGTTCGTGATGCTAAATGTTCGTGATGAAGATGTGCTCGTGAGGACACTTCGCAATTAAGTGGGGGAGAAATGACAACACCTAGAAACAATGCCTAGCATTGCAAAACTTTTTAGCAATATTCTATACAATTGACACATTGTTACCAAATTTTCACATTAATTTAATGCAGATGTGATCGTAATTTCGTCTTTGGAGGACCTGTCTCTGTAGTCCGACAAGTGGAAAATCCTAGTTCAAAGGATTTTTGTGCTAGAGGATGGACTTAGGAAAATACCAAATAGAATTCGATAGTTTTATCTAATCAGAAGGGATTATTTTTTATTAGTGGAACCATGAGTATTTGAGTTAATATGAGCAAGGAGGGGAAACATTTTGATAATGGCAACCTCATAGGCAAAAATGCAAGAGAGGTTAGTCGTATAATGAAAGTGGAAAAGTAGCTAACATTTTAGCCTTTTAAAAAAATATATATTATGTAAGAGAGGATGCTAGTTGAAAGAGAAGGGGGGGTGTTCTTTTATGTGTTATGGTTCTAAAGGTTAGGAAATGAGTTTTAAAAAAAAACCATAACTAAAAGAAAAAAATGTTGCATGTGGATTTGAAGAGGTTATGACCAAGGAGAGGGCACCCTCATCCTAGGGGGCACATCATAGTGGGAGATGAAGAGAGGGAGAATGGGAAAAGACTAACTGGAAGAGGAAGAGGAAAGGGAGAGGAAGTCCAAAAGCCAATTGGAGAAGAGGAAGGGGAGGAGTTAGTGGAAGTTGAAGAGTCATGAGAAAGAGAGGAGGGGGTACCATCCTATAAAGAGGGAGAGACATCAAACTAAAGGGAGAGAAGGGCGCCATCATCAAGAAGGGGACACTATCATCCTGAAGGAAGTGCCATCAATTCAAGCCATCCAAGCAAGAGGATTTGAAGAAACAATTGAAGTTGGAGAGAGCAAGAAGAGAGAATTGAAGTCCATGCCATCACGAACATTTAGCATCACGAACACTACTACGCAACTTTAAGAAAAAATATACTCTCCCGCACTTAATTGCGAAGTGTCCTCACGAGCACAACTACAAAATCTGCAAAACCACACATGGACAACTAGTAGACACTGCAAAGGTAGAAAAATACTAATTGGTGTCATAGTAAAACGCAAACAATACAAACATGTCAAGGAAATTATGTAAAAACTAGTGCAAACTAACATTCCCCTTACTCACTCTGCCCACTAAAGTGCATAACAGAGCGTCATCTATTGCATAGAATATACCAACTAGGAAGCTGTCTAGAGCCGCTAAACAACAATAATCCCTCTAGGCAATAAATTGCCACACTACTATCCTACTAGAAATATTGCTTCTGAAATAGCGTCACTGATAAGGTCCACGCCTATCAAAGAACCCAAACAAGGCAATCCAATACTAGAATATCAAATAGGACTCCTATGGTTTAACTGCTAACCCTCCATGGTCTACTCGAACAACCAGTAAATGGTCCCTAACTCCAAACTTTCCTGATTTTTTTAAGAATAACTTTTCTTTGTTTTGTTTTTGGATTTTTTTTAAAAAAAAAGTCAAAATAGTATATATATTTATTCTCCTTCCCAAAAGGTCCCACCCCAAAGAGATGCAAGGCATCGGACGCAGGGCACTCGTCAAGGAAATCCCTACAGCCTACCAGGACCTCAGAGGCGATGGTTATCTTCTTTTAGTTTTTTTTTTTCAACCCTGCAGTCTCAGGGCATTTTTTTTTTCCTTTCTTTCTTTTTCTTTTTATTCTTTGTCTTTTTAGAAGAATAAATAGATCGACTCTCTCGAACTTAATTTATTATTATTACTTTAGTTTTGAATCTCGTGACTTATAGGAATGACTAGAAGGCTAGGAATACATCACCAAATTGAACTTTCAAACATTTTAGCTCAACAGCGTCGCGTGAGGAATCTAATCTAGCACATAATATCAGTCACCTTACCTAGGCAAATGACAAGCAAAGATACTCACTAGCTCAGCATCTCTCTTGCACTCTACTCCTAGTCAAAATTTTGTGGAGAGAACCTTGTTATTCAGCTACCCCACATCACTAAAAAGCGACAAAAAGTCCAGGGAAAACTCGATTGGATTCCTAATTAGACATCCATACAATGGAATTCACTATGTCATGCACACACATCACCCCCTTTTAAACACTCCCTGGTACTAAGTCCCATCCCATGTGAGTGGACTCTCATATAGACTAAATTGTTTATGTATCTTTTAGTGTATTTATGTTTTAAATGTTTTATGTTCCTTCTGTAATTACTTAGGTTGTGAAATCTCTAAATTATTTCAATCAAGTTATAGAGATTATTACTGTCCTTTATTTCAAACGAATATAAATAGATAGATTAGATATGAAACAACCTGTTATGAATGTTGATGTGGCGGCTCCAAAATAATGCGAGAATAAACACGTAATGGTTCACAAATTTGCAAAAATCATTAAACCTGCACAGAACGCAACCACTAACCACTAAACCATTAATAGGTTAGCTCAATAAAGAATGAAACTCCTTTAGAAACTGGCCACCTAGTCAAACTCCCGTGTAAGAAGTTTCTAGCACTGAAGGAGTATCCCGACCGTGCGTGCAACTAACTACCTAACCAGGTGAAGACTAACTAAGCTAAGGTGCGCAAAAACCTAAAATAGAAAGTTAACAACAAATCAAAAGTTTTTTAAAAGGATTATTTGGTACGTTTTTTTAATTAAAAAAATTCATTCTTTTTAAATGTAGAATAAAGTAAAAACCAAAAGACTTTAAGAAAACAAAAGATCTAAACTAAAATCCTCAAACTCTCTAAGATCTTCTAGTGCAAACAATAACCCTAACCCAAAATCATCCACGCTATCTAAGTCAAACCTAGCAACTAAATTATCAACTTACAGGATGCTCAGGAATAACCTCTAGCATAGGCACATCAGAGGTCACAGATGCGCTATCACGTGCATCACTAAGAACCTCCATCACATCATGGAGCGGAGCCGAAGCTGCGTCATCATAGTAGGGCATAGGTGCCACTAGTAAAGCATCTAAAGAATGCCCCTCGGTCGCATCCATATACCAACATATATAATCCCAACATGGACATGGAACTCTAGTCTACAAATCATGGTAAGATGGAGTAAGGCGGTAGACAGTGGAACGATATCTCGCAAATTCTACCTGCTCTCTACCTACCCTAGACTGACCAGCACCACGCTCAGGAGAAAAAACACTAGTATAATCATGACGCTGGTAGGTATAACCAACTTTTCTTTTTGTAACTCCGCAATTTTCTTCATTGCTTCATTCACAGCTGTCACTGCTGCCTCACGTTCTATTTCCAAAGTCTCATTTAAATCATTGATTATCCTATCATAATTACCATGGCATTCATTAAAAGTCTGCGCAAATCTATTTAAAGATGGAGATGGGTCATCTCTATCATCATGTAATATCGGTTGTTGTAAAGGTTTGCAACCATTCCTTTTTCTTCTTTCTCTTTCTTTCTTTTCTAGCTGACGATAGTAAGATCTTTTAGCAACAACTGGAAGTTGTTCGAACCCAAAAGGCAAAATATCTAACTCATAAGAAAATGTTGTAACTAAACTCTCCTCAGGTTCGTCATGATCATTCTCAATAGTATTGACTTCCTCCATAGAGGAGCTTACTGAAACTTCATCTAAGACTGATGTTCCTGCCTCATTCTTCCCCTCCTCTTCTAAGTCATGAGGGGAAAACATTTCCGATCTGTTATATGCAAAAAATGCATCTCCAAGGTCACTTCTTCCTCATTTTTACCAAATCCAGGACATGCATCGAAAAATGAATCATTCAAATCATTGAATTCATGGATTACATCCACAGGATATTTATCCTCCTTTGCTGAAACCATTAAACAGTCTAGGGTTGTATCTTCCGAGGTAGACAACCAGCGAGTAATATCACTATCAGAATCATTGTCTGATGAAAAATTAACAGCATATTCACCAATAGCCACTTGTTCTGCTTTGCTAGGCTGATGCACAATATTAACCTCTAATTTTTCTGCTTTTGCTGGTCGTTGTGTTTTAAATAACCAAGCAAAGGCCCTTCGTTATCGGTCCTCTCTACTTCTGCATCATAGAATTCACTATTAGACTTTTCATCCATCTCACTAACTATTTCATCTCCTAACTCCCTCAAAAACCCTTTTGTGGTAACTTGAATCTTGACCCTATCACTTCGAGGACCAATCACAATTGAACCTTTATACGAATCTTGAGTGCACCTTGCTTGGTACAACCAAGGTCGACCCAGCAACACAGAATATGAAGAGATATTCGACAATGAGCAAACTACTAAGTAATTTACATGAAATTCTAGTCCAGCAATTACAGATTTCACGTTGCGAAGTAACCCCAAAGGAGTCACTTTCCTTTGATAAGCCATACGTAAAACTATATGAGTAGTTTCTAAATTCTTCAAACCTAATTCTTGCATCGTCTGGTCTCTGTCATTAAATTGACTGCTGAACCACCATCCAATTGTACTTCACTCAGCAAATGTCCATTGATGGTAGTGTCTATAACTGGTGCTCCTGGATCCACAAATAAATCTACTAGTTTTACTTCCTTAGTCGTTCTCCTTTTGGATGCATTTGCGATTACTGGTCCTCTAGGCCTTTGTTGTCCACTCTGGCCCATTGGGTTACGAAAGTTACCATTGTTTCTCCTAAAAGGAGAATTTCTTCCTCGGTTTCCATCACTATTATAATTGTTTCGTGGCACTGGAGGTCTGCCTTGGGTAGGCAATCCAAGGGGCCTGAAAGGTTGATTGGGTGGCCCGATCTCATAAGTAGTATTATTACGATCCATGTAATTGTAATTTGTTTGCATCGAACGATCTTGTTGTTGTTGTTGGCCGATCTTGTGCCAACAATTTGTTTCTAAATGACCTGTTTTTAGACAAAAAGTACAAAATGGAGGATGATCAGGCATTAATCGCGAAGGCGTCGGACATTCAGTAGCCACATGGCCATAACCATGACACTTACCACACTAGATATTTGATCTAGGTGGGTTTAAGGTCGAGCTGCTCGAAGGCTGTTGCGCATTAGAACCTCGTGTTGTTATTGAATAAATTTCTTTCAAGGGTGCTTGTACTGCACCCATGATTTCCTCCTTCAACTTTCCCAAAGATTTTGCAGTAATATCTGCTACTTTTGCTTCATCAAGAGGGGACTGAGTTTGAGGCATAGAGGGCATGCCTGTCTGCATCATATAGGTTGAGGGTTCATTAGAAACTTGTTTACCCCTATCATTATTTTTATTATCCTCTCGCTTAGGGCAATTCTCTTCATGATGCCCTTCACCGCTACACCTCCTACAAAGGGGAGTATAGTCCTGATTTTTCCGTGCATTTGGACAATAAGTAGCTATATGACCTTCCTGTTGGCATTGATAACAAATTACTGGTCCTCTAGGCCTTTGTTGTCCACTCAGGCCCATTGGGTTACGAAAGTTACCATTGTTTCTCCTAAAAGGAGAATTTCTTCCTCGGTTTCCATCACTATTATAATTGTTTCGTGGCACTGGAGGTCTGCCTTGGGTAGGCAATCCAAGGGGCCTGAAAGGTTGATTGGGTGGCCCGATCTCATAAGTAGTATTATTACGATCCATGTAATTGTAATTTGTTTGCGTCGAATAATCTTGTTGTTGTTGTTGGCCGATCTTGTGCCAACAATTTGTTTCTAAATGACCTGTTTTTAGACAAAAAGTACAAAATGGAGGATGATCAGGCATTAATCGCGAAGGTGTCGGACATTCAGTAGCCACATGGCCATAACCATGACACTTACCACACCAGATATTTGATCTAGGTGGGTTTAAGGTCGAGCTGCTCGAAGGCTGTTGCGCATTAGAACCTCGTGTCGTTATTGAATAAATTTCTTTCAAGGGTGCTTGTACTGCACCCATGATTTCCTCCTTCAACTTTCCCAAAGATTTTGCAGTAATATCTGCTACTTTTGCTTCATCAAGAGGGGACTGAGGTTGAGGCATAGAGGGCATCCCTGTCTCCATCATATAGGCTGGAATTGAAGTGTACCGATTTAAAGGTACACTTGATACATTGGAATTTGCAGTTGCCGATGGATTTAAGGGAACGGTCACATAAGACACGTTCTTAGGTACCCCGCCTGAAGTGCTCGGATATTCCATCCGAGGTTCTTTGAATAAATCCCTCCGTCGTTGTTGACTAAGTTGCACTTCTTCCCACCATCTGGCATGTGTTTTAGCATTTGCTAGTGTGGCTGGTCGTTGTAAACCAACATGCTGATGAACTTCAGGATTAAGCCCATCAATAAATTTACGCTTTTGCATGGGATCGTTAGGAGCTGGATTCATCTTTCATATAATTGTCTCCATACGCTCAATGTAATGTTTGACACTTTTAGCTGCCCCTTGGGATAAATAATCCAATTGCAGAGCCAATCTATCTTGAAAACCTTGTCGCCTAAATTTTTCGAGAAAAGCTCTTGATAAGGTAGCATAGGTTCCTTTATGTTGAGCATCCAGGTTCCCATACCACCTCGCTGCTTCATCTTTTAATGTTGCAGGGAAAATATGAAGCTTTTGGTCGTCGTCTATTATCTCGTTGGCGATACAGGTAACCTCAAATCTTTGCGAATGAGCATCGGGATCTTCGTCCCACAGTCCCCCAAATTGCGTAAAGTCAGCTAATCTGACTGGGTTTCGAGCCATTGTTTCCTTAAATAGTGTTCCTAGTCCAAAATCTGAAATAGAGTCAGACCACACGGGTCCCTTGGATTCTTTGAATAAGGATCTTAGTCCAAAGTCATATACAACTCTTGATTGCTCTCTTTGACGGGGAATACGAAACAAAGAACGTAATCCCAGATCTGTTACTCTATCTATCCACAAGGGTTCTTTTGGTGCATTAAATAAGTAATTTAACCCAAAAGTAGATTCTAAATTCGAACTAACTGTAGATTCATTACTCCCTATAGTGGCATTGGCTTCACTTTCCACGCTCTCACTTTGTGTACTCTTTACCTCAGTGGCACTATCAGTGCTTGAAACCACTCGATCCCACTGGTATGAAGCTGCTTCACTTTCCTTTGATGGTGTTCTATGAAATGATATGTTAGGCTCTAAGGATTCTACGTTTGAATTAGACACAGCATCTATCCCTAAGTTCAGTAATGCATTGACCCTCTCAAGCCTTTCTAATAACCAAGCCTCTTGTTGCGCCGCTCGTTCTCTAGCTCGCTGATCTCTAGCTTCATTTTGCTGCCTCCGTCTCTCTTCTGAATTCATCCACGATTACTAAACTAGCTCTTACTGTCATACTCCAAAATTACGCACGGTTTATTTGAAGCTATAAAATTAGGTTTTCGCTTGTATGCGCGCTTAGAAGATTCAATATAGTCGGCAACTCTGGGTCTATTTCCCCATAAGGCAACTTTTCTTCTTGCCTGGGGATTAAGCCTAAGATTTCAGCAACCTCTCTAACGTCTTTTGTATCAAAAGTAATTTTTAAACATCTAGACACACGTATTCAGGGCCGCACATCATCCCAGACCACTCTTCTAAAGGTTCGGTAAGAGCTGCGATAATACCAATCGAAGTGGTACGATACACTAATTGTATTTATCTCTACTGCGTCTATTAGCCTAAAATGTGTTGCTAGTAGAACTATGGTTTGTGCACAATCGTTGTAACCCCAACTCCAAGAGGATAATTGCTCTACGTCCACAGTTAATTTAGGGCCAAAATATTCACCTCCCTCTAGTAACTCTGTATCTCTCGCCCAATATAGCACTCTTCTTTAGCACTCCTGGGGCAAATTAGGAAAATAGTCCCTTAGAAAAGAGACTGTGTATTCACTCATAAATAACACCTAGGATTTAAATACCCTAGGAAAATTGATCACCCGTTCGAGCGCACTTGGCTCTCGGCAGACGCACCATAAAATGACTGGCCAAAGACCAAGCCACTTTTAACCCGGATGTCAAGCGAACTCCTAGGAGTTGTTGCACTGAATAGGTGATATTGATAACTAATTTTGATGATTTGTACTAGCCTTCCTCAATAGTTACGACACTCGTTTGTAGAAGTCCAACTAATTTAATATCGAAAACTCAAAAAGTTTGCTTAATCTTGCTCTTCATCTCTATTTCTATATTGGACGCTTAAATACTAACCCTAGCATCATCAAGAAGGGGATACTATCATCCTGAAAGAAGTGCCATCAATTCAAGCCATCCAAGCAAGAGGATTTGAAGAAACAATTGAAGTTGAAGAGAGCAAGAAGAGAGAATTGAAGCCCATGCCTATTCCATAGCCATTACCATGTCTTCTCCTTCTACCTCCATTTTGGAGCCTTTCTCTTCTCTTCTCTCTTAGTCATCTACATAAAACCATGGAAGCTAAGCTCGTATGTTTGGACTTAATCAAGATTAAGTCTTAAAAGAGTTACAAGTGGCTTTTCCATGGCAACAATGCAATTGATCAATTGATCTCTTGGGAGAGGGAAAATGATGAGCTCACCATTGGGAACGATTGGATAGACTCCCCTTTGCTGGACTACAAAGGACACGGCTCCCAAAGACGCAATTACGAATCTCGTACTTTACGTAAGTGCCTTAACTTGTTTAACATTAAAAAAATAATTTTACATAAATATTTCTTTAGTTTGGAATTTTTATAAAATACATTTGAATCTCAATTTCAACTCTGGATCAATTTTAGAATTTATGTAGGTCTTATTTTATTTTAAAAATAAAAAACTTTTAAAAATATTTTAAATGGGTTAAAAATGATATAGATAAATTTTTATGAAATATTTGATTAAACAATTATGAGATGTGATATTTTTTTGATAAATTAGGTATTTTTGGAAGTATTTTTAATTTTTTCTAGAATTTTTGGAAACTGATTACTATATCTTAAAAATCAAAAATAGTTATTTTGGATGAACATTACATTATTTTTTGATAAAAATCATGTTTTTAATTCAACCAAAAATTAGGATCTTCTATAGAAAAGCTAAGAATATAGTTTTGGCTGTTTTATGAAAAGTTCTTAGGGTTAGAGAAAAATAAAATTAATGTGATATTATCTGTTTGTTTGAACATTATTAATATAAAAAATGATGTGTCTAACTTTATGCAAATTAAAAGTGTTGACGAGGTATTAAGTTATATCAACATTAGAAAAAGAAAATTTTATTAAATAAAATTAGAGTTTATGGGATTGAGGGATGTTAGTTGATTTGATAATAAAAGGAATGAGAAAGAACTATAGGGTGCATGCTTTGAAATTAATTCGTGAAGGGATTAAAATCCTAGGGTTAGTATTTAAGCATCCAGTATAGAAATAGAGATGAAGAGCAAGATTAAGCAAACTTTTTGAGTTTTCGATATTAAATTAGTTGGACTACTACAAACGAGTGTCGTAACTATTGAGGAAGGCTAGTACAAATCATCAAAATTAGTTATCAATATCACCTATTCATTGCAACAACTTCTAGGAGTTGGCTTGACATTCGGGTTAAAAGTGGCTTGGTCTTTGGCCAGTCATTTTTTGGTGCGTCTGCCGGGAGCCAAGTGCGCTCGAACGGGTGATCAATTTTCCTAGGGTATTTAAATCCTAGGTGTTATTTATGAATGAATACACAGTCTCTTTTCTAAGGGACTATTTTCCTAATTTGCCCCAGGAGTGCCAAAGAAGAGTGCTATATTGGGTGAAAGATACAGAGTTAGTAGAGGGAGGTAAATATTTTGGCCCTAAATTAACTGTGGACGTAGAGCAATTATCCTCTTGGAGTTGGGGTTACAACGATTGTGCACAAACCATAGTTCTACTAGCAACACATTTTAGGCTAATAGACGCAGTAGAGATAAATACAATTAGTGTATCGTACCACTTCGATTGGTATTATCGCAGCTCTTACCGAACCTTTAGAAGAGTGGTCTGGGATGATGTGCGGCCCTGAATACGTGTGTCTAGAGGTTTAAAAATTACTTTTGATACAAAAGACGTTAGAGAGGTTGCTGAAATCTTAGGCTTAATCCCCAAGCAAGAAGAAAAGTTGCCTTATGGGGAAATAGACCCAGAGTTGCCGACTATATTGAATCTTCTAAGTGCGCATACAAGCGAAAACCTAATTTTATAGCTTCAAATAAACCGTGCGTAATTTTGGAGTATGACAGTAAGAGCTAGTTTAGTAATCGTGGATGAATTCAGAAGAGAGACGGAGGCAGCAAAACGAAGCTAGAGATCAGCGAGCTAGAAAACGAGCCGCGCGACAGGAGGCTTGGTTATTAGATAGGCTTGAGAGGGTCAATGCATTACTGAACTTAGGGATAGACGCTGTGTCTAATTCAAACGTAGAATCCTTAGAGCCTAACATATCATTTGATAGAACACCATCAAAGGAAAGTGAAGCAGCTTCATACCAGTGGGATTGAGTGGTTTCAAGCACTGATAGTGCCATTGAGGTAAAGAGTACACAAAGTGAGAGCGTGGAAATTGAAGCTAATGCCACTATAGGGAGTAATGAATCTACAGTTAGTTAGAATTTAGAATGGACTTTTGGGTTGAATAACTTATTTAATGCACCAAAAGAACCCTTGTGGATAGATAGAGTGACAGATCTGGGATTACGTTCTTTGTTTCGTATTCCCCGTCAAAGAGAGCAATCAAGAGCCGTATATGAATTTGGACTAAGGTCCTTATTCAGAGAATCCAAGGGACCCGTGTGGTCTGACTCTATTTCAATTTTTGGACTAGGAACACTATTTAAGGAAACAATGGCTCGAAACCCAGTCAGATTAGCTGACTTTAGGCAATTTGGGGGACAGTGGGACGAAGATCCCATTGCCCATTCGCAAAGATTTGAGGTTACCTGTGTCGCCAACGAGATAATAGACGACGACGAAAAGCTTCATATTTTCCCTTCAACATTAAAAGATGAAGCAGGAGGTTGTATGGGAACCTGGATGCTCAACATAAATGAACTTATGATGCCTTATCAAGAGCTTTTCTCGAAAAATTTAGGTGACAAGGTTTTCAAGATAGATTGGCTCTGCAATTGGATTATTTATCCCAAGGGGTAGCTGAAAGTGTCGAACATTACATTGAGCGTATGGAGACAATTATACGAAAGATGAATCCAGCTCCTAACGATGCCACACAAAAGCGTAAATTTATTGATGGGCTTAATCCTGAAGTTCATCAGCATGTTAGTTTACAACCACCAGCCACACTAGCAGATGCTAAAACACATGCCAGATGGTGGGAAGAAGTGCAGCTTAGTCAACAACGACGGAGGGATTTATTCAAAGAACCTCGGATGAAATATCCGAGCACTTTAGGCGGGGTACCTAAGAACGTGTCTTATGTGACCGTTTCCTTAAATCCATCGGCAACTGCAAATTCCAATGTATCAAGTGTGCCTTTAAATCCGTACACTTCAATTCCAGCCTATATGATGCAGACAGGGATGCCCTCTATGCCTCAACCTCAGTCCCCTCTTGATGAAGCAAAAGTAGCAGATATTGTTGCAAAATCTTTGGGAAAGTTGAAGGAGGAAATCATGGGTGCAGTACAAGCACCCTTGAAAGAAATTTATTCAATAACAACACGAGGTTCTAATGCGCAACAGCCTTCGAGCAGCTCGACCTTAAACCCACCTAGATCAAATATCTCGTGTGGTAAGTGTCATGGTTATGGCCATGTGGCTACTGAATGTCCGACGCCTTCGTGATTAATGCCTGATCATCCTCCATTTTGTACTTTTTGTCTAAAAACAGGTCATTTAGAAACAAATTGTTGGCACAAGATCGGCCAACAACAACAACAAGATCGTTCGATGCAAACAAATTACAATTACATGGATCGTAATAATACTACTTATGAGATCGGGCCACCCAATCAAGCTTTCAGGCCCCGTGAATTGCCTACCCAAGGCAGACCTCCAGTGCCACGAAACAATTATAATAGTGATGGAAACCGAGGAAGAAATTCTCCTTTTAGGAGAAACAATGGTAACTTTCGTAACCCAATGGGCCAGAGTGGACAACAAAGGCCTAGAGGACCAGTAATTTGTTATCAATGCCAACAGGAAGGTCATATAGCTACTTATTGTCCAAATGCACGGAAAAATCAGGACTATACTCCCCTTTGTAGGAGGTGTAGCGGTGAAGGGCATCATGAAGAGAATTGCCCTAAGCGAGAGCATAATAAAAATAATGATAGGGGTAAACAAGTTTCTAATGAACCCTCAACCTCATCCGCAAATTTAGTTGAAGTAGAAACAACAAGGCAAGAGATTGGGTTTAGGTCTAAATTCATACCACGTAGGGTGACCTTTAAGGTTGACCCCATGATTGGTGTTGTTACTAGAGCACAAAAGCAACAACAAAAGGAGCATGGTCTAGAGGAAGGAAGTCCCCAATCAAAAGAAGCCGTGAAGGATAAATCTAAGGACATAGATCCTAACATAGAGCTACCTCAATCGGATTCTCCTCAGCAGGGATAAAGAATGACTGGCCAAAGACCAAGCCACTTTTAACCTCGATGTCAGGCCAACTCCTAGGAGTTGTTGCACTGAATAGGTGATATTGATAACTAATTTTGATGATTTGTACTAGCCTTCCTCAATAGTTATGACACTCGTTTGTAGTAGTCCAACTAATTTAATATCGAAAACTCAAAAAGTTTGCTTAATCTTGCTCTTCATCTCTATTTCTATACTCGACGCTAAAATACTAACCCTAGGATTTTAATCCCTTCGCGAATTAACTTCAAAGCATAAACCCTATAGTTCTTGCTCATTCCTTTTATTATCAAATCAACTAACATCCCTCAATCCCATAAACTCTAACTTTATTTAAAAAAAAAATCTTTTTCTAATGTTGATATAACTTAATACCTCGTCAACACTTTTAATTTGCATAAAGTTAGACACATTATTTTTTATATTAATAATGTTCAAACAAACAGATAACATCAAATTAATTTTATTTTTCTCTAACCCTAAGAACTTTTCATAAAACAGCCAAAACTATATTCTTAGGTTTTCTATAAAAGATCCTAATTTTTTGTTGAATTAAAAACATGATTTTTATCAAAAAATAATGTAATGCTCATCCAAAATAACTATTTTTGATTTTTAAGATATAGTAATCAGTTTCCAAAAATTCTAGAAAAAATTAGAAATACTTTCACAAATACATAATTTATTAAAAAATATCACATCTCATAATAGTTTAACCAAATATTTCATAAAAATTTATCTATATCATTTTGAAGCCATTTAAAATATTTTTAAAAGTTTTTTATTTTTAAAATAAAATAAGACCTACATAAATTCTAAAAACTATCCAGAGTTAAAATTGAGATTCAAAGGTATTTTATAAAAATTCCAAACTAAAGAAATATTTATGTAAAATTATTTTTTTAATGTTAAATAAGTTAAGGTACTTACGTAAAGTACGAGATTCGTAATTGCGTATTTGGGAGCCGTGTCCTTTGTAATCCAGCAAAGGGGAGTCTATCCAATCATTCCCAATGGTGAGCTCATCATTTTCCCTCTCCCAAGAGATCAATTGGTCAATTGCATTGTTGCCATGGAAAAGCCACTTGTAACTCTTTTAAGACTTAATCTTGATTAAGTCCAAACATACGAGCTTAGCTTCCATGGTTTTATGTTGATGACTAAGAGAGAAGAGAAGAGAAAGGCTCCAAAATGGAGGTAGAAGGAGAAGACATGGTAATGGCTATGGAATAGGCATGGGCTTCAATTCTCTCTTCTTGCTCTCTCCAACTTCAATTGTTTCGTCAAATCCTATTGCTTGGATGGCTTGAATTGATGGCACTTCCTTCAGGATGATAGTGTCCCCTTCTTGATGATGGCGCCCTTCTCTCCCTTTAGTTTGCTCTCTCTCCCTCTTTATAGGATGGAACCCCCTCCTCTCTTTCTCATGACTCTTCAACTTCCACTAACTCCTCCCCTCCTCTTCTCCAATTGGCTTTTGGACTTCCTCTTCCTTTCCACTTCCTCTTCCAGTTAGTCTTTTCCCATTCTCCCTCTCTTCACCTCCCATTATGATGTGCCCCCTAGGATGAGGGCGCCCTCTCCTTGGTCATAGACAAAAAGTACAAAATGGAGGATGATCAGGCATTAATCGCGAAGGCGTCGGACATTCAGTAGCCACATGGCCATAACCATGACACTTACCACACCAGATATTTGATCTAGGTGGGTTTAAGGTCGAGCTGCTCGAAGGCTGTTGCGCATTAGAACCTCGTGTTGTTATTGAATAAATTTCTTTCAAGGGTGCTTGTATTGCACCCATGATTTCCTCCTTCAACTTTCCCAAAGATTTTGCAGTAATATCTGCTACTTTTGCTTCATCAAGAGGGGACTGAGGTTGAGGCATAGAGGGCATCCCTGTCTGCATCATATAGGCTGGAATTGAAGTGTACTGATTTAAAGGTACACTTGATACATTGGAATTTGCAGTTGCCGATGGATTTAAGGGAACGGTCACATAAGACACGTTCTTAGGTACCCCGCCTGAAGTGCTCGGATATTCCATCCGAGGTTCTTTGAATAAATCCCTCCGTCGTTGTTGACTAAGTTGCACTTCTTCCCACCATCTGGCATGTGTTTTAGCATTTGCTAGTGTGGCTGGTCGTTGTAAACTAACATGCTGATGAACTTCAGGATTAAGCCCATCAATAAATTTACGCTTTTGCATGGGATCGTTAGGAGCTGGATTCATCTTTCATATAATTGTCTCCATAAGCTCAATGTAATGTTCGACACTTTTAGCTGCCCCTTGGGATAAATAATCCAATTGCAGAGCCAATCTATCTTGAAAACCTTGTCGCCTAAATTTTTCGAGAAAAGCTCTTGATAAGGTAGCATAGGTTCCTTTATGTTGAGCATCCAGGTTCCCATACCACCTCGCTGCTTCATCTTTTAATGTTGCAGGGAAAATATGAAGCTTTTGGTCGTCGTCTATTATCTCGTTGGCGATACAGGTAACCTCAAATCTTTGCGAATGGGCATCGGGATCTTCGTCCCACAGTCCCCCAAATTGCGTAAAGTCAGCTAATCTGACTGGGTTTCGAGCCATTGTTTCCTTAAATAGTGTTCCTAGTCCAAAATCTGAAATAGAGTCAAACCACACGGGTCCCTTGGATTCTCTGAATAAGGATCTTAGTCCAAAGTCATATACGACTCTTGATTGCTCTCTTTGACGGGGAATACGAAACAAAGAACGCAATCCCAGATCTGTTACTCTATCTATCCACAAGGGTTCTTTTGGTGCATTAAATAAGTAATTTAACCCAAAAGTAGATTCTAAATTCGAACTAACTGTAGATTCATTACTCCCTATAGTGGCATTGGCTTCACTTTCCACACTCTCACTTTGTGTACTCTTTACCTCAGTGGCACTATCAGTGCTTGAAACCACTCGATCCCACTGGTATGAAGCTGCTTCACTTTCCTTTGATGGTGTTCTATCAAATGATATGTTAGGCTCTAAGGATTCTACGTTTGAATTAGACACAGCATCTATCCCTAAGTTCAGTAATGCATTGACCCTCTCAAGCCTTTCTAATAACCAAGCCTCTTGTTGCGCCGCTCGTTCTCTAGCTCGCTGATCTCTAGCTTCATTTTGCTGCCTCCGTCTCTCTTCTGAATTCATCCACGATTACTAAACTAGCTCTTACTGTCATACTCCAAAATTACGCACGGTTTATTTGAAGCTATAAAATTAGGTTTTCGCTTGTATGCGCGCTTAGAAGATTCATTATAGTCGGCAACTCTGGGTCTATTTCCCCATAAGGCAACTTTTCTTCTTGCCTGGGGATTAAGCCTAAGATTTCAGCAACCTCTCTAACGTCTTTTGTATCAAAAGTAATTTTTAAACATCTAGACACACGTATTCAGGGCCGCACATCATCCCAGACCACTCTTCTAAAGGTTCGGTAAGAGCTGCGATAATACCAATCGAAGTGGTACGATACACTAATTGTATTTATCTCTACTGCGTCTATTAGCCTAAAATGTGTTGCTAGTAGAACTATGGTTTGTGCACAATCGTTGTAACCCCAACTCCAAGAGGATAATTGCTCTACGTCCACAGTTAATTTAGGGCCAAAATATTCACCTCCCTCTACTAACTCTGTATCTCTCGCCCAATATAGCACTCTTCTTTGGCACTCCTGGGGCAAATTAGGAAAATAGTCCTTTAGAAAAGAGACTGTGTATTCACTCATAAATAACACCTAGGATTTAAATACCCTAGGAAAATTGATCACCCGTTCGAGCGCACTTGGCTCTCGGCAGACGCACCATAAAATGACTGGCCAAAGACCAAGCCACTTTTAACCCGGATGTCAAGCGAACTCTTAGGAGTTGTTGCACTGAATAGGTGATATTGATAACTAATTTTGATGATTTGTACTAGCCTTCCTCAATAGTTACGACACTCGTTTGTAGAAGTCCAACTAATTTAATATCGAAAACTCAAAAAGTTTGCTTAATCTTGCTCTTCATCTCTATTTCTATATTGGACGCTTAAATACTAACCCTAGCATCATCAAGAAGGGGATACTATCATCCTGAAAGAAGTGCCATCAATTCAAGCCATCCAAGCAAGAGGATTTGAAGAAACAATTGAAGTTGAAGAGAGCAAGAAGAGAGAATTGAAGCCCATGCCTATTCCATAGCCATTACCATGTCTTCTCCTTCTACCTCCATTTTGGAGCCTTTCTCTTCTCTTCTCTCTTAGTCATCTACATAAAACCATGGAAGCTAAGCTCGTATGTTTGGACTTAATCAAGATTAAGTCTTAAAAGAGTTACAAGTGGCTTTTCCATGGCAACAATGCAATTGATCAATTGATCTCTTGGGAGAGGGAAAATGATGAGCTCACCATTGGGAACGATTGGATAGACTCCCCTTTACTGGACTACAAAGGACACGGCTCCCAAAGACGCAATTACGAATCTCGTACTTTACGTAAGTGCCTTAACTTGTTTAACATTAAAAAAATAATTTTACATAAATATTTCTTTAGTTTGGAATTTTTATAAAATACATTTGAATCTCAATTTCAACTCTGGATCAATTTTAGAATTTATGTAGGTCTTATTTTATTTTAAAAATAAAAAACTTTTAAAAATATTTTAAATGGGTTAAAAATGATATAGATAAATTTTTATGAAATATTTGATTAAACAATTATGAGATGTGATATTTTTTTGATAAATTATGTATTTTTGGAAGTATTTTTAATTTTTTCTAGAATTTTTGGAAACTGATTACTATATCTTAAAAATCAAAAATAGTTATTTTGGATGAACATTACATTATTTTTTGATAAAAATCATGTTTTTAATTCAACCAAAAATTAGGATCTTCTATAGAAAAGCTAAGAATATAGTTTTGGCTGTTTTATGAAAAGTTCTTAGGGTTAGAGAAAAATAAAATTAATGTGATATTATCTGTTTGTTTGAACAGTATTAATATAAAAAATGATGTGTCTAACTTTATGCAAATTAAAAGTGTTGACGAGGTATTAAGTTATATCAACATTAGAAAAAGAAAATTTTATTAAATATAAATTAGAGTTTATGGGATTGAGGGATGTTAGTTGATTTGATAATAAAAGGAATGAGAAAGAACTATAGGGTGCATGCTTTGAAATTAATTCGCGAAGGGATTAAAATCCTAGGGTTAGTATTTAAGCATCCAGTATAGAAATAGAGATGAAGAGCAAGATTAAGCAAACTTTTTGAGTTTTCGATATTAAATTAGTTGGACTACTACAAACGAGTGTCGTAACTATTGAGGAAGGCTAGTACAAATCATCAAAATTAGTTATCAATATCACCTATTCATTGCAACAACTTCTAGGAGTTGGCTTGACATTCGGGTTAAAAGTGGCTTGGTCTTTGGCCAGTCATTTTTTGGTGCGTCTGCCGGGAGCCAAGTGCGCTCGAACGGGTGATCAATTTTCCTAGGGTATTTAAATCCTAGGTGTTATTTATGAATGAATACACAGTCTCTTTTCTAAGGGACTATTTTCCTAATTTGCCCCAGGAGTGCCAAAGAAGAGTGCTATATTGGGTGAGATATACAGAGTTAGTAGAGGGAGGTGAATATTTTGGCCCTAAATTAACTGTGGACGTAGAGCAATTATCCTCTTGGAGTTGGGGTTACAACGATTGTGCACAAACCATAGTTCTACTAGCAACACATTTTAGGCTAATAGACGCAGTAGAGATAAATACAATTAGTGTATCGTACCACTTCGATTGGTATTATCGCAGCTCTTACCGAACCTTTAGAAGAGTGGTCTGGGATGATGTGCGGCCCTGAATACGTGTGTCTAGAGGTTTAAAAATTACTTTTGATACAAAAGACGTTAGAGAGGTTGCTGAAATCTTAGGCTTAATCCCCAAGCAAGAAGAAAAGCTGCCTTATGGGGAAATAGACCCAGAGTTGCCGACTATATTGAATCTTCTAAGCACGCATACAAGCGAAAACCTAATTTTATAGCTTCAAATAAACCGTGCGTAATTTTGGAGTATGACAGTAAGAGCTAGTTTAGTAATCGTGGATGAATTCAGAAGAGAGACGGAGGTAGCAAAACGAAGCTAGAGATCAGCGAGCTAGAGAACGAGCCGCGCGACAGGAGGCTTGGTTATTAGATAGGCTTGAGAGGGTCAATGCATTACTGAACGTAGGGATAGACGCTGTGTCCAATTCAAACGTAGAATCCTTAGAGCCTAACATATCATTTGATAGAACACCATCAAAGGAAAGTGAAGCAGCTTCATACCAGTGGGATCGAGTGGTTTCAAGCACTGATAGTGCCATTGAGGTAAAGAGTACACAAAGTGAGAGCGTGGAAATTGAAGCTAATGCCACTATAGGGAGTAATGAATCTACAGTTAGTTAGAATTTAGAATGCACTTTTGGGTTGAATTACTTATTTAATGCACCAAAAGAACCCTTGTGGATAGATAGAGTGACAGATCTGGGATTACGTTCTTTGTTTCGTATTCCCCGTCAAAGAGAGCAATCAAGAGCCATATGTGAATTTGGACTAAGGTCCTTATTCAGAGAATCCAAGGGACCCGTGTGGTCTGACTCTATTTCAAATTTTGGACTAGGAACACTATTTAAGGAAATAATGGCTCGAAACCCAGTCAGATTAGCTGACTTTAGGCAATTTGGGGGACAGTGGGACGAAGATCCCATTGCCCATTCGCAAAGATTTGAGGTTACCTGTGTCGCCAACGAGATAATAGACGACGACGAAAAGCTTCATATTTTCCCTTCAACATTAAAAGATGAAGCAGGAGGTGGTATGGGAACCTGGATGCTCAACATAAATGAACTTATGCTGCCTTATCAAGAGCTTTTCTCGAAAAATTTAGGTGACAAGGTTTTCAAGATAGATTGGCTCTGCAATTGGATTATTTATCCCAAGGGGTAGCTGAAAGTGTCGAACATTACATTGAGCGTATGGAGACAATTATACGAAAGATGAATCCAGCTCCTAACGATGCCACACAAAAGCGTAAATTTATTGATGGGCTTAATCCTGAAGTTCATCAGCATGTTAGTTTACAACGACCAGCCACACTAGCAGATGCTAAAACACATGCCAGATGGTGGGAAGAAGTGCAGCTTAGTCAACAACGACGGAGGGATTTATTCAAAGAACCTCGGATGAAATATCCGAGCACTTTAGGCGGGGTACCTAAGAACGTGTCTTATGTGACCGTTTCCTTAAATCCATCGGCAACTGCAAATTCCAATGTATCAAGTGTGCCGTTAAATCCGTACACTTCAATTCTAGCCTATATGATGCAGACAGGGATACCCTCTATGCCTCAACCTCAGTCCCCTCTTGATGAAGCAAAAGTAGCAGATATTATTGCAAAATCTTTGGGAAAGTTGAAGGAGGAAATCATGGGTGCAGTACAAGCACCCTTGAAAGAAATTTATTCAATAACAACACGAGGTTCTAATGCGCAACAGCCTTCGAGCAGCTCGACCTTAAACCCACCTAGATCAAATATCTCGTGTGGTAAGTGTCATGGTTATGGCCATGTGGCTACTAAATGTCCGACGCCTTCGTGATTAATGCCTGATCATCCTCCATTTTGTACTTTTTGTCTAAAAACAGGTCATTTAGAAACAAATTGTTGGCACAAGATTGGCCAACAACAACAACAAGATCGTTCGATGCAAACAAATTACAATTACATGGATCGTAATAATACTACTTATGAGATCGGGCCACCCAATCAAGCTTTCAGGCCCCGTGAATTGCCTACCCAAGGCAGACCTCCAGTGCCACGAAACAATTATAATAGTGATGGAAACCGAGGAAGAAATTCTCCTTTTAGGAGAAACAATGGTAACTTTTGTAACCCAATGGGCCAGAGTGGACAACAAAGGCCTAGAGGACCAGTAATTTGTTATCAATGCCAACAGGAAGGTCATATAGCTACTTATTGTCCAAATGCACGGAAAAATCAGGACTATACTCCCCTTTGTAAGAGGTGTAGCGGTGAAGGGCATCATGAAGAGAATTGCCCTAAGCGAGAGGATAATAAAAATAATGATAGGGGTAAACAAGTTTCTAATGAACCCTCAACCTCATCCGCAAATTTAGTTGAAGTAGAAACAACAAGGCAAGAGATTGGGTTTAGGTCTAAATTCATACCACGTAGGGTGACCTTTAAGGCTGACCCCATGATTGGTGTTGTTACTAGAGCACAAAAGCAACAACAAAAGGAGCATGGTCTAGAGGAAGGAAGTCCCCAATCAAGAGAAGCCGTGAAGGATAAATCTAAGGACATAGATCATAACATAGAGCTACCTGAATCGGATTCTCCTCAGCAGTCTTCAGACCATCCATTATTGCCCGTGCCTCTAGCAAATCCTAAGATTCAGTTGGGGGTGGCTCCTTTTCCTGAAAGACTTGTACCTCCAAAAGAAGGGAGTAAAGAGCAAGCGGAAACAGTGAATAAGGCCTATGATCTTTGGGCAGCATTGGAGGAAATAAACTTAACAATTAATCTCAGGCAGCTGCTTGAAGTAGCGCCTATATGTCGAAGGCAGCTTTATTATAAGCTAGTTCGACGTAGGAGGAAAAGGATTGAGACTAACGCTTCTAAAGTAATGGCAAATGCATCCAAAAGGAGAACCACTTAGGAAGTAAAACTAGTAGATTTATTTGTGGATCCAGGAACACCAGTTATAGACACTACCATCAATGGACATTTGCTGAGTGAAGTACAATTGGATGGTGGTTCAGTAGTCAATTTAATGACAGACTAGACGATGCAAGAATTAGGTTTGAAGAATTTAGAAACTACTCATATAGTTTTACGTATGGCTGATCAAAGGAAAGTGACTCCTTTGGGGTTACTTCGCAACGTGAAATCTGTAATTGTTGGACTAGAATTTCATGTAAATTACTTAGTAGTTCGCTCATTGTCGAATATCTCTTCAGATTCTGTGTTGCTGGGTCGACCTTGGTTGTACCAAGCAAGGTGCACTCAGGATTGGTATAAAGGTTCAATTGTGATTGGTCCTCGAAGTGATAGGGTCAAGATTCAAGTTACCACAAAAGGGTTTTTGAGGGAGTCAAGAGATGAAATAGTTAGTGAGATGGATGAAAAGTCTAATAGTGAATTCTATGATTCAGAAGTAGAGAGGACCGATAACGAAGGGCCTTATGCTTGGTTATTTAAAACACAATGACCAGCAAAAGCAGAAAAATTAGAGGTTAATATTGTGCATCAACCTAGCAAAGCAGAACAAGTGGGTATTGGTGAATATGCTGTTAATTTTTCATAAGACAATGATTCTGATAGTGATATTACTCGTTGGTTGTCCACCTCGGAAGATACAAGCCTAGACTGTTTAATGGTTTCAGCAAAGGGGGATAAATATCCTGTGGATGTAATCCATGAATTCAATGATTTGAATGATTCATTTTTCGATGCATGTCCTGGATTTGGTAAAAATGAGGAAGAAGGTGACCTTGGAGATGCATTTTTTGCATATAACAGATTGGAAATCTTTTCCCCTCATGACTTAGAAGAGGAGGGGGAGAATGAGGTAGGAACATCAGACTTAGATGAAGTTTCAGTAAGCTCCTCTATGGAGGAAGTCAATACTATTGAGAATGATCATGACGAACCTGAGGAGAGTTTAGTTACAACATTTCCTTATGAGTTAGATATTCTGCCTTTTGGGTTCGAACAACTTCCAGTTGTTGCTAAAAGATCTTACTATCGTCAGCTAGAAAAGAAAGAAAGAGAAAGAAGAAAAATGAATGGTTGCAAACCTTTACAACAGCCGATATTACATGATGATAGAGATGACACATCTCTAGCTTTAAATAGATTTGCGCAGACTTTTAATGAATGCCATGGTAATTATGACTTATATGAGACTTTGGAAATAGAACGTGAGGCAGCAGTGACAGCTGTGAATGAAGCAATGAAGAAAATTGCGGAGTTACAAAAAGAAAAGTCAGAATTCCAATTTAGGGAGAGGCGGTATCTAGAAGAAATTTCACTTCTAGAGATGTATTTAGAAGAGCAAGAATCTAAATTAAAAAATGATGTACAACAAATGGAACGAATATCGCCTATTCCTAGGAAATGCTCAGTGGAATGTGGGCAAACAAATGAATTTTATACAAGAAGTAAACCTCTGGCTATTTCTGGAATTGGATTGCAAGAGAAAAATTCGACTACTGCTCCTTGGCTATATTATTCCCTTAAGCGCTCTATGAGCAGTAGACAAAAGCCGTATCATTATTTTAAAGGGCAGCTAGGGAGATATCATAGAAGGCAATTGCAATCAAGCAAAGCTCACCTGCCAAGTATATGTGAGGTAGTCTTACCGCATCCCAAAGAAAGAGTAATGGATTTTACTGTCTATGGGGATGGAGTTGAACCAGAGCTTCGATGGTTTGAACCTCTGGCACCTAAGAATTTTCTAGAGCTAAAACGAGTTATACACTATTTAGGGTGTCAGATTCAAGGTGAGGAAGATGAGGATTTACACTCATTAATTCTCAAGCTTAGTACTACTCAATGGTCTTGGGATTTGAATGACCAAGAGCGTTTGGAAAAGCAAAATAGAATTTTACGGCGTTATCGTCGAACATTACATGCTCAATTTCCATGTGATCAAGAGAGGGTTTCTCAGATAATAGGTTCTATAAATAACACGTTCACGATAAAGAATAATAGAAATTTGAATTCCATCTTGCATGGCTTGAGTAAAAGACAAGGAAGTTATACCGGTAAGCTATTGCCTGATATATTGGATGTCCATATGATAGAAATGATTGAGGGTACTCGGGAAAATTTAGCTATTGTCCCTTATAGGGCTTTACCCTTGGTACACTCTGTGAATGCGAGGGAAGAAGAACCAGAATCTAGTACAAGGCATAGTCTGCTTGAAAGCGTATCAATGGAAATATCGGAAGATGTGCCTACGGTCAAGCCTCGAAAAATAGCCTCTTTGTTTATTGAAGAGCCCGAAGTGGAAGTAGTTAAAATAGGAATGGCAGAAGGGAAATATTTAAATCTAGGAGCTCAATTGAAATTCCAAGATCGACAGAGGTTTGAAGAAGTATTACGAGCACATGTTGGGGAATTTGCTTGGTCTTATACGGACCTTAAAGGTATTAAAGCTGAACTTTGTCAACATTATATTGATCTAGAACCAGGCACAAAACCCATATGTCAACGCCAACGACGAACAAATCCTGTGTATGTAGAACTGGTTAAAGCTGAGATTACTAAGCTTCTTGATGTGGGATTTATATATCCTGTTGCATATAGTGAATGGGTATCTCCAATTGTGGTAGTACCCAAGAAAAATAGCAAGAAAATCCGCATTTGTGTTGATTATAGGAAGCTTAATAGTAAGACAAGGAAAGATCATTTTCCTTTGCCATTTACAGACCAAGTACTTGATAAGGTTGCAAGCCATGAGCTATATTCTTTCATGGATGGGTTTAGTGGTTACAACTAGGTGTTAATTCATCTTGAAGATCAATCCAAAACTACTTTCATCACTGAATGGGGTACATTCGCTTATAAAGTAATGCCTTTTGGCTTATGTAATGCACCTGCAACGTTTCAAAGAGTTATGATTGTAGCTTATCTAGATTTTCTTCGATAGTGGATGGAAGTTTTCCTAGATGACTTTTGTGTCTATGGAACAGCAAAAGAAATGCCTGATCAATTGGCGCAAGTATTTGAACGTAGTGATGAAGTAGGAATATCGTTAAATCCTGATAAATGTGTTTTTGGAGTTCCAAAAGGAACATTGTTGGGGCATATCGTTTCTAAAGAAGGCATTGCTATGGACCCAGCTAAAATTGCCAAGATTTCTGCACTTCCTCCACCAACAACTCTTAAACAACTTCGAGGTTTTTTAGGACATCTAAATTATTATTGACGATTCATTTCTGATTTTGCAAAGGTGGCCTCACCTTTAACAAATTTGCTGCGGAAGGATACTCCTTTTAATTGGGATGATGCTTGCAAGAAAGCATTTGAATTTCTTAAGTAGAAGTTAATAGAAGGACCAGTATTGGCACCCCCGGATTGGACAAAAGAATTCCATATTCATGCCGATGCATCTATGTATGCTGTGGGAGCAGTTTTATGTCAAGCAGATGACAATAAGGTGGATCATCCAATTTATTACGCAAGCCGTAACCTAAGTGATGCGGAAAGAAATTATACTACCACTGAGAAAGAATGCCTATCAATGGTATTTGCGGTGGGGAAATTTTGTCATTATTTATTAGGGAATAAATTTACCATATATGTTGATCATGAAGCGTTAAAGTACTTGCTTAATAAGGCAGAACTTTCAGGACGTGTGATTCATTGGATGTTGTTATTCCAAGAATTTGATTTTCAAATAGTTACTCGTCCTGGTAGAGCTCATGTCTTAGCAGATCATCTTTCACGATTATTAACATCAGACAAGGGCGGTTTTTTTTTCCTTTCTTTTTTTTCTTTTTATTCTTTGTCTTTTTAGAAGAATAAATAGATCGACTCTCCCGAACTTAATTTATTATTATTACTTTAGTTTTGAATCTCGTGACTTATAGGAATGACTAGAAGACTAGGAATACATCACCAAATTGAACTTTGAAACATTTTAGCTCAACAGTGTCGCGCGAGGAATCTAATCTAGCACATAATATCAGTCACCTTGCCTAGGCAAATGACAAGCAAAGATACTCACCAACTCAGCATCTCTCTTCCACTCTACTCCTAGTCAAAATTTCGTGGAGAGAACCTTGTTATTCAGCTACCCCACATCGCTAAAAAGCAACAAAAAGTCCAGGGAAAACTCGATTGGATTCCTAATTAGACATCCATACAATGGAATTCACTATATCATGCACACACATTACCCGCTTTTAAGCACTTCCTGGTACTATGTCCCATCCCATGTGAGTGGACTCTCATATAGACTAAATTGTTTATGTATCTTTTAGTGTATTTATGCATTAAATGTTTTATGTTCCTTCTGTAATTACTTAGGTTGTGAAATCTCTAAATTATTTCAATCAAGTTATAGAGATTGTTACTATCCTTTATTTCAAACGAATATAAATAGATAGATTAGATATGAAACAACCTGTTATGAATGTTGACGTGGCGGCTCCAAAATAATGCGAGAATAAACACGTAGTGGTTCACAAATTTGCAAAAATCATTAAACCTGCACAGAACGCAACCACTAACCACTAAACCATTAATAGGTTAGCTCAATAAAGAATGAAACTCCTTTAGAAACTGGCCACCTAGTTAAACTCCCGTGTAATAACCTTCCTCCTTGTCTGATGTTAATAATCGTGAAAGATGATCTGCTAAGACATGAGCTCTACCAGGACGAGTAACTATTTGAAAATCAAATTCTTGGAATAACAACATCCAACGAATCACACGTCCTGAAAGTTCTGCCTTATTAAGCAAGTACTTTAACGCCTCATGATCAACATATATGGTAAATTTATTCCCTAATAAATAATGACGAAATTTCTCCACCGCAAATACCATTGATAGGCATTCTTTCTCAGTGGTAGTATAATTTCTTTCCGCATCACTTAGGTTACGGCTTGCGTAATAAATTGGATGATCCACCTTATTGTCATCTGCTTGACATAAAACTGCTCCCACAGCATACATAGATGCATCGGCATGAATATGGAATTCTTTTGTCCAATCCGGGGGTGCCAATACTGGTCCTTCTATTAACTTCTACTTAAGAAATTCAAATGCTTTCTTGCAAGCATCATCCCAATTAAAAGGAGTATCCTTCCGCAGCAAATTTGTTAAAGGTGAGGCCACCTTTGCAAAATCAGAAATGAATCATCGATAATAATTTAGATGTCCTAAAAAACCTTGAAGTTGTTTAAGAGTTGTTGGTGGAGGAAGTGCAGAAATCTTGGCAATTTTAGCTGGGTCCATAGCAATGCCTTCTTTAGAAACGATATGCCCCAACAATGTTCCTTTTGGAACGCCAAAAACACATTTATCAGGATTTAACGATATTCCTACTTCATCACTACGTTCAAATACTTGCGCCAATTGATCAGGCATTTCTTTTGCTGTTCCATAGACACAAAAGTCATCTAGGAAAACTTCCATCCACTATCGAAGAAAATCTAGATAAGCTACAATCATAACTCTTTGAAACGTTGCAGGTGCATTACATAAGCCAAAAGGCATTACTTTATAAGCGAATGTACCCCATTCAGTAGTGAAAGTAGTTTTGGATTGATCTTCAGGATGAATTAACACCTGGTTGTAACCACTAAACCCATCCATGAAAGAATATAGCTCATGGCCTGCAACCTTATCAAGTACTTGGTCTGTAAATGGCAAAGAAAAATGATCTTTCCTTGTCTTATTATTAAGCTTCCTAAAATCAACACAAATGCGGATTTTCTTGCTATTTTTCTTGGGTACTACCACAATTGGAGATACCCATTCACTATATGCAACAGGATATATAAATCCCGCATCAAGAAGCTTAGTAATCTCAGCTTTAACCAGTTCTGTATACACAGGATTTGTTCGTTGTTGGTGTTGACATACGGGTTTTGTGCCTGGTTCTAGATCAATATAATGTTGACAAAGTTCAGCTTTAATACCTTTAAGGTCTGTATAAGACCAAGCAAATTCCCCAACATGTGCTCGTAATACTTCTTCAAACCTCTGTCGATCTTGGAATTTCAATTGAGCTCCTAGACTTAAATATTTCCCTTCTGCCATTCCTATTTTAACTACTTCCACTTCGGGCTCTTCAATAAACAAAGAGGCTATTTTTCGAGGCTTGACCGTAGGCACATCTTCCGATATTTCCATTGATACGCTTTCAAGCAGACTATGCCTTGTACTAGATTCTGGTTCTTCTTCCCTCGCATTCATAGAGTGTACCAAGGGTAAAGCCATATAAGGGACAATAGCTAAATTTTCCTGAGTACCCTCAATCATTTCTATCATATGGACATCCAATATATCGTGCAATAGCTTACCGATATAACTTCCTTGTCTTTTACTCAAGCCATGCAAGATGGAATTCAAATTTCTTTTATTCTTTATCGTGAAGGTGGTATTTATAGAACCTTTTATCTGAGAAACCTGCTCTTGATCACATGGAAATTGAGCATGTAATGTTCGACGATAACGCCGTACATTTCTATTTTACTTTTCCAAACGCTCTTGGTCATTCAAATCCCAAGACCATTGAGTAGTACTAAGCTTGAGAATTAATGAGTGTAAATCCTCATCTTCCTCACCTTGAATCCGACACCCTAAATAGTGTATAACTCGTTTTAGCTCTAGAAAATTCTTAGGTGCCAAAGGTTCAAACCATCGAAGCTCTGGTTCAACTCCATCCCCATAGACAGTAAAATCCATTACTCTTTCTTTGGGATGCGGTAAGACTACCTCACATATACTTGGCAGGTGAGCTTTGCTTGATTGCAATTGCCTTCTATGATATCTCCCTAGCTGCCCTTTAAAATAATGATACGGCTTTTGTCTACTACTGCTCATAGAGTGCTTAAGGGAATAATATAGCCAAGGAGCAATAGTCGAGTTTTTCTCTTGCAATCCAATTCCAGAAATAGCCAGAGGTTTACTTCTTGTATAAAATTCATTTGTTTGCCCACATTCCACTGAGCATTTCCTAGGAATAGGCGATATTTGTTCCATTTGTTGTACATCATTTTTTAATTTAGATTCTTGCTCTTCTAAATACATCTCTAGAAGTGAAATTTCTTCTAGATACCGCCTCTCCCTAAATTGGAATTCTGACTTTTCTTTTTGTAACTCCGCAATTTTCTTCATTGCTTCATTCACAACTGTCACTGCTGCCTCACGTTCTATTTCCAAAGTCTCATTTAAATCATAATTACCATGGCATTCATTAAAAGTCTGCGCAAATCTATTTAAAGCTAGAGATGGGTCATCTCTATCATCATGTAATATCGGCTGTTGTAAAGGTTTGCAACCATTCCTTTTTCTTCTTTCTCTTTCTTTCTTTTCTAGCTGACGATAGTAAGATCTTTTAGCAACAACTGGAAGTTGTTCGAACCCAAAAGGTAGAATATCTAACTCATAAGGAAATGTTGTAACTAAACTCTCCTCAGGTTCGTCATGATCATTCTCAATAGTATTGACTTCCTCCATAGAGGAGCTGACTGAAACTTCATCTAAGTCTGATGTTCCTGCCTCATTCTCCCCCTCCTCTTCTAAGTCATGAGGGGAAAAGATTTCCAATCTGTTATATGCAAAAAATGCATCTCCAAGGTCACCTTCTTCCTCATTTTTACCAAATCCAGGACATGCATCGAAAAATGAATCATTCAAATCATTGAATTCATGGATTACATCCACAGGATATTTATCCCCCTTTGCTGAAACCATTAAACAGTCTAGGGTTGTATCTTCCGAGGTAGACAACCAGCGAGTAATATCACTATCAGAATCATTGTCTGATGAAAAATTAACAGCATATTCACCAATACCCACTTGTTCTGCTTTGCTAGGTTGATGCACAATATTAACCTCTAATTTTTCTGCTTTTGCTGGTTGTTGTGTTTTAAATAACCAAGCATAAGGCCCTTCGTTATCGGTCCTCTCTACTTCTGAATCATAGAATTCACTATTAGACTTTTCATCCATCTCACTAACTATTTCATCTCCTGACTCCCTCAGAAACCCTTTTGTGGTAACTTGAATCTTGACCCTATCACTTCGAGGACCAATCACAATTGAACCTTTATACGAATCTTGAGTGCACCTTGCTTGGTACAACCAAGGTCGACCCAGCAACACAGAATATGAAGAGATATTCGACAATGAGCGAACTACTAAGTAATTTACATGAAATTCTAGTCCAGCAATTACAGATTTCACGTTGCGAAGTAACCCCAAAGGAGTCACTTTCCTTTGATCAGCCATACGTAAAACTATATGAGTAGTTTCTAAATTCTTCAAACCTAATTCTTGCATCCTCTGGTCTGTCATTAAATTGACTACTGAACCACCATCCAATTGTACTTCACTTAGCAAATGTCCATTGATGGTAGTGTCTATTACTGGTGCTCCTGGATCCACAAATAAATCTACTATTTTTACTTCCTTAGTGGTTCTCCTTTTGGATGCATTTGCCATTACTTTAGAAGCGTTAGTCTCAATCCTTTTCCTCCTAGGTCGAACTAGTTTATGATAAAGCTGCCTTCGACATATAGGCGCTACTTCAAGTAGCTGCCTGAGATTAATTGTTAAGTTTATTTCCTCCAATGCTGCCCAAAGATCATAGGCCTTATTCACTGTTTCCGCTTGCTCTTTACTCCCTTCTTTTGGAGGTACAAGTCTTTCAGGAAAAGGAGCCACCCCCAACTGAATCTTAGGATTTGCTAGAGGCACGGGCAATAACGGATGGTCTTAAGACTGCTGAGGAGAATCGGATTCAGGTAGCTCTACGTTAGGATCTATGTCCTTAGATTTATCCTTCACGGCTTCTCTTGATTGGGGACTTTCTTCCTCTAGACCATGCTCCTTTTGTTGTTGCTTTTGTGCTCTAGTAACAACACCAATCATGGGGTCAGCCTTAAAGGTCACCCTACGTGGTATGAATTTAGACCTAAACCCAATCTCTTGCCTTGTTGTTTCTACTTCAACTAAATTTGCGGATGAGGTTGAGGGTTCATTAGAAACTTGTTTACCCCTATCATTATTTTTATTATCCTCTCGCTTAGGGCAATTCTCTTCATGATGCCCTTCACCGCTACACCTCCTACAAAGGGGAGTATAGTCCTGATTTTTCTGTGCATTTGGACAATAAGTAGCTATATGACCTTCCTGTTGGCATTGATAACAAATTATTGGTCCTCTAGGCCTTTGTTGTCCACTCTGGCCCATTGGGTTATGAAAGTTACCATTGTTTCTCCTAAAAGGAGAATTTCTTCCTCGGTTTCCATCACTATTATAATTGTTTCGTGGCACTGGAGGTCTGCCTTGGGTAGGCAATCCACGGGGCCTGAAAGGTTGATTGGGTGGCCTGATCTCATGAGTAGTATTATTACGATCCATGTAATTGTAATTTGTTTGCATCGAACGATCTTGTTGTTATTGGCCGATCTTGTGCCAACAATTTGTTTCTAACATAAGACACGTTCTTAGGTACCCCGCCTGAAGTGCTCGGATATTCCATCCGAGGTTCTTTGAATAAATCCCTCCGTCGTTGTTGACTAAGCTGCACTTCTTCCCACCATCTAGCATGTGTTTTAGCATCTGCTAGTGTGGCTGGTCGTTGTAAACTAACATGCTAATGAACTTCAGGATTAAGCCCATCAATAAATTTACGCTTTTGCGTGGGATCGTTAGGAGCTGGATTCATCTTTCGTATAATTGTCTCCATACGCTCAATGTAATGTTCGACACTTTTAGCTGCCCCTTGGGATAAATAATCCAATTGCAGAGCCAATCTATCTTGAAAACCTTGTCGCCTAAATTTTTCGAGAAAAGCTCTTGATAAGGTAGCATAGGTTCCTTTATGTTGAGCATCCAGGTTCCCATATCACCTCGCTGCTTCATCTTTTAATGTTGCAGGGAAAATATGAAGCTTTTGGTCGTCGTCTATTATCTCGTTGGCGATACAGGTAACCTCAAATCTTTGCGAATGGGCATCGGGATCTTCGTCCCACAGTCCCCCAAATTGCGTAAAGTTAGCTAATCTGACTGGGTTTCGAGCCATTGTTTCCTTAAATAGTGTTCCTAGTCCAAAATCTGAAATAGAGTCAGACCACACGGGTCCCTTGGATTCTCTGAATAAGGATCTTAGTCCAAAGTCATATACGACTCTTGATTGCTCTCTTTGACGGGGAATACGAAACAAAGAACGTAATCCCAGATCTGTTACTCTATCTATCCACAAGGGTTCTTTTGGTGCATTAAATAAGTAATTTAACCCAAAAGTAGATTCTAAATTCGAACTAACTGTAGATTCATTACTCCCTATAGTGGCATTGGCTTCACTTTCCACGCTCTCACTTTGTGTACTCTTTACCTCAATGGCACTATCAGTGCTTGAAACCACTCGATCCCACTGGTATGAAGCTGCTTCACTTTCCTTTGATGGTGTTCTATCAAATGATATGTTAGGCTCTAAGGATTCTACGTTTGAATTAGACACAGCATCTATCCCTAAGTTCAGTAATGCATTGACCCTCTCAAGCCTTTCTAATAACCAAGCCTCCTGTTGCGCCGCTCGTTCTCTAGCTCGCTGATCTCTAGCTTCGTTTTGCTGCCTCCGTCTCTCTTCTGAATTCATCCACGATTACTAAACTAGCTCTTACTGTCATACTCCAAAATTACGCACGGTTTATTTGAAGCTATAAAATTAGGTTTTCGCTTGTATGCGTGCTTAGAAGATTCAATATAGTCGGCAACTCTGGGTCTATTTCCCCATAAGGCAACTTTTCTTCTTGCCTGGGGATTAAGCCTAAGATTTCAGCAACCTCTCTAACGTCTTTTGTATCAAAAGTAATTTTTAAACCTCTAGACACACGTATTCAGGGCCGCACATCATCCTAGACCACTCTTCTAAAGGTTCGGTAAGAGCTGCGATAATACCAATCGAAGTGGTACGATACACTAATTGTATTTATCTCTACTGCGTCTATTAGCCTAAAATGTGTTGCTAGTAGAACTATGGTTTGTGCACAATCGTTGTAACCCCAACTCCAAGAGGATAATTGCTCTACGTCCACAGTTAATTTAGGGCCAAAATATTCACCTCTCTCTACTAACTCTGTATCTCTCGCCCAATATAGCACTCTTCTTTGGCACTCCTGGGGCAAATTAGGAAAATAGTCCCTTAGAAAAGAGACTGTGTATTCACTCATAAATAACACCTAGGATTTAAATACCCTAGGAAAATTGATCACCCGTTCGAGCGCACTTGGCTCCCGGCAGACGCACCATAAAATGACTGGCCAAAGACCAAGCCACTTTTAACCCGGATGTCAAGCCAACTCCTAGAAGTTGTTGCAATGAATAGGTGATATTGATAACTAATTTTGATGATTTGTACTAGCCTTCCTCAATAGTTACAACACTCGTTTGTAGTAGTCCAACTAATTTAATATCGAAAACTCAAAAAGTTTGCTTAATCTTGCTCTTCATCTCTATTTCTATACTGGACGCTTAAATACTAACCCTAGGATTTTAATCCCTTCGCGAATTAATTTCAAAGCATAAACCCTATAGTTCTTTCTCATTCCTTTTATTATCAAATCAACTAACATCCCTCAATCCCATAAACTCTAATTTTATTTAATAAAATTTTCTTTTTCTAATGTTGATATAACTTAATACCTCATCAACACTTTTAATTTGCATAAAGTTAGACACATCATTTTTTATATTAATAATGTTCAAACAAACAGATAACATCAAATTAATTTTATTTTTCTCTAACCCTAAGAACTTTTCATAAAACAGCCAAAACTATATTCTTAGCTTTTCTATAGAAGATCCTAATTTTTGGTTGAATTAAAAACATGATTTTTATCAAAAAATAATGTAATGTTCATCCAAAATAACTATTTTTGATTTTTAAGATATAGTAATCAGTTTCCAAAAATTCTAGAAAAAATTAAAAATACTTCCAAAAATACATAATTTATAAAAAAATATCACATCTCATAATTGTTTAACCAAATATTTCATAAAAATTTATCTATATCATTTTTAAGCCATTTAAAATATTTTTTAAAGTTTTTAATTTTTAAAATAAAATAAGACCTACATAAATTCTAAAAACTATCCAGAGTTGAAATTGAGATTCAAAGGTATTTTATAAAAATTCCAAACTAAAGAAATATTTATGTAAAATTATTTTTTAAATATTAAACAAGTTAAGGCACTTACATAAAGTACAAGATTCGTAATTGCGTCTTTGGGAGCCGTGTCCTTTGTAGTCCAGCAAAGGGGAGTCTATCCAATCGTTCCCAATGGTGAGCTCATCATTTTCCCTCTCCCAAGAGATCAATTAGTCAATTGCATTGTTGCCATGGAAAAGCCACTTGTAACTCTTTTAAGACTTAATCTTGATTAAGTCCAAACATATGAGCTTAGCTTCCATGGTTTTATGTTGATGACTAAGAGAGAAGAGAAGAGAAAGGCTCCAAAATGGAGGTAGAAGGAGAAGACATGGTAATGGCTATGGAATAGGCATGGGCTTCAATTCTCTCTTCTTGCTCTCTCCAACTTCATTTGTTTCTTCAAATCCTCTTGCTTGGATGGCTTAAATTGATGGCACTTCCTTCAGGATGATAGTGTCCCCTTCTTGATGATGGCGCCCTTCTCTCCCTTTAGTTTGCTCTCTCTCCCTCTTTATAGGATGGTACCCCCTCCTCTCTTTCTCATGACTCTTCAACTTCCACTAACTCCTCCCCTTCCTCTTCTCCAATTGGCTTTTGGACTTCCTCTCCCTTTCCTCTTCCTCTTCCAGTTAGTCTTTTCCCATTCTCCCTCTCTTCATCTCCCACTATGATGTGCCCCCTAGGATGAGGGCGCCCTCTCCTTGGTCATAACCTCTTCAAATCCACATGCAACATTTTTTTCTTTTAGTTATGGTTTTTTTTAAAAACTCATTTCCTAACCTTTAGAACCATAACACATAAAAGAACACCCCCCCTTCTCTTTCAACTAGTATCCTCTCTTACATAATATATATATATTTTTTAAAAGGATAAAATGTTAGCTACTTTTCCACTTTCATTATACGACTAACCTCTCTTGCATTTTTGCCTATGAGGTTGCCATTATCAAAATGTTTCCCCTCCTTGCTCATATTAACTCAAATACTCATGGTTCCACTAATAAAAAATAATCCCTTCTGATTAGATAAAACTATCGAATTCTATTTGGTATTTTCCTAAGTCCACCCTCTAGCACAAAAATCCTTTGAACTAGGATTTTCCACTTGTCAGACTACAGAGACACGTCCTCCAAAGACGAAATTACGATCGCATCTGCATTAAATTAATGTGAAAATTTGGTAACAATGTGTCAATTGTATAGAATATTGCTAAAAAGTTTTGCAATGCTAGGCATTGTTTCTAGGTGTTGTCAGCGCTCATAGATTTTTGTCTTACATCTAAATAAAGAGGTTGAAGATTAGTCCAAAAATTTAGCAGATCATCCAACTTTGAAATATCTTCTTGAGGATACATGGATTTGTTTGAAGTACCTGCTTCATTATCTCCTAAGAGAGAATTGGATCACCCTATTAAGTTAGAGCTAAACTCAAAGCCAATCAATAAGCCACCCTAAATATTATCTAAGTGTGAGTGTGAAGAATTAGCCAAGCAAATCAAGGATCTTCTAGAGATGGGGCTCATTGAACCTAGTTTTTCACCTTATACATATTCAATCTTGTTAGTGAAGAAGAAATATGGATCCTCGGGATATGTATTGACTAAAGGGATTTTAACAAGATCACAATGAAGAATGGTATCCAATACCTAGAGTTGATGATTTGCTTAATGAGCTCAAGGGGGACTAGATTCTTTAATAAGATTGATTTAAGATCAAGATATTATCAGATTTGTATGCGAGAAGGTGATGAAGTTAAAAATACCTTTAGGGCTAATCATGGGCTATACCATTTTCTAGTGATATCATTTAGGCTTACTAATGCTCCAACTACCTTTCAAAGTATGATGAACAAATTTTTATAGCCTTTCCTCTTCTAGTCTATCCTAGTTTTCTTTGATGACATATTGATTTATAGAAAGACTCTACATGACCATTTATTATATGATAGGAAGGTTTTTGATGTATTGAGGCATCACAAACTCTTTGCTAAAGAGAAGCAGTGCTTTTTTATGTAGACCGAGCTGGAGTAATTGGGTCATATTATTAGTGAAAAAGGGATACAAGCTGACCCTAAGAAGGTGATTAAAGATTGGCCAACACCTACTATCACTACTTCACTTAGAGGGTTTTCTTAGTCTATCATCATTTTATTGTAGATTCATTAAGTATTATGCGACTATTGTAGCTCCTTTGACTGATAGGTTGAAGAAAGAAGCTTTCTTTTGGGATGCAGTTACAAATAGTAGCTTCAACTAGTTAAAGGAACTCCTTATTTCTGCTTCTATTCTAGTATGTCAAGATTTTTTGAAAGAGTTTAGTATACAGGGTGATGCCCGTGGCTGTGGCATAGGGGTTGTTTTGTTATAGAAGAATGGAGTTATTTCCTTTAAAAGTCTTAAGCTTACAAATAAGGAAATAGCTATGAATGTCTATGACTAAGAGATGTTGGCTATTTTACATGCAATAAAGAAGTGGCACCATTACTTGTATGGCAGCCGGTCAAATTGATCACATGGTCTTAAAGTATTTTCTCACTCAGTTAAATCTCACTCTTAAGTAGCATAGGTGGGTGGCTACTCTACAAAATTATGATTTTAACATTACTCATATGAGGGGAAAAGACAATGTGGTAATTGATTCTCTTTCTCGCATATGGGTATGTAAAGTTTCAACTATGACTAGCTACATAGTGATTGGATTGAAAATTTACAAAAAGCCTATCTTTTGGACGGTGAGCTTAGCCATGTTTTATAGAAATTATAGCAAGATCTCACGGGGAGAAAAATTTGCATTATCACCTAAAAAATGTCCTAATTTGGTTTAATGGCGAGATTGTTATTCCCTAGACTACTTCTTTCACATGGAAAATTATAGAGGAGTTGCATTCTTCGCCTTTAGCTAGAAATTTGAAGTTTTCAAAACCTATGATAAGATTAGAAAAAGCTTTTATTAGAAAGGACTATGGAAAGATTTTAAGGATTTTGTTATGAAGTATATGTGCCTTGTTAGTAGAATAAGGAGAGCACTCATAAGCTAGGTGGTTTGTTGCAGACCACCACTACCCATTCTTGAGGGAAAATTAAGCACATTACCATGGATCTCATTACTAGCTACCTACTACCAAAATGGTATGGAATAGTATCTATGTGGTAGTGGATAGACTCACCAAGGCAACCCACTTTAGTCTTACTAAAACAGAGTTCATTGCTTTGCAAGTGGCTAATCAATTTATGGAGTTGATCTTTAGATTACATAGATTATCATAGGTGAATGTATATGACAAGGATTCAAAGTTTGTGAGTAACTTTTGGCAGGTGGTATGCAGCTCCATGGGCATTAAATTTTCTCCTTCTAGAGTCTATCATCCATAGGCTAATGGACCAAAAAAAAAGCGTAAATAAGTGGTTGAAGACTTACCTTTGCCATTATTGTCATGATATACAACATGCATGGGATTCTTGGTTACATTTGGCTAAGTTTGTCTACAATAACTCTACTTATGCTAATATTGGATTTTCACCCTTTGAGGCTATGTATGGTTATAAGATGCCCTTATCCATCGTCATTTTCAATGAGAAAATCAATCCTCGTGGAAAAGAAGATTTGGAAAGAATATATAACCTTCTTTAATAGGGTAAGATGAATTTTAGAAAGGCCCAAGTTCAAATGAAGATGTATACATATGAGAAGAGATAACCTTTAGATTTTCAAGAAGGAGAATTAGTGTTTTTGAAAGTACCCAAGTCTCGTTTCTCTACCTTGAAGGATGGATCTAGTAATAAGCTTGCTCATATGCTTTATTCACCCTATAGGATCCTAAAGCACATTGGAGATTTGGCATATAGATTGGGACTAACCTCTTCTATTAAGATTCATAATGTATTCTATATTAGTCATCTAAAGTCCTTCTATGGCACTCTTGTGGATACAGTTAATGAGTTGTCACCTATAGATGAAGAAGGTCTTATTCAATATATCCGTGAGGTGATCATAAGTTAGTGTGAGAAGAAGCGTCACTCTCATTTTATCATTGAATATTTGATTAGATGGAGAGGCTTGCCACCCAAAGAAGCTTCTTGGAGGTCTAAATCTATATTTGATGAGTTTCTTCATCTAGGGATGTATTAGTGGTTGAAGCATAACTATAGTAGAGCCAATTATGGAGTAGACAAGATTCCAATAGTAGTCTGTTTTAAAATACTTTTAATTCTATCAAATTTTTAGAAATATGCCACCTATATAGGGTCAAAGTACTCTTCATGACATGTGGCATGCTTCATTTGGATACTTCTACCACAAGTTATGGCAGATTTTATTTATCAAAATTTGTTTTTACATCAAGATATCCTCTCATTTTTTAGCTTATTTCTTAATGACTTATAGGCTCCAAATTCTTTTGAAGACATCAAAATCATGTATACAATTGATGCTTACCTTCACATCTTCATTTCAGTCAATATATCATCAATCTTTCATTCATTTCCATACTTTATAAAGTTGACATCAGAGTAGTACTCTATTTCATCCATCCTTTCCAACCATTGTAAGTTTGTTTTTGTGGACAAAAACCTTTGGGAAGGGATGGATTGTAAGAAGTTGAGAGGAAGATATATTTTAGTGTGGAATTATTAATAATACCTTGTCACACTGACATAGTTATAAAAGGGGTAAGACATGCAAATTTTCATATCTTTTGAATATTAATACATTTATCGTCTCTTAGTTGATCTTCTTATTCATAGCTTCTATGGCTTCTCTCTCTTCTTTCCTAACTTTCTAGTATTTATCTCTCCTCTGCTCTTCTTTCTCTCATCTCTCAGTTCTGTCTTTGACAAAACCATTCATTTACAATCATAACCTCTCAATCAGAAAGAAAATAGACCAAAATAGAACCAAATTAGGCCTAATTGAACCAAATAGACACATAATAGAACCAATTAGCACATTGTATCTCAATCAAAAACCATCATGAGCTTCTCGATCATAATTAACCATCCAAAAACACTTCAAAACACTTCCAAAACTTCCAAACTCAAACAATAAACCCTCAAAATCAACCATTTATCTCATAAAAATAACAAAATTTAGCTCAAAAAACAAACTGTCAATGTATCCCCACACTTAATGAGAGAGTGTCTTCGTCACCTTGGAAAAATAGAATAAAAGTTCTACAATAACCATCTTCAATCAATAACTCTAGCTCAAACAAATCCATGACCTAAATATGTCTTCTTTAGATAAACCTAGATCTAACAATAGAAATGAAAGTAAAACCCTAACCACTATGAACCATTCCTTGATTAATTAAGCCAATAAACTCAAACCATTAAAGAATATAAGAGTTTGCTTTGCATCGCACCATATATTGTTCCAAAAGATCTTTAACTTCAACCACCATCTAGCTTTGATCATCCTCAGCTTTAACTTCATCTCCACATGACAAGGATAAAAAACACACACACACACATCCCTTACCCAGACATCACAAAACATAGTTCGTAAATACACTATAATGATCAGTCTGAATGGCATATGCTCCCAAAAAAATGGAGAGTAAAAACAAGCATATTTTTCACTAAAACGAAAGATACAACTAAAAACCTACTTCATTGCTATGTAGGATGAAGATATTTCTTCTTGAAATTCATGCTAAGCTTGAGATGTTCCAAGGCTTCACTCTCATCCACAAAATATATAGATACACTTTAGAGAAACTGAAGACAACACATCCTTTCCAACAAGATTATGAATCTATTAGGAAAAGCCTATGCAAAGTAGTACAACATATCCATCTGAAATACTATTACATCCTCATTAGAGTTAATACAGAATAAGAGGTCAATTAAACACAAGTTCAAAGAACCATGTAATATCCACTACCATTAATGGAGGATATCACTATCATATCTAGGAGTATCCATCATAGATTGTGGAGGAAGATTTATATATTTAGCAGGTGGGGGTATTGAAATAATAGAACATTGCAAAGGCAAATAAGATAAATCATAAAAAGATGATCATTGAAGGGACAATGAGAATGGCAAAGGAGAAAAAGATAATAAAAATGCTTGAAGGGATTCTGCGGAAAAGATAGAGAGAATAGGTGGAATAATGGGAAAATGTTCAAAAGGGGCAGGAGAACAAATAGGATTATGTCAGAGAGAGAACCAGGGAGAGAGAAAGAGGAGAGAGAAAGACTGCAGAGAGAGAGAGAATAAGAGTAACGAGGAGAGAGAAAGACTAGAATTGGAGAGAGAAAGACAGGAAAGATGAAGAAGCCATGGAAGCTTAGAGCAAGAAGGGAGAGAAAGATTGTAAATGTATTGATTTGTCAAAAAGATGTGAAAAATTACAACTTCTCTCCTTATATACCAGTGTCTATGTGACATGGCATATTATTAGCATTCTAACTATTCCCAACTTCTTACAATCCATCCCTTCCCAAAAGTTTTTGTCCTAAAAAACAAACCTAGAAAGAACTAAAGAAGAGATGGATAGAACAAAGTACTACTCTGTTTTACAGCTTACAAATGGGAGATGAGTAAATAATTATCATTACAAGGGCTGAATTTGAAGAATGGAAAGAGGACCCCGCTGTATACATGATTTGAAGAACTTCAGAAGCAATTGGAGCCATAAAATCTTCAACAAATAGTTCCAGAAGAAAGTAGACAGCTTGCTGAAATAACAGTCCCTGTGCTGGACCAAATCTGCCATAACTTTTGATAGAAATGTCCAAATGAGATGTACCACATATCAAAACAAAGCTCTTGAAGAGTACTTTAAGCTCATGTAGATAGCTCAATTCTGAAAATGAAGTACGACAAAAACTGTTCTAAAACAGCGTGCTGTCCTGAACCAGTCTGCACTAATACTAGCTCCATAAGCAATAGGCTTCAGCCACCAATGTATCCCTCAAGTATGGATACTCATCCAATATTGAATCAGGTCTCCAAGAAGCCTCTTCAAAGGGTAAACCTCTCCATTTAATCAAATATTCCACAATAGAACGTGATCGAAGCTTCTTTTCACGTTGACCTATAACAACCTCTGGGATGTACTGAACAATACCATCTTCATCAATAGGTGGCAGCTCATCAACTAAATCCACTGGATCACCATAATAGGGCTTGAGCTGACTAACATGGAAGATGCTATGAATCTTTGTAGAAGAGGGAAGCTCTAGTCTGTATGCCAAATCTCCAATCCGCTTAAGGATCCTGTAAGGGCCATAGAATCTGTGGGCAAGCTTATTACTGGATCCATCTTTCAATGTAGAGTACTTGGATTTGGGCACCTTCAACAAAACCAGCTCTCCTTCCTGGAACTCTAAAGGCCTCCTCCTCTCATCAGCATACATCTTCATCTGATCTTGAGCCTTCCTTAGATTCACCTTGCATTGCTAAAGAAGGGTCTGCATTCTTTCCAACTCTTCCTTCCCATGAGGGTTGATCTTTTCATTAAAGATGACTGTAGGTAAGGGCACCTTGTAACCATACAAAGCCTCAAAGGGTGAAACTCCTATGCTCGCATGAGTGGAATTATTATAAGCAAACTCAGTCAAGTGTAACCAAGAATCCCATGAGGTTTGGACATCATAGCAAAAATGGCGAAGATAAGTCTCCAACCATTTATTAACTCTCTCTGTCTGTCCATCAGTTTGGGGATGATAAGCTGTAGATGGAGCCAACTTAGTACCCATAGATGTAAATACCGCTTGCCAAAAGTTACTCATAAACTTTGAGTCCCTATCATGGATAATCACCTGCGGTAATCCATGTAATCTGAAAATATGCTCCATAAACTGGTTGGCCACCTGAGAAGCAGTAAACTGAATTTTTGTTGGGATAAAATGAGCTGCTTTGGTGAGTCTGTCAACCACCACATAAATACTATTCCACCCCTTCTTGGTAGTAGGTAAGCCAATGATAAAGTCCATAGTAATATGAGTCCATTTACCCGTAGGAATAGGCAATGGCTGCAACAAACCTCCTGGCTTATGGGTGCTATCCTTATTTAGCTGACAAGGCATACACTTCATAACGAAGTCCTTGACATCTTTCCACAATCCTTTCCAATAAAAGCTCTTGCTGATCCTGTCATAAGTCTTGAAAAATCCCAAGTGTCCAGCTAAAGGCGAAGAATGCAACTCCTCCATAATTTTTCGCTTGAAAGAAGAAGTAGAGAGAATAACAATCTTGCCCTTCCACCAAATAAGACCATTTTTAAGCTGGTAATGTGAGTTTTCTTCCATAAGACCTTGCTGTAATTTCTGAAAGATTTGGCTGAATTCCTCATCTAAGAGGTATGCCTCTTGTAGCTCTTCAATCCAATCACTATGTAATTCTGTCATGGCTGATACTTTGCAGGCCCACATACGAGAGAGAGAATCAGCCACTATGTTATCTTTGCACCTTGTATGAGTGATGTCAAAGTCATAATTTTGTAATGTTGCTACCCATCGTTGTTGCTTTGGAGTAAGATTTGACTAAGTAAGGAAATACTTGAGTACCCGATGATCACTATGTACTCTGAATCGGCTGCCATATAAGTAATGGTGCCATTTCTTGATTGCATGCAGAATAGCCAACATTTCCTGGTCATAAACATTCATGGCCATCTCTTTATCAGTAAGCTTACGGCTTTCAAATGAAATTACTCCATGCTCCTGAAGCAAAACAGCCCCAATGCCATGGCCACTAGCATCACACTGTATAGTAAACTCTTTAGAGAAATCCGAGCATACAAGAATAGGAGCAGAGGTAAGTAATTCCTTTAACTGGTTGAAGTTGCTATCTGCAAGAGCATCCCAAAAGAAAGCCTCTTTCTTCAACCTGTCAGTTAAAGGGGCTGCAATTGCCGCATAATGCTTTATAAATCTGCGATAGAATGAAGATAGACCAAGAAATCCTCTAAGAGAGGTAGTAGTAGTAGGCGTTGGCCAATCTTTTATGCATTGCACCTTCTTGGGATCAGCCTGTATTCCTTTTTCACTGACTATATGTCCCAAGTATTCTACTTCAGTCTGCATGAAAGAACACTTCTTCTCCTTAACAAAAAGCCTATGATGTCTCAACACATCAAAAACCCTCCTCATATGCGACAAATGATCCTGAAAAGTCTTGCTGTAGATCAAAATGTCGTCAAAGAACACCAAGACAAACTGAAAGAGGAAAGGTTGCAGAATCTTATTCATCAAGCTTTGAAAGGTAGCTGGAGCATTTGTAAGGCCAAATGGCATCACCAAGAAATGGTAGAGCCCACGATCAGTCCTAAAAGCAGTCTTGACCTCATCACCCTCTCTCATGCGAATTTGATGATACCCTGATCTCAAATCAATCTTCGTGAAGAATCGAGCCCCCTTTAGCTCATCAAGCAAATCATCTATCCTGGGTATAGGATACCTGTTCTTCACTGTTATCTTATTGAGATCCCTGTAGTCAATGCACATTCTGAAAGATCCATCTTTCTTTTTGACTAACAGGACTAGGGACGCATAAGGTGAAGAACTTGGTTCAATAAATCCCATGTCAAGAAGCTCTTTGATTTGCTTGGCTACTTCCTCTCGTTCACATTTTGATAGTCTGTAAGGTGGCTTATTGATTGTCTTTGAGTTGGGTTCCAAATCAATGGGGTGATCCACCGCTCTCTTAGGAGGCAATGAAGTAGGTACTTCAAATAAATCTCTATACTCCTCAAGAAGAGCTGTCAAGGCTGGATGGTTTGCTGAATTATTGGGCTGATCCTGTGTTTCTTTGTTCAAATGCAATACAAATATCTGTGAGCGCTTTTTGTACTCTTTCTTGAGTTGTTGAATGGTGATAAGCTAAAAATTAGATCTACTAGGGATCCCCTGTAAACGGATGAGCTGTCCATTGGAGAAAAACTCCATATATAACTGTGAGAAATCCATAGTAATCCTGCCTAAGGTCATCAACCAATCACAACCAAGTACAATATCTATGGGCCCCATTTCCAAAGTGATCAGGTTTACTTTGACTTCAAGATTTTCAGCCATCTGCAAAGAAACCTGTGGGCAAATCTACGTGCTGGTTTCCTCTTCACCATTAGCCACTTGTACTCGAATGGGCTGCTGTAAGTCGGTGGGAACACAATTCAACTTGTACATAATAGATTTATTGACAAAACTGTGAGTACTACCACTATCTATCAAGATGAACACTGGCTTTCCACATATGCTTCCCTTCATACGAAGTGTATTAGGGCTCTTAGATCCCGTCCAAGCATCCATAGAGATAGAACAATTAGTGGCAACAGGCAACTCATTACAAAATCCACCAGGATCAAATGGGATATCACTGCCTGGATCAAAAGGAAAAGAGTCAGATGGATCATAGAAGTACTTCTGTCCACCATCATCCTCGAAATCTTCATTTTCAGCATTGATTGTGACTACATTAACTTCATCTATGTCATTTTCAAAGTCCTCAAGAACTAGCATACTCTGAATTTTTGGCTTGGCATTTTTGAATACACACTTTGAAGCATGGTCAGGAGTATACTTTTCTCCACACTTGAAGCATAAGCCTTTGTCCTTTCTTTCCTTGTAAAGATCCATGGGAATATTTCTGGAATTTGTATTGGCTGAAGTAGACTTAGGCTTATTGTCACCTTGCTTAAATTCAACCTTTGGACTGTTTGCTGTCCTGAAATTGCTTTGAAGCCTAGAAGCATTAAATGGAGGATAAGTTGGTATCCGTAAGCTCTCCCACTAGGCATATGATTGCTGCCATAATTGTTACCAACTTGCCCTTGCTTTAAAACAGTCCTTGGCTGTCCATAACTTGGCTAAAATGAAAACTCTTTCCTATACTTCCTTCCATAGCGCTCTGCGAGCTCAATAGCCTTGAAAAGTGAAGTAGGATTCTGCGCCATAACATCAGCTAACAAGGATGGTTCTAAACCATACATAAACTTGTGTAACTTGGCCTCATCACTGATGTTTTCCACATACATGGTCAAGTTGAGGAATTGGTTTGTATATTCTCTTACATTTAGGCCCCTTTGTTCCAAACCATACCATCTTCGTTCTAACTTCTCTTTTTCAAGAGGTGAAACAAAGACTTCAGCCATAAGTGCCTTGAAAGCTTCCCAATTCTCAATAAGTACATTCTCTTTCTTGATATACCTCCACCAAGTGTGGGCAAATCCTTCTAAGTGCAAGGAGGCAAAGTGTATCTTCATAACATCAGTTTTAGGAAATATGTCAAAATAAGACTCCATCTTAGAGGTCCATTCCTCTAATTCTGATGGTGAAGATGACTGGCCATTGAATTTGGATAAAACAATTTTGTCCTTGAATTCTCTATCATGGAAGGGTTGCTGTCCCAAAACTGGCTGATCAGGATTTCCAAGTACAGAACCTCCAAATTGAGACTGATATCTTCCAACAGGTGGCTGAGAATTACCATGTAATCTTCCTGTTGGTAAAGCACCCTTAGAATGCTGAGTATGCAGTCCAAAAGCTTGAGTATTGGCTCCGTTCAAACTGCCCAAATAGTCATCATGCCTTTGTGAAGCTTCTCCTACTTCATACTGACTATTTGGAATACCTCTTCTTCCAATGATTCTATCTCCATGACCATTTTGGTTGGATGGCTAAAGTGGGACTGAAGGGTCAGTATTTGAACAGGCCTTCTCATTAGCTTCTTTTGATGCCACTTGTAATTGTAAAAGTTTAGAGATTTGTGCCATGAGTAGGTCGTTGGACATTACCAACCTATCAATAGAAACCTTGGTCTGATCAGTAGATTGAACCATCTGATCCATTCTTGACAGCATGGCCTCATGTCGCTCTCTATGCCTTAGTTCATGGGCACACAAAGTATCATTGAGTATACTAATTTCTCCTTGTTGTTGAAACTCTTCAGGGTTCTCTTGAAGTGTACTTTCCATCATGGAATCCCTGATTTGCTGTGCATAATCCTCTTGGACCTTATTTTTGCCTTTATGTCCTGCCATACTAGTGCAGTCCTGCAGTACCCCCTGTCAGTAAAACAGCTATAACTTTGGCTAGAAAACTCCGATTGCAAAAATTTTTAGTGCGAATCGAATCTAACAATGCCCTCTTCGAGATGAGCTATAGCACGCTATAACAGGTTTAGGACAGAAAATTCTGTAATTGAATTTTAGAGTCTGAACTGTCCAGTCTTGCACCCTGTTTAGACCTGTAAGTGCCCTGTTTTGACCATGTAATGCAAGAGAGTAACCTCAAATGGCTACCAAACCCTGCAAAGGGGTATATAGGACCTGTGGGTACCCTGTAGTACCTGCACCTGTGCTTCAGTAACAAAGGGTGTACCTGTATCCACCTGTAAATACCCTGTGGGTAACCTGTAAATTCCCTGTTTTACCCTGTTTTAATCCAGTAGGTACTTGAGTCGTTGGAAAGTCTTCAATCTTCAATTCTCCACTCGCTGTACCTGTGTGAGGGATAAAATGGCAGGGCAGGCTCCCTACACGGGCTCCGAATCACCGGGAGGTGGGCAAAGTTCCCCCCGGGTCGGTTGGTTGCAGCCCTTCGGGATCTTTGATAGTGAGGGAGGGTCACCTCTCTTTTGTCCCACTATCTCCCCCGACATCCACCTTTTTCCTCGGTGGGAATATCAACATGGCAGAGGCTAGTGTGCTAAGCAATCAGCATGATATGCAATTCAAAAGTATCCATTCAGCCTTTCATGAGATGCAATTGATTGAGATAAGAAAACTTGAGATGGGAGAAGGGTTTACCTATGCAATTCAGTGACTCACTGATTGCTAGTACTTACCCTTTTACAATATTTCAGCTTGGGTGAGAAAATTTCAACAAAACAGACCAAGGTTATGCATCAAGCTGATCAAATGTTACCTATGATGAGTAATGGTTTTGAATCAAAAGGAATTTAATGAAATAGGCTGAGATTGAAGAAAATTAATACTATTCTCTGATCTATTGATCAATCCAGTGAATTAATTGATCAATAACCTCTCATCAACAAGTGGAAAGGCCATTAGCAATAGGATTATTGAGAGATTTCAGAGATTAGCAAAAGAAAATACCTCCATTAAGCTTGAAAATGATGATGGATGTCAGCTTCAACCCCATTGATGCAAGAGTTCTTCATAATCCACCATAAATCCAACATAAAGCTTGAAGTCTCCATGAAATCAATCCATACATGCTTCAATATGATGAATTCCTTGAGGAATCAATACTCCAGCCTTGCTTGAACACTTGAAATTCAAAGATTCAAGCTCCTTGATGAAAAGCCCCAAAATAATCCCTCCATTTGAGCTTCATTGACATGCACGGGCTGAAATCTCTTCAATGTCTTCAATCTTGAAGTCTATCCAGCTTGTATTCAGCTTTAGAGAAGCCTTGAAGGTCGGGGAAGTCCAAAATTTTGAGAAATTTGAGCTTCCATGTCTGTGGCTATGGCTGCCCTGCTGTGTATTAGGGTTTGAGCAAGAGAATGACTGATCAGGATGCTTCAGAGGCTGAAGATTGTTGCCAATCAAGTGCTTGATGAGTCCTTTAAGAGCTGAGATCAATGACTGAGGATGTGGAGCAGGCTGATTAGGGAGTAGAGAGCAGGGATTTCAGCGCATTTTTCGGCGCATTTTTTGGGCTGTTCCTAGGCTGATCATCAGCAGCAAACATCAAGTATGGTGCTCCTCCTGAAGCTTAGGCAACAAAGAACCTTTGCCCCATGCTTTGGCAGTGAGATGTTCAGCATATAGAGAGATATTTGAAGAAGTTATTGACATCCACCATGAAAGCTTCAGCCAAAAGCTTGAAGGAGAGAGAAGAGAAGCTCTCTTTTGAAAAGTAACTGTAGTTTAGCCTCTAACTAAGCCCGGTTAACCATTCTTTACCCTAGTTACCTCCATTTTTGCATGAAATTTGGTGACGTCCAACCATTTAAGCCCTTATCCTCCATATATGACCTTGGATATCTCCAGATGTAGTCATTTGCTAACTGTAGTTGTCCTGCAGCACTCCACTAGTCACTGTCTTGTACCATTTTTGTCTGAAATTGGTTTTGAAATAGGAAAATAGGAGTGAAAATGGAAGAAAATAATGGATCAAAGACTGAAGCTCTGATACCACTTGTCAGAGAGAGAACCAAGGAGAAAGAAAGAGGAGAGAGAAAGACTGCAGAGGAGAGAGAAAGACTGCAGAGAGAGAGAGAATAAGAGTGACGAGGAGAGAGAAAGACTAGAATTGGAGAGAGAAAGACAGGAAAGATGAAGAAGCCATGGAAGCTTAGAGCAAGAAGGGAGAGAAAGATTGTAAATGTATTGATTTGTCAAAAAGATGTGAAAAATTACAACTTCTCTCCTTATATACCAGTGTCTATGTGACATGGCATATTATTAGCATTCTAACTATTCCCAGCTTCTTACAGGTTAGCAATGAATGGACAACTAGTGAAAATAAGAATTTGAGGGGAGTTGGTAGGAGTGAAAGATTAAATAGGAATGGTATCTAAATTAGAATTGAAAATAGAAATATACAAAGATAGTCAATATGAAATGAGTGAATAGGAAAGAAGATCATCGGGATCATAAGAATATATAGAATAATAGAAATTGAAACTTTGAAAGAATTCATATGTGAATAAGTAATTATCCATAATATGTGTTAAAAATTGAGATCGTAAAGGCTGGATATCAGATTTATGAAAAAACACTCTATCAACAACGTAGATCCATGACACCATTCTCCAAAGGAGGATGCCAAGAATATCCTTTGCATGAAGACGTTTGCTGATGATAATTTCTTAAGCCATCTGTCAAAGTAATCTCAAACTAAATGTATATACATGATATCTTGTAAGATCACATCACCCACATAAACATTCATGTCCTCCTCATTAGGTTTTGCAAATCTTCTTTAAGATACATGAAAGAAAATAATTGTGTGTCATGAGAAATCAACTCATCCATAGATCTATCAAACACAGATTTCAGAAAGTCTGCAAACCACAAATTCTACCACCCATCCTCTGGAGCTTCTAAATCCACATTACTTAAGGAAATGAACAAAGCCAAGCACTGTTGATTATATTTAATCTAGAAAGAAGGTAGAGATAACACACATAACAAAAAAAATTTCTTGGACACAGTTCATGTGCTATTAAAGGTGTCAACCTTAGAAAAAAAACCATCACATAACTTAGCCTTTTTCTGTAACAATTCAAGTCCCTCTTTAGAAGATATCATAGAAGCTAGAGGAGGAGCAGAAAGGATATCTACTTTATTGTGGAGTTCTTTGATAAGGTTCTTCTATGACTCTATTGTTTCTTGAGAGTGTTGTAATTGACCCTCACATGTACCGAGTTTACAAGCTAATGCTACCATTTCCTCAAGAGCATAATCTTTCTCTTTGGTTATTGACACATTCTCCTCCTCTAAAGTAGTGATCTAGGTTTCTAGCTCTTTAATGGTGGCTTTCTATGAATCCATTCAAGGTGTAGTTGTAGTCATCTATTATGGATGTCACTCAATGTAGCTTTCTCAGAGGTTAAATCCTCAAAATCCTTGCTAAGTTGACTAGTCAAGGAGTCTACCTTGTCTTGCAAAGAGGTGGAAACACCTACATTTATGGACTAAAGACAGAAAGTGATTGAGGTTTCTAGAGTAGACTAGACACTAAAAACCAACTATGAAAGCATGGGTCCAGATAACATTGTTTGCAAGGAGGAAGGGATCTGCAAATCTAATTGACTTTCCTTTGGGCTACAAATAGATTTGTATAGGAAAGGAATGAGGGAAGAGAATTGCTAGAAACATCAATAACAAATTCATTTACACAAGGATCTAGAATAGATGGAGGACTAAAAGGACCCTTTGTGCATACGTGCATCCTTGCACTTTGAAAGAACTTCACAATGTGTGTATACACAAACCATGAATACGAAAACACAAATACCAACGTCAAAGGTAAAGTGGGAAACACACATGTTGTTGCATTTGAATAGCAGCTAGTAAAATGGAGGGTGCAGGGACAGGTGTGGATGTAATGTCGGTGGGTGATTGAGGACTTATAAGTGGCAATGGGGGGCACATAGGGAAAAATGATCCCATGGTATGGGGGAATGAGGGGAAGGAGGTTGGGTGGGGAGGAAGGAGGTGTGAGGAAGGTGGTGGAGAGAGAATGATGGAGGAGGTGATGGAGAAGGAGGTGGAAATGTGTAACATGTTCTCTTGTCCACTTGTGGGACATGTCTTAGCACCCCATCGGGAGGGGAGTCTAGAAAGCGCCACCTGGCATTTGCAAGGAATGTCATAGGGTTTGCGATCTAGGTCTTCCCGAGTCTGCCCCAAAGTGGAAGTATCCGGCCGTTCCCACTTAGGACCGACCTGAAGTCAGGGTTTCTTTCCTATCAGCCAAGTCTCTAGGAAGTAGCTAGCATCGAGCTCTAGATGAACCACTTTGCGTAGGAACAACAGAGTCAAAGCGGATTTATGCTGCACTTGGTTCATGGAGAATGGGAAATGAGAGGGATCCGAAGCTCAACCTCTCTGCCCATAAGGCATAGTCCCATTCCGCTCCCCTAAAATAGCATAAATCAAGATTCTAACTCTACTGACTCTAGGTCTTCACAGTTTCGTTATTACATCTTTTGAGAAAAGTTCCCAGCTAACCGGGACCACCCTTCCATAGGACAGACCCAAGTCATGTCCACCGCACTTTCCTCGATAGCTTTAGTTGTCTAATTAGGTCCTACCACATTTATGTGCGGCATTTAAAATCAGCTTCATTAATTAAGCCTTTTAGGGCACAGAGTTCATTCACGTAATTTGCAACACATACACAAAAACAAAACAAGCAGTCCTTTTATCAAACAAGTTCCTTAACTTATCTTTAAGTTAATCTTTGTCTTCTACCCATACAGGAGAATTATGTATCCCTTCTGTCCAACAGAAATACCCAGTCCAAATCTCATGACACCAAAATTTTCATCCTTTATCTAGAATTGGATCTTCCAACGTCCCAGACGTTGGGCTCACGGGGATCTTCAACTCCATTCTCGATAGGCAATGGGGTGTCCAGAGCTCCACCTGACCCACAAGCGGTCTAGGAGTGAGATGCCATTTCCGTGGTTGGCCTTTTCACCACTCGACCATCGGCCTGTGAATTGAGCAGTGCCCTCTCGGGATAATCTGCAATGTGATCTTGAAGATGATCCACGCGTGAAAAATATCATTCCTTAATTAATCCAATTAAAATTCAAGCACAATCAAAGCAATCAACCCTAATATCATATTCAAGAAAAACATTCCTTTATTCCCATGGCAACTTGTCATTACAGACCCCTGCCATGCATTTGCCATCAACACAAGCCTTGGAATATTTATCCAAATCACAATGCAACAATCCTTTGATTGAAAGAAAAACATTTAGGGTGTTGTTCAATCAACCAACAAAACTAATTGTATTTTTTCCAAACAATACAATAATAGACGCAACAATAATTCCATCGCATATTTGCTCTCCCCCTTGGGGCCAAAGAGTAGAATTTACTTAATATTCCCTCCTTTAGCCTAAGGCATATGCTAAAGGTTCCAATACTATATATGACGTAAGCCCTATCATTCCAATGCAAATTAATCAATCTAGCAAGAGAATTTATGCCTCTTCTCTAAGTGACAATTATCTTTTAGCATTTCCCTACTATGCAACATTTTTTCTTGGCTTTATCTTCCTTTCTCCTAAGGCAAGGAGTCACATGTCATCGATATAAAGTTTACATAATCTCTCCCATGTATGTACCATGTATATGCATTTGCGAATTTTAAATAATATTATGCTCAGTAAAGATTAATCAAAGACTCATCGATGCTCAATACTTTAGTGTCCCATATGTTGCTTATGCTATGCATGGATTCATCACATAGCAACTAGGTGCAATTTAACTCCCTTTGATACAAGCACTTCATAAACTTCATCTTTGAATATTTGAGATGCGATTTATCCTTTTCAATGACATATTCTAGCACCACAAGGTACGGAGGCTAATGTATCTTTTGTAAGCATTAAAACAAGCAGATATCAATTTGAAAAAACGTTACTTAGGACCGGTACCGCAATTGGATTGACAGTGATGCCTTCGCCGAAGCTCTATTGCTAGTTGTAGGATTGTTATCTGCACGCGACATTCTTCGCTTGGAGGCCATCGTCTGCAAGTAGACTCAAGAGATTAAGAAGGTGGAATAGATTCGAGATGAGAGAGCATAAGAGAAGATGGTTAAATCGAGGATTGAGGTAGAGGGAAATTGTGCAGCCTCTCGGGGTAACTCTTCTCTCTCTCTCTCTCTCTCTCTCTCTCTCAAGCTCTCTCTCACAATTTCTTGGAGTGGTATACTCTCTCTCTCCCTCTCTCTTGCAGCCTTTTGGGGTCTCCTTATGCTCCCTTGTGCCTCCCCATGCCTCATATTTATAATGAATTAGAGAGGAGGGGATATGTCTGAGAACAAGAGTACTCAGTGATCTGATGCTCAGATCATAAATCAGATGGTTGCGTTGGCTCCAAGGGGGGTAAAACCCCAAGATGCTTGCTTAGAAAGCTCTTAATTCACTCCTGCTTCTTTTCTCTATTTGAAGTTATTTTTAGGATAATATCCTAAAATATAATAGTTTCTCTCTCCCCCCCCCAAGAATCTAATATTTTTGGACCATTCAAACTATACACATTAATACTAGTGATTAATATGGCTCATAAGTCCCGTTGACATTGTACTTTTCATGAAGGGTAGCTACGGTCCTTATCAATCTGAGAAAAATTTCAGATTTATGACTCTTGATTTTTAAAAAATATATATTTTTCATGGAATGAAAATTATTAGCTATTAATGCTAGTTAGTTTTTACCTTAGTTAGTCTTTAGTTAGTAATCTTACTAACTTATTAATTGACTAACTAACTTTCAACTAACCAACTAACTTTTATTGCATGTAAATATTACAAAATGGGGAGAATGGGAGGTGGGAAAGAAGAGAAGAAGAGGGTTGAGAAGAGGAGAAGGGGAGGGTTGGAGGATAGGGCGGTGCAGGTAGGAGGGAGGCGGTGGGGCAGGGCGGGTTCGGTAACGAGTGAGGTGAGCTAGGTAGCAAGAAAGGGGGAGTAGGGAGGTGGTGGGGAAGGGAGGGTGGGCACTACGGGTGGGGGATAGGGGTTAGGGTAGGTAGTGGGAAAGGGAGGGTAGGCACTACGGGCAACAAGAGGAGGCCATGGGGGGGGGGGGGGGGGGGAAACGAGAAGAGAAGAGAAGACAAAGGTAGAGAAAGGGCGGGGAGGAGAAAAGAAGAGTGAAAGGACAGAAGGAAGGAGTCGAGGAGAGAGAAAGAGGGGGAGGAGAGAGAACAAGAACAAAGAAAGAGAGAGAAAGAAAAAGAAGAAAGAGAGTGCTAAAAGGAAAAAATATCCAATTCAAAGGCACAAATAGGGCTATAAAGTCAAATTTCAAGTTCAATGAACATAGCGTGCATTCACATGAAAATACATTTGCATAAACAGAGTCAACTATTAATAACAAATGAATGGCGACTTTAAACATGGGACTATAAAAGGAAAGAATGTCCTGTTTGAAGGGACAAACATAACTATGATATGAAAGTGCAGTTCCAATAAAGCAAGGGTGCATTCACATGGATCGATGAGAAAAAGAGGAAAATGGCCACTTTCGAAAGGGAAGATCACTAGTACAAGGTGGAAGAGGAGGGGTGGGTGGGGAAGGGATCCTAACAATATATAGAAGAGAGATTGTATCAATGAATGATTAGATAGCAATGTTTTTATGAGGGTATATAGAAGAGATGCATAGGGACGTATCCCCACACTTAAAACTTTTTGGACCGGTTTTGTTTATCGATAGGGATCTAGCTTGTGAGACAACAGATCAAACCCTTGCATCCCCATGCTTGACACATGACATACATATATGAATGCAAGAGATAGGGTTAGAAACACGAGAGAAACACTAAGTCCATTTAGCAGATAGTCGAGGTGGATAATCATTGATGTGCTCAATGTCAGAGTCATTGGCAAGATGTACCATAGCTTGCCATTGCATGCTTTGATAATGGCGGCTAGCACCATGCAACAGTACGAGTGAGAAATCAATGGTGATGAAATCCACCAATTTCAAGAATTAAGAACACAACACTCAGCTCAACTGCCACTCATGTGGAAATAATAGAGCAATCTCTCACCCTATAGCCTCTATCACTCAAAGAATAATGAAGGGGACCCTTAGCTTACACCCTCAAGCGATCTCTCACCCCATAACCTCTATCACCCAAAGAGGAATGAAGGGGATCCTTAGCTCACACCCCCAGTTTAGAAATCAACAAGAGGGAGGGCACAAAGGGAGTATATCAATGTGCACAATTGATTGTGCATCAGTTAGTGTGTCCCAACCCATCTGGAGTAGGTGTCCAAAACAAAGTAACGTGTCCTATTGTGGTGACAAAGGCCCATCTCGTGTATGCAAAGAAAAATGGGAACATACTTGATTTCCAAATATTGTAATGTCCCTTAATTCTCATCTCTCTTCTAAATGAAGGAAAGACTAGTCATTCTTTGTCCCCTTGCTCTCGTATGCTCTATTGATAGATATATGAGGGCAATCCAATTCATCACATCTATTGATGTAATTCTTAAAGTGGCTAATTGTACAAAATTTTGTATGTCTTGTTTGCAATTGATGGTGCAATCACACATCCCACCATGTGGCGATATACAATGCAAGAAAGAAGGCCAAGGAGTAGTGTCGTGCATAGGAATAGATCATGCTTAGTGCATTCAGAGGCCCAACCCATGCATGCAACACCTCATTTACACATCTCACCTCTCATTTGAACTAAAGGGAATAATACTAGTCACTTCTCCCACCCTCTATCTCATGCTCTATTGATGAATATAGAGGGCAGCCCATACTCATATCCCCATCCAATTAGGATGAATACTCACATCATTCAAGGAGTTATAGATGAAGATTTTCTTTGTCTTATTGATGATGCCAAATAGTGTCTATTGATAAAGAGACATACTCAAGGAGGTAGTTTAACATATCAAAAACTTAATTTATAGGGAGGAGATTTTGTCTACTCTAGGAGTCAAATACTTTGTGAAATCACAGAACATAGTGCACCAAGGGAGACATCTTCCTAACTACATCTTAAAGATGACAACAAATGCTTTTGCTATTCTCTAGACTGTGAGATGTTACCACCTTTTCCATAGCCAACCTCCTATCCAAGGTATGTACCACCTTTGGAATGAGGTCTATTATGACAATGAATTTCTTTCTTTTCTCCTATAATAGTTAATTAGTTTTTTTATTTTGTATCTCCTTTTCCTTCTTTTCTTCCTACCTCTCCTAGGGTGTTTTCACCTTTTCTTGAAGAGTAGGCTGGTGTGGTAGGGATCAAAGTCCTTTTCTCCCATAACCTTTTTCTTTTCTTTTCTTCTTTCATTAAAATATATTCCAATGTTCAAAACCAACCCCGCCATATTTGTTGGAGTGGAAGGAAAGGAAACACAACAAGGGAAAGAGCTGGAACAGAAGGTACATTAGAAATCATTTTCTTTTCAATAGTATCCACATGGTAATGGCTATTAGAAGTAGCATAAGTTGTATGAAGTAGCAACGCCAAAGCAGGAAAGGGACTATTGACTGTGATTGTCAAGATCCCCAGGGAGGGTAATACTTCTTCAGGAAATAGTCATTGATTAGAAAGGGATCATCAAAGGTATCAACGATCTGAGAGCCAATAGGGTTGATTATAAGTATCTTATAAGGGCCCATCCACCATCATTATTGGAGCTGTTTAGGAGACTTTCCAACGCCTAAATCATTAGCAAGTACAAGATCACTTGCTTTCAATTCTTTTTGCTTGATGAAGTTGTCATAATAAAGCTTTGCGTTGGGCCTATGTGGCATTGTAAGATCATCCTGCGAGTCTTGTCCAGACACTCTAAGTGCAAGAGACGGCACTTCGAGGACTCTGCATCTCCTAGTTGCTCTTTAATATAAAGTCATAAAAAAGGGTAGTTCTAGTTCTACAAAAAAGATGGCCTCTATATCATAGACCAGTTGAAAGATGCATGTCTTATTGTGGTCTTATGGGAGGTTCTATATGCACAAAGGGTTTTTGTAAGTCAATCATGGCAATGTGTAGCAATTGTTCTTGCTAAGATAAAAAAAAGGATACAATCGATGACTTTGACTTGGCCATTGGCTCTAGGATAGTAGGTGTGGACTTACAATGGTAGATCTTGTAGACCTTTCTTAGCTCTTCCATGATCTTGTTTAGAAAGTGAGTGCCACTATCACTAATAAGCTCTAAAGGACTGCCAAAGCGAGTGATAATGTTCTTGTACAAAAACAAAGCCACACTGTTTAATCATCATCGCACTTGAGAGCTCTGGCTTCAAATCACTTCATCACATAATCAATACTTGGAGGATTGATGGGGCTCACAAAGTTGATGCCCCACTTTTCAGATAGATTTAGGGGAAGGATAGGCTCTAGTGGTATGGCAATGGATTTGTTGGGCTTCTCCATTCAATTGACAGGCATCACAACACTTACAATAACCATAGGCAACTTTGTGGAGGGTTTTCCACCAATATCCTACAAGCACAGCCTTCTTGGATGTCACTTCTCCTGCAAAGTGTCCTCCACATGGCTCATCATGGTATGCCTTCAATATGATCCCAATCTCATCTCATGCACCACATCTTTGCATCACTTTATCTTTACCTTTCCCATAAAAAGTAATGCTTAGAAAGGTGTAGGGGGTTGATTCCAATAGAAGATTCTTCTCTACTAGAGATGGGAAGTGACATTGTTGTGTGGCCAAGAGGTTGGCAATGTTTACATACCATGGAGTCACAATCTCTACTAGAAACAGAGCTGCATCAGGAAGGTCTAGATCATCTTGTTGACCTTTTATAGTTTAAGGGATTTGTGAGATAGATGATTGGCCAGGAAATGGGAATGATTAGGTATAGTGACCACTTTAAAATCAAAATCTTGGAATAGATGGAGCCATCTCATCATTCTGCCTTTAATATTTTCCTTATTCATCAAGAAGGATAGATCTCCATGATCCACGTAAAACTTGAAGTGCATCAACAATAGGTTGTGTCAAAAATTCTCTAGAGGGCAAACATCATTGCAAGGCACTCAAGCTCTGTCACTCTATAGTTCCTCTCCCTAATAGTGAATTTTTGTTCTGCATAATAGATAGGATGATCTACCTTTGAGGAGCCTTTTTGGTAAAGGACTGCACCTAAGCCTTCTGCATGCATTAGGGTGCACACAAAATTCCTTCATCCAATTAGGATATTGTAAAAGATAGATGCTCTAATGAGGCACAACTTCAAGGTATTAAAGGTTTTTTTTCATCTATCTAATTAAACTATGTATCTTTATTAGGAGCTTCTGAATGGGAGCTACCTTTTGTTGCAAAATGTGCAATGAATCTCCTATAGTAACCCACATGGCCAAGAAATCCTCTCAACTATTTTAGGTTGATTGGTGCATTTAGGGTTCTAATCTTCTCGATCTTGGTAAGATATATTGATATTCCTTGTGCATGGACAATGTGGCCTAATAAAATACGTGAAGTGAGGGAGACCCCATACTCAAACATTGCTCAAAGTATCCCCAAAACTTATAGAGTGGACTAAAGACACAAAAATCATCTAGATATACCTTAGTGAAATCATGTAGGTGATTTTGAAATGTGACCATCATAACTCATTAAAAAGTAGCATGGGTATTAAAAAACCCAAATGGCATCATTCTGTAGGCATAGGTACCCCATTCTATTATGAAGGTTGTACTAGACTGATTTTCTTCTATAATCTATACATAGTTGTATCCACTAAAACTATCTAGCAATGGAATAGAGCTCATGGCCTACCACTATGTCTCGATGAAGGGGATAGGGAAATGATCTTTCTTTGTTTTTGGAATTTAGCTTTTGGAAGTCTACATAGATTTGCAACATTTCAATTTTCTTAGGTACAACCACAATGGGCAAAACCCATTCACTATTGGGTGGCCACATTGAATAAGTAAACTTAGCTTCTAGGAGCTTCAATAACTTTGCTTTCATCAAGGCAGAGTAATTTGGGTTCATGTGCCTTTGTCATTGTCGTATAGACTTAGCATCAAGGTCTAGGTCAATGTCATATTGACACATAGTAGGATCAATCCCCTTTAAGTCTTTGTAAGACCAAGCAAAAACATCAAGGTTCTCCTTCAATAGGTTATGGAGGGTCAACAACTCCTCTTTTGGAAGGTTGCTACCCACTTTGAGATGTGTTTTTGTGCCATCTACATGCATAAAAATTAGTTTTTTTCCACCTTCCACTTCTTGAATGAAGGTCCCATAAACTGCTTCTGGGTATAGATTTGACTCCTTCAAGGGAGTGGCCTCCTCATCTAGATGCTTCATTGAAACCAGCTTCAACCTTTAGAGGGATTCATATAGCTCTTTAGAATACTAAAATGGTATCAGGGCTATTTCAGATTTTTTCTAAGAGTTAATTACTTCTTGAATTGAGAACTCATCTTCTAAGGATACATCCACAAATGTCACATAGTAGGGACCATCTACATTTTATTGGGGCTGCAGGATTGGTGCTTGTTGGCAAGGTATATCATAATCATCCTCTCTCAAGAAGGATACTTTAGAGTGATAAGAGCCACTGTTAAAGGAAGGATTATTTTGTTTAATTCACTTCTTATAAACCTTTTGCATACGATGAGGTCTATTTACTAGTCCAAAGGGTACCATAGTCATTCTATCCAAAAGCATGGGATCTTCAACTTTTGTGGTCTCTAGGTCATTCTCCTCATTAGTATCCTATTTTGGTTGGATTGCTTCTTCCACATCGATTTCATAATCTACATCTTCACTTTTATCATTGTCCTCTTGGAGTTTTTTCTTTGTCTCTGTAGGGGCTTTGTAAGAGAAGAAAAGGATCTCTATTTTTGCTTTTACTTCCATCATGTAAAAACATGGATCTAGAACATGGCTTGAGGTGGAAGCTATGGAGGTTGGAAGAGAAAGAGTGAGTTCACGAAGACACTGACATGACTGACTGTTACACAAGTGAATTAGGTTCCAAGATGGAAGCTTGGACTCATAAACACAATCTTGTGTATAGACTGACAATGACACATAGACCTATTGAAGGACAAAAGTACTATGACATTTCATTAGAAAAGAGAGCAAGTACAATGCTTTATAGGAAACTGGATGGTAGCACTTCTCCTACTGTGCTTATGGGATTCTAGTCCCGAGCTCACACTACTCCATACAAAGAGGCTAAGTAGGTGTCATTGCAGAAGTCTCAACACCCTCCTCAATCACAACCAGAAGTACAAAGTGTGTAGAGGCTATATTGAGAGCAACACTTGCAAAGTGTGGGCACACCATAAACATGGAAAAACACCAAAGGCTATTGCAGAAAAGGCTAACTGTGGGTACCACAAACATGGTGGACATCTAGAGGCTTTAACAAGGGCCTCAAAAAGTGTACAAAGGCTATAGTACAAGGCTATATGAGGAGTTTACAAGTTTATGTCCAAAGCATTAGGGCTAGGTAATACAAGGCTAAAAAAGGCTATCCGAATAGAAGGGCTGATGACGTTTGTCCTTCTCTTGGTGGTCTTCTTCTTGTTATTCTTATTTTGCTCCATGTTCTTCTTCTTATTTAACAGGAACTAGATAGGCCTTTTGGGACCTCTTTCTGGCATGGCAGAACTTCTCGGTGTGTCCGGTCCTTTTGCAAAAGTCACAAAAAAGCTAGTCCTTCTTGCCTTTGTACTTGTTGCCAACATATAATGCTTGTTCATCTCTAGAGGTACTTAATTCTTCCTTAGTTTTTAGTTTCTTTTCCTCCTTTAATAGTAATTCCTAGATATCAACAAGCTCAGGGTTTGGCATATTTATTAGAGTTGTTGACACATTATTTTATTCAGGAGGCAAAATTTTGAGTAGAACACCAATGCAAACATCTTCTTCCATTTTAATGTCGATTCCTGCAAGCTGGGTTAGAAGTCCTTACATGTAATTTAGATGTGTGGCAAGTGATGTGCTGGACTTCATTTCAAGCCTAAAAAATTCAATCAAGAGACCATACTTTGATGACTTAGACTGTGCACCAAAAAAAGTGTCAAGTCTCTTCCATCTATCCTATGAAGTATCACAATTATCCACATGGTGGATATAGCTATCATCTAGCTCCAGTTTGATAATGGCCTAAGCGTTATCATCATTCTTTTGCCAAGTGAGTGCTAGGTTTGCATCACGATGCTTCTTCTCTTTGCCACTGGTGATGGCCCAAAGACCCTTCTTCATTAGGATGAACTTGATGCGGGTTTGCCAAGTGTGAAACTCGAATCCTTTGAAGCAAACGGTCAAAGAGTCCTTGCCCATGCTAGAGCTAGAGGATCAGCAACAAATTAGCTTCAAAATTCTCAGATTTTAGCAGTAGAAGACTTGATCTTGAGTGTACTTGATAAGCACAAGCGCCAAAAAATAGTAGATAAATAGTATCAAGAGATATTGATGCTTGTGGCTCGAAGCTTGAGACCTTTAGAATGACCTTCAAAATCTCCCCTCCTTGATTTGATGTTGAACAAAGTGATGGAAAAATTTAGATTTAGTGGATCAGAGTGGCAAAGGCTTGGTTTGAGTGTCAAGAGAGAGAAAATAAAGGAAAGATGAAACTTTGAGTTCTTGGCTATGGCAGTCACAGTTAGGGTTTGTAGGGCAGCCTAGTTTTTCACAAATTGCAAGAGTTGTAGTTGATCATTTTCAAAACTTTTAGAAATGAAGCTTGGTAGATATGCTACCAAAGCCCCATGGTCCCTCGCCAAATTGCGGAGCGTAGAGATCACGCCATTGTGTACGGATGCAAATAGGCATAGAATGAGGCGACGAGCTAAGAAAACGACAATGCCAAGTTGCCTAATGTGAACAATTTCTATGATAGGATGAAGCATCTTGAAGTTAGGAACAATTTCTTAGAAGGAATTAGTGTGTAGAGATAATGCCTGGATGTGGAGATATAAGAGCTCCAAGCAAGGTTGGTACTGCCCTAGCTATGGCTACCATGGAAGGTTGGTGAAGATAGAGTAAGAAAATGAACTCATTGGTTGGTGGACTTGAGCTGGGGGACTTGAATGCTGAGTAGAGTTGGAGAGAGACTAGAAGGGAGGTATACTGATCTCAACATATGTATGCCATGCTCACCATGGCTCTAATACCATGTAAAAACATGGATCTAGAGCATGGATTGAGGTGGAACCTATGGAGTTTGGAAGAGAAAGAGTGAGTTCATGGAGACACTGACATGACTGACTATTACACAAGTGAATTAGGTTCGAAGATGGAAGCTTGGACTCATAAACACAATCTTGTGTATAGATTGACAATGACATAGAGACTTTACTGAAGGACCAAAGTACTATGAAATTTCATTAGAAAAGAGAGAAAGTACAATGCTTCATAGGAAACTGGATGGTAGCACTTCTCCTACTTGCTTATGGGATTCTAGTTTTGAGCCCACACTGCTCCATACAAAGAGGCTAAGTAGGTGTGATTGCAGAAATCTCAACATGTTGGTGGCTCCATTATGACCATATAGCATAGGAAGTAGTACATCCATGCCTCTATCTCACTATTAGAGGTAATTTCAAAAGTCATTCCTAGTTCTAGTAGGAGGTATTCATCCATCAACAATGACTTTGCATCTTTTGGGAGTTGTCTTTGAATGCCCACTATCAAGGATGTTGATTCTGGTTTCTTTGGGAAAATTTATTTGATAGCATTGATGTTCCATCCTCTATTTCGTTGGGAGAGTAAGAGGAGACTTCTATGGAGGTGGATCCATGTCCCTTCTGAGCACCATATTGTTTCAACACTACTTTATTTGGTCCCATCCCTAGGGTTAGGGTTCCTTTGAACTAATCTATCCTTGCTCTTGTCTCAACAACCAGCCATGGTCTTCCTAACAACTGAGGGGATAAGATATGCCATAAGAGTTTGGCTTCAGCACCAAGTATATCATCTATTAATCTTTGTCCATAGTTGTGTTCTTCATGTATGGAAGGACACCTAAATGATTGCATGAATTGCATGCCTAGATCTTTCATTGTCACATCTGTCATGATGTTCATTGAAAGAACCTCCATCTATCAACACATTTGCAATGAAATAGCCTTCTATCTAGATGCCAATCTTCTCTGGTGTGCCAGGATCCATGAAGGTTTTGGCTATGTCCAATTATTTTATAGGCTCTAGGGCTCTTTTGGGTTTTATAACAATTGCAAGTTTGGCAATCCTTAGAGCACATATTTGTATGAGAATACTATTAAACCTTTTTTTAGCAACTAGGGGAAACCATTAGCAATTGCTAGAATGTCAAGTTAGGATGGAAGGTATCTAGATCCTTGACCAAATTATATTCCTTTATTGGATCTACTAGCTTTTCCAATCAGCCACTAGGTAATGGTGCAATATCCACTTTCATTTTCCTCTTTCTTCAAGCAAGGGTTATATCACTACTTCTTCTATCACGGAAGGCACACCCACCTCTTTTTTCTGTTGGACCTCTAGTGCTACTTCTATAATTGTCTCAGTATTCTTTTGTGGAAGTTGACTACTCTATATTGTACTATTCTATGGCTATATTAGGAGCTTAAACGTCATAGCTTTGGTAGGGGGACCATTCTCTTTTGTAATTGTTGGTTCTCTTTTCTTGGCATGTGTTACTACGGCAACTTCTAGTTCTACCAAATTGGAGGTAGGTTCTCGGGCCTTCTATTGGTTGTCGGTGTTGGCCTTCATAGGGGCTAGACTAGGATAGTCTTTGATGGCAATATAGCCTTCTCCTTTGCATAGACTGCATAAGGTCTTGTAGTCCGTTGACCTTCTAGGGTTTGGATAGTTTGGGGAGATGTGATCCTTCTCTCCACATTGAAGCATTCCATTTCTGATATTTCACTGTAACTTTTGGTAGGAAAGCCCCTTGAACCAAAATTAGGACCAAATGCTTTGGGCTTTGGGCCAATATCTTGGGTTGTCATCTTTGATTCTACTAGGTTGAACCTTGATTCCTCATATTTTTTCCCTTTCATGCATCTCCTTGAGAGAATAGATATCCTTTGTGTGGTTCTTCTTTAAACAATATGAATAAAAGGCTCCCTGGATAGTTGGCTTTATAGTACATTTAGTGGATAAATGTCATGCCTGATGGCACTTTCCACGCCACGTGTTTGATCACATCACATCTATTCCACCTCCTACAGTATTGGATATGCTGACAATATTCACTTTCAGTGTCTATAGTTGTTTTGTAATCACATCCATCATATCTTTATTGATGCTTGCAACTGAATTGGAAAAATAATCCTTCAAATATTCTCCTCATGGAGTACTCATAGTAGGGTTTTTCTCTATAATCAAAACATCAACTAGTTGGGTTGATCCAGAGGGTCCTTTGTTTTGATTCCGATTCCGATCCAAAAGTCAAATAAGTGGAGATAGATATTAGCTTTGGACTATTGCCCTAATTTGGCTCCATGTCATATCACCTAGCCTGATAGCCTTACCATGGTACCATTGTTTCCACCATAGCCATACTTCTCTTATAAGCCTTAGCCTACTAGTCATTGCCTGATTTGCTTGATTGGTTCTAGTAGTATTTCTACCCTCATTCCTTTGCTATTAAATTCACATAGTTTGCCCTATTTGAGTAGAATTTTTCTCTCTTTCTCATTTGATAGATCAGCGATGAGAGCCTGTGCGATTGCTATTTTTATCCATGCTCTATCATCATGATTGTAACAATTATTTTCTCCGATACCATGTGTAAGGCATCTAATTCTTAATTGCTAACAATAATATGTGATAGTCATCCAAGGTCTATCCCAACTACCATTGGCCACACTCCACAGGAATAATTGGACTTTGGTCTCTAATTAGGTGGCCCTAATTCTATCTTACTATGAAGTACTTGGCCTTGACCCACAAGGATCGATCTCTTTTGGCATAAGAAAACTTATTGAACTTGTTGTATTGCATTAAAAGAGTATTGACCAGTAGTTGTACCCTCATCAAGGTGTCTTCCAGATCCGTGGGCCTCTTGGCTTCCAATTTCCCATTGAGAGGTGGATTTAGCAAAACATGCTACTTGCTAACTTGTGGACATGTGGGACGCATACTTTGGTAAAGTACCAAACTGAGAGTAATAGCCTTTAAGAGGGTGCTTGTTGCTTGAGGCTAAAGAACTTATTCATTTTGAGAGTCTAATAAGTACGAGATAGATATTAGCTTTGGACTATTGCCCTGATTTGGCTCCATGTCACAACACTTAGCCTAATAGCCTTACCATGGCACCATTGTTTCCACCATAGCCATACTTCTCTTATAAGCCTTAGCCTAGTGATGGTTTATCGATAGGAGTCCATTTGACCCCCCACTTAATCCCCACAAGGTTTTGTGTTATGAAGCAGCTATATGATCTAGGAGTTGGAAAGTGTGTGACAGTTCCTAGATCTATAGATTTCAACATCATGAAGTCATCCATCCAAACAGATATAGAATATAAGATTGTTTACCCCCTCAAAAGTGGAAAAACCAATTCATTCGTAGTGTGAAGAGGAAATGCTAAACTAGTTTTCTTAAAACCAAAGCTTAAAGCTAAATGAAGCTTTAGGATCTCAAAAGTCACGATTGCTAAAAATGTGGGGGGGAGGGGGGACTTTTTCCCCCCCTCAAATTTATATTTTTTTAAATTATTTTCCTATAGAGCACCATCCTGGACATCATCTTGGCAGCAAGATGCATCAATTATGTGCCTTCCATTGCTTTAAAAATGATTAAAAATGACTCATTCTACAGCAAGATCTGATTTTAGTCTTTTTGTCTCCTCTCTCCTCTTGTGGTTTGTTCTCATGGATCAATGTAAAAGAGAGGGGGATGGGTTGAGATGGACATGTTTTATAGTACGATGGCGTGGGAGTGGAAAGAGACGTGAATCCAGGTTCGACGGATTGTCAGCGGCCATGGAAGAGTGTCAACGAGCCTGCTGCAACGTCATTGTTTGAAATGGTTCATAATGATTATACTTGATTGCCCATACTCTGTTTGATCAGTCATGTTGAAGGAATCATAATAAATCATTCATATAATAATTTTATGCTAAACACGCAAAACTCGAGACTAGGTTGTTTAAGGAAAAATATGTGGTTTTTTGGGTTCTTGGTATGCATTTGCCATTTCCATGGATCGAAACATGCTAAGAAAATCATTTTCCATAAGTTCATTCAGTATTTACCAAAAAATTAGTAATTATTGATAATTTTCTATAAATAAATAGGAAAAAAAAGGAAAAATGGAGAAATTTAGGTTTTTTATATCATAAAAATAAGAAAAAATAACATTTATATTTGTGATCATATGATATAATTGAAGCATGAGGTTTAGCTTCAGTTTAGCCCTATCTCTTTACTAGAGTGAGTTTTTATCACTTTTAATAAAGAAAAATACACAAAAACCACGCCTTACACCTATCAATGCATGCACAACTTTAAATGGTAGGGAGTAGGGGATTGTTGAGTGATGAAGTATATTAAATGATGATTGTTGAGTAGGTTATTTAAACTTAAGGGGTCTAGTAGCCCGAGGAAGCTTGGTACTAGCCCTAAGCAACGAAGCATTATCGAGTAAAAGAAAATCATGAAAAGAATTGTATTCGCACTTTCACATTGTTGATTTTCAATGAATAAATTTTTTTGAGCATGATGGTCATATACACACTTGCATTGATGAACCATATGGTATCATATCCTAGATGCATAGCACTTGTTTGTATGAGTAATGACTGACTCTGAGAGTGTGAGGTATCCCAAGTTGTAGGGCTAGATATTCGGTCCCTTGGGGGTTATTTGGTGAGGTTTATCTATCCTCTCTTGAATAAATTTATGAAAGGAGTGAATTTTGTGTTGAATGTGTTTTATATTCATGGGTGCATCTTGGGGCCAATCCTCGAGTTATAGGAGAGTCATAGTGGAGCTGTGGTGATCAATTGAGGGGTCCTCCCTTTGTGTGTGCTACGTGGTGTATAACACCAGCATGTTTAGGAACTCCCTTTGAGGAGTGGGGAAAAATTTATTCTTTGGACTACAAAATCATACTACAGATGTAAAGTTCTTATATGCTCCTGGCCAAGGAGGCTATGCAGGGTGGTTTTAGGTGAGTAGTAGAGGCCTGGCTAGTGCCTTAGAGCCAATGTTGAGCCCATTTTAGGTCCCGAAAAGTGGTGCATTTGCTAGGAGCCGCTAATAAGTGGTAGTTTCCTAATCTCCGTTAATAGGGACCAGTTTCTTAGTGTATGCCAAAAGGCAATGAGATAGATTCAAAAGACCATCAAGCCAAGCTTTAGAAGCAAGAAAGAGCTAAAGGGGCTAGACAGCGGGTTGAAATTATTAGAAGATATTCTCTGCAAAGGAGCGGTTCAATATCCTTACAAGGGTGGGGTCTTAGTAGCCCTATCTTGACGCATAGTCCATTAGGAGGAGGAAGTTCTAGTACTTCCTCTCTTCCAATTAGTTTGTCCACTTCAAGTGGAGTAATAGTTTAGATAATTCAAACTCCTCTATCGAATCTGGTTGTTACCATGGCACAACCCATTGCAATCCTAGTAGCAAGAATGCCAGACTTGCCAGCCTTAGGATTTCCTCTCCCCATTTTTAATGGGTTAGTAGAGGAGGATGTGGAACTTCATATCAATAAATTCCAAAAGTTAATTTTTAATTGTCGAATTCAAGATGAAGGACACTTGATGATGTTCTTTAATATGACTTTGAAAGGAGGAGCTACAGTATGGTATCACAGCCTAAAAGCTAAAACCATAACTGCAATTGACTTTTGCTTTGCATCCTTTCAAAGAGAGTTTGCCTCTGAAAGGGGAGGTCAATATTGGCTATGTTTCCTCAATGTAACATGTCAAGAACCTCACGAAAATGATCATGGGTATGCCAAGAAACTAAAGTATTTCATAAATTGCAAACCTGTGTTCCTATTCCAGCTCTGCTACTCAATTGCAATAATTTTTGAATGGGTTAAAATTTTAACATCCAAGTGCAGTTGAGTAGAGTTTCTTTTGCCAACATTGATATGACTATTACAAGAGTAGAGGAGGTAGGTAGAATCATGATTGCAAGTGGCTTATATCTCTAAGGAAAACTAGAATTCAAGTCTAGGTGTTGGAAATACTTTGGTGTTGATGAATGGCGATCAAGGGATACCCATGAGTCCTCATAATGGGAGACGAAGCATGATCCAAAATGTGCCCATGTTGCCAGCTCTTCCTAGTTTGTGACCATGTCTATGGCTAGTCAGATGGCTCCACCAAATGTTAGAAGCCAAATGATAAATCCTACCATTGTTCTAGGAAATCAACAACCAATTCCCAATCAAGTGGTCAAGCCAATGGAACGATAGGTAGACGATCGTGGCTATGAGTCAAGTGCCTCGAATGTCCTTGGTGAAGTTAAGGATATGATGAAGCACTATATTGACATGATCAGTGAACAATATAGGTAAATAGCCATTGATGTTAATTTCCCTAGGAAGTAGCAAAATTTGATAGGGAGTCGACACCTTGAAGAGGGTGCCCCCTCAAGATTCAATTGTAAGTGGTGTGGTGGCCAACATTTCCCTAGGAATTGTCCAAATGTTAAATGTGACATATGTGGGAAGTCTAGCCATTTAGGTAGTACATGTTGGAGTAAGATTAGCTCTCTCCAGCAGCAAGGAAGTAAACAACCATGTCTAGTTAATCATTGAGCGCAAGGAAACAATATTTAGCAAGATAAAGGATCGAGGAAAATACTACGAGAGGGAAAGCTATGGTAGAGGAGCTTCCTAATGGCAGTGGAGTTAATCTTATTGAAGCCATTTGTGTCAATGGCACTAAAGCTTCTAACCTACAGGTTATTAGGAGAGGTCAAAAGGTAAAGAAGATCATAAAGACAAGGTAAAACCTATCGATGGAAACCCTAAGCAAGCTTATAAGAGGACATAAGTTCTTAATCCCGATATGGAAGGCGGACCTCTAAAGGTCGTAGATGGTAAAGCCGACCCCAAGAAGGATAACGAGTTGCCACAAAGAAGAAGGAAAAATCCAAGAAAGAGGCATCAAAGCCAATCCAAATACCAAAGGAGAGAATGGTCTAGTGAGAAAAGTGAGCTTGTGCTAGCTATCATGAATTTGATTTAGCGAGTTCTCTTTGCAAAGTTAAGCCATATGTAAACCTCCTACAGTTTACAAAGTTGTCTCCAAGAGTGCGTAAAAATTTTGAGAAGATTCTTTGCACTGGGTATATTGTTGAGCCCTTGGGAATAGCGCAAGTAGGTGACGATTGGTTTGAACATGCTGAAAAGCATTGTCCAAGGGTAGGAGCATATGTTGATGGAATATTAGTGGACCATGCTATTGTGGACACAAGATCCTCTGTCAACATTATGAGTTAAAAATTGATAGAGAGGTTGGGATTAAAGATAAAAAAAGAGGCCTCCACTATTATCCAAATGCCTGATGATAGTTTAAGACAACATGAAGGTTGCATTACTAACGTCCATGTGACCGTTGCCAATGTGGAATGCATTTTGAACTTTAGGGTCATTAGGTTTTTAGGGTGACCTAGCTATCACGTATTGCTAGGTAATAGGCCATGGATCTTACAAGCAAACTATCAGGCTAATATACCTATTGTGCTAGTGGTTAGTTGATCTTTGGCAGAGGTGCTAGACATATAGTAGTAGATGCATATCTTGAATCTCCTTAAAGTGAGAGAGTTTCTTTATCCTAACCAGAGTTAGACACATTAGATGCTCCATCTTCTAGTGATTTGTTGTGCAGTGACAAATCCAATGCAGAGGATATCTATCAAGTAACTTTGAATGAGCCAATAGAGGCTTAGGAGAGGATAAGGGATGCAGACATAATTGAGTTAGACCTTGGCATGCTGAATAATTCATGACCAATCAAACTAGAATCCAGGCTCTATTTGGAAGAAAGGAAGGACTATGTGTCCTTGATTTAGGAATTCTGTGAATCTTTGCTTGCAGTTATGATGAGCTGAGAGGCATTCCTCCTGGCTTGGCTATTCATATGATTCCTCTAAAGGAAGGTGGTCGCCCTGTACATCAAAAATTAAGGCATATGCCTTTTGAATTAAGGAATGGGATATTCAATGAATTAATAGAACTACGAAAAGCTAGGTAGATATTTCTGGTTCAACACACAAAATGGTGTTCACCGATTGTTATCAGGAAGAAGAACAATCAGATTCGACTTTCTATAGATTTCAAAGAGCTTAATATGTAGATGGTTAAGGATTACTATCCATTGCCATTCATTGATCAAATTATGGATAATTAGTGAGTAGGGAAATCTATTTGCTTATGGATTGTTTTGTTGGATATAACCAGATGGTTATTGCAGAGGAAAACAAGCTGAAAATGATGTTTATCACTGTCTTTGGTGTTTTTGTGTACCATGTGATGGCCTTTGGTCTTTGCAATGTGCCTAGTTCTTGGCAACAAACAACTGATAAGACTTTTGGTGATATCTCCCCAAAGGAGTTAAAAGTCTTCATTGATGATCTGGGAGCAGCCACCACAAGGGAAAGACAACTAATTATTCTAAGGAAATGTTTTGAGCAGTGTAGATAATTTTGCATTGCTCTTAATCCATAGAAGTGTGTCTTTGGGGTGCCCTATGGGTTATTCTTGGGCCATGTGGTTAGATCAGCTGGTATTGTGACCCTGAAAAGATAAAGGTTATAGTTTCTATGAGCCCACTATAGACTCCAAAAGAGGTACACATCTTTCTATCAAATCAGTGGGATATTATCAGAGACTTATCAATGCACTGGTAGAAAGAGCATTGCCATTGTGACGAACCCTCTATCTTTTAATTGTTTGTTTGAGTGGAATGAAGCTTGTCGAGTAACTTTTGAGGATGTGAAATAGGAACTAGCAATAGCACCCAAAAAAGTTGAAGTTTTCTATATATTTTTAGTAGCGACAATGCATAGTATCAGCTCTATTTAGCCCAAATTTGGGAGGATAAATGGTATCATCCAATTGCCTTTGTTAGTAGGAAATTGGGGATATCTGAAGTCAACTATACGTACATGGAGAAATTGTGCCTTGGAATGGTATTTGCAATGAAGAAATTTAGGCATTATATTCTTTATGAGAAGGTAGTATTTTTCACGATGAAAGAGGAAGGACTTAGACTATTGCTGAATAAGTTGCAGCTGCTTGACTATTTAGCAAAGTGGTTAATCACTTTGCAGGAGTTCGATTATGAGATTGTAAGCTCAAGTTTCATGCATGCCTGACATGACAGTTGTGTGTCTAGCTATCTCTAGTATGTGTGCATCACCAAATAAGTCAGGTTATGACTTATATGGAGTTATTAGAGTAGTATAGTTTTGAACTGCTTAGAAAAATAGATGTAGTGGTTCATGTTGAGACTATCTGAGAACTGCTAGCTCTGTGTCATCTTACCTCTCTCTCATTCTCAAAACATGGTATCAGAGCATGGTTTTGGCTAAGATTAGACATGATTGGAGCTAAATAGGGATTGCAATCAATGGCAAATCATAACAAGTAAGGAAGACCAACTAGTTGAGTGTTGGCTAGTTAGGCATCAACTAGAGCAAACATGTATGCTACTAGTATTTTAGATCAATGTTAGTGTGGACAGCAATGTGATTAGCCAATATTAGCATGGAAAGTAGCGTGAGTAGCCTGGATAAGCATGGATTGTAGATAGTGCACTTGGTTCCTTGGTTCACAACATGGACTGATTGCAGAGATTGCACCTCATTCTCTCCTGCTTGCCAATTGGATAGCAAACTAAGCTATGGTAATGGTTGATTGCATCATTTAGGATGGTACCTCTATATTGAGGCATTTTGAAGAGGAGCTAATGGCAGAAGATAGAGCATTTGAGTGTGCTTGTTGAAGTCAGGGTCAAGCAAGGGCAGATTTGTGTTTCTTGGGCTGATTTTTCACCTGGTTCAGAAGTGTTCTAGATCTACAATTTATGGGTTGTTTGATTCTTGGTGAATGGTGAAAGTATAATGCTTGTCAAGCAAACAATGCTTGAGTGGTATGCCACTTGCATTGACCAAGGTCATGGACTGAATGCATATGTTTTTAGAACTCAATTTGAATTAGAGTATGAATGGTACTATGCCCTAGGAGCATAGGGAACTAATTCATGGAGTTCTTGTGCATGAGATTGAGAGGCCATGTCTTTTACTGGAATGCTAAGTTAGTGATCAACCTGTGAGCTACAACAATATGCTTTCTTGATGTTTATGAATCATCCCGAGGCCTGAATATCGTCTGAGAATATTTTGGTTGCATAATCCTGGAGGTAGTACTTGTGTTGTCTCCATTGTATGGGTAGCATTATTGTTAATAAATTGAGCTTCTCTTGGTCTACGTTGGATACATGTATCAGTAGTTGGTTGGCATCATTATAAGCGTGTTAGAACTTGGTGACCAAAATTTAGTAGAGTGATGACATGATCAGAGTTTGCTCTTATGTATGACTAAAAGGTCCAGCCATATTGAGTGTTAGAACTTGGACAGTGAGCAAAATGTTGGCATTGAACTTGTCATGCAACTTATGTGGTGGAATACTTGGGCAAACAAATTGGAGGAATAGTGGCATGTCATATGCTGTAAGGAAGTCTTGAAAAGTTGTTTATCACTGACAATAACTCATTGAAACATGACTTGATGCTCATACATGCTTGGGTGTTTCTATATGATTATGTTTTGCTATTTGAGTTGTTATGAGTACAAACTATGAGCTAAGTTTTGTTGAATACTGCAATTTCTTGCATTTTAGATTGCTAAACGTTATTTTCTTAATGAATATGAGAAGCTTGTGTTAATATTATGACTATAATGCTTAAGTGTTGATGCTCGATTAAGAGTATACATGTTGGAACATATTTGGACAAGTTTGGAAGTTGAGATAATGTGCATACTGTAGTGAATTTATTACTAAAAATAGGACTAAAATTTTCCTAAATATACACTGAATAGAATAAATGTTTTGAGGAAAGTGTATCTTGGCTTGCAAGGTGTTAGGTAGTAATAGGTTATTATTGCAGTGAACATGTTGAACTCTTGAGATGGAAAATGCAGAGAGAACTGATAATATAACTCAAATAGGGGGAGACAAACTTGATAAAAACAATTATGCTATTTGGAAGTTTTGGATGGAGAACTTCTTGATTGGAATGTGTTATTGGGATTTAGTTACTGGTGCTGAGGCTGAACCCAAACTTCTTGATAGAAATCCTATAGCTGAATAGTGTAACGTGTCCCCTTGTCCACTTGTAGAACACGTCTTAGCAGCCCATCGGAAGAGAGTCCAGAAAGCGCCACCTGCCACTCACAAGGAATGTCACGGGGTTTGCGATCAAGGTCTTCCCGAGTCTACCACGAAGTGGAAGCATCTAGCCGTTCCCCACTTAGGATCGACTTGAATCACGGTTTTCTAAATAGTCAAGTTTCTAGGAAGTAGCTAGCGTTGAGCCCCGGATGAACCACTTTGCGTAGAACATCAGGGTCGAAGCAGATATATACTGCACTTAGTTCAAGGAGAATGGGAAACGAGAGGGGTGCGAAGCTCGACCTCTTTGCCCATAAGGCATAGTCCCATCCGTTCCCCTAAAATAGCATAAATCGGGACTCTAACTTTATTGATTCTAGGTCATTGTTACCTCGTTGTCAAATCCTTTAAGAAAAGTTCCCGGCCAACCAGGACCACCCTTTTGTAGGACGGACCCAGAGTCACGTCCACCGCACTTTCCTTGGGTTGATTTAGTTATCTAATTACCTACCACATTTAGTTTGACAAGCAAAAACAGCTTCCTTAATTAACCAATTAAACACTGGTTCCTTCACGTAACTTAAGCACAGACACAGAAAAACAATGTCAAGCAGGTTCCTTTTTCAACATTTGATCTTTATTTATCATAGTCTTTGAAATACATCAAATAACCAGCCCGAAGACTATCCCAGCAATCCTCAGGGATCGCTATTCCAAGTTCCGCCCCTGTTGACTAGTATGGGGGCCTCGAGATCCCATCTCGAGCCACGTTGGCCTCTTGTGCAGGATCCGAAGGCAAGGAATTTACGGCCAGAGCCTCCCCTAGCACCCAAGTGTCCTCCTGCTCCAAGTAGCACCCACGGAGAGACCTCTCACAGGGGTTCAGTCCATGTACCCGGCGCGGCTAACAACCCCCTTGGATAGGGTCAGGCAGACAGTCGGAGGTAACTAGAACTGCCTCTCCCTCCAGGCTATTTAACCTGAAGCATTAGATGCTTTCCCTGAAATTAGTTTCTTGAGCAAAGAAGTTCAAACAGTACACCTAAGTATACAATCACGAGCATTCTAGTGGTCGTTCGTGGCCAACTGCTAAGGTGTGATTCCTTCTCCCTGAATACTTCCAGCATTCGATCTTGGATCAATCGTGACTTGGCAAGATCCCAAGGGTTTTGTAAGCTGAGTTGCTTGTTTACCCTTTTTCCTTGGGTTAGGGTTTATACCCTGTTGACCCAAATTGTGACTACTTTAGGTTTCCTTATATTATGGTCAATAAATCTTGGACAATCTCGTTGCCCTAACTTGGTTGGTCAATTGCATTCTTGGCAATTCATTACTATCCTGGCTTGACAAATCAGTCTTCAAGGAAGAGTATTGAAGCGGGACGACTACTCAATTCCTAGGAAATTTGACTTGTAATTAGAACTCGCCAAACTCGGTCTAAGGTGCAGCAATACTATTTTGTGATTTAGACGCAAGGGCATATGACGTTGCAGCTTGTTGCACAAGATAGGTGTCAATACCTAACTTGTGGGATTATATCTCCCATAATACGGTATTTCTTGATCGCAGATATAGGGTTTGGGAGTCGTATTGACCCCAATCCAAAACCCTAACCCTACTAGGCTTGATAAATGTTTTGGCCCTAGGGTCCCTAAATTCCTTGCGGAGGTCTAGCATTTGGTCAACTAATCCTTAGGTTGAGAACCCTAGATCATTCTTGCATGGGCGATTAGATAATCCTAACATTTTGAGAATGTGGGTAGGACCTTTAAGATAAAAAATATTAAATCAGCATCCTAAGTGCGATACTAGGCAGAATTTTAATATAACTTAACCTAACCCAGCACATTGAGGTGTTCGTCATACACTAGCTATTCATGCCTTTATGAATCTCATGTGAGTTACACAATTACATGCATTTTAACTAATTGATCTAGTTTTCTTACGATTAAAGGTGATCCTTCCCTTAGAGATGCAAATACTTTCTTCTAAACTTGCAAGTACTTTCCCTAAAAGATGTAAGTAACTACAAGATGTATGAGATGTATCACTCCATGTGAATATGCGATTTCAAGACCATAGACCTTTTGCCTTTATGCAACTATAGGATCTATCATGATCTTTCTTTTCCTTGCCCTATGCGATATTGATTGACATTCAAAGCTAATTCTTATAAACCCTTTGTTGATGCATCGAATTCAAAGATTTAGTATTTTAATGAAGATGCATCCTTTCCCACTTTCAAACTTTGATAAAAGAACCTGATGCATGGATGCATCATTCTTTCATGACCAGATGCCAATGAATACATCATTGATTTAATCCTTCTTTTTCGCTTTATCTCCCTAAAATGTAGCTATCATTGCATGCGAATTGCATAAAATATGTTTTATTGTCAAAGTTCATAAATCTTTTCCTTTCATTGCAACTATTTAGACATCATTTAATGACCATCTACAATTATCTTATACATGAGACACAACCAGGAATTTATTACATAAGTGCGTTATGTGTTATATGCCCTATCCTTTGTGTGATGCAACGAGGACACGGTCTTAGCACAATTTCATCTTTTAACTTATACATCCTACATTCAAAAATGCGACTACCCTTGACCATGGAAGTGCAAGCAAATGCAAGTACTCGTCGTGCAACTACACTTTGTAAATCGAGCGAGTATATGAATTTTCCAATGCATTTAAGTTTCCTATGTGAATTAAGACATGCTTTGTGCATCCCTTCCATGTGGGAATATTTTTCGAAACCTGGGCATTCAGAATCGGGGCATTGTCCACTCTCGCACTTTGGGTGGAAGCTCCCGCATGCGCTCCTCTTGACTTTTTCTTAGGAGCCATTGACGAAGTAAACTTTGACTCAACGAACTCTCCCTTAGCTCCCTTACGAGCTTCAAGGTTACTACTACCTGAGATCTCCTTCCCTGTGCAGGAAACGGGCCTTGCAAGACACGCTAAAAAAAACCGGGAGGCATGAGTGAACTTGGCCTAGAGAAGCTTCAATAGAAGCTTCTCAAGCTTTTGGATGAATAGGGAGATGACGTGTGTTGGTGAGGATGATGAAGATGACAATGAGGGTGATGATGATGATGATGATGATGATGGCGGTGAAGATGTTGATGGCGGCGGTAGCCTGGCAGTGCAGGCAGTGTGGCAGCGGCAGCAAGACAATGGCGGGCAGCTCCACGATGCCCCTCCCAAGCTTATGAGGGGGGTTTATATGGGGTGAAGGGGGGGGGGGGGGGTGGCCACACAAGTGGCAGGTTGCATGCCCTCCTCCCCATGCCCCTCCACACTCCAACACATACTCCCTCTTTCTCTCCCCGCCATGCGACGGGTGAAGGAGAGGGAGTTATTAAAAAAAATTACAAATAATTCATTATCCCTTGTCTCCCTTGAAGGGGAGTTCCCGTGGTGGACTACGGTTTTGAGCCACGGTTTCCTATGCACAACGCGGGGGTGGGTGTTTGTTAGTACACGAGGATGGAGCACTTAGCCCAAAGTTTTTTTCTTGCGGGAGATTACTTTGAATTGCTTTTGCGCAGGGTCTAGGTCCTTTAATATTTCGTTGTAGAAATATTACAAATAGAAACATGCACATTGAGCATCGATGGAAAGAGGTTGCAACAAGTGTTGCATTGGCTGTCCTTGTGCATCTCTCATGCAATGGTCATGCAGATAATGAACTATAAGTACCAAAAGATGCTTGGAATATTTTGATGTGGTATTATGGCACAACCACTAGTGCTTGCAAAATCTAGCTAAAGCAGAAGTTCAACAATATGGATCAGAAATGTTGATGTATACAGGACTATGTGATTGAAATTATGACCATTATAGATCAACTAGCACTAGTCAGAGCTGACATTGATGATGAGGATTTAGCGGCAATTACTCTAAATGGTTTGGGACCTGAGTACAAATCATTTGATGCCCATGTATCCGTGTGGGCTGAAATGCCAGACTTTAATGATCTTGTGACATTGCTGGTCCATAAAGAAGTCAAATTGGGGTTAACTACAAGATTAAGTAACTCTAAAGGAAAATATGTTGTGCTCTATTCTAATCAACAAGGTTGTAGCAGTGGAGGAAGAGGGTTTTCTCGTGGATGAGGAACACAAGAGCATGTATCTCACAGTAGTAATGCCCTACAAGGTCAGCAAGCAAGAGTTGATGGTCATTCTAGAGCCGGGGGGAGATCCAACCCTAGGGGCAAAGGATCCTGGTAGTCATAGCATTCTCATGACAATCCAAACAAAGATAAGGATTGTCACTACTGTGGCAAGTATGGCCACATTGCTGAAGAGTGTTGAAAAATGCAAGCTAACCAAAAAGGCAAACAACAAGGACATTATATATCATCAAGTCATATAGAGGATGCTTCCATTGATAGATTGTTTGCTATGATATATGTTCAAAACTGTGCACCTAAGGATGCTAAAACAGATAATGTTTGGTACATTGATTCTAGAGCTTCAAATCACATGACACCTCCTGGTGATTGGTTTACAAATATGGTTCTTGAAAATAATGGATATGTGTGTATAGGGGATGATACTAAGCACACCATTGAGAATAAGGGTGTAGGACCCTTGGTCATACATGATGGGCAGAAGAAACGTTTGCATGATGTATTGCATGTGCCCTCCATTACAAAAAACTTGTTGGTCAAATGAGTGAACAGAATTTGCAAGTTTGATTTAATAAACATGGATGCTTCATAGAAGAGTCTGATAATGGATGTAAGCTCATTTCTCGAGATCACAAACATGGTAGAATGTTCACATTGGATGCAACATTATCTCAGCTAGAATTAGTCATGTTTACACAAGGCCAAGGCACCGTTAGAGATTTGGAAATATGGCACAAAAGGGTTGGTCATATAAATATTCAGTGGCTGCAAACTATACAAAGAAAGTAGCTTGTGACAAGTTTACCAAAGTTTGCATACAGTGAGATCGATCATGTCTATGATGCATACCAATTTGGCAAACAATCTCACTTTCCATTTGTAAAGCATGTTTAGAACAATATGAGACCGTTACAGTGATACATTTGATGTATGGAGACTAGCCCATAATGCTTGTCTAGGAGGATTTAAACATTATGTGACTTTTATAGATGATTTTAGTCAGTATACCTGGGTATATATTCTGAAACACAAGGACAAAGTGTTTGCTGTTTTTGAAGAGTTCAAGAGGAAAGTTGAGAAGGAACTTGACTGCTACATCTCATGCTTGAGATTTGAGAGTGGTGGGAAATATGTATCTAACGAAATTGACAGATACTTAGCTATAAATGGCATTCGTATAGGCAACTCACATCTAGTTACACCCCACAGTAGAATAGTGTGGCTGAAAGAAAAAACAAAGTGCTTATGGAGATTGCTCATGTGATGTTAAATGAAAAAAACATGCCACTGTACTATTGGATTGAGGCTCTTATGACAGCCATGTATGTATTGAATCAAATCCCCACTATAGGTATACATGACATGACTCCATACTAGAAACTCTATGAGCACAAGCCTGACATAAGTCACAAGATTTTTTGGCTGTATTGCCTATGTTCATGTCCCTGATGAGAAATGTAAGAAATTGGATCCTAAAGCACACATGTGTGTTTATTGGTTATGCACACGAGAGGAAAGCATATAAATGTTATGATCCATCTACTAGGAGAGATAGTTTTCAACATAGATGTCATATTTGACGAAATGGATTCATGATATGCATCATCTGCTATCGTGCCTGCTGCTGATATGCCTTCAGACACTAGTTCTCCTATTATTTTGTAGAAGAATGCTTCTCTCTTTGGGCCTATGGGTGGTGGATCCTCTATTGTATCTCCGTGGATGGGTAGACTAAGAAGTTCTGCATCACCATCCACTGATATCACTATGTTAGTGAGGGGGAGAAATGAGGTAGAATGAAGAGAAAAAGAAAAAGTTATTGATGATATTTATGGCATGATGATTTTTGGTTATGATGGGGCTGACAGTCTTGATAGTGAACTTGGTATTCCATTTGTCTTTACACCTAGTGCTCAACAGAGTAGGTATGTACTGCCTCATGAAAGAGGGGAATCAAGCAGTGCATCGCAATTGAGATGCTCACAGAGGGCTAGATACCCAATGGATAGATTGACGTAGAATGCATATTCTGCAAAACATTATGCATATATAACAAAGGTTATGGAGTATAAAGAACCTCCTATGTTTGCTAAGGCAGTAGTGGATAAGAATTGGTATAGAGCCATGAATGAAGAAATGGCTACATTGACTAAAATTAAAACTTGGGATCTTGTTTTATTACGTGATGGTAAGAAGACCATAGGCCACAAATGGGTGTATAAAATCAAATGAAAGTCTGATGGTAGCATAGAGAGATATAAAGCTAGGTTGGTTGCAAAAGGGTATGCTCAACTTTCAACTGTGGCCAAGATGGCAACCATTAGAATTGTGATTGCTTTGGCTGCAGCAAAGGGTTGGAAATTGCACCAGATGGATGTAAAGAATGTATTCTTGAATGGTGACCTAGAAGAGGATGTATTCATAGATCAACCTGAAGAATATGTACACCCACAATTTCCTCATTATGTCTGCAAGCTAAAGAAAGCCTTGTATGGGCTGAAACAAGCACCAAGAGCTTGGCATGCAGAAATTAGCGGTTACTTTCCAAGTCTTGGTTTTATGGTTGGAAGGGCTTATCACAGTGTTTTTGCTAAAAAGATAGATAGAGGATTGGTTGTTGTAGTAATCTATGTGGATGATCTATTATAGGTGATGATGACATTGGAATACAGAATGTGATGAGTATGCTAAAATCTGAATTTGAGATGAAAGATCTGGGTGAGTTGAAATTTTTCTTGGGCATTGAAGTAATAAATTCAGCCAATGGATTGTGGCTAATGTAGAAACATTATGCCTTGGAAATGCTAAAAAAATATGGGATGACAAAGTTAAACCACTTAATACACAATTGGATCAAAATACCAAATTGGACATAGATATTGAAACCGAGATTGTAGACGTCACTATGTATAGGTAGATGATCAAAAGTTTGATTTACTTGACTATCACTAGGTTTGATCTAAGTTATGTAGTTGGGATTATAAGTCAGTTTATGCAAAAGCGCAGGAAACCACATCTTGATGCTGTAAGGAGGATTATGTGTTATGTCAAGGAAACTGTAGACCATTGGTTGTTTTATGAGAAACATAAGGCCCTAAAGCTCACTTGTTATAGATATGAGGACTGGGCAGGATGTCCTTATGATCGCAGGTCTAGTAGTGGCTATGCACTGAGTATTGGCAGTGGGATGATGAGTTGGAGTAGTAAGAAGCAACGGACTGTTGCACTGTCAAGTACTAAAGCGAAATACAGAGGTGCAACTTTGGCTGTATGTAAGATTTCTTGGTTTGCTGAAATTGATGGCTGATTTAGATATGCATGTAGAGGCTCCAATGACACTATACTGTGATAACACCAGTAGTATACTGCTTGCAACAAACCGTATTTATCATGCCAGAATGAAACATATAGAGGTACACTATCATTTCATTCGTGAGATGGTACTTGTAGGAAATGTGGAACTCCTATAGTTGAAGACAAATTAGCAAGTAGCAAATATTTTTGCCAAGTCCTTAGGTAAAGATAAGTTCACTCACTTTAAATAGCTTCTTAGTGTACAACTATTGTGTGTGACAAGTTGTATGTATGCCTGACATGACAAAACTGTCTCTAACATGCATGCATCACCAAATAAGCTGGGTTATGTAATATTCCTACAACAAAATATTATAAGGCCCTAGATCCCGTGCAAAAGCAATTCGAAGAAATCTCCCACAACCAAAAAACTTTGGCCTAAGTGCTCCATCCTCGTGTAACTACAATATCATCCCCCGCGTTGTGCATAAGGAACCGTGGCTCACAAAAATGCAAACCACCATAGGAACTCCCCCCCAAGAAAAAGGATAATGAATAATTGCAAGTTTCTTTTACAAACTCCCTCTCCTTCACCCGTTGCATGGCGGGGAGAGAGAGTGTGTGTGGAGTTTATGGAGGGACATGCGACTGCCACATGTATGGCCACACCCCCCGGACCTCCACCTTATATGAACCCCCCTCCCAAACTTCAAAGGGGGGGTTTGTTTGAGCCTGCTGCCACGCCGTCAGCTACCGCCACGCCATCAAAACTACCGCCAGGCTGCCCACACCGTCAGGCTACTACCGCTGCCATCATCATCGTCCTCATCATCCTCATTCAATTCATCATCATCATCCTCACCATCATCACCCATTTCCTCATCATCATCATTCATGACATCTCTGTCAGTCAGAAGCTTCTATTGAAGCTCCTCTAGACCAAGTTCACCCGTGACTTTCGGGATTCGTAGATCATGTCCTACAAGGCCAATTTCCTGTGCTGTGAAGGAGATCTCGGGCAGTAGTAATTTCAAAACTCGTAAGGGAGCCAAGGGAGAGTTTGTTGAGTCGATATTAATTTCGTCAATGGCTCCTAAGCAAAAATCAAGAGGAGCACAGGCGGGAGCTTCCACCCAAAGCACGAGAGTGGACAACGCCCCAATATTAAATACCCAGGTTCCGAAAATATGTTTGCATGGAAAGGATGCATAAAGCATGTTTTAATTCACATAGAAAAACTTAAATGCATTAGAAGATTTATATATTTTGCTCAGTTGCATGACGAGGTACTTGTAATGCTTGCACTTCTGTGGTCAAGGGTAGTCACATTTTGAACATATGATACACGAATTAAAAGGATGCACTTGTGCAAAGACGTTCTTGTTGCATCGCACATATAGGTTAAATGCATTTTTGAGATGTTCTTACGTATTTGGAGGTTTATATTGTTGGAAAGGAAGGGGCATATAGCACTTGATGCACTTATGTATTAAATTCCTTGCTGTGATCGTATATAAGATAGTAACAATTTGGGGTCAACAGGGTATAAACCCTAACCCAAGGAAAAAGGGTAAACAAGCAACCCAACTTGCTAAACCTTTGGGATCTTGTCAAGTTGCGAATGATCTATACGAACGACCACTGGAATGCTTGTGATTGTACACTTAGGTACATTGTTTGTACTTCTTTGCTCAAGGAACTAATTCAGGAAAAACAACTAATGTTTCAGGTTAAAAGCTTGGAAGGAAAGGCAGTTCTAGTTACCTCCGACTATCTGTCTGACCCTATCCAAGGGGGTTGTTAGTCACATCGAGTACGTGAACCGAACCCGCTGTGAGAGGTCTCTCCGTGGGTGCTGCTTGGAGCAGGAGGACGCTTGGGTGCCAAGGGAGGCTCTGGCCATAAATTCCTTGCCTCTGGATTCTGCACAAGAGGCTGACGTGACTCGAGATGGGATCTTGAGGCTCGTCTAGTCAACGGAGAGTAGTGATCCCTGAGGATTATTGGGATAGCCTTTGGACATGATATTTGATGTATTCTAAAGACTATGATAAATAAAGATCAAATATTGAAAAAGGAACTTGCTTGACACTGTTTTTCTATGTCAGTGCGCCTAAGTTACGTGAAGGAACCAATGTTTAATTGATTAATTAAGGAAGCTATTTTTGCATGTCAAACTTAATGTGGTAGGTAATTAGATAACTAAGCAACTCGAGGAAAGTGCGGTGGACGTGACTCTGGGTCCATCCTATGAAAGGGTGGTCTCGATTAGCCGGGAGCTTTTCTCGAAGGAATTGATAGCGAAGTAGCGATGACCTAGAATCAATAGAGTTAGAGTCCTGATTTATACTGTTTTAGGGGAACGGAATGGGACTATGCCTTACGGGCAGAGAGGTCGAGCTTCTCATCCCTCTCGTTTCCCATTCTCCTTGAACTAAGTGTAGTATAAATCCGCTTGGACCCTGATGTTTTTGCACAACGTCTGGGGCTCGATGCTAGCTACTTCCTAGAAACTTGACTATTAGGAAAACCCTGATTCAAGTCGGTCCTAAGTGGGAATGGCTAGATGCTTTCGTTTCGTGGCAGATTCGGGAAGACCTTGATCGCAAACCCCGTGACATTCCTTATGAGCATCGGGCGACACTGTCTAGACTCTCTTCCCAATGGGCTACTAAGTCGTGTCCTACAAGTGGACAGGGGGACACGTTACAGTTGGTATCAAAGCGAACCAAGGGGATCTAATATTTACAAGGAAACTTAATGAGGGAAAGTAGAGCAATGTTGTCGTTAAGAATATTTCCTTACTTACTTATGGATGCTGGGCTGCAGAGTCGCGAAGCATGGAAGAAATTCTTGGTGTTCCATGTTATGTTTATGACTGCAATATGTACTTTGGATTATCGATGGAGGCTAGGCATGATGAATATCCTAGACCGCAATCTACAATTCTTCACCCGTGTACATGGAACGGAGATAGATGGGTGAATCAAGAATATATTACATAGTAGCCCACCGACTTGCGTACCTTCAGACCAACTTGAAGAGAATCAAGTGGATGGAGGATTTAAAGATCATGAAGCTATTCATCTTTGTCAAGGCTCACGTAAACGCAACCCTGCATGTCGGCGGTCGGAAAGTCAAGCATAACAAGTATGTGTACGAAGAAGTGACTCAAGTGATCCCTGTTGACAGAATCAAGGTGCTGGGATGTTATGAGAAGAATGGGTATCAAAGGAAGGGATACCCCAAGCTTCCTATGACCTATCGATTCTTGAAAATCCACGACCCCTCTCCATATTATTACTTAGTCCCCATAGCCGAATGTAACACAATCCTATTTTCCCCAAACTAATGTGCCAATCAGCTTGTTCTACATCCCCAAAATAAATATACTCAAAAGGGCTATGCCCTCATGAATGAATAAAGATTTTTATCACTGTTGTCATGGCTGTAAGTGTTGGTAAAGGAGTTGAGTGATTAGGTCACTTGGCTAAAATCTGTATTGGGCATATTAATGTAATATGAGAAAGGTTTGGTAAGTTTTTAACATAAGGAATCTTATTGCTTAGGCGCAACCCCAAGTATAGATTCCTAGTCCGACCCCTACACTAAGTACACTTGTAATTTAAGAGAAGAAGTTCCTCCTCAAACAAATCAAGCCACCTGAATTCGATGGTTGGTAAGGGAAGGAATATTCAAACTGATGCCGAGGTCTGGATCGAGTCATGGAGGATTATTTCAAGGCAGCAGGAAAACTGCACCCGCTAACCAAGCTATGCTCGCCAAACTGAAGCTTACCAGTGAAGCAAGACTTTGGTGGAAACAAGGGTGCAAAGACCAAGGGATCTCGGAAGGGACTGTCACTTGGGAGAAGCTAAAAAAAGGTGTGCAAGGGAGGTACCTGCCACCTGCCTACCGCACAACAGAAGATGAACGAGTTTTATGAATTGAAGCAGCTTGGACTATCCCTGGATGCATATTATTCAAAGTTCATCTATCTCTTAAAGTACATGCCACAAATGGATATGACACAACAGGTGTCAAAGTTTTGCGCTGGGATAAATCCATCCATAAACACGTGCTTGGAATCAATGCGCCCAACGGACCTACAAGACGCACTCATTCGAGCTGCACCGATAATACAGGAGGTGTAGACCAAGACAAGGAATAACAAGACTTGGTCTTACAAGGAACAAAACAAGGGAACGTATAGGTCTCAGGATAAGAGAGCACATGGCCAAAATCAGGGACAAAGGAAGAAAGCTAGGACCAACGCTGTCAACAACTTCGTTCCTACACAAGGTAATGGCCGCAATCTCTGTTGCTTCCATTGCAACGAGCTTGGACACTTCAAAAGGCAGTGTCCCAAGCTTAGTAGAGGACAATGCCAGGGGCCATTCCAAGGAGCTGTCCATGGCCAAGGGGCCACCGTCATGGCCAGAGGGAGAACCTCCAGTGTTGCCAACAAGGAGCTGGGTGATGAAGAAGATCCATCTATGGAAGTTGACATTGAGAGGGCAAGGATTCATGCCGCTCTTCATAAGAAAGGCCCGAATCGCCAATTCTCGGTGATTCCAGATTATCAAGGTAAAAGCTTTAAAACCTTGATTGATTGTGGAAGTACACATTCCTTCATTTCACGCAAAAAGATTAGGAATAGCTACAATAGATGCACCTACCTTACTTGTGGAATTAGCAAATGGTCGAGAGGTCTCTTGTACTAGGCAAATTGCTAAGGTGAAATTCCTACTCGACTTCAGTCAGATTTAGGATAATGAACCTAGGTGTCCACGAATGTTTGCTCGGAATGGATTGCCTAATACCTAATGATGTCCACATTCACTATGGAAAGGGCCAAGTCTCCTTTCGAAATTCTGAAGGGGAACTAGTTACAACTCAAGGAGAGGCTGGTAAGGCAAAAATTCAGCTAGCAAAAGCAACACGAATAATAAAAGGAGTTAGGAAGGGCCTACCTGTCTATTTGATTAAACTAAATAAGCTAGATCAGAATCAAGAGTCTAGGGAAGAACCTTCATGGTTAAAGGAATACAAAGACGTATTTCTTGAAGAGCTGACAGAACTTCCTCCTCAAAGGGAAGTCGATCATGAAATCAAGCTGGCCCCAGGAGCTGCACCACTCCGCAAAGACACCATATAGGATGTCCATCCCAGAAGTGATTGAGCTGAAGGAGCAACTCAAGCAACTGTTAGACCAAGGCTACATCTGTCCTAGAAGCTCGCCATGGGGAGCTCCAGTGCTGTTCCAGAAGAAGAAAGATGGAACACTTCAGCTATTCATTGACTACAGAGGGTTGAATCGATCGACCATTAAAAACAAATACCCTATTCCAAGAATAAATGAACTTCTTGAGCGTCTTCAAGGTGTGAAGATCTTCTCTAAGATAGATCTCAGGTGTGTATATTACCAGATAAGGATCAAGGAGGAAGATATCTCGAAGACCACATTCAGCACAAGGTATGGACACTTTGAATTCCTAGTCATGTCATTCGGGTTGACAAATGCTCCTACTACCTTCAACAGATTAATGCAGGATATTTTTAGGCCCTATCTTGATGACTTCGTACTCATCTTCTTTGACGATACCCTAGTCTACTCCAAGCAGGAAAAAGATCATGAACCCCAGCTTTGCATTGTTCTTGAAACAATGAGAGGACACAAGCAGAAGAAGTGTGCATTTTTCAAGCGATAGATTGAATATCTGGGATTCATTGTATCAGCGAAAGGAATTTCAGTGGATCCGGCCAAGGTCAGAGATGTTTGGGAATCGCCAACACCAACATCTCTCAAAGAAATACGTAGTTTTCTTGGATTGACAAGATGGTACAGGGTCTTTATCAAAAACTATGCTTTGATTGTAGCGCCTCTGACTGATCTACTAAAGAAGCAAGTAGCAATTGTATGGTCACCTACTGAACAGACCAGCTTTGACAAACTAAAGCAAAGCTTGGTATCCACACCCATCCTGAAACTTCTTGATCTTAGTAAGGAGTTTGAAGTGATAACTGATGCTAGCGCACTTGCCTTAGGATGTGTGCTTATACAAGAAGGTCATCCCATAGCATACTTTTTAAAGAAACTAAAGAGCCATGAAAGGAATTATGCTACCCATGATCTGAAGCTGTTGGCTGTCATCCATGCTCTCAAACTTTGGAGACACTACTTGCTGGGTAACAAATTTGCCTTAGTGACGGAGCACAAGAGTCTTAAATGGATTTTCACCCAGAATGAGCTCAATATGAGGCAACGTCGATGGATTAAAGTACTAGAAGAATATGATTTTGAAATCAAATACCGGCCTGGAAAGGAGAATGTAGTTGCCAATGCACTCAATCGCATGGCGTTTCTAAATTCTCTGATTTTGCAAGATCCATCAATAGCAAGATCTCTAGCCACAAAGGTATCAATGCCAAACAACCCAATTCTTGAGCTAGCTAGAGAAGAGGCATGTCATGACCCAACCTATTAGAAATTGCTAAGGGAGATCCCCATCAAAGATCAAGACCCGAAGTTAGAAACGAAGTATCAAGAATTCTCTATCAATAGTGGACTTGTCTACTAGGACAAGATTATGTATTCCGGCAAGCCAATCACTCAAGCAGAAGATACTTTGGGAAGCCGATGATTCCCATTTCTCAGATCATCTTGGCTATGCCAAGTCCCTTAATGCGGTTAGGAAGAGCTATTATTGGGATAGACTCAAAGGTGACGTTCTCAAATATGTCATGGAATATTTGTCTTGTCAACGCATTAAGGCCGAACATGTCAAAATGCCAGGGAAATTGCAACCACTTGACATTCCCCAAATGAAATGGGAATTCATTAGTATGGACTTTGTTGTTAGCTGCCCCAAGTTCAAGGAGGATACAACTCCATTATGGTCGTGGTAGATATGCTCACCAAGGTTGTACATCTTATCCCTGCTAAGACAAACTATAAAGCCTTAGACATCGCAAGGTTATTCATCAAGGAAATATTCAAACTGCATGGGTTACCCAAAAGAATCATTAGTGATCGTGACTCTCTCTTCACCTCACACTTCTGGAGGGCTATCTTCGAGGCCATTGGGTTTCAACTTTGTTTCAGTACAACTTACCATCCCCAAACCAATGGTCAAACAGAACGAGTCAACCAAGTCATTGAAGATATGCTTAGGGCACACTACTGTCGCGAACCCAAAAAGTGGATTCAATATTTGCCACTGGTTGAGTTTTCCTACAATGCTTCTTACCAACAAAGCATTCAAATGAACCCTTTTCAAGCATTGTATGGGCACGATTGTCGTACTCCCTTGAGCTTTTCGGATCCAACCTTGAGGGTTGAAGCTTCAAAGCAGATGCTAGAAGACATGGATGACCAAATCAAATCAATTGGACAAGACATCCAAGCCGCCAAGGACAGACAGAAGGCTTACACGGACTTGAAATGGCAAGATAGATCCTTCATTGAAGGTGATATGGTCTTCATTCGCGTACATCCAAAGAAGATTTCCCTATCCTTAGGTGAGTGTGAAAAGCTAAGTCCAAGGTATTGTGGACCTTACAAAATTCTCAAGTGCCTAGGGCCTAATGCTTACAGGCTTCAACTCCCTGAATACCTAAAAGTTCATAATGTATTCCATGTCAGCCTATTGAAAAAGTATGTGCCTAACCCTAGGCATGTGCTTGATGATCAATAAATTGTAATGCCTAGCCAAGGAGTCCTTGAGCTATGACTTGACAGAATCCTAGATGTTAGGGAGAGGCATTTGAGGTCCAAGACCTTGATAGAATACCTCATGCAGTGGAAAGATTATCCCAAAGAGGATGCCACCTGGATGGATGAAAGTACTCTCAACCAACAATACCCCTAGATCTTCTCGAGATGAGGACATCTCGATTCCTCTAAGGGGGAGAGAATGTAATATTTCTACAACAAAATATTATAAGGCCCTAGATCCCGCGCAAAAGCAATTCGAAGAAATCTCCCACAACAAAAAAACTTTGGCCTAAGTGCTCCATCCTCGTGTAACAACAATATCATCCCCCGCGTTGTGCATAAGTAACCGTGGCTCACAAAACCGCAAACCACCGTAGGAACTCCCCCCCAAGAAAAAGAATAATGAATAATTGCAAATTTTTTTTACAAACTCCCTCTCCTTCACCCGTTGCATGGCGGAGAGAGAGGGAGTGTGTGGAGTTTATGGGGGGGCATGCGATTGCCACCTGTGTGGCCACACCCCCCCAACCTCCACCTATATGAACCCCCTCCCAAACTTCAAAGGGGGGGCTTCATCGGGGCCTGTTGCCATGCGGTCAGCTGCCGCCACGCCATCAAAACTGCCACCAGGCTGCCCATGCCATCAGGCTACCGCCGCCGCCATCATCATCGTCCTCATCATCCTCATTCAATTCATCATCATCATCCTCACCATCATCACCCATTTCCTCATCATCATCATTCACAACATCTCTGTGAGTCAGAAGCTTGAGAAGCTTCTATTGAAGCTCCTCTAGACCGAGTTCACCCACAGCTTCCGGGATTCTTAGATCGTGTCCTGCAAGGCCTATTTCCTATGATGCGAAGGAGAGCTCGAGTAGTAGTAATTTCGGAACTCGTAAGGGAGCCAAGGGAGAGTTTGCTGAGTCGATATTAATTTCGTTAATGGCTCCTAAGCAAAAATCAAGAGGAGCACACACGGGAGCTTCCACCCAAAGCACGAGAGTGGATAACGCCTCGATATTAAATGCCCAAGTTCCGGAAATATATTCACATGGAAAGGATGCAGAAAGAATGTTTTTAATTCACATAGAAAAACTTAAATGCATTAGAAGATTTATATATTTTGCTTAGTTGCATGACGAGGTACTTGTAATGCTTGCACTTTCGTGGTCAAGGGTAGTCGCATTTTGAACATATGATACACGAGTTAAAAGGATGCACTTGTGCGAAGACGTTCTTGTTGCATCGCGCATATAGGTTAAATGCATTTTTGAGATGTTCTTACATATTTGGAGGTTCACATTGTTGGAAAGGAAGGGGCATATAGCACTTGATGCACTTATGTATTAAATTCCTTACTGTGATCGTATATAGGATAATTGTAGAGGGTCGTTTAATGATGAATAAATAGTTGCAATGAAAGGAAAAGATCTATGAACTTTGAGAAAAAAAACATATAGTATGCATCTCGCATGAAATGATAGATACAATTTAGGCTAAGTGAAGTGGTAAAGGAAGGATTAAATCAATGATGTATTCATTGGCATCTGGACATGAAGGAATGATGCATTCACACATAGAGTTCTTTTATCAAAGTTCACAATTGGGGAAAGGATGCATCTTCATTAAAATACAAAAGCTTTGAATTCGATGCATAAACATAGGGTTTATAGGAGGTAGCTCTTAATGTCAATCAAAATCATATAGCGCAAGGAAAGATGGAAAAATCATTGTAGATCCTAAAGTTGCATAAAGGTGAAAGGCCTATGGTCTTGAAATTGCATATTCGCATGGAATGACACATCTCATTCTCCTTGCAGTTACTTACATCTTTTAGGGAAAGTACTTGCAAGTTTAGAGGAAAGTATTTACATCTTTAAAGGGAAGATCATCATTAATTGTAAGTTAGATAGATCAACTAAGTAATTCGCGTGTAATTGAGTAGTTTACATGAAATTCATAAAGGTATGATTAGTTAGCATATGACGATCACCTCAATGTGCTAGGTTGGGTTAAGTTATGATAAAATTCTGCTTTGTATCTCACTTAGGTTTCCGATTTAATATTTTCGATCTTAAAAGTTCTACCCACATTCACAAAATGTTAGGGTTATCGAAACAACTGTGTAAGAATGATCTAGGGTTCTCACCCTAAGGATCAGATGACCAAATGCTAGACTTTCGCAAGGAATTTAGGGACCCTAAGGTCAAATCGTTTATCAGCCTAGTAGGATTAGGATCTTGGATTGGGTCAATGGGACTCCCAAACCCTATATCTTGATCAAAGGTATTCTTGATCAAGAAATACTGTACGATGAGAGATATAATCCCTCAAGTTAGGTACTAACACCTATCTTGTGAAACAAGCCTACAAGGACATATGCTCTTGTGTCTAAACCACAAGATAGTATTGCTACACCTTAGACCAAGATTGGCAAGTTCTAATTACAAATTAGATTCTCTAAGAAATGAGTAGTTGCCCTACTACAACACTGCCTCTTGGGAGTTGAATTGTCAAGCTTAGGGTAGTGGTAAATTGCCAGGAAGCAAATTGACCAACCAAGTTAGGACGACGGGGTTGTCCAGGATCTATTTGACTATAATATAAGGAAACCTAAGGTAGTGACAATTTGGAGTCAATAGGGTATAAACCCTAACCCAAGGAAAAAGGGTGAACAAGCAACCCAGCTTGCTAAACCTTTGGGATCGTGCCAAGTCGCGAATGATCCAGGATCGAATGCTGGGGAGTATTCGGGGAAAAGGAATCTTACCTTAGCAGTTGGCCATACGAACAACTACTGGAATACTCGTGATTGTACACTTAGGTGCACTATTTGTACTTCTTTGCTCAAGGAACTAATTCAAGCAAAACAACTAATGCTTCAGGTTAAAAGCCTGGAGGGAGAGACAATTCTAGTTACCTCTGTCTGCCTGACCCTATCCAAGGGGGTTGTTAGCCACACTGGGTATGTGGACGGAACCCACCGCGAGAGGTCTCTTCGTGGGTGCTACTTGGAGCACGAGGATGCTTGGGTGCCAGGGGAGGCTCTGGCCATAAATTCCTTGCCTCCTATGGATCCTGCACAAGAGGCCGACGTGACTCGAGATGGGATCTCGAGGCCCGTATACTAGTCAACGGGGAGTAGCAATCCCTGAGGATTGTTGGAATAGCCTTTGGGCAGGATATTTGATGTATTCCAAAGACTATGATAAATAAAGATCAAATGTTGAAAAATGAACTTGCTTGACATTGTTTTTCTATGTTAGTGCCTAAATTACGTGAAGGAACCAATGTTTAATTGGTTAATTAAGGAAGTTGTTTTTGCATGTCAAACTTAATGTGGTAGGTAATTAGATAACTAAGCAACCCGAGGAAAGTGCGGTGACATGACTCTGGGTCCATCCTACGGAAGGGTGGTCTCGATTAGCCAGGAACTTTTCTCGAAGGAATTGATAGCGAAGTAGCGATGACCTAGAATCAATAGAGTTAGAGTCCTGATTTATGCTGTTTTAGGGGAATGGAATGGGACTATGCCTTACGGTCAGAGAGGTCGAGCTTTGCATCCCTCTCATTTTCCATTCTTCTTGAACCAAGTGCAGTATAAATCCGCTTTGATCCTGATGTTTCTGCGCAAAGTGGTTTGTCTGGGGCTCGACGCTAGTTACTTCCTAGAAACTTGACTATTAGGAAAACCCCGATTTAGGTTGGTCCTAAGTGGGAATGGCCATATGCTTCCGCTTCATGGCAGACTCGGGAAGACCTTGATCGCAAACCCTGTGACATTCCTTGTGAGTGCCGGCGGCGCTTTCTAGACTCTCTTCCCGATGGGCTGCTAAGTCGTGTCCTACAAGTGGACAGGGGACACGTTACAGGTTATGACTTAGATGGAGTTATTAGAGTAGTATAGTTTTGAGCTGCTTAGAAAAATAAACGTAGTGGTTCATGTTGAGACTATCTAAATAATGAAGGGATAATATGAGAGCTACTAGCTCTATGTCAACTTATCTCTCTCTCAATCTCTGAATAGAGATTAGGAGTAAGCCACCAAATCTACAATGTATTGTGGATTTCACGGAGCCAAAGAGATTTTGGCTTACTAAAGGAAGTGACATTGAAGGCATGTTCAAGATTGATACAGCTTCTATCCCTTCTTGTTATGCAACTATAACACATTATTTATCTTTAGGAGAATTGGGGCTACTTTATTGAAGTAAAAAAAGAGGAAGATTAATTAACAAGCATCACGCTTTTTGATTATAGTAGGTGTTTTGTATTGAAGAGGAGTAGATGACATTTATTGCCATTGTGTAGTACGTAATGAGGTACCATTCATTCTTGAGGAGTGCCATGATTCACCATGTTGGGGACATTTTTCTAGCTAGCTTACTGCCTAAAAAGCTCTCCATGCTAGATATTGGTGGCCATCAATTTTCAAAGATGCTTTTAGTTATGTTAAGTGATGTGATGTCTGTCAAATACAGGATGCAAGGGAGAATCATAAGCAACCTCTAAACCCTATTTTAGTTACATTACCCTTTGTAAAATGGGGTATCAATTTTGTGGGACCAATATACAGCTCATCGACACTACGCACAAGCAATATATTATTGTAGCGACAAACTTCTTTACAAAGTTGTCTCTGAAGCTCAAGCAACGGAGAAGGATAATACTAAGGAAATAGCCAATTTCATTATAGACAAAATTGTTTGCTGTCTTGGTCCACCCAAGGAGATAGTGTTTGATCAAGGGACACACTTCTTGAATAAGGTTAGCATAGCCTTGATGGAAGCTTTAAAGATTAAGCACAATAAGACTATCCCATATAATCCTCAAGCTAATGGCCAAGTTGAGAGTACAAATAAACAATTGGTGGGAATCTTATCTAAGATAGTGTCAAAAAGTTAGTGCGATTGGGATAAGAAATTGTATGTGGCAGTATGGGCTTATAACATGACATTCAAGAGAGCTACAAGCCACACCCCGTTTTAAGCTGGTGTATGGGGAAAAGTGTGTTTTGCCATTGGAAATAGAGTTACCCACTTTTCGATTTGCTCTCAATCATTCATTGGGAGACATAGAAGCATTAGAATAAAGATATATTTCTCTTGCACATCTTGATGAGATTCAGTTGTAGGCTTTACTACATCAAGAATTAGAGAAGAAGAGAATGAAAGCTCTTCAAGACCTTTCGGCTAAGAAATACAAATTTGCAAAAGGTCAGTTGGTGTTGTATTATGATGCTTGTCACATTAGCTATTTCTTGGTAACTTGAAATCCAAATGGAATGGACAATACAAAATTGTATGTTTAGGAAAGAATGGCTCTATAGCCCTTCTAGTAGATTTGGAGGGAGTAGAGTTTAAGACTAAAGTTAACTTTAATAAGCTGAAGCCTTACTATGTGTAAGGGTTGATGTTGGGCTTGGTGCTTGTGTAGGTCCTTCTTGATTTATCTTTAACTTGCAATAGCTACCAAGACAATCGAATGGGACAAATCATTCCCTATCTGGAGCATTTGTATCTAGAACAACATTACCACTAAGGTCGAGTGATTTGGTGGAGTAAAGGTTATCATGTCATTGAGTGGCAAGATGGATCTTTCACATGGAAAAATAAGGTCTATTGCCACCATTGTCGATGAATTCTAACTAGCATTCCTATCGAGTTTAGCGAGGAAGGAGGGATTGTACTTATCATACATCGTCTCTCTCTATTTAATTTTGATTATCATAAGTATGAGTGAGCTGATTAGTACGACATGGCCTATCACTGACGACGAGTTCTATACTTTGTATTTTGATGGAACTTCTAGAGGGCCCACTAAATATGGAAGCATTGGTGTGGTCATTAAAGATCCTTGATGTTGGGTGTTATGAAGATTGGAGTCTATTTAGGGCCTTCTTTTACTAATAATCTCAGGGGGTTCACTATATATATATTCTCTATATAACATGCATTCATGGCCTATTTATAAATATCCTAATCTGTGAAATTTTCTTGAATAAAACACAACCCTTTTCTATTCAATCTATAAGTAACTCCTTTATATGACACCCTTTTGTATGTTAAAAATGTATAAAAATGGTGTTTTAAAAACCCCTTATTTTGAACTCACATTATATATACATATATTCATGAGTGACCCCCCCCCCTCCCCCGAGCTAATAATATGGTAGAATACAAGGCCTTTGATCATGGGGATGAATGTAGCCCAATGTGGTGGTATTCACCGATTATTGGTTAAAGGTGACTTGCACTTAGTAATCAATCAGCTAAATGGAACCTACAATGTGTGAGATCCCATTCTATGGATGTACCATTGTGTAGCCTTGGATATGTTGCATATTCTTGAGATTGTGACTTTTCAACTAGTTCCTCAATACTGGAATCGCTTTGCGGATTTCGTGGCCAACTATGCTTTCGTTGAAGATGTCTTTTTCAATTGTGGTTCATGGGATCTTTTACAATTACTTTCTAACATTAGCCTAGGATTACTTTGGGGTCCTCTTGTTGACACGTCCTATTTTGGCCACCGATGGTTAGTTTGGGTTATGAGTCAAGTAGCAAGGGAGTACCTTCTACTTTGTCATGGATGCATCGTATTATGTATCATCATATTCGTCAGACATCCTTACTATTTATGTAGGGGTCTTAGCTAATAATGTGATGCACTTAGTTTGGGGCCTGAGGATCCCTTATCCTTGGTCGAGTAGAATTATGTTAGGACCAAGAGATTGTTTCAGTAGTACGCTGCTGAAGGTAGTAAAGTGGATTATCTGATGATAAGGCCATGAGGGCTAGCCTATTGGTGGTGAATTGCTATATTCCTTTAGGCCAATAGGGCCATGTGTCTCTTTGGTCCGGGTACATTTAATGGTTTTCTATTTTAGTGATTACACGAGACATGTTTGACGAATTGTGCCTAGAGGGAGCCTATATTGCTCAGGATCTTCTTGTGGCCATTCTAGGTGGTGTCATCACCTTTTCAAGTTTTTTCCTTAAGCTAATAGTGTTATATTTGTATGTGGGGGTTTATTTTCTTTTCATTTGTTGGGGGCCTGGCAATCAAGGCATGAACTCCTAGGGTTTGGTTAGGTATATCTGCTATGGGAGATTTGAGTAGTTGTCTACCTCCTATTAAGACATTGTTAAGCATTAAAGGCCTGTTTTAGAAGGAAATCATAGTGATTGTTTTCTGCTAGCCCGCTAGGTAGCTGTTTTAGGAGTCCCTACTAGTGTGAGGCAATTAGAAAAGCCTACCAAAGTATAAAGAAGAGGAAAATCTAAATATGCTTGAAAAATATTAAAAAATATAGAGGTGTGTAAAAAGAGGTTCTAACCCCCTTTAAAAGAAAAGGAAAGGAAAAATCCTAAAAGTAGTTGATTATCGCCTTGCAGAGGCTTGGTAGGTTCCTAGGGACGAGACAAGTCCAAGGACGATGCCTTGTCTTCTTTAAGGGTAGCAGCTAGCCACGATAAATAAATAAGGAAGGTTGGAGCAAAAATAAAAGTGAGTGGAAAAGAAAAGGATTAAGTGTCGCCTCACGAGAGCTTGGTAGGTTCTTGGGTAACGAGTCAAGACTTAAGGCCAATGCTTTGTTCTCCTTGGGCACTCTACGCTCAACTCCCTCCTTTTTACATGCCTAAGTATGGAAAATTTGAAGGACAAATGTGTTACAAGAAAATATCTAATGACCAGGCTATAGGAGTCCTCACCTAGTAGAAGTAACTAGTCGAGTTGTCCTAAGTTAGGTGGGTAGTTCAAGCCACCACTAAGATGAGCTCTTTGATGGTTCTTTTCGCTAGTCTGTCTTAGAGTAGTTGGTTAGTGAGTCACTCTGAATTTTTGTCAGATTATGTTCGGCCTATCCCTTGAGGATCTTTTGCCTTGATTGTGTTAAGAGGTAGGGTGAGAGTTGTACTTGTGTTTTGTTGAGTATATTCTTTGTGGCAACTTGATGCTTTTTATGGTTGTTGTTTCTACAGATTAGCTCGTGGGATTTGACGGGTTGAGTAGCCCTACCTCGTGGTGTCGCCAATGAGAGTGGATTTGAAAGGCTATTTTTGAAGCAGAAAAGACCACGGGAGGTCGTAAACAGTCTAATTTTTCATGCAAAATGAATTGGTTGTGGATCAATGATGAGCTAGAGCTTTCCTAGATGGAGTTCGATGTCAATAACCCAACACAAGTCTCAGTTCGTTGATCGAAGTCCATTTGACCCCCCATTTAATCCCCACAAGGTTTCACGTTATGAAGCAACTATATGATCCGGGAGCCATAAAGTGCATGACGATGGCCAAGCCTATAGATTTTGACTTCATGAAGCCATCCATCTAGACAGATCTCGAATTTGAGCTCGTTTACCCCCTCAAAAGTGGAAAAACCACTTCATTCGTAGTGTGAACAAGAAATGCTCAACTGGTTTTTTTAAAACCAAAGCTTAAAGCTTAATGAAGCTTTAGGATCTCAAAAGTCACGATTGCTGAAAACATGGGGGTGCCTTTTTTTAAGCGCTCCAATTTTATATATTTTTTTAATTCTTCAATACCATCCTAGGCATCCTCTTGGCAACATCAAGATGCATCAATTCTTCACCTTCCATCACTTTAGAAATAATAAAATGAGGCATTCTACAGCAAGATCTAATTTTAGTTTTTCTCTCTCCTCTCTTCTCTCTCTTGTGGTTTGTTCTCATGGATCAATGTAAAAGAGAGGAGGATGGGCTGAGATGGATGTTTTTGATCCTACGATGATGCGGGAGTGGAAAGAGATGTGAATCAAGGTTGGACAGATCATCAGCACGGCCATGGAAGAGTGTCAGCCGGCCTGCAACATCGAAAAATGTATGTCATAATGAGCGATTTTTTGAGAAAAATGTAAATTTTATCGTTTTATGATCAATTGTTGTTTGAAATGATTAGCAATGATTGTATTTGATTGTCCATACTCTTTTTGATCAATCATGTTGAGGGAATCATAAGAAATCAATCGTATAATAATTTTATGCTAAACACACAAAACTCGAGACTAGGCAGTTTAAGGAAAAATATGTGGTCTTTTGGGTTCTTGGTGTGCATTTGTTGTTCCCATGGATTGAAACATGCTGAGAAAAATATTTTCCATAAGTTCATTCAATCTAAACCCAAAAATCAATAATTATAAAAAAATCTATAAATAAATGGAAAAAATAAGAAAAATAAGAAAATTTAGGTTTTTTGCATCATCAAAATAAGAAAAAACAAGATTTATGTTTGTGATTGTATGTGTAATAAACCAGTTCTCACAACAAATCAATTAATTGGAAATTCATGAAATATACCATTCTTTCAAGAAATACAAGAAATACACCATGTTTGTAAAATAGCCATAGCCAAGGTAGCTAAGCTTGAAGTAATATTGCTATGGAAGGTTGAGAATCAAAAATGTAAGCTGCAACATGAATATTCACCTCATGTCAAGGTGGGACATGGTATGCATCCCATATCTTGATGGCTAAGAGTATGCACCCTCTTAGTTGGTGGGAGGAAGGAGCCTCAAAGCATGTATTGTTGAAAAATAGCAAAAAGATCCTTCACAAGTTACATCTCCCCCTTTTATACTAAACCCTAGCCTACTCTAGACTAAGGTGACTTATGATTTATTACAAGCCATCCCGGCCTAAAAGAGCTTTGTCCTCAAAGCTAAATTGGGAAAAAATTACAAGTATGATTACAAAGATAGCTTGAAGCATTTGGAATTCATGCAAAAATAAAGCTCGATGTTGATGAAGATCCTAGAAATTGATGAAGATGGACCACATAAATGGAACAAGCTGCTATAAACTATCCAAAATAGGCTGTAGTACAAAAATGGGCCATATCTTGAGCTAAAAGTGGCTAATTTCCATGTTTGAGATATAGAAATGTAGAGGATGACATGTAGTATCCAACCATGCCTTCAAAATCAAAGTTTGAAGCCAATAAGACAATTTACTTTGTCATAGAAATTTAATACAGCAAGTTGTTTACTGCTTTGTTTATGAACTGTCCTCTTGCTGAAGCCATGGAAATTGTTCCAAATATGATTTTTGTTGCCATGAAGACTCTTCGATAGGCAAACCATTCCATTTGATAAGGTATTTAACGAGAATACGATTCCTTAGAACCTTCTCCCCCTTGCCAATAATCTTCTCGGGCTCATAAATGATTAAACCATCATTATCCCATGGGGGATTCACTAGTAGTAATAAGGAGACGTTACTTGTGTGCAAGAAATATATGAAAATACCCCTTATCTACCCCCTATTTATGGGACCTTACCTTATAAAATGTACATTCCTTCCCTTAAATAACCCCCTCCCTTACACTCACGTGGTACCATACGGTAAACCCTAGTGGACCCCTCGGGCATCATCCAAAGGAGGTAATTCTTCAAGAATTTGAATTTGAGGTCCCACATACTTTTTAAGTTGACACACATGAAAGACATTGTGGATTCTTGTGTTGGAAGGCAAGTCTAGTTGATAAGAAAGATCCCCAACTCGCTTGATAATACAATAAGGCCCATAAAACCTATGAGCAAGTTTGTTGTGTCTTCCTTTAAGAGAAGCATAACATGACTTGGGAACCTTAAAAAATACCCATTCATCTTCCTCAAACTCCACATGTCTTCTTGTCTCATCCGCATAGACCTTCATTGTCTCTTGAGCTTTATGAATGTTGTCCTTGCATTGCTTCATAAGGGCCTCCATCTTTTCCAACTCCTCACGGGCTTGTGGATTTACATATTCATGAAACAATGCGGAAGGTACTTGTACTTTGTAGCCATATAAAGCTTCAAAACGAGACATTCCAATGCTCATATGGTAAGTATTGTTGTAACAAAACTCCGCAAGATGGAGCCATTGGTCCCATGCATTTTGTATCCCATGGCAAAAGTGCCTCAAATAAACCTCTAGGCATTTGTTAACTCTTTCAGTTTGCCCATCCGTTTGCGGGTGATATGCGGTACTAGGAGTCAAAAGAGTCCCCATTAAAGAGGATAAACTTTTCCAAAAGCTGCCCATAAACTTGGTGTCGTGATTGGACACAATCTTCATTGGGAAACCATGAAGCTAGAAAATACATTCCATAAATTGTTGAGCCACTTGCTTTGTTGTAAATTGGGCCTTTGTAGGGATGAAATGGGCTGATTTAGTCAACCGATCGACTCCTACATAAATGATATTCCACCCATGCTTAGTTGTAGGCAATCCCACAATGAAATCCATAGAGATATCAATCCATTTGCCTTGAGGAATAGGAAGTGACTGAATTAAGCCACCAGGTAGAAGAGATGAGTCTTTATTTTGTTGACACAGAAGACATTGCCCTTCCAATAGAGACTCTTATGGATGTTTTCAAACATTTTGAACAGCCCATGATGACCCACTAAAGGTGAAGAATGCATCTCATGCAAAATACAGTCTTTAAAAGAGGATTGTGGTGTCAAGTAGACTCTACCATGATACCATAAAAGACCGTTGTGCCAATTAAAATTGGGATACTCTTCTCCTTTTCCTTGTTGAAATTCCTTCATCATCTTTAATGCTTGCTCATCAAGCAAATGTTCTTCGTGGATGTCTCATGAATCCAATCCTTATGTATGATTGAAATTGAGGATAAAGAACATGCCCACATATGTGATAAAGCATTTGCCACAACATTATCTTTTCTAGCTATGTAAGATATTTAAAAATCATACCTTTGAAGAGTAGCTAACCACATTCTTTGTTTAGGGGATAAATTTGGTTGGGAAAGGAAGTATTTCAGCACACGATGATCACTTTTCACCTTGAAATGGCTGCCATATATATAGTGATGCCACTTTTTTATAGCATGCAAAATTGCTAACATTTATTGTTCATAGACATGTAGTTGACGTTCCTTGTCCTCAAGCCTGCCACTTTCATAGGCTATAACTCCATGGTCTTGATACAAAACAGCCCCAACTCCTCGTCCACTAGCATCCGCACATATAATGAATTCCTTAGAGAAATCTGGGTATACAACAATAAGTGCTAAAACTAATAGAGATTTCAGCTCATTGAAACTCTTGTCAGCTATGGAGTCCCAAAATAAAGCTTCTTTCTTTAGCATATCGGTCAAAGGAGCCACCACATGAGCATAATTTTTTTATAAACCTTCTATAGAAGGAAGATAATCCAAGGAAACCCCTTAAGGAATTAGAATTCGTAGGAGTAGGCCACTATTTGACACATTTCACCTTGTTAGGATCCACATGAATGCCTTGCTCTCCAACAATGTGACCCAAGTATTCCAATTCATCTTCCATGAAATAACACTTTGACATTTTGTCAAAGAGTGTATGTCTTCTTAATGTATCAAAGACCTCTCGAACATGCATCAAATGCTCAACCTTGGATTTACTATAAATGAGGATATCATCAAAGAATACAAGGACTGTTTTGAACAAGAAAGGCTACAATATCTTATTCATGAGTGCTTGAAAAGTAGTAAAGCCTAAATGGCATAACCAAGAAGTGATATAACTCTCTTTTAGTCCTAAAGGCTGTTTTATATTCATCCCCTTCCTTCATTCGAATTTGATGATAACCCGAACGAAGATCAATCTTAGTGAAGTCCTTTGCATCTTTGAGCACATCCAAATGGTCGTCAAGAGCACAGGAGAGGAAAACAGAGATTGACTTGGCTGAATTAAACCCATTTGTAGCAATTCTTTAACTTGTCTTTCCACTTCTTCCCTTTTAAACTTTGATAGAGGATAGGGAGGTTTGTTGATGGGTTTTGTGTTGGGTAGCAAGTCAATAGGGTGGTCTACCTTTCTCTTTGGAGGCAAAGATGATGATTGCTGAAATAAATCATTGTATTCTTCCAACAACTTTTCCATTCTTGGATCCTTTTACTTTGAAGAAGATGATGGATCATTTGTTGACTTTTTTTCATCCACTTTCACAAGCAAAAGAGTGAATATGCATGATCGTGCATTGATTTATTTATGCATCTTCTTCCTAGAGATGAGTTCCATTTGCTTTTGACCAATGCCCTTCAATATCATAGGCTATCCATTTCATTGGAATTCCATTAGCATGTTTTGTAAATCCAATGAAAATTGTCCAATGGTTTTCAACCAATCAAAGCGAATGACAATATCTATGGGACCCATTTCCAAGGTGATCAAGTCCAGTTCCATAACACATGAAGGAGATAGGGTAATAGAAGTGTGTAGGCTTACTTCATTACTTGATTCATAAGCTCCATTAGCAACTTGAATCTTCAATGACACTTGCATTTGTTGAGGAAGTAGTCTCAACCCATACAAAGATTTGGTATTAATGAAGCTATGGGTGCTGCCCGTATCAATCAAAAGATGAACTTTTTTGCTATTGATCAGCCCTTCAAGTCTAAGGGTATTTTCTCCTTTACAACTGGTCCAAGCATAATGAGAAATCACACATAAAGAACCACTCGGATCAAAAGAAAAACTGTCCACAATATCATAAAATTCATAATTATTACCTTCCTCTTTGTCATGCATTTCTTCAACCATAGGGTTTGCTTCTACCTGAAATACATTCCCCTCTTCACTTTCATCTTCATCCATCTCATCAATGATGACAAAGTTGAGCTTGCTATTTTTAGATTTGCATTTCAGCCTATGGTCTTGTGTCCACTTTTCTCCACACTTGAAGCATAACCCTTTTGCCCTCATGTCTCTAATTTGTTCATTGGAAAGAACTTTGCTGTAAGTGTTGTTCTAAAATCCCTTTTGTGCATTTTCAGCCCTTGCAAAGCTCTGTTTTGCTTCAGCCATTGGTCTATAACCATTTCCTCCACTTGGTTTTGATCCATAGACCGTTGGATATGTAGGCAACTTGTTGTAATTACTATTGTAGTTACTAGTTCCCTTAGTTTCTTGCCTATAAACATCCCTTTGCTGGCTGAAATGTGCTCCAATCTTTGAAGGCTGAGTAGGTAATGAATACCCTGCACTTTTTTGCTGAACTCCCATTGAATCTCTTCTATATTTCTGCCCATACCTTTCAGCATATAAAATGGCTTCATGAATTGTCTTGGGTTGTATTGCACCTACTTCTGAAGAGAGGGTTGAATCTAAACCAAATATAGATTTGTTTAATTTGGCCAAATCATCAATCCCTTCAATGTGCATAGAAAGATTAAGGAACATGTTAGAGTAATCACAAATGGACATGCCCCTTTGTTGAAGACCATACCATCTTCTTTGCAATCTTTCTTTTTCCATTGGAGAGACAAACACTTTCAACATTACCTTCTTAAAATCCTCCCAAGAAGTAAAATTGTGACCAATTCTTTGCATATATCTCCACCATGTAAGCATGTAGCCTTTAAGATGGAGTGGTGCAAAATAGATCTTGGCTTTATCATGGCAAGGAAAAAGTGTGAAGTACATGTCCAATTTGTTTACCAATTCTTCCCACTCCATTGGAGAAGCATTATCCCCCTTGAAGTTGGAAATGGTAATCTTCTCTTTGTAATCCCTTTCATTATAAGTTGGCTGAAAGTTGTTGGAATGCTGCCCTAAAGATGATTGTCTAAAAAAATATCTATTCATTGAATCTCTTCCAAAGGAATTTGATCTAGGATTATTACCACCATGATTCGCTTGTCCCAATCCAAAAGAATGATGCTATCCATTAGTGGGTTGACCATGAAATGACTTATCTTTGTTGGTGATATCATGAAATGACCTTCTTTAATCAAATCTTCCACTCTTATCATGAAACTCCAATCCTTTTTGCTTGATGGCAGATTGAGAGGGAAAATATTTGTAGAAGGGGTCACATCCATGAAACTCCTCATTCTCCTCTCTTCTTATATCCTCTTCTTCATAAGTAGCTTCATGTCTTGGATAGAATTGAGGACGAGCATGGTGCTTTGATGATATTGGTGGTTGGTTGAGTACTTCTCATTGTAGATGGCTCTCGTTTCTCAAAGGTTGACATAATAGGCTGATCAATTCCCTTTCCTTGCATATTGGATGGCTGAACTGAAGTATTTTCAATATGAATAGTGGGTTCATTTGGTGTAGAAGATGTGGATCGAGTCTTCAAATCCTTGATAGCTGCTACTACATCCTCAAATCCACTCTTGACCAGTGCTGAAGGCCTTCATCCACTTTATTTGATGTATTCTCAATCTTCCCCAAGGATTTGGAAAGTTGCTCATATTGATCATGCATCCCAATGTTCAACATACGTATCTCTCTTGAAATCATGTGCTCTTCAAAAAGATCGTGAATCAAAGGATTTCCATCATTACCCAACTGTGCACCATGGGCATTACCAATGCTTACATCATCATCTTGTCGGCCATGATTGAGGACTTCATTAGTATTGTTTTGATCATTGATATATTCTTTGATATCTTCTTGAATGGTCTCCATGACTTGATATTTTCTCTTGTGTTTGGCCATTAAGGATAAGTACTGTCAAAATGACTATGGAGGAGAAAACTGTCAATAACCTACTTAGTATTGCACCAATGCCAATGATTAATTGACCAAAATGAAGCTTATATATCAGGGATATTCCAAATTTAGTAATATCTCAGCTTTTAATAGGGTATATGGATAGAATGAACTCAAAAGAAAGCTTGTTTAGGTGCAGTCCACTAGACCCCCATGTGAGTAAATTGGCCATAACTTTTGCTTCCGATGTTCAATTACTAAATTTTTTAATTAAATGAAAGCTAACATCCCCTCTTCAAATAAAGCTATCAAGATCCCAAATCAGATCATGATAGAATTTTCTGCAATAGGAACTAAGTACATGTCCATAGAATTTATGCAACCTATTAACACCCTGTGGGAACCCTCTTTGACCCTGAAATGAATCCTATAGTACTTGTAGACCTTCAAAGAAACTAATAAACTTGTGATAGGCTGTAAGGCACCTATGAGTATCCAGTAAACACCTGCAACTAATAGGTACCTGTGTGGAAAGACCTGTAAATCTGCCCAAGGATGTCACAACTACCCTGTTCGGTACCCCTAGTCTTCAAATCTTCATCCACTCTTTCCCAAGTGGTCTTTCGTGGTGCACCACTTGTGGTGAGGGATAAAACAGGAGGATGGGCACCTAAATGGGCTTTGAAACTCCAGAAGGTGTGCAAAGTTCCTTTCGGACCAGGTTGTGCACCCCTACGGAGTCTTAAATAGCAAGGGAGGGTCACCTCTCTTTTATCTTGCTATCTCGTCTGGCTTTGACCTTTTTCCTCGGTCGGAATATACATGGCAAAGCTAGTGTTCTAACAATCAAGGCATGCAATGCATGGCTAAAGCACGATTTTTCCATTTCATTGTATGAAAGAATTGAAAGGTAAAATGTATGAAAACTGAGGATGAGAAAGGCTTACCAATAGTAATTAGTGACTCATTGATTTACTATGCTTACCTTTTACAATTGATTGGGTATTATCAATGGGTTGAATCACAAAAGACCCCAAAGTTAGAGGTTAAGCAATTATTTAGCATCAATGAAAAGAAATTGCATGAGCTTATAATATGGACTAATCAAGCACAAAGCAAGGAGTAATGAATCAATCAATGTCAATGGGCTGATTACAATTGGCCTAATTTTCAATAAATTCATGCTTGGTTAATTGAGCATTATGGTTCAATCATTCAATGATGAAATTGAAGCTCAATGTAATCAATAAATGATCAATCAACAATGCAATAGTACTCTACTTAACCTCTCCTTCAGCAATAGGAAATGCAACAACAATTGAATGAAGGTTGGAGAGATTCAAGAAGAGTAGTATGAATACCTCTTTCAATGATTGAAGAAGAATACTTGTTTGAGTCAATCCTCTATCACAAAGATTGATAGATCCCCCTCTTGAATAAAACAGTTGATCATGAGAAGAATAGCTCCATAACCAGCTCATTAGCTTCAAATTTGATCCAAGGATGAAATATAGATCAAAAGTTCAACTCCATTGAATAGCATAGATGATAATCCCTGAAATTTGAAGCCTATTTGATGAAGATTTTTAGTAAATTTCTTCAATCCCTATCATAGTTGCAATCCAAGAGAAGATTGAGCTTCAATCTTGAATACATTGCTTGGATTCTTCAATATCTTGAATGGTTGAAGTAGAGGAAGATCCATGGAGTGGTTTAGAGTAAAAGCCCCATGAAATTGAAAGAAATAATCCAAAAATTGTATTATTAAAGCTTGATGCCCTATTTTGACTCCATAGCCACCATTCTTTGAAGCTTAAAGTCCAATAATGCATCAATGTCGGTCCCTTGAGTATTGAAGAAGCTCCATGATACTTGTTAGAACAAAAGCCCTTTGATCTTTGAAGAAATTTTAGAAAAAATCAATGCTATTCTATATCTGCCATAGCCAGGATTTTGAAAGCTCAAGAATGATCAAGGATGATCAAGGAGTGTAAGAAACCATGTATGCTTGTTGAAGACCTCCAGTAAAGATTGCTTAAGCTTGGTATGCCTTGTTGGCTTCTGCTAGACATGATTGAAATCATGAAGAAGAAGGGCTAGGAATTCAACGCAAGTTGTGCCAGTTGATCCTCCTATCCTGGAAGCTCCAGTTCACCAAGGCCAAGTGATAGGCTACTCTAGTTGAAGCTCATGGCACTAGGAATCAAGCTTTGATGTCTATTCAGTGGTGGGAAATGGCCATTGGAAGAAGATTGCAGCAGTTGAACCCATGGATTCTTGAAGAAAAGCTTGAGAGAAAGAAGAGAGAGAAACTGGTCCCTAAAAAGTAATCTCAGTTTAATCTCTGTAACCCCACTTAGACTCTAGTTAGGATCAAAAACCTTCAAAATGGACCTCCATTTGACCACATCCTACTATTTCGGCCAAGAACCTCCATCTTCCTCAAGATCTTCTTTAAGAAAACTCCAAAATTAGTCCCGACTTGTTGCAGAGATCTCTGACTAGTCATGGTTTGAACTGTACCAAAACCCTATGACCAAATCTTGGTGCTCCAATTAACTAGTTCCTATCCTTTTGACTAAATTCTCCATGAAAATGACTCTTCCCATGGATCAAAGTCCATGCTCTGATACCAATGTAATAAAATAGTTCTCACAGCAAATTAATTAATTGAAAATTCATGAAATATACCATTCTTTCAAGAAATACAAGAAATACACCATGTTTGTAAAATAGCCATAGCCAAGCTAGCTAAGCTTCAAGTAATATTGCCATGGAAGGCTGAGAATCAAATATGTAAGTTGCAACATGAATATTCACCTCATGTCAAGGTGGGACATGGTATGCACCCCATATCTTGGTGGCTAAGAGCATGCACCCTCTTAGTTGGTGGGAGAAAGGAGCCTCAAAACATGTATTGTTGAAAAATGGCAAAAAGATCCCTCACAAGTTACATCTCCCCCTTTGATACTTAACCCTAGCCTACTCTAGACTAAGGTGACTTATGCTTTATTAAAGTATGATAGAGCTGAAGCATGAGGTTTAGCCTTAGTTCAGACCTATCTCTTTTTTAGAGTGAGTTTTTATCACTTTCAATAAAGAAAAATACATAAAAACCATGCATTGCACCTATCAATGCATGCAAAACTTTAAACGGTAGGGAATAGGGGGCTGTTGAGTGATGAAGTATGTTAAATGTTGATGTTTCACGATGCACATTATATAGGTTTTGTGGTCATTTAAACTTAAGAGGTCTAGTAGCATGAAGAAGCTTGGTATTAGCCCTAAGCAACGAAGGACTATTGTAGTAAAAGAAAATCATGAAAAGAATTGTCTTCGCACTTTCACGTTGCTGATTTTCAATGAATAAATTTGTTTGAGAATGATGGTCATATACACACACTTGCATTGATGCACCATATGGTATCATATCCTAGATGCATAGCACTTGTTTGTATTAGTGATGAGACTGACACTGAGAGTGCATCTTGGGTGCATCTTGGGGCCACAATCCTCAAGGTGTAGCTGAGCTATAGTGGAGGGTGCATGCTCTTAGCCACCAAGATATGGGGTGCATACCATGAATATTCCCAGGCCGCCATAGGGCTAGATATTCGGTCCCTTGGGGGTTATTTGGTGAGGTTTATCTATCCTCTCTTGAATCGATTTATCAAAGGAGTGGAGTTGGTGTTGAATGTGTTTTATGTTAATGGGTGCATCTTGGGGCCACAATCCTCAAGGTGTAGCTGAGCTATAGTGGAGCTGCGGTGATCAACCGAGGGGTGCTCCCTTTGTGTGTGCTACATGGTGTATAACACCATCATGTTTAGGGACTCTCTCTGAGGAGTGGGAAAAGAATTATTCATTGGACTAAAAAATCATCATGTTTAGGGACTCTCTCTGAGGAGTGGGGAAAGAATTATTCATTGGACTAAAAAATCATACAAACACAAAGTTCTTAGATGCTCCTAGTCAAGAGGCCATGTGGGGTGGTTTTAGGTGAGTAGTAGAGGGCTGGCTAGTGCCTTAGAGCCAGTGTTAGGCCCATTTTAGGTCCTAAGAACATCTTGCATGATTGCTATTTTTATAAATGCTTTATCACCATGATTGTAACAATTATTTTCTTTAATACCACGTTGTAAGGTATCCAATGCTTAATTGCTAACAATAATATGTGATAGTCATCTAGGGTCTATCCCAACTACCATTGGCTGCACTCCACACGAATAATTGGACTTAGGTCTAATTAAGTTTCCCTAGGTCTATCTTACTATGAAGTACTTGGCCTTGATCCATGAAGATACTTGAAGGTTTCTAAAATTCATAATAGTCTCTAATAACATTCTAGTGCTCAGTCCAAGTGATTACATTATAACTCTTCCAGAGTGAGAGTAGGTCAATTGACACACTTGGTTTATAGTGACAGAGATAATGGAGAGCTAAACTCTACCCCTCTGCCCATAATGAAAAAATATCATGTCCATTTCCCTAAAATGGTATATAATGAGGATCTAGCTTGGACAGACTTGGAGCAAAAGAGGTAAAAATTTCAACTTGTTTTTAATTCACAATCAAATTTTAGGAGGTAAATTTCCAAGAAAGACTCCCAAGACTTAGTGAAGGTTTTTTTATGGTTACTTTTTCAAAGTAAGTCTTCTTCTTCTCTTTCCCAACTTCATTTTGAGAGCTGCCATTGCTGCCATGCCTAAGGATCCTTCAAGTTCTTACTCCCCCTTCTCCAAGGTACCAAAGACACTAAGCACAAGAACCTAGGCACAAGGAATAGAAGATTGAGTAGTGGAATGGCCAATGTTGAAGATCAATAGCCCTAAAAAATTTATGATACATTTTGCACTATTGTCCCTAGCCTCTCAACTCCATATCCAACAATGGTTCCTTTTTCTAATGCTTCCCATCTTCAATCATCCCCCCCTCTTGATTAGGATCTTGGCCCTCCTCTCCAACATTTGAGCTTACATATCCTAAAAACCCCTAATACACAACTCTGGATAATTTTAGACAACCATTGAAGCTCAGAATAAGCTCTCAAATCCTTCAAAACCTCTTCAATCTCAGTCCCCCAAGATCTTCTCCAACCATTCTTGGCCAAGTTGAATTAGGATTGAAGACATGGAGCTCCAAATGCAAAGGTTTCTCATTGGCATCCATGAAATCTCCACCTAAATCTTTCAACCCTTGAAGAACAAGCACAAGACCAAGCACAAGAGCCTCCACCATTAGCATATGCATCGACTAATTGAAGATTTCAACTCATTGAAGGTGTTTTTTCCACTCATTCAAATCAATGGAGGATTGGAGCCTCATTGTTGGATCAAGCTTCATTCATCTATTCCAAGAACTAATGAGGAGGCATCTGATTGAATCTTAATCTTTCATTTTAATCTAATTTCTAAGGTAGATCCTCTTTTTGGAGAGATCTAAGTTTGCATGTTGCCTTGTACTTAGAGTCCTTCATTGAATGTATGTTGTCCAATTAAATTAGTAGCTTGCTTGTGCCATTACTCATGGGAACTCTCTAATCATTTTTGTCACAAATATTAATATATCATTTTGAAGAGGGCTTTGTTCCCTTTTATTTGAATAAAAAATCTCATTGAATAGATCTCCCTACTAGAAGTTACACCAATTTTACAGGTGATGGGTCCTATGAACTACACTAATATGGTAGGGCATAAGGAAAAGGCAAGGCCCATGATGAGGTTCAAAAAAAAAACTACTAAGAGCGCAATGGTATTAGGAAGGCTCCCACAAGCTTTGGCTACCCAAACTACTCATGATTGCCCACAAACTGGCAACTCCAACTACATCCACAACTACTAAAGTTGTGATGTGATGTACCTGCCTTGATTTCTTGACAGATAACGTTTAGTAGTCACCCAAAGTTTACCTTCCAGTCGTCGCCATCCGTACTCTAAAAAAAAATGATTGGATTTTTCTGGAGGTGTCAGGGAGGGGCTCCATTTTTGCAACGCAAAGATAAAAATTGACGAAAGGCAACAACCAAGGCATAAACCTTGGCATCTTGGCCTTGGCATACTTGGCAACAGGCTACGAAGGCTTCGTTGGCACCATTGGCTGCGCGTGAGAAGCTCCCACTAGCTTGTAGGAAAATCTTCCTGGGAGGTCACCCATCTCAGTAGTGTTGTCACCCAAGTGCGCTTAACTACCAAGTGACTATCCACTAGGCTAGTTCTTTTTTTGTTGTTATATATTACAAACATAGTTTTAATAAGCTAATCTTGTGAGGGTCTCGCAAGTCTTTCTTCCATGAACTGGCATATAATGCCTCATCAATTATCATCATAATGAGAGTCAGTTTCATAATTAGAGCTAGTTTTTTTTTATTTTTAAAATAAATATGCAACATGAATCAGTTTTTCTTTGGAATGTATATGCACATTAGAATGAACTAAGTAATGGGGACATTACATGTGATGACTAGTAGCTTCTCCTTTTGTATCGAGCCTATATGCCATACGTAGAACTAGGATTAGGACCCTTCCTCTCTTCTCTCCCTATCCTCCATGTCTCACCTTACCATCCCCTTTTTTATACATCCCCTAGTCAATCCTTGGTATCGAAAAAGAAGAGATCCTTACCAATGTCTATAAACTTCCCCCCATCAAACAAGCAAGTATAGACCTGTAACGTGACCACCTGTCCACTTGTAGGACACGTCTTAGTAGCCCATCGAGAAGAGAGTGCAGAAAGCGCCGCCCGGCACTCCCACGGAATGTCACGGGGTTTGCGATCTAGGTCTTCCCGAGTCCGCCACCAAGCGGAAGCATTCCGGCCGTTCCCACTTAGGATCAACCTGAATCAGGGTTTCCCTAATGGTCAAGTTCCTCGAAGGTAACTAGCGTCGAACTACTTTTCACAAAAACATCAGGGTTGAAGTGGATTTGTACTCCACATGGTTCAAGGAGAATGGGAAATGAGAGGGATGCGAAGCTCGACCTCTCTGCCTGTAAGGCATAGTCCCATTCCGTTCCACTAAAATAGCACAAATCGGGACTCTAGCTCTAATGATTCTAGGTCATTGTTGCCTTGCTATCAAATCCTTTGAGAAAAGTTTCCGACCAAACACGACCACCCTTCCGTAGGACGTACCCAGGGTTACGTCCACCACACTTTCCTCAAGTTGCTTTAGTTATCTAATTACCTACCACATTTAGTTTGACAAACAAAAATAGCTTCCTTAATTAACCAATTATTCACTGGTTCCTTCACGTAACTTAGGCACTGACATAGAAAAACAATGTCAAGCAAGTTCCTTTTCAACATTTGATCTTTATTTATTAGTCTTTGGAATACATCAAATAATCCAGCCTGAAGGCTATTCCTGCAATCCTCAGGGATCGCTATTCCAAGTTCTACCCGTTGACTAGTATGCAGGCCTCGAGATCCCATCTGGAGTCACGTTGGCCTCTTGTGCAGAATCTGAAGGCAAGGGATTTACGGCCAGAGCCCCCGCTGGCACCCAAGCATCCTCCTGCTCCAAGTAGCACCCACTGAGAGACATCTCACGGTGGGTTCGGTCCACGTACCCAGCTCGGCTAATAACCCCCTTGGATAGGGTTAGGCAGATAGTCAGAGGTAAATGGTACTGCCTCTCCCTCCAGGTTTTCAACCTGAGACATTAATTATTTTTCCGGTATTAGTTCCTTGAGCAAAGAAGTAAAAATAGTGCTCCTAAGTGTACAATCACGAGCATTCCAGTGGTCGATTGTACGGCCAACTGCTAAGGTGTGAATCCTTCTCTTCGAATACATCTAGCATTCGATCCGGGATCAATAGCAACTTGGCAAGATCCCAAGGGTTTCGTAAGCTAAGTTGCTTATCTACCCTTTTATCCTTGGGTTAGGGTTTATACCCTGTTGACCCAAATTGTCAATACCTTAGGTTTCCTTATATTAAGGTCAATAAATCTTGGGAAACCTTGTCGCCCTAACTTGGATGGTCAACTGCTTTCTTGGCAAATCGTAACTCCCCTAACTTGGCAAATCAACCCCACGGAAGAGTGATGTAGCAGGATGACTACTCATCCTCTAGAAAACTAGACTTGTACTTAGAACTCGCCAAACTTGTTCTAAGGAGTGGTAATACTATTGTGTGATTTAGACACAAAACCATGCAACGTTGCAACTTGTTGCACGAGATAGGTGTCAGCACCTAACTTGTGGGATTATTTCTTTCATCACACGGTATTTCTTGGTCAAGAATACCTTTGGTCAAGATGTAGGGTTTGGGAGTCCTCTTAACCCAATCCAACCCCTAATCCTACTAAACCGATAACGCTTTGGCCCTAGGGTTCCTAAATTCATACAAAAGTCTAGTATTTGGTCAATTGATCCTTAGGGTGAGAACCTTAGGTCATTCTTGCATGGGCGTTTAGCTAACCCTAACATTCCATGAATGTGGGTAGGACCTTTGAGGTCAGAAATATTAGGTTGGCATCCTAAGTGCGATACTAGGCAGAATTTTAACATAGCTTAACCCTATCTAGCACATTGAGGTGTTTGTCGTACTAACTATTTGCGTCTTTATGAATCCTATGTGAATTACACAATTACAACTGATTTACCTAATTGATCTAATTGTCTTACGACAAGAGGTGATCTTTTCTTAGAGATGCAAATGCTTTCCCTAAAAGATGTAAATGACTGCAAGATGTAAGATATGTATTATTCCATGCGAGTATGCAACTTCAAACCATAGACCTTCTGCTTTTATGCAACTTATAGTGATCTTTCTTTTCCTTGCACTATGCGATATTAATTGACATTAGAGCTTGTTCTTAAAAACCCTACGTTTTATGCATCAATTCAAGCTCTAATATTTTTAATGAAGATGCATTTCAAACTTTGATAAGAAAACTCCATGCATGAGCGAATACCATGAGTCCATCATTAAATTAATCCTTCCTTTAGCACTTAACCCGACCCAAAATGTAACTATCATCGCATGCAATTTGCAAGGTACATAAATCCTTTCCATGCATTTCAACTATTTGGACATCATTTAATGTCCGTCTATGATTACCTTAATCGTGAGACATAACCAAGAATTTATTACATAAATGCATTACGAGTTATATGTCCTATCCTTTACGTGATGCAACAAGGATGCCTTTGCACAATTCCATTTTTCTACTTATGCATCATACATCGGGATTGCATCTTGACCACGAAAGTGCAAACAATTGCAAATGCACGACATGCAACTAAATTTTGTAATCGGGTGAGCAAATAAATTTCCCAATGTATTTAAACTTGCCTACGAGAATTAAACATGCATAGTGCATCCTTTTCATGCGGAATTATGTTTAGGAACCTCGGCATTAGGAATCGGGGCATTGTCCACTCGCGTACTTGGGGTGGAAGCTCCTGCCTATGCTCCTCTCGTCTTTTGTTTAGGGGCCATTGATGCAATGAATTTTGCTTCAGCAACTCTCCTTTGGTTCACTTACGCGTTTTGAAGACCTCCATCAGAGATTCTCCTCCTCCGCACAGGAAATGGGGCCTTGCAGTCACGGTTTTTAAAACCCAAGGGAGGCACGTGTGAATAAGGCCTATGGAAGCCTTAATGGAAGCTTCTAATAGAAGCTTCTAAGCTTCTGTCCATAGGTTGATGACGTGGAGAGAGAAAATGATTGGGAAGATGATGAGGATGGAGGTGAAGATGACAATGATGATGATTATGATGTTGATAATGATGGGGAAGGTGGAGGCGGCAGCAGCGTGGCGATGGCGGCAAGCTCCCAGGCAGCACGATCTCCATGGCAGGCAGTAGCAGCACGGTCCAGTCCTCCTCCTTCCCTCAAGCTTGGGGAGGGGGGAGGGGTAGTCACACACGTGGCAGGGAGCATGTTCCCCTCCCCGTGCTCCTCCTCCACTTAACTCCTTCTCATACTCATACTCCCCCTCCCCGCCATGCAATGACTGAAGGGGATGGGAGTTCTAATTAAAAAATTTGCCAAAAATTTATCCATTATCTCTTTTTTCCCCTTGAAGGGGTGTTCCTGCGTGGAACTACGGCTTTTGAGCCTCGGCTTCCTATACGCGACACGGAGTTGGAGTTTGCTATTGCACGAGGGTGGGGCACTTAGCCTAGGTTCTTTTGTTGTGGGAAGTTGCTTTGAATTGCTTTTGCATGAGATTTAGGATCTTCAATATTTCGGTGCTGAAATATTACATTCTCTCCTCCTTAGAGGAATCGAGATGTCCTCATCTTGAGAAGATCTAGGGGTATTGTTGGTTAAGAGTACTTTCATCTAGCCAAGTGGCATCCTCTTGGGGGTAATCTTTCCACTGTGGATGAGGTATTCTCTTAAGGTCCTGGATCTCAAATGCCTCTCCCTAATATCTAAGATCCTGTAAGGCCGTAGCTCAAGGACTCCTTGGGTAGGCATTACAACTTGTTGATCATCAAGCACGTGACTAGGATTAGGCACATGCTTTTTCAGTAGGCTGATATGGAATACATTATGAACTTTTAGATTTTCGGGGAGTTGCAATTTGTAAGCATTAGGCCTTAGGCACTTGAGAATCTTGTAGGGTCCACAATACCTTGGACTTAGCTTTTTGCATTCACCCAAGGATAGGGAACTCTTCTTTGGACGTACACGAATGAAGACCATATCACATTCAATGAAGGATCTGTCTTGACATTTCAAGTCTGCGTAGGCCTTCTGTTTGTCCTTGGCAGCTTGGATGTCCTGTCTTATTGACTTGATTTGGTCATCCATGTCTTACAGCATCTGCTTTGAAGCTTCAACCCTCAAGGTTGGATCCGAGAAGCTCAAAGTACTACGACAATCGTTCCCATACAATGCTTGAAAAGGGGTCATCTGAATGCTTTGTTGGTAAGAAGCATTGTAGGCAAACTCAACCAGTGGCAAATATTAAATCCAATTTTTGGGCTCGTGGCAGCAGTGTGCCCTTAGCATATGGTCAATGACTTGGTTGACTTACTCTGTTTGACCATCGGTTTGGGGATGGTAAGTTGTATTGAAACAGAGTTGAGTCCCAATGGCCTCGAAGATAGCCCTCCAAAGGTGTGATGTGAAGAGAGAGTCACGATCACTAATGATTCTTCTAGGTAACCCATGCAGTTTGAATATTTCCTTGATGAATAACCTTGCGATGTTTGAGGCTTTATAGTTTGTCTTAGTAGGAATAAGATGTGCAACCTTGGTGAGCATATCCACCATGACCATAATGGAGTTGTATCCTCCCTGAACTTGGGGCAGTCCAACAACAAAGTCCATACTAATGAATTCCCATTTCATTTGGGAGATGTCAAGTGGTTGCAATTTCCCTGGCATTTTGATATGTTTAGCCTTAATGCGTTGACAAGACAAACATTCCGTGACATATTTAAGAATGTCACCTTTGAGCCTATCCCAATAATAGCTCTTTCTAACCGCATTGAGGGTCTTGGCATAGCCAGGATGTCCTGAGAAAGGGGAGTCATGGGCTTCCCAAAGTATCTTCTGCTTGAGTGATTGGCTTGCTGGTATACATAATCTTGTCCTATAGTAGACAAGTCCACTATTGACAGATAATTCTTGATACTTTGTTTATAGCTTCGGGTCTTGATCTTTGATGGGGATCTCCCTTAGCAATTTTTGATAGGTTGGGTCATGGCATGCCTCTTCTTTAGCTAGCTCAAGAATTGGGTTGTTTGGCATGGATACCTTTGTGGCTAGAGATCTGGCTGTTGATGGATCTTGCAAAATTAGAGAATTCAGAAATGCCTTGCGACTGAGTGCATTGGCGACTACATTCTCCTTTCCAGGCCGATATTTGATTTCAAAATCATATTCTTCCAGCACTTCAATCCATCGACATTGCCTCATATTGAGCTCATACTGGGTGAAAATCCATTTAAGACTCTTGTGGTCCATCACTAAGGTAAATTTGTTACCCAACAAGTAGTGTCTCCAAAGTTTGAGAGCATGGATGACAGCCAACCGCTCCAGATCGTGGGTAGCATAATTTCTTTCATGGCTCTTCAGTTTCCTTGAAGAGTATGCTACAGGATGACCTTCTTGCATAAGCACACATCCTAAGGCAAGTGTGCTAGCACAGTTATCACTTCAAACTCTTTACTCAGATCATGAAGTTTCAGGATGGGTGTTGATACCAAGCTTTTCTTTAGTTTGTCAAAGCTAGACTATTTAGTAGGTGACCATACAATTGATACTTGCTTCTTTAGTAGATCAGTCAGAGACGCCGCAATCAAAGCATAGTTTTTGATAAAGACACTGTACCATCCTGTTAATCCAAGAAAACTACGTATTTCTTTGACAGAAGTTGGTGTTGGCCATTCCAAAACATCTCTGACCTTGACCGGATCTACTGAAATTCCTTCCATTGATACAATGAATCCCAGATATTCAATCTGTCGCTTAAAAAATGCACACTTCTTCTTCTTGGCATAAAGCTTGTGTGCTCTCATTGTTTCAAGAACAATGCGAAGCTGGGGTTCATGATCTTCTTCCTGTTTGGAGTAAGCTAGGGTATCATAAAAAAAGACGAGTATGAAGTCATCAAGATAGGGCCTAAAGATATCCTGTATTAACCTATTGAAGGTAGCAGGTGCATTTGTCAGCTCGAATAACATGACTAGGAATTCAAAGTGCCCATACCTTGTGCTGAATGCCGTCTTTGGGATATCCTCTTCCTTGATTCTTATCTAATAGTATCCAGACCTAAGATCAATCTTAGAGAAGATCTTCGCACCTTGAAGATGGTCAAGAAGTTCATCTATTCTTGGAATGGGGTATTTGTTTTTAATGGTCGATTGATTCAACCCTCTGTAGTTAATGCATAGCCGAAGCATTCCATCTTTCTTCTTCTGGAACATCACTGGAGCTCCCCATGGTGAACTGCTAGGATGGATGTAGCCTTGGTCTAACAGTTACTTGAGTTGCTCCTTCAACTCAATCGCTTCCGGGATGGACATTCTATATGGTCTCTTTGCGATTGGTGAAGCTCCTGGCGCTAGCTTGATTTTGTGATCGACTTCCCTTTGAGGAGAAAGTTCTCTCAGCTCTTCAAGAAATACGTCTACATATTCCTTTAACCATGAAAGTTCTTCCCTAGATTCTTGATTCTGATCTAGCTTATTTAGCTTAATCAAATAGACAGGTAGCCCCTTTCTAACTCCTTTTATTATCCGTGTTGCTTTGGCTAGTTGAATTTTTGGCTTCCCAGCCTCTCCTTGAGTTGTAACTAGTTTCCCTTCAGAATTTCGAAAGGAGACTTGGCTCTGTCCACAATGAATGTGGGCGTCATTGGTTATTAGCCAATCCATTCCGAGCAAACATTCGTGGACACCTAGGTTCATTACCCTAAATCTGACCGAAGTCGACTTTCCACCCAGTAGGAATTTCACCTTAGCAGTTTGCCTGGTACAAGTGACCTCACGACCATTTGCTAATTCCACAAGTAAGGTAGGTGCATCTTTTGTGGCTATTCCTAATCTTCTTGCACAGATTGGTGAAATGAAGGAATGTGTACTACCACAATCAATCAAGGTTTTGAAGCTTTTACCTTGATAATACAATGGTGTTTGAATCACCGAGAATTGGCGATTCGGGCCTTTCTTGTGAAGAGCGGCATGAACCGTTGCCCTCTCAATGTCAGCTTCCATGGTTGGGTCTTCTTCATCACACAGCTCCTTGTTGGCAACACTGGAGGTTCTTCCTCTAGCCATGATGGTGGCTCCTTGGCCATGGACGGCTCCTTGGGATGGCCCTTGACGTTGTCCTCTGCTAAGTTTGGGGCACTACCTTTTAAAGTGACCAGGCTCCTTGCAATGGAAGCAACGGAGATTGCAGCCATTACCTTGGGTAGGAGCAGAATTGTTGATAGTGCTGGCCCTAGCTTTCTTCCTTTGTGCCTGATTTTGGCCCTGCGCTCTCTTAGCTTGAGACCTATACACTCCCTTGTTCTGATCCTTGTAAGACCAAGTCTTGTTATTTCTTGGCTTAGTCTACACCTCCTATATTATGGGTGCAGCTTGAATGAGTGCGTCTTGTAGGTTTGTTTGGCACATTGATTCCAGGCGGGTGTTTATGGGTGGATTTAATCCAGCACAAAACTTTGACACCTGTTGTGTCATATCCATTTGTGGCACGTACTTTAAAACAGAGACAAACTTTGAATAGTATGCATCCAGGGATAGTCCAAGATGCTTTAATTCATAAAATTCGTTCATCTTCTGTGTGTGGTAGGCAGGTGGTAGATATCTCCCTCGCACAGCTCTTTTAAGCTTCTCCCAAGTAATTGACCCTTCCAAGATCCCTTAGTCTCTGCACCATTGTTTCCATCAAAGTCTTGCTTCGTCGGTAAGCTTCAATTCGGCGAACATAGCTTGGTTAGCGGGTGCAGTACGTGCTGCCTCGAAATAATCCTCCATGAATTCGATCCAGACCTCGGGGTCAGTTTGGATGGTCCTTCCCTTACCATCGAATCTGGTGGCTTGATTTGTTTGAGAAGAAACTTCTTCTCCTGAATTACAACCGTACTTGGTGTAGGGGTCGGACTAGGAATCTGCACTTGAGCTTGCGCTTGGGGATTAAAATTCTTTACGTTAAAAACTTACTAAATGTTTCTCACATTACATTAATATGCCAAGTTCAGCTTTTAGCCAAGTGACCTAATCGCGTAACTCTGTTATCAACACTCACAACCATGACAGACAGTAATAAAAAGTCTATTTCATTCATATGGACATAGCCCTTTCGAGTACAATTATTTAGGAGGGTAGAACAAATTGATTGGCACATCAATTTGGGGAGAATAAGATTGTGTTACATTGAGATACGGGAACTGAGCAATAATATGGATTGGGGTCATGGATTGTCAGGAATCGATAGGTCATAGGAAGCTTAGGGTATCCTTTCCTTTGATACTCATTCTTCTCATAACATCCCAACACCTTGATTCTGTTAGCAGGGATTATTCGAGTCACTTTCTCATATACATACTTGTTCTGCTTGACCTTTTGACCACCGACATGTAGGGTTGTGTTTGCGTGAGCCTCGACAAAGATGAACAGCTTCACAATCTTTAAGTCCTCCATCCACTTGATTCTCTTCAAGTTGGTCTGAAGGTACGCAAGTCGGTGGGCAGCTATGTAATAAATTCTTGATTCACCTGTCCATCTCCGTTCCACGTACAGGGGTGAAGGATTGTCAATGCGGTCTAGGATATTCATCATAGCTAGCCTCCATCGATAATTCGAAGCACGCATTGCAGTCATAAACATAACTTGGAACACCAAGAATTTGTTCCATGCTTCGCGACTCTGCAGGCCAGCATCTGTAAGTAAGTAAGGAAATGTTCTTAATTCCAACATTGCTCTACTTCCCCTCATTAAGTTCTCTTGTAAATATTAGATCTCGTTGGTTCGCTCTGATACCAACTGTAACGTGACCACCTGTCCACTTGTAGGACACGTCTTAGCAGCCCATCAGGAAGAGAGTCCAGAAAGCGCCGCCCGGTACTCCCACGAAATGTCACGGGGTTTGCGATCTAGGTCTTCCTGATTCTGCCATGAAGCGGAATCATTCCGGCTATTCCCACTTAGGATTGACCTAAATCAGGGTTTTCCTAATGGTCAAGTTCCTCGGAGGTAACTAGCGTCGAGCCCCAGACGCGAACTACTTTTCACAGAAACATCAGGGTCGAAGCGGATTTGTAATGCACTTAGTTCAAGGAGAATGGGAAATGAGAGGGATGAGAAGCTTGACCTCTCTGCCCGTAAGGCATAGTCCCATTCCATTCCCCTAAAACAGCATAAATCGGGACTCTAGGTCTAATGATTCTAGGTCATTGTTGCCTCGCTATCAAATCCTTTGAGAAAAGTTCCCGGCCAACCAGGACCACCCTTCCATAGGATGGACCCAAGGTCATGTCCACCACACTTTCCTCAAGTTGCTTTAGTTATCTAATTACCTACCACATTTAGTTTGACAAACAAAAATAGCTTCCTTAATTAACCAATTAATCACTGGTTCCTTCACCTAACTTAGGCACTGACATAGAAAGACAATGTCAAGCAAGTTCCTTTTCAAAATTTGATCTTTATTTATCAATCTTCGGAATACATCAAATAATCCAGCCCGAAGGCTATTCCGCCCAAAGGCTATTCCAGCAATCCTCATGGATCGCTATTCCAAGTTTCGCCTATTGACTAGTATGCGGGCCTCGAGATCCCATCTCGAGTCACGTCGGCCTCTTGTGCATGATCCGGAGGCAAGGGATTTATGGGGCCAGAGCCCCCGCTGGCACCCAAGCATTCTCTTGCTCCAAGTAGCACCCACGGAGAGACCTCTTGGAGCGGGTTCAGTCCACGTACCCAGCGCGGCTAACAACCCCCTTGGATAGGGTTAGGCAGATAGTCGGAGGTAACTGGTACTACCTCTCCTTGTAGGCTTTCAACCTGAAGCATTAATTATTTTTTCGGTATTAGTTCCTTGAGCAAAGAAGTACAAACAATGCTCCTAACTATACAATCACGAGCATTCCAATGGTCGATTGTATGGCCAACTGCTAAGGTGTGAGTCCTTCTCTTCAAATACATCCAGCATTCGATCCAGGATCAATCGCAACTTGGTAAGATCCCAAGGTTTTCATAAGCTAAGTTGCTTGTTTACCCTTTTATCCTTGGGTTAGGGTTTATACCCTGTTGACCCAAATTGTCAATACGTTAGGTTTCCTTATGTTAAGGTCAATAAATCCTGGGCAACCTCGTCGTCCTAACTTCGATTCAACTGCTTTCTTGGCAAATCGTAACTCCCCTAACTTGGCAAATCAGCCCCAAGGAAGGGTGATGTAGCAGGATGATTAGTCATCCTCTAGAAAACTAGACTTGTACTTAGAACTCGCCAAACTTGTTCTAAGGAGTGGTAATACTATTTTGTGATTTAGACACAAAACTATGCGACATTGCAACTTGTTGCATGAGATAGGTGTCAGCACCTAACTTGTGGGATTATTTATTTCATCACACGGTCTTCCTTGGTCAAGAATACCTTTGGTCAAGATGTAGGGTTTGGGAGTCCTCTTCACCCAATCTAACCCCTAACCCTACTAGGCCGATAACGCATTGGCCCTAGGGTTCCTAAATTCATACGAAAGTCTAGTATTTGGTCAATCGATCCTTAGGGTGAGAACCTTAGATCATTCTTGTATGGGCGTTTAGCTAACCGTAACATTCCGTGAATGTGGGTAGGGCCTTTGAGGTTAGAAATATTAGGTTGGCATCCTAAGTGCGATACTAGGCAGAATTTTAACATATCTTAACCGTATCTAGCACATTGAGGTGTTTGTCGTATTAACTATTTGCGCCTTTATGAATCCTATGTGAGTTACACAATCACAAGCAATTTACCTAATTGATCTAATTGTCTTACGACAAGAGGTGATCTTTCCTTAGAGATGCAAATACTTTCCCTAAAAGATGTAAATGACTGCAAGATGTAAGATATGTATCATTCCATGTGAGTATGCAACTTCAAACCATAGACCTATGCAACTTATAGTGATCTTTATTTTCCTTGCCCTATGCGATATTAATTGACATTAGAGCTTGTTCTTAAAAACCCTACATTTTATGCATCAATTCAAGCTCTAAGATTTTTAATGAAGATGCATTTCAAACTTTGATAAGAAAACTCCATGCATGAGTGAATACCATGAGTCCATCATTAAATTAATCCTTCCTTTAGCACTTAACCCGACCCAAAATGTAACTATCATCGCATGCAATTTGCAAGGTACATAAATCCTTTCCATGCATTTCAACTATTCGGACATCATTTAATGTCCGTCTATGATTATCTTAATTGCGAGACACAACCAAGAATTTATTACATAAATGCGTTACAAGTTATATGTCCTATCCTTTGCATGATGCAACAAGGATGCCTTTGCACAATTCCGTTTTTTAACTTATGCATCATGCATTCGGGATTGCATCTTGACCACGGAAGTGTAAGCAATTGCAAATGCACAAAATGCAACTAAATTTTGTAATCGGGCAAGCAAATAAATTTCCCAATGTATTTAAACTTGCCTACGAGAATTAAACATGCATAGTGCATCCTTTTCATGTGGAATTAATTTTAGGAACCTGGGCATTAGGAATCGGGCGTTGTCCACTCGCGTACTCGGGGTGGAAGCTCTCGTGTGTGCTCCTCTAGTCTTTTGTTTAGGGGCCATTGATGCAATGAATTTTGCTTCAGCAACTCTCCTTTGGTTCATTGACGCGTTTTGAAGACCTCCGTCCGAGATTCTCCTCCTCCGCATAGGAAATGGGGCCTTGCAGTCAAGATTTTTAAAACCCGAGGGAGGCACGGGTGAATAATGCCTATGGAAGCCTTAATGGAAGCTTCTAATAGAAGCTTCTAAGCTTCTATCCACAGGCTGATGACATGGAGAGAGAAAATGATTTGGAAGATGATAAGGATGGAGGTGAAGATGACGACGATGATGATAATGATGTTGATAATGATGGGGAAGGTGGAGGCGGCGATAGCATGGTGACGACGGTAGGCTCCTAGATGGCGTGGCAGGCAGCACGATCTCCAAGGCGGGCATCAGTAGCACGGTCCAATCCTCCTCCTCTCCTCAAGCTTGGGGAGGGGGGTGTTCTTATAGGTAGAAGGGGGGAGGGATAGCCACACACGTAGCAGGGAGCATGTTCCCCTCCCCATGCTCCTCCTCCACTTAACTCCTTGTCATACTCATACTCCCCCTCCCCACCATACAACGGCTGAAGGGGAGGGGAGTTCTAATAAAAATTTTTTCCAAAAATTTATCCTTTATCTCTTTTTCCCCCTTGAAGGGGTGTTCCCGTGTGGAATTACGGCTTTTGAGCCTCGGCTTCTTATACGCGACATGGAGCTAGAGTTTGCTATTGTGCGAGAGTGGGGCACTTAGCCCAGGATCTTTTGTTGCGGGAAGTTGTTTTGAATTGCTTTTGCGTGTGATTTAGGATCTTCAATATTTTGTCGCGGAAATATTACAAGACCTCGTCCACATTGTCCACAGAGTGCCACGAGAATGTTGCTCTATTTACAAAATGGCTAAAGGTCTATCCATGCTCACTAACAAGCCCACCACTAATTGCTTTCTACAATTTGAGTCCACAATTTGGCACCTCTGCTAAGATATTTATGATGAAAGATTTAAGGGTTGTTGATACTAACATGCTGATGCTTTTTTCTCAATGGTACTCTACATGGGAGAAATAGGAGCACCTCTTTTGCAAGGGTCTCATAGTCTTAGACCAAGTGGCTCAAGAAATACCACAAAAGTAGTGAGAAACATGTTGAATCCTTCCTTCTTATCTACAAACTATAGCTCTCAAAGACTCTTGCTTTGTCAACAACTTACAACAACTTTGTAGATTGACGACTCACTTCTTGAACAAATTGTACACACTTTTCCATAATCCTAATACATTAGGAAAGCAAAGTGGCCACCACCACTAAACAAGAAGGATGTTCAACCTCCTAAAATATGACTTGGCATACTATGAGGCCTCTTCACTATGGCCAATCATTGAATCTTGTGCCCTAACATTTTCAAAAGAGCTATTGCATCATTCACTCTTTGAGACAAGTTGCTCAGTGAGGAAGAGCTCCTCGTTGCTAATAGATTCATAGGGCTTCACTCATGGATGATCTCACATGATATCTCTGTGAGCTACTTGTCCACTTGACTAATTTGGATGCTCTCGCCAACCTAGAATACAACCCTAGCTTTTATGACTTGTAGATCCTAGAGCTTTCTTCCATTATACACAAGTAAACCACTTCTTCAATTTTACATAACAACTATACACATTACAAATTAAAAACATTTTGCACACACTATGACCTTCTCTTCCAAGCTAGGAAGGTTTGGTCCTATTTTGTAGGGGAGGGAGGGAGACCAAAGACACCAAGTCCTCAAGGTCTTTGATTAACTTCCTAACCAAAGAGTGCAGCTTGCCAAGATAAAAAACCAAGACTCTCAACACAATTTATTATAATGAGGGTAAGGTGATAGGTAAGAATGTTGGAATTCATCATATAATGGTGTCTACATTATAAAATAATTAGGAGGTTGAATTTTTTAAGAACTTTAATTTAGAAATTATCTTTCAATTAATTTTTGAAGAACTTAGGATAACTTCTTTGATCTTGCAAGACGTTGAACAACCACAAATAGGAAACAAGTTCATCCTTGTCAAAGACACTCTTCTTAATGAGGATAAGGCTATCTTCACTATCCAACAATGCACCAATTTTGGAATAGTAGTATACATGTATGAAGTGAATTATGTCCAATTCTAAACCAAAAGCAACATTGAGAAACTAGTGAATCATTACCAATCACTCTAAGAACTAATATCAAAATGTTAATTAGGAACTTACTTTAGAGCAATGAAACTACCATATTTTACTACTATTGTGAAAGAAAAACCCTTAAATGCAAGTTCAATATCCAAAGTAGGGAACAACATGTAAGCTAAGATTATAAAATTGAGCTCTCTCAACATGGTAGATAAAACCTTGGGGATAAAAGAAAAGTTATGAAGGTACATGAAAGCTAAAAAACTAATGGAAGTGTCTTAGCAATGGAGGGAAACTATTATTGACTTGAAGGGAGTGCTACTACCTAGTGTAAAGACTAAGGAGCTAAGGGTCACTACATAGGTGTTTCATTATTTATTCACGTACAATAAGCCCTTAATTGGCCAAACTAGAATACCCAAGTGGCTTATGGAGCACATCTTGAGAGGGAACCTAGCAAAGCAAGATTTGAATGTATTATGGATTGAATGCATCATAGAATCTCTAGCTAAGGCCCATAAGATCTACTCAAGGGAGAGACAACCAACAAGCTAAATCAAATGGAAGCTAAAAATACTATCATTAATTATGGTAATGCTCTATCCCACCTCATAGCTACTCACACGGGCATCTTCACAAGCACCAAGATTTTCCATCTTCAACCATCAAGTCTACAAGAGCAAGAAAAGGAACAATACCAAAAGGAATCGAGAGGGCAGCCAAAGCAATGAAAAATGAAAAAGAAAGATGAGGAGGAAGAAGAAGATATAATTTCTTCAAAAGAATCCCTTAAGAAATCCAAATATCAGTACATAGAAGGAAACAAGAAAAACAAGACAAAATGAGATTTCAGGAGAAGGAAGAGTATCATCCAATTATAAGACTTTCCTTTAAATAGTCATTGCATAAACAATTTAGTTAAATCCTAATAGAAAAAGAAGAGTTTTTCTCCCAAAAAGGAGAGGAGAAAGTAGAAGAGGCTTCATAAAAAATCCAACTCTCTTTCTCAACCTACAGAGCCAAATAGAAAACCGGACAAGCTAGCTGCAACAATTGTTGTATTGACGCACATGGCCCAAAGTTAGTCAAGGTCATCACTACAACACATCAAGAAAGGAAAGAGAAAACTAAGAGAACTTGGAACCATCCCAAGAAACGAGGCATAGTGGGTGACCTAGAAGCCTTAGAAAAAATCTGTGAAGAGCTCAAGGGAAGTAGGGTAGTATGTCTGAGTTAAAACCATCATTTCAGCCCCCTAATCTTAATTGAGAGCCTAGGATCATTGGAAATAAAGGGATACCTCATACTACTCATGAAATAGAGGCAACATCATTTAGAATTCAAGAGCTAATCATGAGCATTCATGCATCCAGTCTTCTAAGGTAAGAAGTCAACCACCTATAGCTCCAGGAAGATTCCAAACAACTTATCAAATGAAAACTTCCAATAATTGAAATCACATTCGTAGTTCCATGGATATTCATTCCCACAATCTTCTAATGGGCATCAAGATTTTGCAAAAAGAGAACTTTGTTATATAAGATAATGCTGACTAAGTATAGTGGGCACTCATCTTCCTCTTTAGATTTGGAGGATTAGACATCCAAATTGGAGTCATATTTTGATATCTTCCCTAGATCAAAGGATCACAATATAAATTTTTCTACCCTTTACCTTGGGACTTTGGTTATACATGGTGGAGGTGTAATGTGCCCACCTATCCATTGTCCAAGCATGTTTTAGAGGTCCATTGAGAAACAAATCTAAGTGCCGCCACCCGGCACTCCCATGGAATGTTTCAGAGTTTGTCACTTAGGATTTCCCGAGTCCACCTTGCAATGGAACATTGCAGCCAAACCTGCTAGGATCGACCTCAAATCTAGGTTCCTAGGGTCAAGGTCTCCTAACACCATTCTAGCATTGGGATTTGGAAATCATACTTTACACAGAGATACCCAATCCAAAGTAGATCCATACTACACTTGGCTCAAAGAGAATGGGAAACGAGAGGGATGCATCGCTCAACCTCTCTGCCCGTAGGACATAGTCCCATCTCGGTCCCCTAAAACGGCATGAATCAGGTTCTAACTTAGCAATACCTAAAGGTCAAACAATGGTAAAGCCTTGTGAGAAGCCTCCGAGTTCTCTGGGACCACTTGCCGTAGGACAGACCCATCAGGGGTTCCACCCACTTACATCCCTTGGTAGCTTTAGTTTTTTAATTAGGTCCTATCACATTTATGTGTGACATTTAAAATCAACTTCATTAATTAAGCCTTTTAGGAAACATGGTTCATTTGCGTAATTTATGGCACAAACAAGAATACAGAGCAAGCAATCCTTTGACAAAAAAGCTCAAACAAGTTCCTTAACTTATCTCACGTTAATCTTTATCTCCTGCCCATAAAGGAGAAATTATATATCCCTTCTATCCAATAGAAGTACCCCTTCTGCCCTCAAGACGTAACTGGTCCAAATCACATGGCACCATAATTTCCATCCTTTATCTAGAATAGAATCTTCCAATGCCCTAGACGTTGGGCTCATGGCAGTCTACAACTCCGCTCCGGAACTCCACTGACCCCAAGCGACCTATGAGTGAGACACAACTTCTGTGGTTGGCCTTTTCACTACTCGACCTTTGGCTCGTGAATCAAGCATGTGCCCTCTCGGGTTGAAATGCAGCGTGACCTTGGAGATGATCTACCCATGCAAAATATCCTTCCTTAATTAATCCAATTAAGAGTCAAGCACAATCAAGGCAAGTAATCAAATGGACCTCAAAATTTTTTAGCTTTAATCCTTATGATTAATTTATTGTACTAGCTCTTAGCTAGAGGCTATGAAGACAACATGAAATTGTTCTCATATATCAAACATGTTATAGGCCTAATGTGTAAATACTGGATAAGATAAGTGCGAGGTGATCCGAAGTAAGTAGACTTCAACAAGCCTTGCATTGAGCTACAATCTAGGTTTTTTTAAATATTTGGGCTCTTCGGCTAAGTACTTTTGAAGTATCAAAACTTTAAATTTGGACTTTCTATTCGTGATTCTTAATGTTATATTCTTTTGGAAATTATGTTATTTGTAACCCTTGACCAACTCATCCTTGTAGTTGCTCTATCAACAAATAAGCCGTATGCAACTAGGTTAGGTTAAAAAAGAACAAACAAAATGCCAAAATCATAACAATAGGAATAAATTCAAGCTGCCCCTTTACATGAGTTCATGCATATGCCAAAGCATTATAACCTATGACTCACAAATAGAGAAGATGGCAATTACTAGTACCGGGGTATTCGGATATGAATTATCCATACCCGACGTTGTATTCATATTCACAGAAATACCTTGGCCGGTGGCTCCATTATTGGATGCGGGATTACTGCTAATGCATGTCTCCCTTTGTTTTGGGGCCATCCTTTTGACCAATAAATCCCTCTCTTTCTCTCTCGAAGAGATGGTGTGCCAGGGTGATTCTTCTCGATTGCGATGGGGATTAAACTCCTAGGGAGATGGGAAGATGAGCAATGCATTTGGTCACCCTCTAAGGAGGGGAAGGGGAATGGGATCCTTCAAAGAGTCTCTCTCTCTCTCTCTCTCTCTCTCTCTCCCTCTCTCCCTCTTCTTCTTATTCTCTTCTTCTCTCCTCTCTCTCTCCCTCCCTCTCCCTCCCTCTTCTTCTTCTTCTTCTCTTCTTCTCTCCTCTCTCTCTCCCTCTTCTTCTTCTTCTCTTCCTCTCTCCTCTCTCTCTCCCTCTTCTTCTTCTTCTTCTTCTTCTTCTTCTTCTTCTCTTATTCTCTCCCTCTTACTCAAGCTGACAGCAATGGGGGAAAAGAAATTAACGTGTTATGCTCTCATTAAGGGGGGGTTTTATAGGGGACGGGTGGGGTAAGATAGTGGGGGGGAAAAGAGGTGGCACATATGTGACCCTCCCCCCCATCAACTTAATCGACTTCTTCATCTTCAGCATTGTCGTTATGGCCTCCATCAACTCCTACTCGACTCTAGGTCTACCATCATCCACTTCTTCCTTGTTGTAGTTGTCTGCTTCCTTCTGTTGTGGTGAGTTAGGGCATATGAAGCCCAATTGTCCTCACAAAAGGAAGGAAGAAAATGTGATTAAAGATCCTCCTCCACCATCCTCAAATTCTATTCCGGATGTGCAAGCTAACACTCATTCAAATAAGAAAAAGAAACAACTCTTAAAGGGTTGGGGGACACTCAACAATCAATGAGTTTTGATACTCTTTGATCCAGGGTCCACAGATAATTTTGTGTCAGCACATACTATTGAAAGGCTACAAATTCCACCGGATCGATTGGGAACACCAATTGGATTAGGTTTGGCATTTTGAAGGACATACACCAATTGGATCAGGTTCGGCATTTGAAGGACTTACAACTAATTCTACTCCTATCCAGGGGAAGTTAAATCTTAGAATCGGGGATTATCGTGACCAAGAATCTTTTCTACTTCATTGGTAACTATGATGTTATCTTAGGTATCCCTTGGCATTACAAGATTAGAACTCTTCCCGATTTTGTTAAGAAGACCCTTGCATTTCAATTCAAGGGGTAGAACATAGCATGCATTGCTAATGCTGGATATTGGCATGTGCCAATGGTTAGTCATGTTAGCATTTCTAAAGAAATGAAGAAATCTATTTTTGCATACATGATTTTTGTGAGAGATTCAAAAGAAGCTAATGATTCAAGGGCACTTGATGCCTCTAATGAACGCACAATACCAAGTAATGCTTCTAAGTCTCAAACTTTAAAAGAACCCCTCTCTTTAATTGATTAAGCCAGACATGATTTTGTTAAAAAATATGAATATTGTTTTGGTGATTCATTCCTAGGAGAGTTACCTCCTAAGCACTCCTAAGATCACACAATTGATCTTATCCTAGGTAGTTCACCACCTAACCAGCTGCCTTACCAAGTAAGTGTGACAAAGTATTTTTTATGCCAAGAAGTGTTTAAAAATAGCCAAAAATTACGAATATCAGGGGAAAAATAGACTTTATCGAAGGCGGCGGTGGCAATCAGTATGATTTTAAGTGGCAAGTCCCTAAAGCAATAGTGCTAATTTTTATGGAAATCAAACGGTGGTAGATGGCCGAGCTGGAGTTTTCCTAAATGCAAAACGACGTCAAGAATCCAATGCAAGTCTCAGATCTCCATTCCGAGGTCGTTTGATCTCCCATTTAATCCCCGCAAGGTTCAGGGTTGTGAAGCAGCTACTAGATCTGGAAGCCGAAAGGAGCATGATGGGGCCCAGCTTTGTAGATTTCGATGTCACGGAACCACTTGTCTAGACGGATCTTAAATCCGATGTCATTTGCCCTTCCAAAAGCGAAAAAGCCACTTGCGGGAAGTGTGAATGCAAAAGGCATGAACTAGATAAGTTGATTAAGAGTTTAAAAGCTCTTAACAAAGAGCTTATGAGGCAAGAAGCCACGAAATGAAAGGTTGGGGGAGGGAGGGGGGAGGCGTCAGTTTTTTGTGCCCCTTTTTTCCCCCAAATCTCGTCATTTTCTGATCGGCTGAGGCAGAGGGAATCCTCTTGGCCTTGAGATGCTTCTATCCTTCGCCCTTCATCACCACGAATAGATCAAGGAATGATGTATTGAGCAAAGAGATAAAAAACCAATCTTTCTCTCTCCTCCCTCTCTCTCATGCATAGAGGCAATTCATGTGCAAGAAATCAAGAAGAAGAGGGGCTGAAGAATGCTTGTCTCGGATTGCTCCAAGATGAAGAGGAGGCTGAGGATAGAGGTTCAGCACTGAAGAATGATTGCTGGTCAGTCCGTGGGCTGCCTAGAATAATTATTAAAAAACCCGCAACACGCAAGACACGTGGTATGCTCCAATTTTACAAAGGAATTTGATTGTTTTTGTTGTTTCATGGTCCAAACGTTGTTCATATACGATGAATTTTTGTTTGAACCTTATTTGCATCATGATTGAGGGCTGTAACTACAGAAATGCAGAACCTGTGATGATTTAGAGTCATTATTTATTCTTTAAAACCCGTAAAATGTCATTTTTAGTGGAAATTAGTGGTTTTTTTTATTTTGAGTTGAAGAAAAGGGGATGGAACTGAGACAAAATCAGTAAAAATGTTAAGTTTCAATCAAAATAATAAGTTGATATAAATAAATCAGAAAATACCTATTTTCCATGAATAATAAATAGAAAAAAGTAGCAAAAAATAGAGAAAATTGGGATTTTTACGCTCAAAAAATATGAAAAAATAAGATTTATATGTGTGAATGTTTGGTGAAGTTAAAGCATGAGGTCAAGCATCAATTTGGCCTCATCCTTTGTGTCATAGTATGTATTTATTGTTTTTTTACATACAAAAATGATACAAAACAACCATTTACACCTATGCACCGCACAACAATACCTAAACGATAAGGGGGGGAGGAAGTTTGTGCGACGATCTAATTGCTGAAAAGATACAAATTCTGATTTCTCTCTTTGTGCATAGCATTTAAGGATAGTTCCATAATTAAATATAGGTGACTAGTAACACGGAAGTTCTGGTGCTAGTCCCTAAAGCAGCGCAACACGTAACACTTAGTTAAAATTCATGAAAGGGCTGTTTTCCACACTTCACATGGCTGGTTTTTTAATCATAAAATGGTTGTGCACGATCATCATACACCTTGCATCAAGCATATGCCATGTGGTATCTCCTGGAATGCATTGGATATGTTTGATAAACTTTGACCAACGCTAAGAGGACAGGAAACCCAAGCTGTAGGATTAGACGGGTGTTTCCATTGGGGAAAGTTTTGTGAGGCAAATAAAAAATCTCCTGGAACGCTGAATTATGAAAAAGTGGAGTTTGTACGAATGTTATATGTGTTAGCGACGCATCTTGGGGCCAATCCTTTGAGGTGTAGGAGAGTAGCAGTGGAGCCGCGGCAATCAGTCAAGAGGTGCTTCCCTATGTGTGTATTACAAGGCATTATGTCTATATGTTATGCGATCTTCCTCTAAGGAGAAGGGAAGGTGAACATTGGACTACATATTGGGTACAAATGCAAAATTGTCATAAGCATTTAGTGCAAAGTGAGTTTTAGACGCTATTGGCCCGCGAGGCCGTGTGGTGGGGTTGTCTATCGTATGCATGAGGTCCGGCTATTGCCACAGCCAGTGCCAGCCCTTTTAGGTCCCATCAGTGGTGCATCTACTGGGAGTCACAAACAAGTGGTGGTTCTCTTATCTAGGGTTTTTAGTGACCAAATAGTTGGTTTATGTCCTCTGACAAGGAGCGTTAAGCCGAAATACAAAAAGCAGAACGTGCTGAGGGCTAGACGTCCGTTGGAGATTGTAAGATGCTATTCTCCTCAAAGGAGCAGCCCGTTACGCATAAGTGGCAGTGGTTCTAGTAACCTAGGTGTTACGAGTAGCTCTTCGAGTGCAAGTGGAAGTCTTGGTACTTCTCTATTTCCAGTTAATCAATCCATAATAAGTGGGGGTGTAGTGTTGCCTACACAAACTCCTGTCGTCAATCCGATTGTAGCCATGGCACAAGCTATCACAATTCCAGCAGGTACATCGGATTTACCTCCATTAGGAGCACCGTTGCCCATTTTCCATGGGTTAGCAGAAGAAGACATATAAGAAGTTCCAAATGCTCATGTTCAACTATCAAATCCAATATGAGGTTTTGCATATGTTGCATCTTCTCTACATGACCTTACTAAGAAGCAAATACTTTTTCACTGGGGATCAAGGTAACTATAAGTCTTTGAAAGAATTAAGTTTCTTGTGACTCAAGAACCAGTTCTCATAGTTTCGGATCTTCGAAAACCTTTTGAAGTTCACTGCGATGCTTCTGGAGATTGCATTGGAGCTGTGCTTAACCAAGAGCATCATGTAGTAGAATTTGAGAGCCAACGCTTCAAGGATCATGAGCTACATGCTCCAATATATGAGAAAGAGCTTATGGCAATGGTACATGCTCTTCAAGTATGGAAACACTATTTACTTGGTGCATATTTTGTTATTAAAATAGATCACCAAAGTCTAAGATACTTCCTCACTTAGAAGAAGCTCCCAGAGAAATAGATGCATTGTTGTTTCACTTTCAAATCCTTCACACATTTGGAACTAAGAATGTGGTAGTAGATGCTCTATCACGGCGACCTCAAGTGAATGCAATCACAACTGTTTACCATAATGAGTTCATGGATTTACCCAAAATGTATGAAACTGATTTCAATTTCTCAACCATATGGGATTAGCTTAACTCAAGTCAGCCGATTACACCTTACTCGATTCAAGATGGTTATTTGTATAATCATCAAGCAATTTGTGTAACATTACCACTGCAACAAAAGGTAATGGGTGAAGCATATGCATCTCTATATGCTAGGCATGGGGGTATTCTACCCACTACTCAAGCATTGGAAAGAAATTTCTTTTGGCCCACTCTTAGAGCTGGCATTGAAAGATATATCCACAAGTGCAAGATATGCCAAAAAGTAAAGTATGACAGGCATAAACCACCTGGTCTAATGAAGCCATTACCTATTCTCAATGAGCCTTGGGAAAGTATAGCCATGGACTTTATCATGGAGCTTCCTCGCACACAAGCAGGCAACGATTCAATCTAGACTATAATTGATAGATTCAATAAGCAAGCACACTTTACACCTGTGTGAAAGATAATCAAAGCCGATTATGTGGCTAAGCTATTAATTGCTCATAATTTCAAGCATCATGGCATGCCTAATTCCATTATAAGTGATCAAGATCCCCACATGACTAGCCTCTTTTGGCAAGCTCTCTTCGAGAACCTCAAGACTTGGCTAAAGTTTTCATCCTCTTATCATCCTCAAACGGATGGACAGAGTGAAAGTGCTAATTCTATTGTTTTGGACCGTTTGAAATCCTATGTCTCTGATAATCAAAGAGAATGGGAAAATTATTTACCTTTAGTAGAGTTTGCATACAATAACATGGTGCACTCTAGCACTAGTAAGGCACCCTTTGAGATCTTCTATGGTGAGCCTCATTTACCACCCATTCTTCTTATGAAGGATAAGATCTTTGCAGCAAATGACTTTGTTAGAGACATTGATATAGCTTTGACTCAAGTAAAAGCTGTTATCCAAAGGACATAAGAGAAGCATAAATGCAAAATTGATAAGCATTGTCGTAAGTTAGATCTCAAGTTGGGAAAATATGTTCTTCTTAAGTTTGAGAAGGATCCCTTGAAGAAGTAGAAAGCTGATAAGCATTGTCGTAAGTTAGATCTCAAGTTGGGACAATATGTTCTTCTTAAGTTTGAGAAGGATCACTGATAAGCATTGTCGTAAGTTAGATCTCAAGTTGGGACAATATTTTCTTCTTAAGTTTGAGAAGGATCGCTTGAAGAAGTAGAAAGGTCAAAAGGGGAAAGTGGTTAAGCTTTCTAATCACTATTATGGCCCTTTCAAGATCACAGATAAGATAAACGATGTGACTTTTTATTTGGATCTACCAAGTCATTGGAACATTCATAATGCTTTCCATATAAGTTTGCTACGTCTCTACATTGGAGAACCTCCAATGGAACCAATCAAGGACGATTGACCTAACATAGAAGAAACAGAAGAGTTACTTGTGCCTGAAAGAATTTTACACCATCAAGACAATACTCTAAGGTCAAGTAAGATATTACAAAAGTATTTGGTTAAGTTTAAGAATTATTTCCCATTGGATGCTTAATTTATGAGACTGAGAGAGAATTACAAGAATTTTCAGATCTTCTTGAGGACTATGTATCCCCTCTACAGTTGAGGTCAACTGTTTAGAAGCCAGAGGGGTGTTACTAAATTGATTACTTATTACACATTCTCTATTTAGTAAATTTATGTCAATAAATTAATGACTCACTTTTCTTTAAGTGTTGATGACGATCTAAACCGTAATGTGGTAGCAAAAGCTAGACAATGTTTAGAATGACTTTCTAAGGTCTAAGATGACACAAGATTTTGTGTGGAAGTCAATCTTAAGGTTGAGGATCAAGGCAATCTAATGAACTCTCCTTATTTATGGCTCAAGGTGCTTGCATGGACCATAAGTTACGAATAGAGTTTAAAAAGTTGATTTTCTTAAAATAGACATGGTGAATGCATTTTTAAAATATCTCGCGATAGAAAGTTGATCTCTAAAAATAGCCCGAGAAGGTTATAAAAAACAATGAGATTTACAACTTTTGTGTTGGACGTTTTTTCATCTGAGCAATGCACAGAGAGATATTCAAAAATTGGTGCTACAGAGTAGGCCCTGGAACAACCAGATGTTGCATGAAGATCAACCTTTCCAATCTTGGCACTCATGTCTCTCTCCAAGAAGAGAAGCTCTTGGAGCCTATAAAAGGGAGGCTCTCCTTGGGTGTGGCAGAGGTGAAGGAAGCATCACTTTGCATGTATGCCAAGAGGAGGAGAAAGGTAGTTTGAGTCTCACAAAGTGCTACGGAAGCTTTGCTAAAATCAAGCTCCAAGTTGAGATCCCTACACATATTATGGAGGAGAGAAGGTGCAAGTGTTGCGGAAGCTCTGCTGAAATCAAGTTCCAAGAGGAGATCCCTACACATATTGTGTATGAGAGAAGGTGCAACTATTGTGGAATCTCTGCCAAAATCAAGCTCCAAGAGGAGATCCCTACACATATTGTGTAGGAGAGAACGAGAGACTCAAGAAGAATCAAAAGGTGCCAACTTCCAAGTTGTGCAAGTGTTAGCCGGTTCTAAACCGTGCAAGGAACCATGATCTTGTTCCCAAGATCTACAAGTTAAGAATTTATTTATGTGTAATGGAGGAGCTTGCTCCTTGTCAATAATATAACTCCACAAGGGGGGGACTCACCCATCTTCTAGTCCCTGTTGTGTTGTCAATCTATATATATATATATATATATATATATATATATATATATATATATATATATATATATATATATATATATATATCTCTCTCTCTCTCTCTCTCTCTACATCTTTCTCTTCTCCCATCTGTTCTCTCTCTACGCTAGCATAATATTCACCATATATCATTTAAGTATACATGAAGGTTGATCATGTATCTTGGATCTTATGACACCTAGAACTCATCAGTGAAAGAGGCACTCACTTCCTTAACAAGGTTATGGAATAATTTATAGAGTTATATAAGATCTGCCATCCCAAGTCCATGCCTTACTACCCTAGAGAGCCAAGGACCAAGTCAAAGTTACCAATCACATTCTTTTCTCAATTGTGACAAGGAAGATTGCTGCACATCGTCGTGATTGGGATGATGGACTTATAGAGGCCCTTTAGGTGTACAAAACCTCCCATAAGATTGCTACAAGACAGACCCCTTTCCAATTGGTATATGGTACAAAAGCTGTCTTCCTTGTTGAATTAGAGCTATCCTCTTTCTGCGTGGCTATCAAAGAGCACTTGGGAAATTATACATCCTTGCACCACTGTCTCTTGCACCTAGAATGTCTAGATGAGGCTCACAGGATGATCGTACAGTGTATGGAATCTACACAAGCTCACAGAAAGGCCTATCATGATAGCTTCATCAAGCAGAAGGAGTTCAAAGAAGGTAACTTAGTCCTTGCTTATGATTCACGATTTGGCAAGTTTCCAGGCAAGCTTCAACAATGACGGATGGGTCCCTATTTGGCTATCCCTTCTTGATTAATTGTTATCGCCTTTGTGAAAATGTTAGCTATCTGACCTTGTGTGGTGGCGTATGCTAAGTCAATCTCTCCTACAAGTATTTTCTCTCATAAAATGGTAGCGCATTTCAATGTATTTTGTCGGCCTAACATGAAATACTGGGTTCCAAGCTAGCCATATATTGTTCATATTGTCACAGTGAATGACAACTATACCATCTCCCTACACATCCAAATCACCCAATAACTTTCACAACCATACCACCTCACATGCTGCCATAGTAGCACCTCCATACTCATCCTTTATACTCAATAAAGAAAATGTAGGCTGCTTTATGCTACTTCATATAATTGTTGCACTACTAAGGGAAAATATGAATCCATTGGTAGATCTTCTATTTGACATGCTACTAGTCCAATCTACATCTGTGTATCCAATACCTATACATCCTTACACGTCTCATAAAGAAGTCCATAATGTAAAGGGGACTTCACATACCTCAATATACATCTAACTGTATCCAAATGATGCTTTCTAGGCATTTGGATAAACTGATTGACAAGGCTAACAACATAATTCAAGTCTTGCCTTGTGATAGTCATGTAAATTAAACTCCCTACTATCCTCTTAAACATAGTAGGGTCTCCTATCTGATCCCCAACATCAGTACTTAACTTCAAATTGTTCTCCAATGGGATTGAAAGCGGCTTATACATTGTCATGCCATACTGGGATAACATTTCCAAGCCATATTGACTTTGGGACAACCATATACCATCATCACATATGATCACCTCAATACCAAGAAAGTACCTTAGCTCAGCCAAATCCTTCATCTCAAACTTTTTCTTCAGAAAGTCCTTAACTTCAGCAATCCCACTTCATTGTCACCTATAAAAATCAAGTCATCCACGTAGATGACTATGATGAGCAAGCATGCATCTCCCTTTCTCACATAAAGTGAGTGGTCAACATTAGAAATATAAAATTCAATGTTGAGAAGATACTCTCTGATCTTGTTAGACCATACTGTAGGTGCTTTCTTCAGCCCATAGAGCACTTTCTTTAACCTGCACACATATGTGGAATACTCTAAATACTCATAACGTACTAGCTACTCCATATGTGCCTCTTCTTGCAATTCACAATGCAAGAAGACATTCTTGGCATCCATTTACTGTAAATTCTAACCCTTGGCTACTTCAAAGCAATCATACATCTAACAAGTGCCATTCTAGCAACAACTAGACCAAATATCTCTTTATAATCTATGCTATATATTTGAGCCTAGCCTTTTGCAACTAGCCTAGCCTTACACTTGTTAACCGAACCATTTATATTATGCTTGTTTTTGTAAAAACCCACTTACAACCAATAGCTCTCTTGCTCTTAAGCATGGATACCAAATCCCAAGTCTTATTGGCTTCTAATGCAACCATCTTCTCATCCATTGCTACATCCCAATGAGCATGATTGACAACATCCTCAAAGCAAGTGGGCTCAACATCCTCAACCACCTTTACTATGTAGGCATAGTTGCATAACCTTCAGAACCAAAAATTTTAATAGGGTATTTGACCCTATTAGACTTGCATATCATTGGATCACTCAATGGAGCCTTTACATTATTATATGATCTTTGTACACCTGGCGTCTTTATTGAAGGAATACCAGGCTCATCATCCAAACTCTCTAAACCACTGGAATCTCCATCAAATCCCAAATGACTAGTAGATGCATCATTATCATGTAACACTTTCTCCTTCCCTTTGTCTTTACTTGCAACACTTGTAGATGCACTTGAAGATGTGGAGCTACTCCTTAGTCTCCTAGACCAATGGCAGACCAAGGGCTAACTATAGATGTAGTACCAAGTGACGTTTCTAGTCCACTAAGGCTATGTGATTCTTGCTTTTCTTTCTATACATAACTATCATAATTATCATCATCATTTAATGCATCATTACTAGATGCATACCAACTGCTCATCTCATAAAAATATCCTTGTTCACTCAAAACTCACCTATGACAAGGTTATAACAATGATACCCTTTTTTTCTAAAGAGCATCTAATAAAAATATACTTTTTCAGCCTTTTGATCAAGCTTCTTTCACAACAGCTCATTTGGTATATGAACATATGCGATACAACCAAACATCTTCAAGTGTGATACATTGGGCTTCTTGCCTGTAAAGCATTCTTTGGGGATCATCTCATGAACTTAGATGTGGGAGTTCTATTCATAATATATATAGTAATATGAATAACTTTAGACAAAAAATGTTTTGATATATTCTTTTTAGCCTGCTCATGCAACTTCTGTAATATACCTATTTTTTCTTTATACAACCCCATTTTGCTGTGGGTTATACCTACAAACTATGTATTTATCCCATGAGACCTTAAGAAGCCACTTAACTTATTAGAGAGGTACTCTCCCTCTCCATCTGATCTCAAGCACTTAACTTTCAAGCATGTTTCTATTTCAACAACTTAAAGTGCTCAAATACATCACTCTTTTCCTTCATGAAATATTTCCATAGCTTCCTTGAACAATCTTCAATAAATGTGAGAAAGTATTTGCTGCCACTAAGAGATACATTCTATGTAGGCTCCCAAACATTTATATGCATAACATTAAGTATGTTTCTACTCACATTTCTGTCATGTTAAAAAGGTTGTCTTGCTTGCTTATCAAACTGATATGCTTCACACAGTTTGTGAAATTTTGCAACTCTAAAAGAAGGAAACCCTGTAACTAATCCTTTGGACTATGGAGCCCTAAGAGCAATACCAAGAAAAGTGGGGAATCTACTACAAGAAAATCTATACCAACAAGCTTGTTCTTCATTTTTTAATCAACCATACAATAAGAAAAACAACACTAATCTTTACAAACCTTCACGCAACATCATAAAACAATTCTCCCACACATTTACCACAACAAATCTTCAATATATTCTTCATAGAAACCATCAAATAACCACAATGACACAAAGAAAATATCAACTTTGAATGGAATTCATCACATAGTATTCATACTTCATCATCTTTATAGTCTTCATGGTCTTTCTCATTTATATACAATGTTTCTCATAGAAAATTGACTATCTCTCATACTCTTCTCTGTCACACATTCTGTCTCTCAATAGTACATTGAAATTGCCAAGAATAATCCTCTCTTGGTTGTAGATGTCCCTCCCAAGAGGTATGCTTGATATGAAGAGTCACCAAAGCCATTACAATATTCATTGAGAGCTCACTACTGTCACTGTCATTGTAGTTTTTATTTCAACAACATACTATCAGCAATAAATTATGAATTATAATTGGCACGATTGGACATTATATTTGTAGTGATAGAGATAAAAAGAAAGGACTTTTTCTTCAATAATAGAGAGTGTCTAAGAAACATATTGAATTGGACTTTAGAGAAGATTTGGGCTTTGGCTAGCTGAGCATGTCTGACACATCATTGAAGGAGCTGTAACATCTTGTGTTTTCAAGTGAGAAACAAAATAATGCATTGGATTATATGTCTGTGGAGCATGTCTCAAGTCTTGAGCTTTGAAGGCTTATAATTCAATCATATCACTTTTACACATAGACTTTTGATTCATGAACAAAAGAATGGAAAGTTCCTAATTAGCATTCTTCAATTTCAGCATACATGGCTTCTTTGTTTGGATCCATGCTTTGGAAACATCATGGAGATGTTAACAAGATACATGTATGGTTGGGTGTGACCCTCTTGTAGTAGGAGCACCATTATACACACCAAAATTTTTGGCATTTAGTAGGTTCCAAGACTGTGAATCTGGTTTGAGATTGTGCAAGCTAATCTTTTGATTATTGATTTAGAACTATCACATTGTCTATCTTTGAGGTATATGTAAGGATTTTCAAGTGTTTGGGTGATGAGGTTGAAGAAATGCAACTTCAAGAGGAAACTAATTGTTCTATAGGATTATTTGTATAGCACCAATGGAAACATAACTTGATCAACATCAGTGGATTATGATCACGATTATGATGCAAGAGGTACTTTAGCAAGAGCATTATCTACATAGTTTTGCTCCCAATCATGTGTGTCACATGGCGATATTATGAGCATCATAAGAGAAATGGAACTCAACAAGCCAACTGTTCCCATGGTTGATATGATTTATGGGTTGGCATATGCACTTAGGGATTTTGATACAACCACAATGTTAGTTGATGTTGTAGATGCAGTTTGTATAGAATGAGCACTTGTCCAATGTTTACATCTCACATGGATCAATCAATACAACAATGCATCTTGGAAGCTCTCATAAATCATTATGGTAACATTGTGTTGCAAGAGGGTTTAGCACATGTGAGAAACATATGTTAGTTCCATTGATTGCTATGGCTGATGTAGTAGGATCAATAAGACATATTGCAATCATTGCTCAATTTGTATATCAATGAGAATAGCCAATCACTCTCTTATAGGAAACATTATCTATATGGGCAGTATTATGACTATGAGCAACATTCATTTCCTTCTCAACCACATACTTATCATGAGTTCCAAGGACAATAGTATGATTATTCTATTGCTAATCTACATAGTGATTGTGGGAAAATGTGTGTCTAAAACTAGCGGAGCTCAATATTTAACCACAACTAGGTTAGAGAATTCCATGCTTAAGGGTTATGTTATAGATGTGCTAAACTGATGTATTCCAATCACAAAGGCATATGTAGAGCAAAGATGTAGAGAAGCTAATTCCCAAAACAAACTATTAAACTCAAAATATAAGAAAATAGAGTAAATTGCCAAGAAACCATAGGCAAGGTGGCCAGATTGAAATCATGTTACCATTAATGGTTGAGAATTAGTTGATTAGAGGTTGCAACATCGTATGCACCCCAATGCCATGGTGGCCAAGAGTATGCACCCTCTTAGATGGTTGGAGATTGAGATCTCAAACATGAAATGTTAAAAATGGCAAAAAGGTCCTTGGCAAGTTACAACTTAGCCTTTTATACTTAACCCTAGTAGGCTAAATATTGGCTAAGACATTAAGGCATTTTCACTCTACTACAAGCCATCCTGACCTAGAAGAGCTTTGTCCTCAAAGGTGAATTTGGGACATGATACGAGGATGAATACATGATAGTTTGAGATAGATGAAGTCATGCTAAAATAAATCTCCATGCTGAAGAAAACAAATAAGTCGATGAAGAAGGACCATGTAATTCATGAGATAGAAAATTCACATAGCAAACTATCCACTGTCCTGTAACTGCAATAATCCCATTGTTTTGAAGGAATCATGAAGCCTTAGAGAGGATGATTGAATATGTTGAGGAATTAGTATTGCAAGCATTATTTACAACCCATCAACAATGAAAGTCACAAAAGTCCAATTTTTATATTTCAAGTATATCCAAAATTTTCTCTTCTTTTATTTTGGGAGGCTTCTTTAGCTACCTCACTACTAACAAAAGATCCTAGAAATAGCTGCCTAGTAGGCCAACATAACAAGGTCACTAGAACTACCTTCCAAAACAATTCATAAAGCACCTGAAAACGTCTTGATAAGAGGAACAACTGCTCAGAACCCCCCTTGACACACCTAACCTAACCTTAGGAATTCATGCCTTCATTGTCAGTTCCCAATAAACGGAAAAAAAAATCTCCCACAAGTACATAAACACATATAGCACAAAAAGAAAGTACTCGTAAGAAAAAGTATCACCTGGACTTGGCCACAAGAAGCTTCTGTGCAACAAGAGGCTCTCCCAGATTCTGTTGAATCTGTATAGCACAACACTAAAATAAAACGATTAACTACACCCGCACTAGACAGACACGTGGCTCTCTTTGGCCTAATGAAATATAACACTTTACTACAAAATAACTAGCCCTCTTGGCCTAACAAAATAATTCATAAAATGAACATTTAACAACATACTACTAAAGTAAACCCTTAGTCCCAACATAACTCTATTAAAGCATAAAAATGACCAAGATTGAGGGCTCCTCCGACCCTATACTAAGTACATTAGATTACATGCCAACCCCCTACTTAAATAGAAAGCGGTGTCCAACAAATATGATGATAAATGATCCTCTACATCCATTGATAGAATAGGAAGGTGATCAATTGCCACACGTGACTCATAATTCATACTAACTACCAGTGGCCAAAATAGGATGTGTTAGCAAAAAATTTCCAAAGTAGCCCTAAGTTGATATTAGGAGGCAATTGTAAGAGTGCCCTAGGACCACAATTGAAAAAGATATCCTCAATAAAAACATAATTGGCTAGGAAATTTGCAAAGCGATTCCACTATGTCGGGGAATAACCTAGCAAGTCACTACCTCAAAAATATACTTCATATCCAAAGTTGTACGGTGACACATCTAGAGAATAGGACTCCTCACACTATAGGTCCCATTCAATTAATTAATCATCTGTGAGTCACTTTTTATCCATGATTATGGCCTTGTATTCTACCATGTTATAACAACTCCAGACCAGGGATCTTTAGTGACCACACCAACACTCGAATGTTTAGTAGGCCCTTTAGAAGCTTCATCAAAATACAAAGTATAGACCCAGTCTTCATTGATAAGCCATGACATACTCATAAGCTTACTCATACTTATGATAATCAAAGTCAAGTCAAGAGAGAGAATGTGTAACAGGTACAATCCCTCCTTCCTTGCTAGACTTGATAGGGACACTTGTAAGAATCCTTTGGCAATGGTGGCAGTAGACCTTAATATCCCACGTGAAAGATAGGTCTTTCCACTCAATAACCTAATAACCTTTACTCGACCAGATCACTTGACCTTGATGGTAACATTGCTCTAAATACAGATAGTCAAGATAAGCAATGATTCTTCCCATATGATTGTCATGGTACCTACTACAAGTTAAAGCTAAATCTTGAAGAACCTGCATAGGCACCAAGCCCAACGTTAGTCCTTACATTTACTTCTTTCCCATGTCATATGTACCTTCGAATGTGTCTTCATATGTGTAGTTAGCAACTCCATGCCAATGTGGTATGTGATCAATGAGCTCACCACTCCAAATCTATTGTAACAATCATGCATTGGCTTTAGCAAAATGATCCAAATAGATCATTTCTTGAAAACATTTCTTCTAAAGAAGATCGTCTTTAAAAAAATGACATGTTCCCCTTCTTCCTCTTGACACCATGCAACTACCTCATTCTTCTTCTAATTTTCAAATTTTCCTCCAATTCATTTCCTTTACCCCTCCCTCTAAACCTTAGAATGGACATCTTTAAGGACTTTGACATCTAATTGTGCAATCCCGCATTGTTAACCACCAAATCACATAGAGTCATTAGATTTATATATAGTTGTGGCTAGACTAGGTGCGGGATATTCGTAGAGGGTTCATGCATCAAACCCTTAAAATAGTAAGGGTGTGTCAAATAATCCTCACAATGAGCTCATAGAGTGTAACACTTTGGCTTGGTGGCCAAGGCAAAGATACTTTTGTTAATGAGATATCATGTGCTTTGCATGGTGGGTTACGAGGGGCATGCAAGTGTTACTTAAGTGATGTGCCAAACCACCACAAAGCTCCTAGACCTGCCTCTTTTTACTAAAGAAAAATAAAAATTGGTATTGGAAAGAGGGGAATCATGGGAGAGAAGACAAGATCTTATCTTCTCTAGATGATAATAATTCCCTATGGGAAAATTTATAGATTGGTCATGGTTAGGATTCACTAAGGAAATCTATCAGATTTTATCTATAGCACCACCTTCCTCCCATACAAAAACTTTCTTGTATCGACATCTCCTGGACGATTGCAGATACATAGCCTCCAAAAACAGCAACAACGAGCACCACATATGCATTAAATTAATATAAAAAGTTGGTAACAATGTGTCAATTGTGTACAATGTTGCTAAAAGGTTTGTGCAATATTAGGCATTGTTTCTAGGTGTTGTCACAAAGACAATTGCATGATACCATTTCTATTCTCAAATTTGGGCTAAATAGCAACTAATACTATGCACTATTTTGGGTTGTTGATGAAAATATATAGAAGACCTCACCTCTTTTGGGTGCTTTTAGGATTAGGGCTTTTGCTAGTTCCTTCTTCACATCCTCAAAATTTACTTGACAAGCGTCACTCCAATTGAACAAATAGTTAAACGATAACAAGTTTTTCAATGGAAATGTTCTTTGTACCAATGCATTCATAAATCTCTGATAATATCCCATTGATGATAGAAAGATGTGTACCTCTTTTGGAGTATGTGGCGGCAAGCTCATAGCAAACTATAACCTTTATCTTTTCAAGGTTAGTCATGATACCGGCCAAAGTAACCACATGGCCTACTAACAATCCATAGGGCCCCCTAAAGATACACTTTTGTGGATTAAGAGCAATGCAAAAATGCGTGCAACGCTCAAAACATTTCCTTAAAATGATCAATTGTCTATCCCTTATGGTGGCTTCCCCTAGATTATTGATGAAAACTTTTAATCCCTCTGGGGAGATGCCACCAAAAGTCTTATCAGTTGTTCATTTACCAAGAGCTAGGCACATTGCATAACCCAAAGGCCATCACATGATACACAAAGGTACCAAAGATAGTGATAAGTGTCATTTTCAACTTATGTTCCCCTACAATAGCCATTTGGTTGTATCTAGCAAAGAAATCCATAAGTGAATAGATTTCCCTATCCACTAATTGATTTAAAATCTTATCAATGAATGGTAACCAATAGTAATCCTTAACTCTATACTTGTTATGCTCTCTGAAATCTATGCAAAGATGAATTTGATTATTATTCTTCTTCTTGATAACGATTGGTGAACACCACTTTGTGTGTTGTACCAAAAATATCAAGCCAATTTTCCAATAATTTTTTCAATTCGTCAAATAGCTGATCCCTTAGTTCAAAAGGAATAACCTTACTTTTTTTTGCACAAGAAAGCTACCTTCCTTTAGGGAAATGATATGAACAACTAGGCTAGGAGGAATACCTCTCAACTCATCATAACTCCAAGCAAAGATGTCGCAGAATTCTTGAATCAAGGACACATAGTCCTCTCTTGCTTCCAAACTTAGCATGGATCCTAATTTCATTGGTCATGAATCACTCATTGTCTCAAGGTCTAACTCAATTACATCTACGTCTCTTATCCTATCTAGAGACTCTATATCGGTTCATTCAAAGTTACTTGATAGATATCCTCTATAGTAGTGGACTCCTTGCTGGATTCATCACTTGATGGCCTCTCACTAATAGATGGATCCTCTAATATATCTAACTTTGAGATGAAGATAAAGGAATTCTCTCACTTTGAGGAAATTCAAGTTAGGTATCTATTACTACAAGTTTGGCAATCGACTAGCAGGTATATCAACCTAACACTCCACTTGTAAGATCCATGGCCTACCTAGCAATACTTGATAGCTAGGCTGCCTGCAAAACTTGATAACTCTAAAGTCCAAAATGCATTCCACATTAACGACAATCACATGGACTTTAGTGATGCAACCTTTCAGTTGTCTTAAACTATCATCAATCATTTGGAGAATTGTGGAGGAATCTTTTTGGATTTCTAACCCTAACCTCTCCATCAATTTTGAATTCATAATGTTGATGGAGGATCTCGTGTCCACACTAGCATGTTCAACTAATATGCCATCAACATATGTTGCTATCATTGGATAATGCTTTTCAACATGCTTAAACCAATCATCTCCCACTCATGCTATGCCCAAGGGCTCCACAATATACCCAATGCGTAAAATCTTCTTAAAATCTTTATGCACTCTTGGGGATAACTTAATCAACTGCAGGAGATTTGCATTTCGCTTAACCTCGCAAAGAGAACTTGCTAAATCAAATTCATGATAGTTAGCAATAGTTCTCTTCTCCTACCAAACCATTCTCTCCTTTGGTCATCATTGGACATGCTTTGGTGCTTCTTTCTTGGCTTTTGCCTTCTTCTTTGGCAACACTTCATTGGGGTCAATTTTACTATCAACTACTTTTAGAGGTCCGCCTTCCACATCAAGGTTAAGGACTTGCGTATCCCCTTATCATCTTGCTTGGGATTTTCCTCAATAGGTTTTACCTTGTCTTTGTCACTATCTTTACCCTTTTGACCTCTTGTAATGACCCCTAGATTAGAAGCTTAAGTGCCATTGACACCTACAACTTCAATAAGGCTAACTCCACTACCACTAGGCAGTTTCTCTACAATAGCCTTTTGTCTTTGCTGTTGAGAATTGACAAATGATGTATGCTCCAGGAAGAGCTATCCTGAATCCCATATGCACACTGAGGATAGTGGAGAAGTTGAAAAGCTATAAATACATGTTCTTGGTTTGTTTTTCATATAATGCTATTTTGTACTTTGTACTTAGATTTTGTAGCTCTATCCACTCAAGATTGTGTTTATGAGTCCAAGCTAATCTATCTTGGAACCTAATTCACTTGAGTGAAAGTCTGTGTCTAGTCTCATCAGTCTTCTTCATGTCTCTTGCTTATGAGTTTAAGCTTCCATAGCTAAACTGTGTTCAAGATCAATGTTTGCTAACATGGTATCAGAGCCATGGTGAGCTCAGTTTAGTTCTTCCTCCTACTTATCCAGTTTATTCTAGCTCAGCTCCAACTCTAGGACAAGTGGTTGATTTCATCTCCTACTTTATTTTTACACACCTCTTCTTGGCCACCATAGCCAAACTGCACCTACCTTTAGTGGAGCTCTTAGATCTCATTGTACACACAATTTCAGCTTAAGGTGTCTTCTGAGAAGCTCTTCCCCTACTTCCAGCATAGCTCCCTATCACATCAGAATGTGACATTATCCATTGTGGAGCCCGACATTAGGAAAATCAGACATTGTTGTCTCTACTGAACCCTATGACAGTCATACAGTCTGTGTGATGTGTGGTGGCTGCGATTCGTCCTGCCCATATGGGGCATTCAAAGCCTATACTATAGTGTATTCAAAATTAATTATACTTATATGGAAAATTTGTGCCTTGTGATGGTCTTTGCAACTAAAAAGTTCAAGCACTACATCCTTTATGAGAAGGTTGTCCTTTATACAAAGGCAGAAGGGCTATGACTACTAATGAATAAGCTAGAACTCCCTGACCATTTGGCAAAGTGGTTAATCACTTTGCAGGAGTTTGACTATGAGGTTAAGAGCAAGCCACCCAAGTTGTAGGGTATCATAGAGTGCCTTGTGGACTTTGGGGAGCCAAAGGAAGCTTTGGCTAAAGGTAGTGACTAGGACTCATTGTTCAAGATTGACACGGCATCTATTCCCTCCTAGTATGCGGCGATAACACATTATTTGTTGGTGAGAGAGACTGGAGCTGGTCTATTGAAATCAGAAAATTGAAAGATCAAGAAACAGCTTTAAAATTCACAATAATCAGAGGCACATTGTATCGGTAAGGGGTAGATGATATATACCACCAATGTGTAATGCCTGACAAGGTCCCTTTCATCTTAGAAGAGTGCCATGACTCTGCTTGCAGAGGTCATTTTGCTTGGTGGCTAACTGTGCAAAAAGCCTTGAGGGCGAGATATTGGTGGCCGGCCATCTTCTAGGATGCATTCAAGTACATTAAAAGATGTGACATCTGTCAATGACATGATAGTCGAGAGAATAGAAAGCAACCACTCACTCTTATTATGGTGATCCTTCCATTCGAGAAGTGGGGGATCAACTTTGTGGACCCTATTACTCCATTGTCCACTGCACAAAAAAGATATATTATTGTAGTGACGGATTATTTTACTAAGTGGTCGGAAGCACATGCAACATGGAAAGACGATGCAAAGGAAACCACCAGTTTCCTATTGGAGCAAATAGTATGTCGATTTGGTCCGCCAAAAGAAATAGTGTTGGACTAGGGAACACATTTTTTGAACAAGGTGATAAAAAACCTGACTAAGGCTTGGCACATCAAGCACAATAAAACAACCCCCTATAACCCACAAGACAATGGGCAGGTCGAGAGTACCAACAAGTAGCTTGTGGGCATTCTGTCTAAGGTAGTATTGGAAAAGAAACGAGATTGGGTCAAAATGTTGTACGTGGCAATGTGGGCATATAATACGACATTTAAACAAGCTACTGGTCACACCCCATTCAAGTTACTATATGGAGAGGAGTGCATCCTACCTTTAGAGATCGAGTTGCCGACAATAAGATTTACAATCAATCATTCTTTGGGTGACGGGGATGCCCTCTTAGAGCACTTTACGACTTTGGCACACCTCGATGAGATTAAATTGCAGAGCTTGCTACATCAAGAGGAGGTGACCAAGAGTCAGATGAAGAAACTCCATGGCCTAAAAGCAAAGAAATACACTTTTTAGAAAGGACAACTAGTGTTGTACTATGATGCGTGTAGAGAATTATTTCCACGAAAGTTGGAGCCCAAATGGGACGGTCCTTATAGGATTGCCAGGATTGGGAAGAATAAATCCACAGCATTATTGGCAGATCTTGAGTATGTGGAGTTTAAGAATAAGGTTAATCTTAATACGATTAAACCTTATTATTTCTGACTGCACTAATGACATAAGTGCCTTGTAGGTCTATTCGTGTTTGATCAGACGTCTACAAGGAAACAATGATAGAGGTTGATGGGTCGACTAATCCCTTATTTAGAGCACCCATATCTAGAGAAAAGATATCATCAGGGAAAGATCATCTGGTGGAGTAAAGGCTATAAAGTGACTGAGCAAGACGACGGGACATTCGTTTGGGAGATTAAGGTATTCTGTCATCATTGTTTGTAGATTTTGACAAGCATCCCTGTAGTCTTTGATGATGAAGGTGGGATGGAGCTACCAATTCATCCTCTCCGTATGTTGAATTTTGACTATCATAATTAGGAATAGGGGAGGTCTGGATGGCTAGCTGTGTAAACCCATTGTGGATACATACACATTATATTTTGATGGGGCATCTAGGGGCCCTAATAAAAAAGGGAGTGTTGGAGTAGTTATCCGAGATATCCAACGAAGAGTTACAATGAAATTAGCTGCTTATCTCCAGGTAGGATTCACTAATAACATGGCGGAGTATAAAGCCTTGATTATGGGACTGAATATTGCCAAGAAAGGTGGTATTCGACAGTTGTTAGTAAAAGGGAATTCCTAGTTGATCTTAAATCAACTCAATGATACATACACAGTCCGGAATCCTATCCTTTGTATGTATCATCGAGCTGCTATAACCCTACTTGCTGAATTTGAGAGCATATCTCTTCAGCTAATTCCATGTTCTTGGAATTAGTTTGTAGATTCACTAGCCAATTTTTCTTATGAAGAGGACCTCTTCTTCAACTATGGTCCTAGTCCGGCTGTTGCTCTTGATAATGAGACAGGACCCGGTCGTTTGTGGGGAATGTTATCAGACAACATGTTATATGGCAGGCGATGGTTGATATGGGTAATGCAAAGAGTAGCTGAGACCCATCTATCACTATTATCCTGGACCCATACGTTTGTCAAATGATATGTTATGCACATGCCTTTTGCTATATATGGAGGAGGTATGGGTCACAACTTGATGCATTTAGTTTAGGGCTGAGAGACCTATTTTTCCCCTTGGAATAGAGTGTATCTTCGTATATCTGCCTTCTTCCAAGGAGGGATATATATGAGCTGATTTGTTTGATTTCTTTAGGCCAAGAGGGCCAGTTGTCTTAAGGTTTTAATGTTTAATTCCTTTAGGCCAAGAGGGCCAGTTAGTTTGCAGTATAAATATGCGATTTCTTTAGGCCAAGAGGGCCAGTTGTCTTAAGGTTTTAATGTTTGATTTCTTTAGGCCAAGAGGGCCCTATGTTGGTTTGGTGCAAGTGTGTTTAATGGTTTGTTGTTTTAGTGATTGCATCATACAAGTTGATGAAGTCGCTAGAGGGAGCCTTTGCTGCGCAGGAGGCTCTTGTGGCCATTCCAGGTGGTTTTGTCCCCTTTCCGAGTCTTTTTTCCCTTAATAAGCAAATAACAATACATATGTAAGGGGGTACTTTCTTTTTGTTTGTTGGGGACCGGCAATCAAGGCATGATGTCCCAGGTTTAGGTTATGTATGTATGTGGGAGGTCTGAGTAGTCATTGCCTCCTACAAAGGCATTGTTAGGCACTAAAAGACCTATTTTCGAAGGAAGTTCTAGTGACCCTATTCTGCTAACCTACTAGGCGACCGTTCTAGGAGCTTCTATTAGTTGTGAGGCAGCTAGAGACGCATGCACTTAAATATCAAGAGAAGAACATGTTCTAAATCTAGCTTAAAATACATATATGGAGGTGTGTAAAAAGGGGCTCTGACCCCTTTAAAAAAATAGAAAAGGGAAGAAAGAAAAATCATTGAGCAAGTGTACATCGCCTTGAGAAGTCCTGGTAGGTTCCTCGTGATGATTCAAACCCAGTGCCGATGCCTTGTCTTCCTAGGGGGCGGCATCTAGCCGGAAAAATAAGAATAAGAGAAGGTTGGAGCGAAAATAAAAGTGAGCATTAGAAAAGGATTAAGTGTTGCCTCGCGAGGGCTTGGTAGGTTCTTGGGTACCGAGACAAGACCTGAGACCGATGCCTTTTTCTCCCTGGGTCACTACACTCAGCTCCTTCCTTTTTACACACTCGAGTATGGAAAATAAAAGGCTAAAGGACCAATGTGCTAAAAGATTATACTTATTGATCAGGCTGTAGGAATCCTCACCTAGTAGGAGCTCCTAGTTGAGTTGTCCTTAGTTAGGTAGGTAGTTTAAACCACCACTTAGGCTTACCTCTTTCATAGTTCTTTTTATCTTGGCTGTGTTGGAAGAGTTGGTTAGTGACTGGCTTTAGATTTTTTATCAGATTATGCTAGCCCTCCTCCTCATGGATTTAATGCCTTGGTTTTGTCAGGGGGTAGGGTGGGAGCTGTGATGTGTTTTGATGCGTATCTATTTTGTATCAGCTTGATGCTCTTTGTGGTTATGTGTATGTGCAAATTTATACGTTGTATTCGACGGGCTAAGTCACCCTATCCCATGGTCACTAATGACCGATGATTTTTGACACCGAGAAGTGCTTTAAAATAGTCAAAAATTTTGAATTTTAGGGGAAAAATAGACTTTGTCAAAGGCGGCAGCTGCAATCAATACGATTTTAAGTGGCAATGTCCCAAAAGTGCTTTAAAGACCCACCAAGCACGGCGGTTGGTGAATTTTCATAAATTTTTGACATGTCAGACGGGACTTTTGGAGATGCTCCACAGTGGGGGACTTCAAGATAAATGCCCAAAATTTTTCAATGGCCAAATCCAAGGCCGGACGCGGGAGATAGGCCGGAAGGGAGGCCAAGGACCAATATGGCCAAGTGGGAAAAGATTTTAGCCAAAGAATGTGACCTTTGGGGGCTCACCTTGGGGCCCCCAACCAAATTTTGACAAATTAGAAGGGGGGCTTTTTTTGCCATGGTGTGAAGGAAGAAGATGGTGCTTTTTGCACGACGATTTCTTGATGGGGGGTTGGAGAGCTTCAAAGCACCCCCCCAAACAAATTTGACACATGATTTTCCTCTTGCCTACGCTCCTTATCACCTGTCTTGGCCCATGAGATGGCTGCTTGAATATGGAGGATGAAAATCAATCTTTCTCTCTCCTCCCTCTCTCTTCTAAGTGGCAATTTGTATAAGTAGAACCAAGAAGAGAACCTATTGAAGGATGCTTGTCCCGCATGGTACTGGATCACTCCCGGATCAATAGAGGGCTAGAGTTGGTTGTTTAGAGGTGGGCTGAGCCTCGAATGAGGGCTGATCTACAATCACGCACTAGATTTTAAAACCCACAAAGAAGGGAAAAATCGATAACTCTATTTTACAAAGGAAAATTGCTTCTTTTTTATATTTGATTGAGCCAATGTTGTTCTTATGGAGTGAAAATTGGTAGACATGCTGTTTATTGTTTGTTCTATGCTTGCATAGTGAAAAAATTAAAAAAAATCAAAATACTGAAAATAATTTTTAGAAACCTGTAAAACATGATTTTTATGAGAAAAATGGGATTTTTGGTGTTTTCGAGTGGGATAAACAAAATATATCAATATTTTTATTTAAAAAATTTGGGAAAAAAATAGGAATACGCCTTTGAAAAATACAAAAAAATATAATAAGTGGTTGTGGATGCATGATAGTGGCAAAGCATGAGGTTTGGCCTCATTTTGCCCTATTTTTTTGTCACAGTGTGTGATTTATTGCTTTTTATACATTAAACCATGGCAAATCAACCTCTATACACCTATACAACGAAGCAAAACTCAAACGGTGAGGGGGAGGAGAATTTTGTGCAACTGTTTGAGGGTTGAAATATTACAAAATTTGATTGTTTTTTTCTATGCATAGCATTTAGAAAATGGCCTATTTGGAAATAAGGGATCTAGTAGCACAAGGTTCACCCTGGTGCTAGATTCTTGCAACGAAGCATATACGTATTAGTTGGAATTCATGAAAAGACTGTTTGCGTACTAGCACATAGGCTAATTTCAAAACATAACTATTTGTGCACAATGAGACATCCATTATTGTATTGATCATACATATGGTATTCACTCCTGGAAATATATAGCAATTTTTTTAATTATAGTTGCCCCACACTTGTTGAGAGGGTGAGATTCCCCTTGCCGTAGGTTAGCCGTCCATTTCTTGGGGGAAATTATTGGTGACGAAACATGAATCTCCTAGATCTTGCTGACAAAGAGGAAGTCTTGTGAAAATGTGTTTATATGTAAAAGCAATGCATCAAGGGGCCAATTTCCAAGATGTAGGAGAGTTGCAATGGGGCCACGGCAATCAGCCGATGGGGTGCCTCCTATGTCTGTGAGATACGTGGCACTTATTGCCAATATGTGTGGAATATTCCCTTTGAGGGGTTTTGGGGAAGGTGCCATTGGACTCTTATCCAGCTACAAATGCAATATTAGATGTATCTAGTGTGCATTTAGTTATTACAGATGCTCCTGGTCCGCGAGGCTGTGTGGTGGTTGAGATGTCTGTTGTGCATGAGGTCCGGCTCTAGTGCCATAGCCAATGCCGGCCCATTCTTGGTCCCATCAGCTTTGGTCAATATCCTGGGTGGTCATCTTGGATTCTAAGAAGTTGAATCCTGATTTTTCATATTTCTTCCTTCTTTCATGCATCTCCTTCAGAGAGTAAATATCCTTTGTATGGTTCTTCCTTAAATAGTACAAATAGAAGACTCTAGGGATGGTTAGTTTTTTGGTACATTTAGTAGCTAAATGTTCGGTTTGATTGCACTTTCTACATCATGTATTAGATCACATCACATCTCTTTCACCTCTCAAGAAGCGCCTTGATTTGCTTGGCTACTTCTTCATCGTTACACTTAGACAATCTGTAGGGTGGCTTATTAATTGGCTTTGAGTTGGGCTCCAAATCAATAGGGTGATCTAATGCTCTCTTAGGAGGTAATGAAGTAAGTACTTCAAACAAATCCCTATACTCCTCACAAGAAGAGCTTTCAAAGTTTGATGATTTGCTGAATTTTTGGATTGATCTTCAACCTCTTTATTCAAATGCAAAACAAAAATCTATGAGTAGCTCTTGTACTCCTTGAGTTGTTGAATGGTGATAAGTTAAAAATCCGATTTACTATAGATTCCTTATAAAATGGATGAGCTACGCATCAAAGATAAACATCATATAAGTTGTGAGAAATCCATAGTAATTTTACCCAATCTCATTAACCAATCATACCAGAGTACAACATCTCTAAGCCCCATTTCTAAAGTTATCTAGTTTACTTTTACTTCATAATTTTCATCTAACTGTAAAGAAACTTATGGACATATTTGAGTGTTGATTTCTTCTTCACCATTGGCTATTTGAACTCTTATGGATTGGTATAAATCAATGAAAGGGCGATTCAATTTATCCACAATAGACTTATTCACAAAATTGTGTGTACTACCACTATCTATCAAGATAAATGCATTCTTCCCATGAATATTACCCTTCATACGAAGTGTATTAGGGCTCTTAGAACTTGTCCAAAAATCCATGGAAATGGAACAATTAGTGGCAACAAAGTGACTCATCATGAGTTCCTCCTAGATCAAAAGGAACACTATCACACGAATCAAAAGGAAAAGTGTCAACAAGACCATAAAATAGTTCTTGCCCAACTTCCTTCTTAACATCCTCATTTTTAGTGGTAGTTACAAATGCATTGACCTCATTAGTGTCATCCTATGAATCTTTAAAGACTAACATACTATGAACCTTGACTTTTACATTTTTTAATACATACTTTGTTACATGATCAACTGCATACTTTTCTCCACATTTGAAGTATAAGCCTTTCTTTTTCCTTTCTTTGTAAAGGTCCATAGAAATAGACTTTGGATTTGCATTCGCTGAAGTAGATCTAAACTTGTTGTCCCCTTGTTTAAAATCCACTATTGGACTATTTATAGTCCTAAAATTACTTTGAGGTCTTGAAGCATTGAATGATGGATAAGTTGGCACTCTTAAGCTCCCACTTGGTGCATGATTACTACCACAAACATTGCCAATCTATCCCTGCTTTATCCTTGGCTATCCATAACTAGGCTGAAATGAAGACTCCCTTTTATACTTTCTTCGATAATGCTTCACAAGCTCAATAGCTTTGAAAATATTGGTAGTGTTTTGTGCCATAACATCAGCTCTAATAAAGAAGGTTCTAAACCATACATATACTTGTGGAGTTTAGCTTCATCACTAATGCTCCCTACATACATGGTAAGGTTGAAGAATTAGTTCATATAATCGTGTACACTTAGGCCTCTTTGCTCTAATCCATACCATCTCTGTGCCAAATTCTCTTTTTCAAGAGGAGAAACAAAGAATTCAGCCAATAAGTGTCTTGAATGCATCCCAATTCTCTACAAGTATGTTCTCTTTCTTGATGTATCTCCACCAAGTATGCGCAAATCCTTCCAAATATAAAGATGAAAAATGAATCTTCATATCATTAGTTCTAGAAAATATACCAAAATAGGATTCTAATTTTGAAATCCATTCCTCCAAATCGGATGGTAAAGATGATTGCCCACTGTACTTTGCCAAAATGATTTTATCCTTCAACTCCCTTGAAAGGGTTACTATCCCAAGATGGACTACTCATGGTTAGGAGGTATTGAACCTCCAAAGTAAGATGGTACACTTCCAATAGGTGGTTGAGAACTAGTGTGAAACCTTTCCAATGGTAGAGGATCTCTAGGAGGTTGGGAATTCAGCCCATAACCTTGGGATTTAGCACCATTAAAATTACCCAAATAGTCAACATGCCTTTGTGAAGTCTTACCTAGTTCATGTTGACTATTTGGAATTCCCCTTCATCCAATGATACCATGACCTTGACCATTTTGGTTAGGTGGATGAAGTGGGACTGAAGGTTCATTGTTTGAATGAGCTTTCTCCTTAGCTTCCTTGGTTTCCATTTTCATTTGCATCCATTGGGACAATTGACCCATTATTTGAGCATTGGATTCTTCTAATTTATCAATTTAAGCCTTGGTTTGAGTAGTGGAATCCACCAACTTCTCAATGGAAAACTTCATTTGATTAGTAGACAACACCATCTGTTCCGCTCTAGGTAATAGCTCCATATGCCTTTGAGCATGTCTACTCTTATGTTCACACATGGTAATATTAAGTTCACTAATTTATCCTTTCATTTGAGGATCTTTAGGGATCTCTTGAGGTGTATTTTTCAACATAGAATCTCCGATTTGTTGGGCATACTCATATTGTGCCTTACTCTTTCCCTTATGACATGCCATAGTAGTGCAGTCGTGCAGTACCCCTTGTCAAAAAATTGGCTATATCTTGAGCTATGAAAATTTGATATTCAAAATTGTTGATTTAAATTGGAGCCAACAATACCCTCTTCAAGATGAGCTATAGCATGCCATAATAAGCTTAAAAAAGAAAATTTTACAATTCAATCTTTGAGATTGAACTGTCCAAGCCTACACCTTGTTTTAACATGTAAATACCCTGTTTCCAACTGTGAGAGAAAAATGGTAGTGCCTAATGGCTAGCAAACCCTATAGGAAGCTGGATAGGACCTGTGGGAAACTTTTAGTACCTGCACTTGTACTTTAGTGGTATGTGTGATAACTTGTATATACCTTGTAGTTTTCACCCTATTTTAATCTTCAAGGTATTTGAGTCTTTGAAAGTTCTTTGATATTCAATTCTCCACTTGTTGTATGTGTTTGAGAGATAAAATGGTAGGAAAGACTCCTTACATGGGCTCTAAATCACTGGGAGGTGAGCGAAGTTCCCCCGGGTTAGCTTGTTGCACCCCTTTGGGATTTTTAATAGTGGGGGAGGGTCGCCTCTCTATTGCCCCAATTATCTCCCCCGGAATCCACCTTTTTCCTATGTGGGAATATCAATATGGCAGTGGCATGCTACTCTAATCAGTTTTAGTATGATATGCATTATTAAAATTTTCATTCAGTTCTTTACATGAAATATAAGAGAATTGAAATTGGGCAAAATGAATGGGAAGAGGGTCTTTTCATGTAGCGACTCACTCTGTTGACTTATCCTTTTACAATGGATTATGATATATTTTGCCATGAATGAACAATCATTAGCAAATCAATGGATTAGAGTAAGTAGTCTTATAAATTAATTGGGCTTTTATCAATTAGATTGAATGTAATGGTGAAACTTCAGTCAAGATATTCTATTTCATTGATTCAATCCAATATGAATCAAGTAAACAATGCATTCCATGAGTGGGTTGATTTTGAAAAATTGATGAGAGACTCAATGGGAGTGCACAATAGAAGGTGGTTGAGATAATACGAATATGGAGGCTCAAGTATTTTTCATCCTCTTCTTCTTCATCTTCATCATATCTTCTCTACACTCCATTTTCCAAGTCTCTCTCAAAGAGATAGACACTTTGACCTTTAGGACCCTTTACACAGCCTCTCACACACTTAATACAACTATAGGATAAGGCTTAGACTATGCCTTATTTCTCAACACTCCCCCTCAAGCTCAGAATGAGCTTGCAAAGGTAATACTCCAAGTGCACTCCTAAAATACTCAAACTTATCTTTACTTAATGCTTTGGTAAAGATATCAACAACTTGATCATTTGTTTTCACATGGACCAAGTCAATCTCTCCATGAATGACTTTTTCTCTAATGAAGTGATAGTCTACTTCTATGTGTTTTGTCCTTGCATGGTAGATTGGGTTCTTTGCCAACATAATACTTCTAACATTGTCACAATACATAATGACTCCACCATCAATCTCTATCCCCATATCATATAAGATCAATCTCAACCATGTCTGCTCACATGCTGCCAATGCAATGCCTCTATACTCTGCTTCAGTGCTTGATAGAGCAACTGTAGGTTGCTTCTTAGTGCTCCAACTTACCATGGCTGATCCAAATGAGAATGCATAGCCACTAGTAGATCTTCTATCCATAGAGCTGCCTGCCCAGTCTACATTTGAGTATCCAAACAATGTAGGCTTGATTCCTTTTTCATAAAACAAGCCAAATCCAGTTGTCTTCTTCACATACCTAAGAACTCTTCTCACTACATCCAAATGTCATTTGCATGGTTTCTGCATAAATTGACTTATCAATCTAACAACATAACTCAAGTCTCTTGTAATGGTCAAGTAGATAAGACTACCAACCATCTTTCTGAACATAGTGACATCCTCAACATAAAATCCATCGTCCATCAACTTAACATTTTGATCCAATGGTGTATCAACTAGTTTGCATCCTGTCATGCCATATTTTTCCAACATCTCCAATGCATATTGCCTTTATATCAGCCATATACCATGAGGGGTGTTAATAACCTCAATACCCACTAAGTATCTCAACAAACCAAGGTCCTTTATATCAAACTATTTATGTAACCCATGCTTAACTTTGGTAATCTCCTTCTCAAACATACATGTAATAATGAGGTCATCAACATAGATGACAACAACAACCATATCATCTTCTGTATGCCTCACATAAAGTGAATAATCAGCTTTTCTCTGTTGAAATCCCATACTGCAAAAGAATTTGTTGATTCTATCACATCATGCTCTTGGTGCTTTTTCTTTAGTCCATATAAATCCTTCTTCAACCTACATACATAATGTGGGTATTTTGGATCTACATAGCCCTCTGGCTAATCCATGAACACTTTCTCTTCTATGTTTCCATTCAAAAATGCATTTTTCACATCCATTTGATAAAGCTTCCAACCATAGATAGAAGCCAAGGCAATCATTGATCTCACTGTCGTCATTTTTGCTATTGGACTAAATGTTTCTTCATAGTCCAAGCCATAAGTTTGTGCATATCCTTTTGCAACCAGCCTTGCTTTATACCTCTCAAGAGAACCATTTGACTTACATTTGACCTTATAAATCCATTTACATCCAATGGATTTCTTGCCATGAGGTAATTTCACCAAATCCCAAGTCTTGTTTTTCCTTAGTGCATCCATCTCTTCATCCATTGCTTGTTTCCACTCTTTGCTCTCCACTGCTTCTTCAAAGCAAGTAGGCTCCACATGTTGTATATAAGAAACCATGTATTCATAATCCATCTTCATGAACCCATTACAAGTCAATCTATCAACCGGATACCTTACCCTTTTTTGACCTTCTCAATTGAGGTGCACTACCATGTGTCTCAACTGATCTAGTGTGTGGTGGAACATACTTTCCTGCACTTTTAGTGCCAGGTGTTTTAACATGTGGAATGCCATACTCATCATCTATAGATTCATCTTCTGAACTTTCAGCCATATGTCTTTTTCCTTTTGCAACTTCTGCACTCCTTTATGCACTTCTCAATCTACCACTCCATGGACTGTAACTGTCATTTCTTTCTGAGGTCCTGAAACATCTTACACATGCTGATTTTTGACCTTGTTATTTGCTGAAATTTTACTTCCATAGGCATCATCATTACTGCTTTCATAGGAATCAACATCCACTGCAATTTTGGGCTTGTATCATGATTCATATTCATTGAATTTGACATCCCTGCTTATGTATACTTCCTTACTCACTGGATCATAGCATTTGTATCCCTTCTTCTCATCAAGATATCCAAGGAAAATGCATAGCCTTTGGTTCCATCTTCTTTCTCATATCATCCGGAACATGAACATAACAAACACATCCAAAGACTCTAAAGTATGCAATAGTGGGTTTCCTGCCATACATTTTCTCATATGGTGACATATTATGAGTCAAGGATGTAGGTGTTCTATTCATAATGTGAATTGCAGTATGCACTGCTTCTACCCAATATAACAATGGCATGTTCATTTGGTTCATCATTGCCCTTGCAACCTCTACAATGATCCGATTCTTCCTTTTAGCCACACCATTTTGCTGAGGTGTGTACCTGCATGTCAATTGCCTTTTGATACCATGATCTCTCAAGAAATCACAAAACTCATATGACATATACTCTCCACCATTATTGAACTCAAACATTTTATGTAGCATCCAAACTGCTTTTTAGTCATAGATTTAAATTACAAAAACTTTTCAAATGCTTCACTTTTATGCTGCATAAAGTACACCCAAGTCATTCTGCTAAAATCATCAATGAAGGTGATATAGAATCTACATCTTCCACTCATGGAAACATTCTGACATGGGCCCCAAATATCTGAGTGTACCACTTCCAAAGGATAGCATAAAAAAGCATTAAAAATAGTCCAAAAATGCATGTAAAAATAGCTTCCAGCAATATGATTGTCATACATGTGTCCAAAATCTATCATATATATCCATCCATGATGCCAACATGTCATACATTCAGTTCCCAACAAGAAACATCCAATTCGGATCCCAAACGATGTTCATATGACCCAAAATGCATCAAAACATAGGTCTAAAATTGACCACTTTTCTTGCAGTTTTTATGCATCTTTTTGTGGTAACCTGGAAGTACATATCAAGCTGAAGCTACATAAATTTTGCCAAACTTTTTCGAGCAAAAATTGGCCTCCAAATAGCCTCCCATAAGTTGCATAGAGACTGCCATTTTTCGGTCTTCAAATGAACTAGTTCTTTTTCTCTGCAGTATGAAGTGATTGACTGTGACCAGATTGGGCAATAACCAGTTCATGAGCTCTACCATGTGAACACAATTCCACCAAATATCCAATTCACCACTTGGCCAATATGAACATGGTTTAATTTGAAGGTTCCTAACCTTAATGGATAAGGTTAGAGATGCACTGCTGAGTGGGATTATTCTGGACGCATCATTAGAATGTTGTATTTGTCGGCGCTACCTCGATCATTGGGAGCTGAATCACCAAAGGCTTGGGGTTCGGTGACGTAGCCAGCAGTGCTGGATTAGTGAGAATGAAGCTTGTGTCCGAGAGCTTCTAGTCTGGTGTACAGGTTGGTGAGGCACCCCGCATGCATTGAGTGCGCCTAGATAATACAACCTACGTCGACTGCATACCCAATACTGATCAACACCATACTGTAGAGCTTCAAGCTCTCAATTAAGTGATATTTTTTTTCCTATTTTCTTCTCTATCACAGACACCAAAAGAAGAGATGGTTTCCTCTTCCTTATTTCCATCCTCTTTTGGGTTCCCAAATGAATCTAGTGTTGACTCAAATTGCCTCCAAATTTGAGCTTTAGTAGCTCATCCAATCCATAGACCTATTGTGGGTGATTTAGATAGGAATTTGTACTTGATTTTAATGGCAAATAGCAAGCATTCAAGCCAATGTAGACCTCAATCCGGTGAGCTCCTCACTCCGAACTTTTATTCCCATGCTTATGCTCTGATACCAACTGAAAATTTGATGAGAAACTCAATGGGAGTGCACAACAGAAGGTGGTTGAGATAAGGATATCGAGACTCAAGTATTTTTCATCCTTTTCTTCTTCATCTTCATCCTATCTTTTCTACATTCCACTTTTCCAAGTCTCTCTCAAAGAGATAGACACTTTGACCTTTAGGACCCTTTACATAGCCTCTCACACACTTACTTAATACAACCATAGGATAAGGCTTAGACTATGCCTTATTTCTCAACAGATTTAAGTAATGCTTGATGGAAATTTGATGGAAATTTTACAATTCTTTAATATCTCAATCAATTGGATGAAGCTCAGCAATTGCATGAATGAGAGAGATTAAGAATTGAATAGGAATATCTTTTGTTTGTTTGATGAAGGCTTGAATGATCTCCAAATGCTTGATGAAGCCTCCAGTTGCCCAATGTTGCTCTTTAATCCTTGTGCATTTAATGCTTAGAAGCAATCATGAAGCTTTAGGAGCTTGATATTGAAGCATTAAACCCATTTCTCCTAAATTTTGACTCTATAGAAGCCCTTGAGCTTCAATCCTTGGCCATTCTTGCTCAATCCTTGCAATTTCTTTCAAGAATCTTTACTAAAATGAATCCCATGGATGAAATAATGAAGAATCTTCAAGAAATTGAAGGAAAATTGAAGCTTGAGTTGAAGCTTTCATGGTTATCCATGGCTAGGGTTTCTCAGAAAATGGAAGAAGAAGAGAATGCCAACTTTTCCAATAATTTGTTGAAGATTTTGCATGCGCTAAAGACCATCAACAACCAAGCCCCAAGCTAAGTGGTGACAAATACCAGGAGAGATTAACCATCCACAAATCAGCCCAAAAATCACATTGCAAATTTTGAGGCTGTTTTTTTGCAGTCCACAATCCAACTCTTGTGCAATCTGTCACTCCTCCTATTGAAAATGAAGAGTGGAAGAAGATTCAAGTATGAAATGGCTAGGAAACTTCATGTTCCGAGAGGTAGAAAGAGATATTGGCTGAAAAATCCATGGAACGTGTAGGAAAGCTCCAAGAAAGGGGAAAGAGAACCTTCTCTTTGAAAAGTAACCATAGTTTGTTTCCCTTCCAAATCTGATTAACTCCTATTTGATCATGTTACCTTTAAAATTGCATGAAAATTTAATGAGATGACCTACTATTTTGTCCTTTCACTGCCATATCTATCCCAAAGATCTCTAGATTTAGTCTTCTTCCAACTATAGATGTATTGCAAGCCATTGCTAGTCACTCTCTATGTCTTGTACGTGTAGTACTTGTCTGAAATTGGGTTTTTAATGATGAAAATTATCACTGAATATGAAGAAAAAGAGGAGAAAAATGGATCAAAGACTTATGCTCTCATACCGCTTTTCAAGGAGAGGGTTGGAGAGAGAAAAAGAGGAGAGTGAAGATTGTAGAAGAGAGAGAGGAGTGCAAAAGTGAGAGAAAGGGAGTGACAAGGAGAGAGAAAGACTATAAAAGGAGAGAATAAGGCAGAAAAAGAAGAGAAGCCATAGAATTTGTAAGCAAGGTGATGAGAAAATACACATTAATGTATTAATGTTCCAAAAGATGTGAAAAACTACATGTCTCTCCCTTTTATACATATGCCAATGTGACATGGTAATATTATTACTTCTATACTAAACATATCTTCTTCCCAGCTTCTTACACCCTATGATTCATGAGATTATGGATGAGATTATGGATTGTATTATGGGGATACTTCCTTGTATCCATTTGATCCAGGTGGACTAGAGTATGTAGTTGATGGTAATTCTCTTATCTCAGACAATCATTATGTTGGAATACCTTTTGATCCAGGAGGTAAATGGATTGCTTGGGGACCTCATTTAGACCAATATCCATTTTGTGATGAGTGATTTTTTTATCTTTGGTAGAATCTTCTGGCTAAAGATTGGTCATCTATGGCCCTATTTTAGTGTAGGGAGGATTATAGATAGCTCATTGTTTTACACAGATTTTACTCTGAACTCTCGATAACAAAACCTAACCTACATGGCTAAAAGCACTAACCAAGAGCTCCATTTTCATATGTATCACACCTTGATTAGAGTTTTCTACATAAAATTATATTAGATTTACTACATTAGAGTCTTGTAGTAGACTACTTGTTGCCATTATCTGCAAGTGCCTTTTATGAAGCTATGGTGGCCAAATTCTCAGATCTATCGTCCTACTTGGATGTTTACTTGGCCTACTTGATTTTCTATTATACAAGAGTGGTACTCTGTTCTATTCCTATTCCATATATTGTAATAAGTCCTAAATATAAATCTTGTTTTTTAGGACAAAAACCGTTGGGTAGGGATAGAATGTAAGAGAGTGGGTAGGGGCATATAAAAAGGGAAAATGATATATGTACATGATCATATATATTTTTTACAATAATACAACTTTGTCCTTCACCTCTCAATCTCTTCCTATCCCTTCATGGCTGCCAACCATTTCTCTCCTTCTTTCTTGTCTTTTTCTCTCCATTTTTAGTATTTCTCTCTCCTTGTTTAGAATTTCTCTCTCCTCTACACTCTTCTTGTCTCTTTTCTACAATCTTCTCTCTCCTATTTCTTTCTCATCTTAGGTCCCTTCATGACATCACTTTGCAAGGTTTCTTATTATTGGCTTTTTAAAGATATTTGAAGAATTTAAGACAAGAAATACTAGTTTTATGGAGATCTAGGTTACTCTAGATGATTTTTTTAAAGTGATTACCTTGTGATTATCATAAAAATGATTTGGGGTCATCTCAATGTTCGTGTTTTTCTTACAATTTTAGGTTGGACACGTGTATCTTTGAACACGTTTCATTGTAGGGCTTTAGATGGACAAAGATGATGAGAGGATAGATGTTAAGTAGGGTGATAAGGTATCCCCACTAATTTCTTGATTGTAAAGACATGGGAAAATGTTTTGTTGATTAGAGGCCAAGAGTTGATAAAATGAGATAAAATTTTATTGTAAAATGTTATTTAGGGATAAATATATAACCAAATTATTCCTTATTTGTATATAGGGCTACTTTTTTGGGTTTTCAAACCTTTAAAAATAGCCCCAATTGTCATAAAACGTCCATAGATTAGCCTTTAGGCTAAAATTCAGTCCTAATTTTTACATTCATTAGGATTTGATGAGGATGTGGGCCCTCGAGGGATTCACTCTACGTAAACCCTCTATATCATGTGTGTTAAAGGCCTATTTAGAAATACCATTTTTGTGAATTTTCTCAAAATAGAACATACCCTTTTCTATTCAATATATAAATGGAACCTTTATATGGCATCCTTCTATATATAAAAAATGTATAAATTTGGTATTTTAAAATTTCCTTCTTTTGAGCCCGTATGATATGCTTATGTATTTATGAGTGACCCACCAAAGTGTTGGATAGGGTTCTAACTCACTTGCCCTCATGTCCTTTTGCTAAGCGTTTCCTTTAACTCTTCTTCCTATGTGACAATAATAATCTCTCTATAGATGTCTCTAAAGGCTTCTCTCTCTCTCTCTCTCTCTCTCTCTCTCTCTCTCTCTCTCTCTCTCTCTCTCTCTCTCTCTCTCTCTCTCTCTCTCTCTCTCTCTTTGAGGGAGGGGAAGAGAGAATGATGGTGTTTACCAATGCAAATATAGCAAATTTAATTTCGGGCCACTTTAACCACTCATATATGATAAAAAGTCTTTTATAGTAGTACTAGATACACAATATATGTCTCAAACATGAAAATTTAGTGCAATTATACCATGCATCCACTTAGTACTAATCTACAAACATGGTGATGAAGACATGCCATAATACATTCTATAATGCTGTATTGATATCTCACATTGTGATGATTGGACATACATTCTAATGTTCTTAATTTAAAAACGTTTAAACTTAAAATTTATGATCCTATTCTTGATGTGTTGATTGCCATGATTTGATCTCAACCTTTATAATTTATAATAGTAATATGCACATTTGAAAGTGACATTCTGGAAGGTTGTACTTCTCTCTCCAAAACAATGGAAAAAACTATAATAGAAATTAAATCTACAAATGCAAGCCTAGATATATAAATATATAGAGTATCAAGAAAAAGGGAGGATAAAAATAGCTAACTTGGGAGTACAACGCTCAATATACCTAAAGGATCGTATAACCAACTCCAAAGTTTTTATAGTAAACTTTGCTCATGCAATACGTGTGCAAAAGAAATGGTAGATTACTTGGCTAGCAAAAAGGCTAGCCAATCAACATCAGGATGCAACTTGCCATCATAATTGTGTACCATTTATAAGTGCCTATATTTATTTGCATTGCATTAGCTCTTCAAGATTTAAAGAATCACAATCACATTCCTTTTATGATGACCTATCACTAAGACATTTACTTATAGGCTCTAAGGTTCCCTACACCTCCCTCAAAAAGTGCATGAAATTGCCATAAAGTTATTATTCCCTTTGATATGTACATTTTCATTCCACGTATTTTCTTGTCCTTGCAATTTATCATGATAAGATCTGGTTTCAAAAGCCTTGCAAGAATACAACCATATAAGGCAAGGAACTCTAAAGCATTGCATTATTATGGTCAATGTTAAGTATGAGGTCGAGTACTTTGAAGCTACCTATTCGAGTTTTCATTGGTTTTTATGTTTTAGTCTTTAAATCAACATGCTTTAGTATTTTAACTTGAAAGTGAAATTTATTGAATACATCAAGATGTAGAATGCCTTAACATGTGTGCTTTTTAAGACATGTAGGACCATACTAATATGATCTCTAGGTGTCATATACGTGTTTTCATGCACATATGTGTATGTCCTAGTAAATTAGCATGTTTTATTTTTAAGCATCAACTTCTACCATTATTGTTAGTGCACTTGTGAATACGTGTGTGCATATGCACATATTCAAATACAAAGCAACACATTATCAAAGGATAATTGATAATGGCATGACATTTGTCCACCATCCTTTTAAGTATGCATTGGCTCAATATCAAACGATTCATTGTATTGGTCTTTAAATAGTTTATTCAAGCTACCTACTATGAGAGATATTTGTAACTACCAAAAGACTTATTCAAGTATTATCATTGCCTTTTGATTGATGGTGCACTTGCATTATCCAAGTTCTCTAAAAAATTAACACATGGATGGAAAATGTTTAAATTATTTGAGTTGAAATCACATGTTTCAACTAGCTATGAGTCTTTTATTGAAGCTTTGTTAGAAGATAGCAAATATGGCTTATGTTTCAAGGAAAAGTTTGACCATGTAAGCTCGATTTTCTTCTTCTTTAACATATTAGATATATGATATTAGAATAAGTTGGTAAGTGAAAGGAAAGCATCATGATGGTATCCCAGATGAGATTATCTAGTGTAATAAATGAGATCTTCAATACCTATATGATGGCATCAAATCAAGAAAGATCAATTCAATTTTCCTAATAGACAAGGTAATCAATTTGTAATGATCAATTGATTTAGATATTGTTGAAGGATCATTAAGTTAAACCTAAATGTGAAAAAATAAGAACATGGGCCTTGATCTTGACTTCAAGATTTTCTTGAAAATGTTGTAAAGTCATTCAAGACAAAATTTTGGAAAATATTATAACTTCATGTTAACCATGTTTTGAATATCATTGTGTCTATCCCATCAATTTTAAGGTGGACTAAGTTGCTCATATTGGAATACCATCACTCTATAAGGCTATGATGCATATAGAATTTATCAAAGTAAGTCATTTGGTGTTTATTTGTGCAAATATGTTTCTGATAGCACTAGAGGAGTAAAGCAAGAGTTAGTTGTTCTCTTGCTTTTTTCCCTCCTACAAATTGGCCTTTTAGATCTCAAACTTTTCCCTTCTCTCTCCCTCTTCTCTCTAATTTTTCTCTCTCCCTCTCTTCCCTTCTCTCTCTCTCTCTCTCTCTCTCTCTCTCTCTCTCTCTCTCTCTCTCTCTCTCTCTCTCTCTCTCTCTCTCTCTCTCTCTCTCTCTCTCTCTCCCCTTCTTCTTCTTCTTCTTCTTCCCCCCATTTTTCTATCTTCCTCTATTCATCCTTCTCCCACCCTCCCTCCCTTTGTGTGTGTGTGCACGCGCATGTGTGTGTGTGTGTGTGTGTGTGTGTGTGTGTGTGTGTGTGTGTGTGTGTGTGTGTGTGTGTGTGTGTGTGTGTGTGTGTGTGTGTGTGTGCGCGCGTGCGCACATGCACGCGCGTATGTGTGTGTGTGCACGTGTATGTGTGCGTGAGTGCATGAGTGTGTGTGCATGCGTGCGTGCGCATGCATGCACACACACATGGCTGTGTGTGTGTGTTTAGAAATAGTACTTTTTTTAAGGAGGAATTTTAAAAACCATTTTCGTAACATCACACTTTGTTAAAAGCTTGCATGTTATTATGTACTTAACTTTTGTTATTCTTCCCTTTTACACCATTAATGATTGTTTGTCAATTCAATGTTGCATGTGACCCCAATGCAAGAGCCATGGCACTTCAAAAGACAATACCCAAAATTGAGCCATCCACTTCATCAAAGGCAATTCCATGGGCAAAATAGAGGATCCCTCTCTTTCACTATCACAAGTGATACTTAGCATATAGGTGAGAGGGTAAAGGATATCCATCAAGAAATGAGATAGTCATATGATGCGTGACTCGCACGTTTGATTTGGAAATCATTTATCTAGCCTGCACCATTCAAAAAGTCTATTTAAATAACTAGACTTGTATGTTTGATGATGCTTCCAATTCCATCAATGTTTTTCCTTGTGTATCTACATAGGCATATACAAAAAAACATAACTTCACAAAAAAGGTTATGAACACATCTTTACGGGCATGATTTAGTTCTCTTATCACATTGACTTTCACAAATATGTATACAGTGTTTTTTGAAAGCATGTATCATGTCGGTATCATGTTGAACTTATTGTTCTTTAGATGAAAGCTACAATCACTTTTTGATGGAAAGGATGAAGGAAATGGCCTAGAAGCTAGGTAAGGGACTAAGGCTCAATCAAAAAGCTACTTCCTCAAAGAGAAGGAAGCAAGTAAAGACTAAGAGTGTTAAAATATTGAGAATGCATGCTATAGAGGATCACTAATGAGTAAATAGACAATCATAATGAGGTAGAAGCATTGACAAAGAAGAACAACTAATATTATCCAAGCATAATGCAAGTAGTACAACTGGTTGATAATGACTGATGAAATGAGTGTGGGGATGAGTGCCTTTTATAGGCTTATAGTAGGTGGTACTGGTAGGTGGAGATAGGTGGAAAAGGACCATGGTATTCAACAACTGTGGTTTTAATAAATCGTGCATACATGATCTAGTCTAAGGATTTATTTGCAGTCTATTTCTTTGCCTTGTTTGTTCCAAACAAAAGGGGCTATGGTGGATGTGATTGCACATTTCTCAACACCCCTCCTCAATCACAACTGGAAAATGCATTGACAGTATATAGAGGCTATCGTGAGTAGAACCTTGCTAAGTGTAGACATGGAAGAAACAAAAAAAACAACCATACAAAGCTAGAGGCTATTACAAGGCCTCACTAAGTGTGTAGAGGTTGTAGTGTGTAGAGGCTACATGAGGAGTTTAGGAGCTTATGGTGGGAACATTAGGCAAGTCCACATGTTAAAATTTAAAAAAGTCTATCAAAAAATGAGCTACAAAAGAGGGAGTGGTGAGTCCTATCCTTTTGTTCTTGGGGTTCTTCTTCTCCTTCTTCTTCAATGTTGTCTTCATCTTCTTTGACTGTAGCAAGATATGCTCTTTGAGACTTTTTCTTAGCATAGCAAAATTTCTCAATATGCCCAGATTTCTTACAAAATTCACAAACTACGCTCTTATTCCCTTTCACATAGAGGAGTTGTTGGTCTCCTCTTGGGATGCTTGTTTCTCCCTTGTTCTTGATCTTCTTTTCCTCTTCCAAGAGAGAGGCTTTGATGTCCACAAGTTTTAGATTTGGCATGTTGATTAACGTGGTAGACACATTATCAAACTCAGGTGGAAGACTTTTGAGAAGTACTCGAATCCAAATGTCTTCATCCATCTTCAAGTTGATTCCGGCAAGTTGTGTCAACAAGCTTTCCATATAATTCAAATGAGTTGCAAGTGAGGTATTACTTTGCATGTCGAGCCTAAAACATTCAATTAGTAAACCATATTTTGAGGATTTGGAATGAGCTTTAAATAGGGTTTCTAATCGATCCCATGTCGTGTAAGAGGTTTCACAATCATCAACATGATGAATGTAACTATCATCAAGTTTGAGCTTCATAATAGCTTGAGCCTTATCATTATTTTTATCCCATACAACTAAAAGTGCAGCTTCCCTTGGTTTCTTCTCTTGACCACTTGTGATTGACCACAAGCCTTTCTTCATTAGGATCAGTTTGATCCTAGTTTGCCATGTATGGAATCTAACACCATTGAATTAGGATGTTAGTGAGTCCTTTCCCATTTTGAGATTGCAAGATAAGTAGTAAATCAGCTCCAAACAATTCAAATTTTAGTTGAGCACAAGTGCTAAGAAGCACTAGGTGATTAGTATCAAGTGATACTAGGTGATTTGGTGACTAGGATGCCCTTGAAGTTGGAATCTTCAAGATATTGCAAGTCTGAATCTTCCTCTTCTTGATTTGATACTTGAGTTGCAAAAAAAAACTAAGAATACTCCAACAAAAGTGTTGAATTTGAGTGTGTCAAAGGACATAGAAGGATTAGTGTTAATCAATACTAGTATTAAGAGATACAATGTAGTTGACACTTGATGTTGAATATTCTTTTTGTTGATTTGAAGTGGTACCTTAGCTAGGAAATCAGTGTTGTAGTAGATCAAAGGGTCAAAGGAAAATGAAGAAAAAATTGAGCTTTGAGGTTGATGGCTATGGAGTCTTCATTAGGGTTTTTGGGGGCAGCTTGGTTTTTCAGCTCCTATGAACTTAATACTTGATCATTTCCAAAAATTTCTTGATAGAAATGAAGCTTAAGAGGTAGGCTATCAAAGCCCTATGATGCTCATCAGCATCACGATGTGTACAAGTGGAATGAAATGTACGAACAGCGAAAGGCACAATCTGGACAGCGAATTGTTGTAGGCGCAATGCTGAAGCATAGAGGTAGCAACGTTGGGCTTTGAAGTGATAGGGAGGAGCGCCTAGAGCAAAGAAAGAGTTCTTAATAAGAAAGCTTGAGCTAAAATGGGTCGTTTTGAGAGATTCAAGCCCTCCATTGAAGGTGGGTAGCTATGGAGTTAGGTGAGAGATTCATGGAAAAGTGGAGGGAGCTAGAAATTCAAACTTGAATGACTCAATTAGTGGCTTGATGACTCACTAACTTAAAACTTGATCTGATACCATGTTAAAATATTGAGAATTCATGCTATGGAGGATCACTGATGAGCAAATAGAAAATCATAATGAGGCAAAAGCATTGACAAAGAAGAACAAGTAATATTATCCAAGCATAATGCAAGTACAATTGATTGATAATGACTGATGGAATGAGTGTGGGGATGAGTGCCTTTTATAGGCTTAGAATTGGTGGTATTGGCAGGTGGAGATAGGTGGAAAGGGACCATGGTATTCAACTACCATGGTTTTAATAAACCATGCATACATGACCTAGTCTAAGGCTTTATTTGCAGTCTGTTTCTTTGCCTTGTTTGTTCCAAACAAAGAGGCTATGGTGGATGTGATTGCACATTTCTCAACAAAGAGCATGCTAGATGGAGAGCATATAAGCAAAAGATTCTTGTCCCTTATCAGATACAACAAGATTAGAAGCCTACATAATTGTGTGTGATAAATCTTCCATTCCAAGGAGCTTAGAGTTCAATAATGTCTTAATTTTTGTCTAGTGGGGTGGACTTATATACCTAGTACTCTTCTAATAGGGGTTCAAATTTCGATATTCATTTTGCACCCTCGTTTTCTAAGGATTAAAACTATGTCGCAAGAGGAGCTAAGGAATTGGTTTGTCTTCTGCAAATTTGTGGAAGTTAGCACAATTTTCTTCCCATATGAAATCGGATAAGCTTTGAATGTAAGTTTACTATGTATATTCATAAGGACATAATGTTACATGTTTTTTGACCCAATATCTCATTGTATTGACCATTAGGTAAGGTCGTTTCTTTAGTTTATGATTCCCCTAATAACTACCAATATGACTAAGGTCTCTATGTGCAAGATTGTAATGCAATTTTGTTAAATGTAATTGGTCAACATTGATTAACATATTTTTGCATGATTTTGAAGACAAGTTTATTGATAATGAGTCCACATCTCTTGATCAAGAACATTTTATGTATGAGACCCTTGTAGAAAATCTAGAGGTAGAGAGAAAGGGAAAGAGGTGTGCTAAGAGAGATCATGTTGGGTGTAATGTTCCCATTTTTTATCAAATTTTTTTCACAACAATTATTTTCTTCTTATGCTATTTCTCTTACCCCTGTAACAAAGGAGAACTAGGAGAGACAAGATAGAAGGAAGAGAGGAGAGAGAATGAATGAGAAAGAAGATAGAGAAAGACTACAAAAAGAGAGAGAAAGACAGGAGGAGAGAGGAGAGAGAGAAAGCCATGAAAGGTGGAAGGAAGGTGAAGAGTTATTTCTTGATAATACTTGGATGCCCTAAACTAGGTCTCTTACACCTTTTATACCTTGGTCAGTATGCCTAGGTATGTAAACCCTAGTTTCTATGCATCTCACCCACTACACTCCATCTTGACCCTACTCTAATCAACATTACAAAGAGGATATTTAATGGATGAGGGACTGTATCAAAGAAGAGTTGGGGTATAAGGCTATGTATAATGAACATGCATTTCTTGAGTATGGGCAGCACAAGGAAATAGGGCCACCAATTCATTTTAAATGAGGACATGAAGACTATGGATAACATGTTGTCTACCATAGGCGTGTTGAGGTAAATATGCTATAACTTTTGATAGGTTTCTCTAAATGCACTATGTCATATGTGAAAACTATCTTATGATAATCATTTTTAGTCTATGTATAAAGCTCTTGGTTGTACTTAATGCTGGTAAAAAACTATTCTAAAATAGAGTGAATTTTTCATACAATTTAGGGTCAAAACAAGGCATATCCATCTAGCCTTCAACCCTTAGGCCTCTCTTAAGTGGAGAAATGCCTCTTCTAGGGGTAGGCCTTGCTATTTGATGAGGTATTCCCTCATGGATCAATATCTCAAGTGTTTAGTATGCTTCCTAATGATTGCGTTAGGGATATACAGAATGATGGTGAGGTAACTCTTCCACATAGTTCACTAAGGTACCAATGAAGGGCTTTAGCTAGTTTACATGAAATAAATTGTGAAACTTGCTAGTGTGGAGGGGATCTCTAACTAGTAAGCCAAGTCACCAATTCTCTTCAAGACCCTATAGCGGCCATTGAAATGATGGCCTAGCTTGTTATTGCTACCATCCTTGAGGGTAGAGTAATGTGACTTAGGCACTTTTAATAAGACTAACTCTCCCTCTTGGAATTCTATATGCCTTATTCTCTCATCAAAATAAATCTTCATATGATATTGTACCTTTTGAAGATTCATTTGCATTGCTAAAGTAGGGCATGTATGCATTCTAACTTCTCTTGCTCTAGGGGTTGATCTTATCATTGAACATAATCATAGGGAGGGAACCTTATACCGTATATAGTGACTCAAAATGGGAAACCCCAATGCTAAAATGGGTGGTGTTGTTATATGAAAACTCAACCAACTAGAGTCGCATATCCTAGCTATGTTTTACATCATAGAAAAAGTGCCTTAGGTAGGTCTCAAGCCATTTATTGAACCTCTTGGTCATCTGACCATCAGTCTATGGGTTGTATGTGATGGGTGGATGGAGCAAACTTGAACCCATAGATGTAAAATATGTCTGCCAAAAGCTACTCATAAACTTAGAATCTTTGTCATGAATTATGACTTGTGATAACCCATGTAATTTAAACACATGATCCATGAACTAAGTGGCAACGTGAGATTTATTATACTTAGTTTTAGTGAAAATAAAGTGGGAAACTTTAAAACCATAATGATATGGGTCCTTATCCCTTCATAAATAGAAAAGGGCTACAAGAAACTAGTTGATCTAAGCGCGCTATGTTGAGAGATAAGCATGTGAACCCTATGTATGCAAGGGTGGATAAGGGTAGTGGGTATGAGCGAATTGGAGGGTAAAGGAAAACCCTAACCCTAGCTAAATAACCTAGATGTCATTCTTAACTTTAGAGGAGAGTGTACCAGTTGTACTTGTAAACAAATCATTAAGCAAGATCTTCTTCTTATACTTGACCTCTCTCTCCCTCTTGTGCACACTTTTTCTTGCTCTCACTCTTATATTGCAACATGGGATTAAAGCCATCTCTAATCCAACAAGCTTCCTTCAATTCCATTCCCACTAAGTGCACATGAGCATGCCATTTTCTTACTATACCTCTTCACCTCCATTGCTTCCTACCATACCCACCTTTATTGGAGGATCTGGGGAGAGCAAAAGAGAGTATTTCAGCTCAAGACCTTTTCTGAAGATCTCTTCTCCAGCTCAATGTGAAATATCTTGGAGCTTCAAGTATAACATTGGGTAGCTAGGAGGTTGGCATTTCCAAAAAATGTAGAACTAGTGCAATCTGGACAATTGGACTTCTTCGACTTGGTGTAACTTGTTGAAGGTGCAATGTTGATGACATTCATGGAGCTTTGATAGCCCCTGAGTAGGCTATCCTCCCACAAGAGGTCTCCTCAAATCTTTGACCACGAAAAGAGATCTCTGTGAAATCCTAGCTGTGGATTTTCTAGCAACCATAGCTAGAAATATTTAAGCTTTGTTCTTTCAACAATAATCACCCTCGTTGACACTAATAGTGATTCTAATCACATATTTAATTCCTATGGAGTCTCTTCAGATCTTGAATCTCACTTGGTGAACATCATTAAGCTTGTAAGAAAGATGACTTGTAAACATATACTATGAGATGAGTGCTTGTAAGCACTAATGCTACATCTCATAGTCGTTATCCTATTTCTAATTAGTATGTGGAAGATGTTTTACCCTAAATCTCAATCTTGAGGAGATTAAGATCTATCTTAAGCATATTCATTAAGCGCCTAGCTATCATTGTAAGGCTATGTGTAGGTTATAAACACATAGACCATTGTCCTCATCCCTCATCTTATTTTGTAACATATCACATTTAATGTAACGTGCTTGCCTATCAGCTGTCCAAGCACGTTTTTAGTAGTCCATCGAGAGAGAATCTAAGCGATGCCACCCGTCACTCCCATGGAATGTTACACAGTTTTTTGCCTAGGGTTTCTTGAGTCCCACCTTGCAACGGAACCTTCACGGCCAAACCCACTAGGATCGACCTGAAATTCGGGTTCCTAGTGGTTAAGGTCTCTTGGCAGCATTCTAGATTCGGGTCCTAGACATCCTACTTTACGCAGAGATACTTGAGATGAATGGACCCGTTTTGGACTAGGCAAGGGGTTTCCAGAGCTCCACTAAACCCAAGCAACCTAGGAGTGAGACACAACTTCCATGGTTGGCCTTTTCACCACTCCACCTTTGGCATGTGAATCGAGTTGTGCCCTCTCAGGTTGAAATGCTACGTGACCTTGGAGGTGATCCACCTGTGCAAAATATCCTTCCTTAATTAATCCAATTAAGAATCAAGCACAATCAAGGTAATCAACCTAATATCATCTTCCAAGAAAACATTCCTTTATTTTCCCATGGCAACTTGTCATTATAGACCCCTACCATGAATTTTCCAACAATCACAAGCACTTGGAATAATCATCCAAATCACATCCCACAATCAGTTTAATGCAAAAGCATTTTAGGACATTATTCGATCAAAGGACAAAAACAATAGTGACATTTTCCAAACATTGTAGGAATAGTCGCGATAAACTTTCCATCGCATATTCAGTCTCCCCCCTTGGGATCAAGAGCGGTTCCATATAAAATTTACTTAACACACCCTTCTTTTGGCTAAGGACTTTGTTAGGGGTTTTAACATCATACAAGACATAAGTTCCATAGGTCACTTACCTTGATCAATAATCCAACACTGAATTGGATTGGTGGAAGTCGTAGTTATAAGATGGATCTCAAAGCATTTTAGATTTAATCCTTATGATTAATTTCTTGTACTAGCTCTTATCCAAGCCATGAAGCAAATACGAAATTGTTCTCATATATCAAACATGTTATAGGCCTAATGTGTAAATACTTGATAATATAAGGGCGAGGTGATCCCAAATAACTAGACTCTGACAAGCCTTGCATTGAGCTAGAATCTAGGTTTTTCTTAATATTTGGGCTCTTGGGCTAAGTACTTTTGAAGTATCCAAACTTTAAATTAGGAATTTCTATTCATGATTCTTAATGTTATATTCTTTTGGCTATTATGTTATTTGTAACCCTTGACTAAGCCTTACCCTAACACTTGTATGCACAATCTTTTGATGTCGTTCTTTTATGACTATGCTATTCATAACCCTTGACTAACTCTTCCTTGTAGTTGCTCTATTAGCAAATAAGCCGTATGAAACTAGGTTAGGTTAAAAAGAACAAAAAAATGCCAAAGTCATAACAATAGGAATAAATTCAAGCTACCCCTTTACATAAGTTCATGCGAATGCCGAAGCATTATAACCTATAAATCACGAATAAAGAAGATGGCAAATAGTACATGGATATTTGGATATGAATTATCCATACCCGACGTTGTAATTGTATTAGCAATAATGTCCTGGCCAGCTTCTTCTCTTCTTCTCCCTCTCTCTCCCCCTCTTCTTCTTCTTCTTCTTCTTCTTCTTCTTCTCCTCTCTCTCTCTCTCTTCTCTCCTCTCTCTTTCTCTCCCTCTCTCTTCCTCTCTCTCTCCCTCTCTCAATGGCAAGGGGGGAGAAGTGGTATTACTTGCCTCTTTACGATTGGGGGGTTTATATAGATGGAAGGTGATTATTATTGGGGGGGGGGGGGATGTGGGGTAGTGGTGGTGCCACCACCCTCCACTTGTCTTTGCTCATGGTGGTGGCAGCGTGTGAACTGCCATTAAGTCTAAGGGAGGGTGCTTGGCCATATGGCCTCTCCCCTCTTCATCGTCATCGTGGACTCCTCCACTCCTTCCTCAGCAACGTCATCTCCCAATGTCAGGTGCTATGTCATCTCCTCCTTTACATCATCGGCAACAACTTCCTTGTGTCCTTTTCCCCATGTCATCATGCCATCTTCCTTCTCCTTCTCCCCCCGCCACCTGTCAGCGATGACAGGGGTGGCTTTTTTTTAATTATTCTTATTAATAAGGGAGAGGGGTGGTGGTTCCCATGTAGAGGAATGATGTAGAGCAGAATGTTACATCCTCTTCCCCTTAGAGAACTCAAGATGTCCTCATCTCGAAAGAAGTGGGGAAGACAAACATTAATGGGGGTTAAGGCCTATGGGTTAGGACCTGCCATGTGTCCGTTGCTTTTCTTAATGAATTAAGTAGTGCAATTCATATTATTGCAATTTAACCATAGGTACAAGAGTAGGATTTATTACCAATATAAGTTCTATTACATGCCAATAAAACTTCTAGGATTTCTAATCATCCTAAAGAGGTGTAGTAGGCTCTAAGTCTTCGTCTTCATCTGATTCCTCTACATATCCATAGATTCTGCATGTGTAGCTTCATTTTCTTGGAGGGTCAATGTCTTCTGGACTTAGGTCAGGGCACTCTACTTGGATATGTCCTAGCTCATTGCAATGGAAGCATTGATGGTAGGGACATCTCCTACAGATGTGCCCTATCTCACCGCATGTGCGGCATCTCTTGTCCGAATCTCGGGAATCATCTTTGTCACAATTGTCTAAATTAAGTTCTTGGACAATTGGCTTTGCTCACAGTAATGCATCTTGCAAGTCTGTTGGGAACATTGCTTCAAGACGATGGTTTAGAGGAGTGTTGAGGCAGAAGATATCGTCCGCGTAGAGCATCTTTCAGCTAAGCCCAACTGACAGCAACTTCAAAAACACCTTGATCCTTGCACCATTGCTTCCACCATATCCAAGCCTGGCCAACTTAATTAAGTTTGACTATCATTACTTGATTAGTAGAGGCAGTTCCCATAGCAAAGAAATAGTCATCCATTGACTCAATCCATATCTCCGCTTTGGCTGCGATATCTATTCCTTCTCCATCAAACTCAGGTGCCTTAATTTGCTTGAGAAGGAATTTTTTCTCTTGCATGTCAATATTCGTGGATGCAAAAGGTGCCTGAAAATCAAGCCATACCACTTAGGTTACTCTATTTAGGATATGCCTACGAACCATACGTTAATCAATCATGCATCATTACAAAGTTTTGCTATGATACCAACTATAACGTGCGGTTGTCCAAGCATGTTTTTAGCGGTCCACCGAATCTAAGCGACGGCATCTGGCACTCCCATGGAATATTATGGGGTTTGTCGCCTCGGGATTCTTGAGTCCGCTTCGCAACGGAATATTCATGGCCCACTAGGATTGACCTGAAATCCGGGTTCCTAGTGGTCAAGGTCTCCTAACAGCATTCTAGCATCGGGTCCTAGCCATCCTATCTTACGCAGACATACCCAAAGCAAACCCATGCCACACTTGGTTCAAGGAGATTGGGAAACGAGAGGGATGTGCCGCTCAACCTCTCTGCCCCTAGGTCGTAGTCCCATTTCGGTCCCCTAAAATGGCATGACTTGAGTTCTAACTTAACAATACCTAAAGGTCGAATGATGAAAAACCTTGTGAGAAGCCTCCTAGTTCTTTGGGACCACCCTGCCGTAGGACGGCAGACCTATGGGGAGTTTTGCCCACCCACTTCCCTTGATAGCTTTAGTTTTCTAATTAGGTCCTACCACAATTGTGTGTGACAATTAAAACCAACTTCTTTAATTAAGCCTTTAGACAAGGTTTGTTTGTGTAATTTACAGCACAGAAAAGAAAATAGAGCAAGTAGTCCTTTTGACAAACAAATTCCTTAACTTATCTTCAAGTTAATCTTTGTCTCTTGCCCATACATGAGAAAGTATATATTCCCTTCTGTCCAACCGAAGTACCCGGTCTAAATCACATGGCACCATAACTTCCATCCAGTATCTAGAATAGGATCTTTCAATGCCCTAGATGTTGGGCTCACATCAGTCTATAACTCCATTCCAGACTAGGCAAGGGGTGTCCAAAGCTCCACTGACCCCAAGCAACCTAGGGGTGAGACACAACTTTCATGGTTGGCCTTTTCACCACTTGACCTTCGGCCCATGAATCAAGCAGTGCCCTCATGGGTTGAAATGGGGCATGACCTTGGAGATGATCCACCCGCACAAAATATCTTTCTTTAATTAATCCAATTAAGAATCAAGCAAAATCAAGGCAATCAACCTAATATTATCTTCCAAGAAAACATTCCTTAATTTCTCCATGGCAACTTGTCATTACTATAGACCCTTGCCATGAATTTTCCAATAATCACAAGCACTTGAAATAATCATCCAAATCACATCCCACAATTAGTTTAATTCAAAAGCATTTTAGGATGTTATTTAATCAATTGACAAAAACAATGATGACCTTTTCCAAACATTGTAAGAATAGTTGCGATGATAAACTTTCCATCACATATTCTCTCTCCCCCCTTGGGATCAAGAGCGGTTCCATATAAAATTTACTTAACACACCCTTCTTTCGGCTAAGGCCTTTGTTAGACGTTTTAACATCGTACAAGCCATAAGTTCCATAGGTCACCTACCTTGATCGATAATCCAACACTGAATTGGATTGGTGGAAGTCATAGTTATTAGACGGATCTCTGTACTTGATAATATAAGTGCAAGATGATCCCAAGTAACTAGACTCCGACAAGCCTTGCATTGAGCTAGAATCTAGGTTTTTCTTAATATTTGGGCTCTTGGGCTAAGCATTTTTTAAGTATCCAAACTTTAAATTAGGACTTTCTATTCGTGATTCTTAATGTTATATTATTTTGGCTATTATGTTATTTGTAACCCTTGACTAAGCCTTACCCTAGTACTTGTACACACAATATTTTGATGTCATTCTTTTACAACTATGCCATTCATAACCCTTGACTAACTCTTCCTTGTAGTTTCTCTATCAGCAAATAAGCCGTATGCAACTAGGTTAGGTTAAAAAGAACAAACAAAATGCCAAAATCATAACAATATGAATAAATTCAAGTTTTCCCTTTACATGATTTCATGCGTGCACCAAAGCGTTATAACCTATAACTCATGAATAGAGAAGATGGAAAATAGTACATGGATATTCGAATATGAATTATCCATACCCAACGTTGTAATTGTAATAGCAATAACTTCCTAGCTAGTGGCTCCACTTTTGGATATGAGATTACCCTTGTACATGTCTCCCTCTATTTGGGGGCCATACCTTCGGCTTATGAATCTCTCTCTCCCCCTCTATCTCTCATAGGAGAGATAGTGTGCCGGGTTGACTCTTCTTGATTGTGATGGGGGTTAAATTTGTGGGAAGATGGGGAGAAGAGCAATGCATGTGGTGACCCTCTAAGGAGGGGAAGAGGAATGGGATCCTTCAGAGAGTCTCTCTCTCTCTCTCTCTCTCTCTCTCTCTCTCTCTCTCTCTCTCTCTCTCCCCTCCCTTCCTTCTTCTTCTTCTTCTTTTGTTCTTCTTCTTCTCTCTCTCTCTCTCTCTTCTCTCCTCTCTCTTTCTCTCCCTCTCTCTTCCTCTCTCTCTCCCTCTCTCAACAGTAAGGGGGGGAGGCAGAGGTGGTATTACTTGCCTCTTTATGATTGGGGGGTTTATATAGGTGGAAGGTGATTATTATTGGGGGGGACATGGGGTAATGGTGGTGTGGTGGTGCTGCCACCACCCTCCACTTGTCTTTGTCTGTGGTGGTGGCGGCCTGTGGTCGTTAAGTCGAAGGGGGGTGCTTGGTCACGTGGCCTCCTCCCTCTTCATCATCATCATGAACTCCTCCACTCCTTCCTCAGCAACGTCATCTCCCCTGCATTAGCTGTTGTGTCATCTCCTCCTTCTCCTCCTTTACGTCATCAATAATAGCTTTCTCTTGTCCTTTTCCCCATGTCATCATGCCGTCTTCCTTCTCCTTCCCTCCCACCAGCTATCGGCGATGACAGGGGTGGTAATTATTATTTTTTGGCTATTATTATTAATAAGGGGAGAGGGGTGGTGGTTCCCACGTGGATGGAATGATGTAGAGCGGAATGTTACATTGAAGCCTGCTACTTATTAATCATCTCTTTTGCTTCTACACTTATTAGCTATTCTGTAAAGGACTAGACACTGCCATTTCCTAGAACAATTAGTAAGACCTTCCTATCATGGCCATGGCCTATGCCGATGTTAGACCTCAAACTGGTAAGTTTGATGGAAAATACTTTCATTCATGGTAGGTATTAGTGAAATATAAATGATGAAATGGGGCTACTGGCCCTTCATCAAAGGGACCAAGGTTATTGATCAATCAAACCCACTTGATATAGAAGATGATGAAAGAGTCCAAGCCATAATCATGCTTCATCTACATGAATCCTTGATGCATCACATTGACCAACTCTCCACTACCAAGGAGAAATGGTGTGAGATTGAAAAGCTTTATGGTGCTAAAGGAAAAAAATCTAAAATTTTCCTTAAGATCGAGTTTTTTTTCCTAGAGCATAAATAAGGAGAAGACCTAGGTAAGTTCATTTCTCACATGAAGGGGCTCATGGCACAACTATCCTCAGTTCATGCTCCAATTCATGATGAAGATGCCATTGCAATTTTCTTGAAAGTTGTAGAAGGTATTCCCGACCCTTATAACTACTCTTAAAAATATACCTAATCCAACCTTAGAAAGCACTATCTAGTCTTGTTTAGATGAGGAGAAAAGAAATTAGAAAGAAGGCAACACTAGTCAAGCATCTACTTCAATAGCCCGTGAGAAACTTTTGGTTCATACTGCCTCCACTAAATGTTCTTTTTGCAATAAGAAAGGACATCTTGTTAGCAATTGTTGGAAAAAATATCTTGATAAAATGAAGTGCAACAAATGTAAGAAGATAGGGCATATTACTAGTAAATCTCCTACCATCCTTGAAGTACCAAAAGAATTTGAGGACATCTTTGTGTCCAAACAGCTGATGATCAACTTTTCTAAATCTATAAATACTCTACTTATAAGCACTCTTGTAGCCTTATTTATAAAGGCATCCCATTTTTTTAAAGGGGGCATTAACATGTCTTGTAGTCCAATGCCACTCTGGCATTGAGGGGGGATGTTGAGAGATAGGCATGTGAACCCTATGTGTGCAAGGGTGGATAAGGGTACCTAGGTGTGAATGAAATAGAAGGTAGGGGAAACCCTAACCCTAGCCATTTAGAGGCTATTTAAAGAGGCTAGAGGTCACTCTCAATGTAGAGGAGGGTGTACTAGTTGTACTTTTAAACAACTCATTAAGCAATATCTTCTTCTTGTACTTGAGCTCTCCCTTCCTCTTGTGCACACTTTTCTTTCTCTCATTCTGATATTGCAAAATGCTATTTTTATTCTATTTGTATGGAACACACCCAACCAATACATCATTGATATCTCTCCATAGGCCTTTCCAGTGAAAGCTCTTGGTAATCCTATCATATTTTTTGGAAATGCTCAAGTGACTCGTAGTGGGACAAGAATGCATCTCTTCCATGATCTTCCATGTGAAGGGAGAAGTGTGGGGGATGAGACTCTTGCCATGGGACCATATGAGTCCATACTTGAGCTTATATTAGGAGTTTTCTTCCATTATCCCATGTTGTAATTTTTGAAATATGTGGTTGAATTTCTCATTTAGTATGTAGCCTTCCTAAAGCTCATCAATCCAACCATTATGCAACTTTGAGATGGATGATACTCTTCACACCCACATCCATGATAATAAATCAACCACTAGATTGTATTTTCCTCTAGTGTGAGATATATCAATATCATAGTTTTGCAATGTTACCACCCATCTCCTCTTCTTAGGAGCCAAAGTAGATTGAGTCAAGAAGTAATGGAGGACTAGATGGTCTCTTTTCACTCTAAAACAACTACCATATAGGAAATAGGGCTATTTCTAATAATAGTATGAAGGATAGCCAACATCTCTTGGTCATAAAAAATTATATGCATCTCCTTTTCATTAAGCTTACAACTCTCAAAAGAAATCACATCATGTTTTTGCAGCAAGACAACATCGATACCTCTGCCACCACTAGCCTCACAATAAATGGTAAACTCTTTCAAGAAGTCATGGTATATGAGATCAATGGAGGTTGAAGTATGAATTTATACTAGTTGACTAGTCAACAATAGCATCCCAAAAATATGAATTGTTTAACCAATCTATCAAGGTACTACAATTGTGGTATAATACTTAATAAATCATTTATTAAATGAAGAGAGCACAAGGAAAGTATGTAATGAAGAATACTATTGGCTAATCCTTTACATATTGTAGCTTTTTGGAGTCAATCTATGTACAATTTTCATTAACTATGTGCCCTAAGTGCTCTAGTGATGTCTGCATGAAATGCACTTGCTTTCATTAGTCAATAGCCTATGCTCTTTCAAGACATCAAGCACCTTGACTAGTAGGATTGGAGATGCATAAGGTGAGGAACTCAGCTCAATAAAACCCATCTTAAGTAACTCTTTGACTTGTCTGCAACTTCTTCATGTTCATAGTTGGAGAGTCTATAAGGTGGCTTGTTCACTACCTTAGAATAGGGTTCTAGATCAATGGAGTGGTCCATTTTCCTCTTAATGGGAGGGGATTTAGCCATCTAAAATAAATATTCATACTCTACTATTAAGGCTTTCAATGCTGAATGCTTAGTCACTTGTGTTTTCCTTATTCAAGTGTCAGGCAAATATTTGTAAGTATTTCTTAAACTCCTATTTGAGTTGCTTTATTGTAATGATGTGAAAATCGACATTATCATGAACTCTCTCCAAAAAAAAGAGTTGTTCATGCATAGCAAACTCCATGTATAAAGCCGAGAGAACTCCATAGCAATTTTGCCTAAGTGTTTTAGCCAATCACAACCCAAGATAACATCAATGGGGGGGCCATTTCTATTGCAATTAGATTAATCACACTCTATGTCAGCATGAGCTCCATTACATGGAAAGGCATAATGACATGGTTGCCAATCATCATCAGATGCTATCTAAAATTGATTTAGTGATTGATAAAATGGCTTTCTCTAACTCTCAAACTCAATAGACCCTAGAGCACCTCAGCACCCTTGTAGCCCAATTAGCCACCACTTTAGCACAAGAGAATGCAAATGAGTCCAAGTGTGAATCACAATGGCCTCCACCATTGGAGACGCTACATGGCCCACAATGTTTTCTTGGAGCTAATAATATTCCCTCTACTAATACATATGAGGTTTTTGGGCCCTTTCGTGTCAATGATGAGGTGCCCTTGAGCTCTCCTATCATCCATCTCCTATCATCCATGCAGCCAACCCTCTAGTGAGACCCCCACCCACCATTAGCAAAAGCTTCCCCATCTCCCTAGAAGTCCCAATGGAACTTATATGACTCAACCAAATAATGGAAAGTATGGTATTAATGGCTAGGATTATATCAATAATGGGCAACACACATCCATGGCTAGCATGGTTATCATGGGAAGTATGGGATAAATTCACAATATGGTGTGTATGGGTAGTAAGGCCTCATGATCTCCATGACAAGATTATTCTTACCAAGTATAATGGGCCATCACCATCCCCATCGGACTTGGAAGAATGGACTTTTAAATTGGAGTCATATTTCAATATTTACCCATGCACTGATGATCAAAAAATTATGTTTGCTTCTCTCCATTCAAAAGAGTTTTCCCACACATGGTGGTGCTATATCAGTTAAGAGTATCATCAATTTAATGATTGGGAAGACTTTAAGATGCATATGGTTCAAGTATTTAAATTCTCTATGGAAGAAGAGGGGTGACAAGACAATAGTACCAACTTGACCAATGCAATCTCACAGTAAGGGAGTACAATAATCTATTTATGAACTTGATTGTGTGTATTGAGAGCGTGAGTGATAATGCCAAATTTCAAAAATACATAGATAGGTTAGAGTCAAGCTTATATGTTGATGTACTGGATCAAAAGACTTCTAGTTTACTAAATACAATTGAATTGGCTGAAAGATATGCAAGAAAATATTTAAAAATGAGAGTTTTTAGCAAGGTTTTGGATTGTCATGAACTCCAATGAGGTAGGGCCAATATGGTGTTTTTTAGATGAAATACCATGTCTATTAGTGTCTCTAATATTCCTCCCCACTTGACCCTCCCCCTCCCTTTAATGATGGAAGAAGATAGGGAACTTTTGGGATAGCATTTAGCTTAAATGGTGAAGGTAAGTATATTGAAAACAAGACATGAAATGCATTAGCCCCGAGTAGTCAAGATGGACAAAAATTTATTCCCCCAAATGTTGTGAAGGATATGAAAGAAAAAGAATTATTTTTTAAGTGTGGAAATAAGTACATGGTAGACCATCCCTTAAAATGCCTCTACAAAACAACAAAAGTTAAAGTTCACATCATGTATATTATGGAGGATTAGAAAATGAAGAGAAGGAATCACATGCTTTGAATGCTGCAAATAATTTCTAGAAGTTGAAGATGAGGATTATGCAAAGAACTTAGACCAAGAATAGTTCTATGTTCTAGAGGATGGTTTTTTTTAAAACCTGAGTGGCTACCCACCTTATGATATTGGTTTGATCACTTCTACTACACCCCCTCGAGCTACCACTTCCCTTTGTTGCATCTCTATGGATGTATGGATAGCCTCTAGGAGCCCCAACAAACTACGTAGGCCAAGGAAAATTAATTGAAAGAATGTATTTATCTTAGTGAATAGTGGTAGTATACATAGTTTTGTCAACAAATCAGCCACCATTGATAAGCTAAAATGCATTTCTATGGAATTACAGCACCCCTTGAAAGTTCAAGTGGCCAACAATGAAAAGAAAATAAGCACATATGTATGTTCAAAGGTTCACCTATGCTGCTTGGTTGAAAACTATGTGCTCATCTTTTGTGATGCACATTGTAGAGCAGTGTAGGAGGAGGCTTTAAGTTTCCACTACCTTTAAGATGGAATGCTAATAGAAGGTATCTTGTGGACTTGATCTATCCAAAGCTAGGCCAACAATGGTGGGGTTGCGGGTGGTGGCTTGGAAAGAGGTAGTGCAAGGTTGAGTGAGGTTAGACCATGCTCCTTTGGTGGGGGAGAAGCTAGTAATTATTCATGTGTTTGACCATTTGTAAGTGAATATTGTTTTCAATATAGTTGATATTACAATTGATTTGGAAGTTAAAAGTATGTCCCAAGAGTATTTCAGTACCAACTCCTTCACCATTTGGGAGAACATGTAATATAAGAGGGATGCTCTTAGTGTGGATGTTGATAATTAATTTACAACAGCCTAACAAGGGATAAGGCCATTCACCATAGGGATTCAACTTTGCTTCCGTGCGCTGCAATTGTGGCTACTCTAGATTGTGCTATTATTACAAAGAAAGGATGTTGTAGTCCAATCATTCATTGATAAAGAGTATCTATTAGCACTAAGCTAGCACTAATGAGGCAAATGTGGAGGTACATGACTAGGATCAGGGGCTTGTCATCTAGTTCTATGATGCTAATGATAATTGCTCCAATAGCAATGATTGTTTGATAAGGTTTAGAGGGTGGTAGCATGGGGCTTTGATGGTGTTTCTCAAATCATTTATAGAATGTTTGTTCCTCATGCAATAAGGGGATGCCTATATTTACCATGGGAGGGTCATGTGAGGGATGTCCAAGTGGGAAATATTTAATTCTATTGCCATGGGTTGTGGCCATTGATTTGCTATAGCTAAGGTTCCAAATCCACATTCCCAGTCCTACTGATTACATAGACACAAATTGGTCCAAGGCCTCATAGTTTCAACTTCAACTTGTGGCCTTTTATGGAACAGAACAAGACAAGATCCCTCTTATTGTAGGATTTTTATTTGACATGCTTGTCAAACTAGGCTTTTCATCGGGTCTTCTCAGTAAAAGTAGGGCATGGGTGGCTAGTAAGCAGGTTTTTGTTAGGTTTTTTAGCTTAGCTAGGTGAAGTTTCCATGCCTTACTTCCATCCCACCATTCTTGGATAGTGATACATAGATTTGGAATCAAGAAATCAACCAAGATAATGGCATTAGTGCCATATGTCAATCTAAAATGGGTTTGGCCCATGTAGGCTATATGGTAGGTCTAGACTGCTACCATAAGTCATAGATCCTAGTCAAAACATGATGTTGATACACTATTTGTCAAGACATTAATGAAAATATTATTAGTAGCTATGGCTTAGTGCCTTCTATTAGATTATCAACAAGAAATATCTATATACTTCTATGAAGCCTCTATAAGAATCCATCTCTATAGTTCTCAAAATGACTTTTTTGAGTTTTGTCCCTAGGAATGTTTTCTCTAGGTTGCGGACTTGGCAGTGCAGAGCCTCGTTTTGGTTTCTTGTTCTTGTGTTTTGTTTTTTGTGTTTTATGTTTGTTCTTTTTTGCTTGCATTTCAGTTTTTTTTTTTTAATTAAGAAAAGATATCAACACAATATAAGTCAAATGAGCACCCTTATGCAAGATTGTTAGATGTTTGTGCTATTGCTCCATGTGTGCTATTGCTATGTAGTGCATAAAGTGATGCAATGAGCTAATGAGATTGTGGTTGCGATGAGAAAAGTTAGAGTGGGAGCCAAAGAGTAGTGTTTGGGTCTAAGGAGAGCATGTGTATTTGTGTGTATGAGGATGGTGCAAGCAAGAGTGCACTCCTGTGGGTGTACAAAGTTCTACACATGTGTGCATTGCAGTCCATATACATTCAGTGCCTCGAGTGGCATGAGTTCTCATGAGAGTGTGACTAACTAAAGTCATGAAAGTGTTTTCAATGCACAGTGCATGTGCATGCACAATGTGTGGGCTATGGTGTGCTTTTTATAGTCAAATGAGGGTGGATTAAGGCTAGAGATGTAGTGGACCTAATTGACAAGTGCATTAGGATTTGTGTGGGTGGTGAGTTCTTAATGCATATGTGCATGCATGGTGTATGATTATGCAAGCTTTCTTAGATGAGGTAAAATAACTATGATGTTGTGACTCTGTGTGTGTGCTCCAAGAAGTTGCTTTCTTCCCAATGCTCTACGAGTTTCCTCCTTCCACCAAGATGGGAGTGTTGGAGCTCGAGAAGAAAAGACTTCATGTAAGAGGTTGCACCTTGCTTATGTGCACTATGTCTATGCGTACTCCTTCTATGTGCCTTAAGGTGCAATGCAACTATGTGTGTGCACAATAGTGCTTGCAATGCTTTACTATGCAAGATAAATGAGTGAGTGAGTATGGTAGATGCATTATGAATGTTGGAAAGATTATGCATCTAAGTGGATGCACGATGAGTGTATGCAACTAAATGGAAAATGTGTGAATTTTAGACACATGATGTGTATGCAGATGAGTGCACCAAGTGTGTAAACATGGAAAACACCACCTTCCTTTCACTATGTTCTTCAACCTTTCCTTCCGAGTAGAGCAGTCTTAGTTTATGTAGGAAATAGGGCCTCTTTGTGCACAAATTTTTATTGTGCTAAGTACATAGGCGAATACTCCTAGTGGATATAGATGCACAATGTGTCATTTGATGCACTACAGGATTTGGCTACACTATGTGTAGTTTGTGGGCACATGGTTTATGTGTCAGTGATGTGAGTTTGCAAAGGAATATCATGTGCGTCCTTATGTGAGGGTGTAAATGCGTGGTGTGTGTCTATATGATTAATGTTTCGATGAATGCACAATATGTGTAAGTGTGTTTGCATAGGTGTACGGGGGTGTCACACAAGTATAGCCCAAGCACCTCCTATCTTTCTTACTACCTTACAATACTCATTCCCAATAGGTAGGATGTTGGTTGTGAGAGGGAGTAGGAGTGTTGATGTGCACTTATAATGATGTGTCTACATGTGTATCTATGTGTGTGAAGTTTGTGCTTCTATGTGTGCAAGAGGGTGGTGTAATGCTCTCATGAGTGCATGTGGTGCAATCATGTGTGCATGTGTGCTGCATGTGTCAACGTGTGCATCAATGCATGTTAATGTGATGAATGTGTGCTCTTATGCACCAGGGTGTGGCAACAGTGCATCAAATCCTACTCCCTATTTTGCCATCCTATACCAATCCTTCCTTCCCAATAGGTTGGATGGTCAAGTGTGCAAGAGGGTGAAGCTAATGGTCATAAAGCCACACTAGTAAGTGGCACACATGAGTGCACAAAATGAAGAAGATTTAAATGCTACCCAAGTGTTTGAGACATGAACATATTTGTTGTTGTGCAATCATGTTGCTCTAGTCAGGATGTCTCCTCTAGCTTTCAATGGTGGTTCTTCCTATCAAATGGTGCCTTTTCCTTCTCCTTGGTTGTTCGTCCTTCCTTTTAGTAGTGATAAGTGGCTATAGTAGTAAATATAAAGGGAGAGTGGTAGAACCAGAGAAGATGGGGATGGTGATGATGATGTTTGATGGTGGCGGTGAAAGAAAAATCAATATAGGATTAAAAATATAGGGTAAAGGAATAGCATAAGAGAGAAGATGTAGAAGATGATGATGATGATGATGCTACTATCAACAAAGAAGAAGATGATGATACTGAAGATGAAGAAAATGAAGAAGATGATGGTGATAAGAAATAAAAAGATGGGGACAATGATGGTAATGATGTTGAGGATGGGGTGATGACAAGGACCATGGTGAGGGAGCCTATGTGGGGGGAAGAGAGTGATGATGATTGTGGAGATGAAGAAGAAGAAGAAGAAGAAGGTGATGATGATGATATTAATGGCGAATAGGGTGGTGATGATGGCACAAAGACCCAAGACAAAGAAAAGGATCAAGATGATGGAGAATCAGTTAGGTAGTAGTTGCATGCATAACACTAGCAAAGTGGCCATGGTGTGGGGTATAGTGTGTAGGCATAGTGTTGTGAAGGAGACACAATGGGAGTTAGGAGAGGTGTAGGAAGTTTGGAGGAGTGGATAGAGGTGCAAGCTAGGAGTGAGGGTGGTGTGGAGGCTCGGGTAAGTTATTATATATAAAAATGTGCATCACATGGGTTCAAAAGAAGGAAATATTTAAAAAGATAGTCTTACAAATATACATTCACAGAATGAAAATTTTTAAAATGCATAAATTTATTCATAAAAAGAGTATATATATTCCATATGTGTATTTTTTACATAAGGGTATTATTAATTCATAAAACTAGCCAAGATTTTCTTACAAAAAAGGGGTCTCAAATAATGCCTTCCATTCACGTAGTGATGGAGTTGTCAGTTTGTAGACAAAAGAACTGCTTAGATGTGATGGGAGCCAAGAGTTATAGGTAAGGGTCATTAGAGCTCTTGGAATGTTTGTGGAGGTTTCATAAGCAAGGCATCCAAAAGCCTTGGGTATGGACATGTTGAGTGGCATGAGTATTGTAGATGTGTAGACAAATGTTAACCACATGAGACCACATGCTCTTCAACATCTCCACTAGTTGATTTCACATATGTATGAGATGGCTCTTAAGAGTTTCACCACTCGTAAATTCATGAATTGAGCTAAGAATGCGATTGAACATGGAGCACAACAACGAGGCGACAACCACGTGTAGGTAGAGTTGATAGTGGATGCAGAGCTAGATGTGCTACACATATGAGAGAGAAATCACAATCAAAGGAGAGAGAGACAATCCAATGCTCAACAAACTTCCATGTTTGGAGAGTCAATAGAGTAAACTCACTAGCTAAGGTTCCTTATTTTGTGGGGTTAAAGTTTAGAGAGTTATTAGACACATGCATGTCAATGACCACTTTTGCAACTAGCGTAGGTTAATTGACTTACATGTGTCTTGGCCCTAGTACCCTTTCCATTATTTTGTAATTACAACATTATTTATCCTTATTTAAAATGATATTGAAACACACATATTTTCATGCTTCTCTCTCTCTCTCTCTCTCTCTCTCAAACGAGTGTATGCATGCGCGCGCGCACACACACACACACACACACACTCTCTCTCTCTCTCTCTCTCTCTCTCTCTCTCTCTCTCTCTCTCTCTCTCTCTCTCTCTCAAATGTGCATATCCTCTCTTCTCTCCTTGGAGCAACACTGAACCAATTGTTCTTCATAAAATGTGTGAAATGCTTCATTGTGTTGACAAATGCCTCAAAGTTTAGAAAAAATTAGACCAATTCTAAAGTTCTTCTTGTTCATTTCACGTTTGGTTATTCACAGTGAAAGATGCTCCAACCTTATCTAGTAGACTAGCACAATATTCCAACGAGATCTTTTACAAGAAATATTCACATGCAAAAGGCCATGTTAGGGAAGATGACTTACCTCCAGGATTTGAAGGGATTATTGTTAAATGTGCCAAAGTTAATGCACTTGCCTATGTAGCAACAACAACACACATACCTTGGCATTGTATTGACAAGGTCATCGAATGAAGTAAGCTTAGATTTGGTTTAATGCATTAATTTTTTTATTCTGCAGCTTCTAAATCTACATTTATGGGTATTTTAGATTATTTATGACTCTCCCCACAAGTTTTTGTCAGAGGTGAAAGTACTCAAGTGTTTACGTAGTGGTAGACAAAAGTGAGAGTATTGGAAGTTGTACAGCTATGGACTTTTGTAAACCCTCAAAGGTGGTCTTTCTTGTCTACTACTATGAAATTGCATGTGAAACATTGAATGTGATGTAGTGATTCTGTGTTTGTGTAGTCTTGCAGAACCCAAGGAAGTGTTAAAAAAGTTTTTGAGGATAACTTGGTTCCTTTTATAGTTTTGACATGTTTTGAAGATGATGATGGTGTTGAGGAAGGCAATATGCCTGATAAAGTGTGGCAATGCATCTTGGTATGGGATCTTTTATACTTTGCAATGTGCATATTTGATTGTTTAATTTTTTTTCAGTAGCAAGTATAATTTCTGGTGCGCCTCTTTAGAGATCTCACCAATACGTACAAAGAATTATATCTCTCATCTCAAAATAAAGAAAAGATAAAAATGTGTTATGAGACTAGATGTTAGGTGAAATTCTATGTAACAATGTGTCTTTGGTGTAGACGTAAGTGATTCTCTCTCTCTCTCTCCCTCCCTCCCTCCCTCCCTCCCTCCCTCCCTTCCTCTCTCTCTCTCTCTCTCTCTCTCTCTGTCTCTCTCTCTCTCTCTCTCTCTCTCTCTCTCTCTCTCTTTGGCAATGGCATCTCAATAGTTGGATGAATAGGAAGAAAGGAGGAAGCAAAATCAACAAGGAGGGTTGAGTTCATGCTAGGCTATTTGCCCTCAACATAGGTACAGTCTTTAATAGTCTTGACCCTGAACATTGACCTCTCCTTTGTCCTCCACACTAGGCTATTTTCCCTCGACATAGTTACAGTCTTTAATAGTCTTGACCCTGAACATTGACCTCTCCTTTGTCCTCCACACTACACCCCTTTTTCTCATTGATTTGATCCCTCCTAAATTGGCACTTATCTCATCTCTTTGATGTTTGTCTTGATCAATGGTATGGCCCTCCAATTAGTAAGCTCTAGGTATAAGGCCTATGGTTAAACTTAATCAATGTTGGAGACTCTCATGGCCTACTACATTGTCTACCTAAATATTGCCATAAGTATGCCTTGATGTTCTAATCATGGTTGCTAAGTCCTTGCCTATAGTGGTTATTATTTTCATGTATTGTTGATGGGACCTGAAATGGGCCGGCACTGGCTCATGCACTAGCCGGACCTCTATCATGCGCTCAACAACCCCACGGCCTCACAGCCAGGAGCGTGGATGACACATACATCATCTTCCTAAACATCTTGCATTTGCATCACGTCTCGTAGTCCAACTCTAACCCAATTAACACTCCTCAGAGGGAGTCCCTAGCACATTGCCAAATAGCACGAAGTACAAACATAGGAGGTCCTCCCACAGCTGACTACCGCTACCTCACTGTGACTCTCCTACATCTTGGGGATTGGCCCCTCAATGCATCGCTCAACATATATAACACTATATCGCACATAGTTCCACTCAAGGTACCAATTGATCGTATCTAGGAATATACCATTTTCCTCACTTTCTTTCCCCTAGTATCCAACGCCTAGCCTACAACTTAGGACAACCTTACTCACTCAACGTTGGTCATATTTCTCTAGAAAGCAATTGCCATCCATCCAGGAGGTATTGTCTGACATCTTTTATCATTTTATGCTTCATGCAAATTGTGAATATCCACGTGCTCAAACAATTAAGAAAAGCAGCATTTGTGTTTAGTGCAAAAGCATTCTTTCAATGACTTTTACTATCGCTCGTATGCGGCGTTGCATGAACCTAGCACCGAGAAGCCCTCGTACTACTAGATCCGTAATTTTTAATTATCGACCAACCTAAATGGTATGCATAAAAACCAGCAAGCTTTTCATCATTTCATTCAACATTTAAACACCTTTTATACACTCTACCCCCTCACCCGTTTAGGTTGTGCACAATGCATAGGTTTACGGTTCATTTCAATGTTTTTATTGTATAAAAAACAATAATAACTCACTAGAACATAAAGGTAGGGCTGAACTGAGGCTAAACCTCATACTTCAGACCCCCCATACATCCACAAACAAACATGGTTCTTATTTTTCCTTAATTTTCGGCACTCAAAATCAATTTTTCCCTATTTTTCCCCATTTTTCCTATTTTTCTTGTATTTTTTTGCAATATTAAATGACTGATAATACTAAATGAGTTGTGGGCTATGGCCCTTAGGTTCATTTGCAACAAAAACACAAATTTAGTTAGTGTGTCTTATTATATTTTCCATTTATATATCAAAAACACCCAATTTTTCCATATTTCGCGTGTTTAACGGGTTTTACACTATTAATTTCATTTACAACACTTATGATTTTCTAATTTTCTGAGCATAAACTGATCAAACTCATAGCAAACAATAACATAATGCATAATCATCCCATGGGAACAAGTATTCATGAAGCAAATTTCATAAAACATCAATTTCCTTTGTAAAAATGAAATTACCGTTCTTTGTGGGTTGCGGGTTTTTATTTGTCATATCTCGGGACTAATTTCCAGCCACCATTAATGCTCATGACAGTCCACAATCAGCAATCTTCCTTCCTCTTGAACCATGGAGCAATCCGGTCTTCATTGGACAAGCATCCGTCATCCATCCTTCTTCTTCTTCTTCACCACATGAATTTGCCCTTAGAGGAGAGAGAGGGAGGAGAGAGAAAGACTGAAATCAGAGATTTCCATTGAGGCCACCATTTGACGGGCGAAGACAGGTGATAAGACCAGCCAAGAGAGGGAAGATCAGCCCCATGATCGATTGTATGGGTTACTTTCAGCCTGCATACTCCATCTCCATCATGAGAGGGCGCAAAAAATGGCCGCCATGTTGCTCCACGTTTTTTCTTCATCCCTCATTCTCTCTCCACGTTTTTTGCTTCATAAGGTGCATAAAATTTTAGGGGGGGGTCCAAACTCAAAAGGCATACCCAAGTTTGGCCTCCCAAGTGTCCACCTTTTCATATCTTGACCATTTTGTGGCCATTTCCCCGTCATGGCTCCGATTCGAGCTCTGAAAAATCATGGGCATCCGTCTTGACATCCCACATTGGCCGGTAACTCTTGACAACCCGCACAATAGTCTGAAAAATTATGAAAAATCAACAAGTGTTGCTCGGGTGCCTTTAAAGCACTTTGACGCTTAAAATCGTCCTAGGTCGAGCCGCCGCCTTCGACGTTGAATATTTTTCCCTTGATATTCATAATTTTTAGCTATTTTTAAGCACTTCTCAGCATCAAAATTCTGCTCTCATTAGCAACCACGGGATAGGACGACTTAGCCCGTCGAATCCCACAATAGATCTGCACAAAACAACCAAAGGAAGCATCAAGCTGATACAAAATAGATACATATTAAACACAGCACAATGCTCACCCTACCCCCTGACAGAACCAAGGCATGACATCTACAAGGAGTAGGCCTAGCATGATCTGATAAAAGGTTCGAAGCTAGTCACTAACCAACTGCTCCAACATGGCCAAACTGAAAAGAACTATCAATGAGATTGCCCTAAGTGGTGGTCTGAACTACCTACCTAACTGAGGACAACTTAACTAGGAGCTCCTACTAGGTGAGGACTCCTATAGCCTGATCAAGAAGTATTTTCTTGTAGCACATTTCTTCTGTTAGGGTTTTATTTTATTGACATACTTGGGCATGTAAAAAGGAGGGAGCTGAGCGTAGTGACCTAAGGAGAACAGGGCATCGGCCTCAGGTCCTGTCTCAGTACCCAAGAACCTACCAAGCCCTTGCAAGGCGACACTTAATCCTTTTCTGACGCTCACTTTTATTTTCGCTCCAACCTTCCTTAATTTCTTCTTTTCCAGCAAGATGCCACCCCTAGGAAGACAAGGCATCGGCCCTGGGTCTGACTCGTCCCCAGGAACCTACTAGGACTTCGCAAGGCAATGATCAACTGCGTATACATTTTCATTTCATTTCTTTTCTTTGCTAGGGGTTAGAACCCCTTTTTACACACCTCCATATATATGCTTATTTTAAGATATTCAGGGTTTTCTTTTCCCTTTACCAACTTTATTTTTCTTTTGGCAGGCTTCTCTAACTACCTCACAACTAACAAGAACTCCTAGAACAGCTGCCTAGTAGGCTAGCAGAACAGGGCCACTAGGACTTCCGTCTAAAACAGGTCTTTTGATGCTTAGCAATGTCTTTATAGGAGGCAACGACTACTCAGACCTCCCTCAGACATACTTAACCTAAACCTGGGACTTCATGCCTTGGACGCCGGTCCCCAATAAAAAATGAAAAACCCCTTAACATAAAACCATAGTACTCACAAAGGAGAGATATCACCTGGATAGGGCCATGAGAAGCTTCCACGCAACAAAAGGCTCCTTCGAAGCTCTTCTTCCAACCTGTCTAGCACAAAACTAAAACAAGAAACCATTAACCGTACCTACACTAAACAGACAACTGGCCCTCTTGGCCTAATGAAATAAAACACTTCACTACAAAACTTAATTGGCCCTCTTGGCCTAACGAGATCTGGACATAATATCCAAAGTAGCTAGCCTTCCTAGCTTAAAACTAGATAGGTCATTTTAGTCCATGTAATACTGATATCCTTGGCATATACATCACACCCTCTCAGACTACCCAGGGTGCCAAAGATAGCATATTATAGGTTGACTAGCCCCATGCTACTCATGCGAGTTAGCTAAAAGCTTGATCTTGTATGGTTTTTTCAGACTGTCGTGCGGGTTGATTTTTCAGACTGTCGTGCACTTTGTTAGAATTCATGGGGGCACTTTGTGCAAGTTGCACAAGGAAATATGTAGAGGCATGCACTTGCTTCTAAAATAGTCAAACTTGCTTTTCTTTAAGGGGATTCGAAATGAAGTTAAGGCATCCAACAAATAATAGGATGGGTTAGGGATGGGCTAGAAAAAGATTTTTCTTAGAATGTTTTTGCAACAATTTATCCTACTTACGTCAAATTGGGGATGGGTGAAAAAAAGCAAGCCAAGTATTTTCCTCTTCTCGCAGTCCCTGGCTATGGTGTCCACCAATAGCAATGGTAGTATGGACACAGAAGCACAAAATCCTTCCAACCCAATAGACAAAGAGTGAGAGAAAAAAAAGAAGAGCCTTTAGAGTCCACGCCGTCAAAAGATGGCCTCGACAAGGGACCGAAAGATGGGGAGCAAACATCCAAGTTGAGATCCTTGTCCCTCTCCGAAGAGGCCTCCAAAGATGAAGAGGCCTCTAAAGACCAGACCTTCACATGCAATGATGTTGAAACTCTTGAGGTCAACTTGGGAAAACTCAATTTCGTGGAATCAAGCTTTCAGAAGCTTCCATTAAAGCTATAAGTCGTCCTTGTTTTCTTGCTGTAGTTTTGTTGAAATTAGGTTTTTTTAGGAATATATTTATCTCACAATAAAGAATTTGTGATTTAGGATAGATAGCTCGGATTCCATGCCAAACGATGGATTTAATTGGACTTTAAGGAAAAAATGTATTGATGTACCTCTGTTAAGTTAGGTTTCTCATTGATCATTGATATGTGTGAGGTCTTGGTAGGAAAAAATACAATTTTTGCTTCTACAAACACATCTGAGGATCTAAACCTGTCATGCAAGCTCTTGCAGATGCTCTACTATAAGATGAACTTTGTGAGACCTAAGAAAAATCAAATTAGTTACTTTGCGTATGATTCTAGCTCCACCATACTACCATCTTATTGCACAGGCTCACAATGGGTCTAGCAAGACTACATGTTTCATCCTTGGAATGCTGAGCAGGGTGGTTGATCCTACTTTGAAAGCACCTCAGGTAATCTGTGTCTCTCCAACCAGAGAATTGGCTATCCAAGTATTTTCATATGTATTTTGAAGGAATTTCCCTTGTAGAATTTGCTCATGTTATCTGACTTGGTGTGAATTCCTAGCAGAATGATGAGGTACTTCGAAAGATGGCCAAATTTTTGGGCATCACTTCTGTTCATGTCATCTCTTCATATTTTGCACAGCTCACAATGGGTCCATCAAGACTACATGTTTCATCCTTGGAATGCTGAGTAGGGTGGTTGATCCTACTTTGAAAGCACCTCAGGTAATCTATGTCTCTCCAACCAGAGAATTGGCTATCCAAGTATTTTCATATGTATTTTGAAGGAATTTCCCTTGTAGAATTTGCTCATGTTATCTGACTTGGTGTGAATTCCTAGCAGAATGATGAGGTACTTCGAAAGATGGCCAAATTTCTGGGCATCACTTCTGTTCATGCCATCTCTTCATATTCTGCCAACAACAACTCTTCTTCAAGAGCAAAGCATGAGCAGATTGTTGATTAAGTTGTGATTGGTACACCACCAGGGACCATTAAAAAAGGAATGACTGCAAAAATCATGAGCACCAACCACTTAAAAGTGCTAGTTTTTGATGAAGTTGATCATATGCTTGCATAAGTTTGCTTTATTCTACATATGATTCTTTCTTTTCTACATTATTCTCTCTTATAGATTGGGGTTATCTCCTAGAGAACAATGTTTTGACAACAATAATGGTGCACTTTTCTAGAAGTTGTGGGTATCACATTTAGAATTTTCGGCTCTAAAGTTGTGGACATGAGCGTGTTTTCTCTATGTTACTACTGGTAATGGTTTCCAAGATGATTCTTCACATATCATTAAGTACATCAAGAAAAATAGTGGTGGCTATCAGGTGTGTATATATGGATATTTTCCTTAATAGCATGTAGAATAAAGAAATAACCTTTCTCTTGTTGTATTAAGTCTCTTCGGAAGGAGCTTTTATGAGGTGCCCGCCCATCGGCTTTCCAGGCACTCTTTAAGCGATCTATCGAGAAACGAATCTAAGCGTCGCTGCCGGGCACTCCCAGGGAATGTTCCGAGTTTTGTCACCTAGGGTTTCTCGAATCCGCCTTGCAACGGAACGTTCACGACCGAGAACCCACTAGGATCGACCTAAAATTCGGGTTCCTAGTTGTCAAGGTCTCCTATTAGCATTCTAGCATCGGGTTTTGGACATCCTACTTTACGCAGAGATACCCAATCTGAAGTAAACCCAAGCTGCACTTGGTTCAAAGAGAATGGGAAACGAGAGGGATGACCTGCTCAACCTCTCTACCCATAGGGCATAGTCCCATTCCGGTCCCCTAAAACGGCATGAATCGGGTTCCAACCTAACAATACCTAAAGGTCGAATGACGATAAAAACTTGTGAGAAGCCTCCTAGTTCTCTGGGACCACCCTGCTATAGGATAGACCTATCGGGGGGTTCCGCCCACCCGCTTCCCTTAATAGCTTTAGTTTTCTAATTAGGTCCTACCACATTTATGTGTGACACTTAAAATCAACTTCATTAATTAAGCCTTTTAGGGAATAGGGTTCGTTCGCAGAACTTATAGCACAAACACGAAAACAAAGCAAAGGAATCTATTGACAAACAAGTTCAAACAAGTTCCTTAACTTATCTTCAAGTTAATCTTTGTCTCCCGCCCATACAGGAGAAATTATGTATCGCTTCTGTCCAACAGAAGTATCCCTTTTGCCCTGCAAAAGTAACTGGTCCAATTCACATTGCACCATAATCTCAATCCTTTATGTAGAATAGGATCTCCCAACATGCCCAAATGTTGGGGGCCACAAAGGTCTTCAACTCCATTCTAGACCTAGCAAGGGGTGTCTAGAGCTCCAATTGACCCGCAAGCTGTCTAGAAGCGAAACATCATTCCCGTGGTTGGCCTTTTCACCACTCGACCTTCGGCCCATGAATCGAGCAGTGCCCTCTCGGGTTAATCTGCGGTGCGATCATGGAGGTGATCCCCCTGTGCAATATATACTTCCTTAATTAAATCCTTTAAGAATCGAGCACAAACAAGGCATTCATCCCTAATATCATTTTCCAAGAAAACATTCCTTTATTCCCATGGCGACTTGTCATCACAGACCCTTGCCATGCATTTATCATAAATCACAAGCACTTGGAATAATCATCCAAACAACAACTAACAACCAGTTGAATGTAAAAGCATTTAGGATGTTGTTTGATCAATCAACAAAACCAATTGCATTCTTTCCAAACAATGCAAGAATACACGATATAACATTTCCATCGTATATTTGCTCTCCCCCTTGGGATCTAAGAGCAATACTGCAAAAATGTTTCTTAACACTTCCTTCGGCTAGGGCATATGTTAAGGGTTCAAACACTATTCATGATGTAAGTTCTATAGGTCACTTACCTTGATTGATAACCCAACCCTGGATTTGGATTGGAAAAGGTCATCATTATCGGACGGAACTCAAGACATCTTAGTTTTAACCCTTATGATTAATTTCTTGTACTAGCTCTTAGTCAAGTCATGAGGCAACTAGAAAATTATCCTCATATATCAAACATGTTATAGGCATAACGTGTAAATACTTGATAAGATAAGTGCGAGATAATCTCAAGTAGTTAGACTCCAACAGGCCTTGCATTGAGCTAGAATCTAGTTTTTCTTAATATTTGGGCTCTTAAGCTAAGTATTTTTGAGGTATCTAAACTTTAAACTAGTACTTCCTATTCATGATTCTGAATGTCATATTCTTTTAGTAATTATGCTATTTGTAACCCTTGACTATACTTTAATCTAGCACTTGTATGCACAATCTTTTAATGTTGTTCTTTTGACGACTATGCCATTCATAACGCTTGACTAATTCTTCCTTGTAATTGCTCTACTAGCAAATAAGTAATATGTAACTAGGTGCAATTATCTTCCCTTGATATATACACTTTACAAACTCCATCTTCCGAGTAGGTGGGATGAAATTTATCCTTTCCCATGACCTATACTCGTGCAATAGTATGGGGCCTAATGTATGTCATACGAGAATCAAAGCAAGCATCTATGAATTTGAAAATGCATTACTTACGACCGGAATTGCAGTTGGATTGATAGTGATGCCTTTGCTCGAAGCCTTATTACTGGTTGTAGGATTGTCATCGGCATGCGACATTCTTCGCTTGGAGGCCATTGTCCATAGGTAGACTCAAGAGATTAAGAAGGTGGAATAGATTCAAGATGGGAGAGCGTAAGAGAAGATAGTTTAGTCGAGGATCGAGATAGAGGGAATTGAGCTAATTCTCTTCATTGCAGCCTCTTAGGGTGACTCTTCTTTCTCTCTCTCTCTCTCAAGCTCTCTTTCAAGCTCTTCGTCACAATCTCTTGGAGGGGTATCCTTCTCTCTACCTCTCTCTCGCAGCCTCTCGGGGTCTCCTTATGCTTTTTTATGCTTCTCCCATGCCTCATATTTATAGTGAATTAGAGAAGAGGGCTTGTGGTTGAGAAGTGGAGCTCATTGTGGAGGAGGATCTTGGAAAGATCAGTGATTTGATGCTCAGATCTTAAATCTGATAGTTTCCTTGGCTCCACAAGGGGGGTAAAACCCCAAGACACTTGATTAGAAAGCTCTTAGTTCACTCCTTCTTCTTTTCTCTGTTCAAAGTGATGTCCACTACCTGTGTACTGCGATCGCGGCACGCGCGATTTCGCAAATCCTCTCTTTATTTTTTTCTTTTTATAAAATCTCCAAACTAACTAAAATATCACTTGTCTTTTTTTTTAAATGACATCTAGTTCTAAAAATATCCATATCTTTTTTAAGGATAATATCTAAAATATCTAAAATATACTAGTTTTGCCCAAAATCTAATATTTTTGGACCATCCAAATTATACACATTAACCTAGTGATTAATATAACTCATAAGTCTTGTTCACATTGTAATTTACGTGAAGGGTGGCTACGTTCCTTTTCAATCCGAGAAAAATATCAGATTTATGACTCTCAATTTTTCTAAATAAAATATTTTAAATTAAATAAAAATTATTAATAATTAATGTTAGTTAGTTTTTACCTTAGTTAGTCTTTAGTTAGTAATCTTACTAACTTATTAAGTGACTTACTAACTTTCAAACTAGCCAACTAACTTTTATTGTGTGGAAATATTACATCCTCCTCCCCTTAGAGAAATCGAGATGTCCTCATCTCGAGAGAAACGGGGGGTATCATTTTAGAACCTGTGGGTTATGGACCCACCATGCTTTCAATGCGCTACTTTGATCACTCACAGGCATGCGGTCTTTTGAAACAACAACCTATGGTATTTGATATATCCGAGTCTTTTGGTTATAATAGAAAATTTATTGTAGTTACATCTCATGGATATCTTCTAGGTTTTTCCTAAGCACTTGGTATATTCTAGATCACTGGAGCTTGTACAACTTTATTTCTTGTAAGTTCAAGTTCTCTTTGAGTTCCGTTGGGACAATTGATATAGTTATGTCCAATGTTGTGGCACTCGGAGCATCGATGTTTAGGGTGCTTTGGACATTCCCTTTTGAAATGACCTAACTTCTTGCAATAGAAACATCGCGAAGCTTTATCACTTACGGTCACAAGGTTCTTGGTTGTCCTTGGCAAGATTTTCTTCTTTAGACCAAAGTGTCCTAGGATTCTTTTAGCAGATTGGAGTGGTCCTTTGTCTTGGAAATTACATTCCCAGATTGTCCTCTTCTTAGTTCGGGACTGAGCTCCATGGAAAATTGGCTTTGCTTATAATACTAAAGAATACTTCCAAGCCTTGACATTCTAGTAAGACCCAATCTATATTATTTGAGAAGAAATGACTTAAGAGAAATTCATTGCACGTTATAACTATCATTCCTTGCTAGAGTATCTCTAATCATTTGCAAGTTCTAGGCCCAAAATAGATGCAACTCATATTACTCAAGTTAAATGTAGTTACAAGAGTAAAGTTTATTCTGATACAAGTTGTATTTCATGTCGACAAAATTTCTAGGATTTCTAATAATTTTGAAGTGGTGTAGTAGGTTCTAAATCTTCATCTTCATCTGATTCCTCTATATATCCGAAGACTGCACTTGTGTAGCTTCGTTTTCATGGAGGCTCTGTATCTTTTGGACTTAAGTGGACTTAAGTCAGGGCAGTCTGCTTGGACATGTCCTAGTTCATTACAATGGAAACATTGATGGTAGGGACATCTCCTACGGATGTGCCCTATCTCTCCACATGTATGGCTTCTCTTACCCAAATCTCAGGAGTCATATTTACTACAATTTCCCGATTTTAAACTCTTTGACGATTGTATTCGCTCGGAGTAATGCATCTTGCAAGTCCGTTGGACGCATTGCTTCAAGATGGTGGTTTAGAGGAGTGTTTAGGCCATGGCAAAACTTGGATACTTGCTGCACAATATCCATAGGTGATGTGTATTTTAGTAGGGTTACAAACTTTGAGTAGTAAGCTTCCAAAGTTAATTCTAGTTGCTTTAGCTTGAAGAATTCATTCATCTTCAAAGTCTGGTAGATTGGCAGAAGGTATCGTCCGCGTATAGCATCTTTCAGTTGAACCCAAGTAAGAGCGGCTTCAGAAACACCTTCATCTTTGCACCATTGCTTTCACCATAATCGAGCCTGACCAACTGGCTATCATTGCTTGATTAGTAGAGGCAGTTTCTGAAGCAAAGAAATAGTCATCCATCGACTCAATCCATATCTCTGCCTCTGCTACGATGTCTATCCCTTCTCCATCAAACTCGGGTGCCTTAATTTGCTTGAGAAAGAATTTCTTCTCTTGCATGTCAACATTCGTGGGTGCAGAAGGTGCCTAACAATCAAGCCATAATGCTTAGATTAATTTGTTTAGGATATGTCTACAACCATACATTAATCAAACACATATCATTACAAAGTTCCGCTCTGATACCAACTGTGAGGTGCCCGCCCATCGGCTTTCCAGGCACTCTTTTAGCGGTCTATCGAGAAACGAATCTAAGCGTCGCTGCTCGGCACTCCCAGGGAATGTTCCGAGTTTTGTCACCTAGGGTTTCCCGAATCCGCCTCGCAACGGAACATTCACGACTGAACCCACTAGGATCGACCTAAAAATTCAGGTTCCTAGTTGTCAAGGTCTCTTGTTAGCATTCTAGTGTTGGATTTTGGACATCCTACTTTACGTAGAGATACCCAATCCGAAGCAGACCCATGCCGCACTTAGTTCAAAGAGAATGGAAAACGAGAGGGATGCGCTGCTCAACCTCTCTGCCAATAGGGCATAGTCCCATTCTGGTCCCCTAAAATGGCATGAATCGGGTTCCAACCTAACAATACCTAAAGGTCGTTTGACAATAAAAACTTGTGAGAAGCATCCCAGTTCTCTGGGACCACCCTGCCGTAGGACGGACCCGTTGGGGGTTCCACCCACCCACTTCCCTTAATAGCTTTAGTTTTCTAATTAGGTCCTACCACATTTATGTGTCACACTTAAAGTCAGCTTCATTAATTAAGCCTTTTAGGGAACTGGGTTCGTTCGCATAACTTATAGCACATACACAAAAATAGAGCAAAGAAATCTATTGACAAACAAGTTCCTTAACTTATCTTCAAGTTAATCTTTGTCTCCCGCCCATACAGGAGAAATTATGTATCGCTTCTGTCCAATAGAAGTGTCCCTTCTGCCCTGTAGAAGTAACTGGTCCAATTCGCATGGCACCACAAACTCAATCCTTATGTAGAATAGGATCTCCCAACATGCCCAAATGTTGGGGGCCACGGAGATCTTCAACTCCATTCTAGACCTAGCAAGGGGTGTCTAGAGCTCCAACTGACTTGCAAGCTATCTAGGAGCAAAACATCATTCCCATGGTTGGCCTTTTCACCACTCGAACTTTGGCCCATGAATCGAGTAGTGCCCTCTCGGGTTAATCCACAGTGAGATCATGGAGGTGATCCCCTCGTGCAATATATCCTTCCTTAATTAAATCCTTTAAGAATCAAGCACAAACAAGGCATTCAACCCTAATATCATTTTCCAAGAAAACATTCCTTTATTCCCATGGTGACTTGTCATCACAGACCCTTGCCATGCATTTATCATAAATCACAAGCACTTGGAATAATCATCCAAACAACAACTAACAACAAGTTGAATGTAAAAGCATTTAGGATGTTGTTCGATCAATCAATAAAACCAATTGCATTATTTCCAAACAATGCAAGAATACACGATATAACATTTCCATCATATATTTGCTCTCCCCCTTGGGATCTAAGAGCAATACTATGCAAAAATGTTTCTTAACACTTCCTTCCTTCGGCTAGGGAATATGTTAAGGGTTCAAACACTATTCATGATGTAAGTTCTATAGGTCACTTACCTTGATTGATAACCCAACCCTAGATTTGGATTGGAAAAGGTCATCGTTATCGGACGGAACTCAAGACATCTTAGTTTTAACCCTTATGATTAATTTCTTTTACTAGCTCTTAGTCAAGTCATGAGGCAACTAGAAAATTATCCTCATATATCAAACATGTTATAGGCATAATGTGTAAATACTTGATAAGATAAGTGCGAGATGATCTCAAGTAATTAGACTCCAATAGGCCTTGCATTGAGCTAGAATCTAGTTTTTCTTAATATTTGGGCTCTTAGGCTAAGTATTTTTGAGGTATCTAAACTTTAAACTAGTACTTCCTATTCATAATTCTGAATGTTATATTCTTTTAGTAATTATGCTATTTGTAACCCTTGACTATACTTTAATCTAGCACTTGTATGCACAATCTTTTAACGTTGTTCTTTTGACGACTATGCCATTCATAATGCTTGACTAATTCTTCCTTGTAATTGCTCTACTAGCAACTAAGTCATATGTAATTAGGTGCAATTATCTTCCCTTGATATATACACTTTACAAACTCCATCTTCCGAGTAGGTGAGATGAAATTTATCCTTTCCCATGACCTATACTCGTGCAATAGTATGGGGCCTAACGTATCTCATACGAGAATCAAAGCAAGCATCTATGAATTTGAAAATACATTACTTACGACCGGAACTGCAGTTGGATTGATAGTGATGCCTTTGCCCACATCCTTGTTGCTGGTTGTAGGATTGTCATCGGCACGCGACATTCTTCGCTTGGAGGCCATCGTCCATAGGTAGACTCAAGAAATTTAGGAGGAGGAATAGATTCAAGATGGGAGAGCATAAGAGAAGATAGTTAAGTCGAGGATCGAGATAGAGGGAATTGAGGTAATTCTCTTCCTTGCAGCCTCTCGGGGTGACTCTTCTTTCTCTCTCTCTCTCTCTCTCTCTCTCTCTCAAGCTCTCTTTCAAGCTCTTCCTCACAATCTCCAGGGAACCCAATGCACCCTACTGTCAAGTTTCGTCACATAAAAATATATGGTAGTTAGAAATTTCACCTTCTCGAGATCATCTTGTATCTTTATTTCATCATGTGTTAGTGAGGCATCTCTTTGGGTAGAGGGATCTACAAACTCCTTAGTAGGAAGGTGGGGCCTTGGCTCACCAAACATATAATGCTGTAGTGCTTCAAATTTAGCATCCAATACAAGGTAATCTTCTTCAACCGAGGTAATATACTCCTATGCTGCTATGATGGCACTCACTATATCTAAGCTTGTGCCATCATATCTTCCAATCTTTGCCATCGTTGGATGCACGTCCATGTAATCATAATCGATTAGGTCTTCCATTGAATCCTTGACTAGGATGAAACACAACTCTTCTTCCTTCATTTTCAAGTATTGCAGCACATCTAATAGAACCAAGTATTATACACCATCTACTTCAATGGGTGTGAAGGAGGCAAGGTTGAGTTTGTCGACTTGTGACTATTCTGAAGAAGATGGCACCATGAGAGCCAACCCTTGCTCTGCCACCACCCAATGTTCCTCTTCAACATTTATGAGCTCTTCAATCAATTCTTCTCCCTTGTATGTGATAGCAACAACTTGTGGAGTTGTATCTTCATTGCTCTCCTTCTCTAAGGGTGTATCCAATTCAAGGAGGTAAATTGCCAATGCACAATCACACTCCACATGATCCAAAGGTGATGTAGCTTGTGCACTTCCCATGGGAACAATGCATACTCTGTGCGAAGGATCCACGTGGGCTAGACACCTATTCACCACTTTTTGGTGATTCTTCTCTACTTGAAATACCATGAGTTGTTCCAAAGGCACCCAAGTCATGTCGGATCCCTTGATGGAGTATGTGCAAGTAGTAATGGTTCTCACAAAGTCTTCCAAAACCTGAAGGAGGGGACCTAGCGATGAGAGTACACTTTCAAGGTTGAAGTTCTTAGAGAAAACCTGAAATATCTCATCACCCTGGCTGGCAAAGATAGTCTCGTGGATCCACTCATCAAAGTGTGCACAAGCATCCATCGTAGCAGGTAGGAGGGATGTGGTGGATATAAAGAGATGAAGAGAGAAAGTGTGAAATAAAACAATGAAACAAGAACTAAACTAGTTCTACCTTAAAAACCTTAAGTTTTAAACCATTAAGGGTTGTTCTCATACGATATTTAGTTATGGATTTACTTACATATTTGTAAAGTTTACATGCATATGTAAATATGTTGATGTGGAAAGTGTATAGCAAGTGTATGATTTTGCAAAACTACCATAATTTTTAAATATTGCAAGTTTCCAAGCGAGAATATTCTATTGGCCAAAAAAATCAGAAAATTTACAATTGTTGGATATTACAACTTATGGTGTTGGGATTTTTAGGGAGACTCTACAACTTCTAAAATATGTGGAGCATAACACTTTCCACTAGTAACAATATCCTTAGCTTGGCTTAGAATTTTCCTACCCTCTAGTCTAAAATAGAAGCCAATAGGTGGATTTTGAATTAACATTGTGATTTCATGGTGCATTATACTCAAGGGCCAATCATCCTCCATTAGCAAATGGCAGTAACATCCACAATTGCACTTTCAAGTGTGTCTTGATCAAGGCACAACCATTTAACCTTGAGCATCCTCCATCTACGATACTTGAACACTAGGCATAAAGTCTGTCGTGTGACAAAGTACCTGTAATTGGCCAAAAGGAAAGTTATCCGATCCATCCCAAAGTATGATACTAGTCAACTAAGAGAGAAAAATTTTACGTGAAAGCCATGTCCCTTGTTGTGACTTGGCACTCCACTATGTTAGGACTGCGAGTCATTTTTTATATCCAAGTTTTGCCTAAAATCCTTATTACACAATCCTCTAATGCATTTTTTATGACATACATGCTTTTGGTACGTCTCAAACCCTTACATTCCTTGAACATATGTGCAAAAATTGCAATTGGTATGAAGCAACTTAGATGTACATTCTTTGAGCTGATGCTTGGCTTCATAGAGTTCAATGTGTTTGCTAAATTTTTTGTGCTACACATGTGAAAAATTTTGCTACTACGCAATGGAGATTCTATGCTATTGAGATTAGACTCAAGGGTTCCATATTCTCAACCCCCCTTGGGAAATATGTACTTGGAGTCATAGAAAAAAATAAGGTCCTCTGTGGCTTGCTTAGCTGTACGCCCCTCAAAGAGAAATTAGTAATACTTAAAAGAACTTGTGAAACTCTCGTCATTTTGCCACTCATAGCAATCCGAAGGGTATATTTTTGTAAATACGAGACAAGTAGTTACATAGATATCATGAAATTTCTCATTCTCAATGAGTTGCAAATACTTACTCTTTGCTATGTTTCATTGAAAGGGCACAGTGGGTGCAATATGTATTTGTTTTTGCATGAATACATGCTGTACAAATGCCTCTGATACAAGGTGAGAATCAACATTCCTTTGTTTGAGAGCTAAAATTTTACCCTTCTAGTGCTTTGATACATCTGCAATTGCATATACTTTCACCTTGAAAGTTCCCTTCATACTTGGATGCATATGTACCCAAGACGAGCAATGACACGTATCAGTGATCAAATTTCCTTATTCATCTTTTTTGTTACGTACTTCTATCGAGAGAATGCTTGCTCTTCTCTCATGCATTATAACCTAGACATTAGATGTAAAGAAGTATGCATTAACCCTTAAATAATAAGCATTTTAATTCTGTTTAGTAATTACCAATATGCCATACAAATCGACATGGCATTAAGAGATTTTTACACTTTTGTAAACAGACACAAACATCAATATTGAAACGCAAGTGGATATGTACATCGACACAAAGTATAGATTCAATTTCAAGGCATCACTTTAATTGTACCATTTACATGAAATATAATGAAAATAATAGCACAAGAATACTCAGAGAATTTTTCCAAAATAAATTTTATTATAATGAATAGGAGTTTGAATTAACTCAATACATTGTATGAAACGTGGGTATTATAGAGTAGTTGTTACAAGGATAGTAGCCACATGGTATGCAAATCTTAATAGACACATTGGATTGACAACTGACATATTCAATGACTCAACTCATTGTGTGTTTTATTTGGCATGGAGATCTAAATGGACACATAGGACAAATAAAATAGAGGATTTTTGAACCATCAACTTCAAGCATATCCATATAATCCAGCTCAAAAGGAATCACTCACCACATCAAAATAGTCAATTGAGAATTATGTGCTTTACCTAAACCTTGTACAATACCTGCATGTATAAATAAGAAAATACCCACATGAATCCCTTTTAACAAAAAATATCTAGATAAGTACATGAATAGAAGCAACACAATATAAGGCCAATTTACCTATAGCCTGATCTACTGAAGATAAGATTGAATCGTTGCTTATCAAAACCCATTGCAAATGATGGACAAAAAAAACACCAATCCCATCAAACATAAAAGTCACTAATTAAATGAATAAATTTTGGCACCACAAAATATGGCAGATAAACTCTGTAAGAAAACAACAATTAGAGCCAACATCAAATTCTATTGAAAACATAACATAAAAGAGAAACAACACACACACACACACACACACACACACACACACACACACACACATACACACACACACACACACACACAGATGACCACCTCTGCCTCCTACCCAAAACAACCTTTGCAATAAAAGAATAATAATAGTAAGAAACGACATCAAACCCTATTGAAAAAATAGCAAACAAGAGAAAATTCAAAGAGAGATGGGCACTTGTGTTTTGCCCAAAATCTAGAGCTGCATGGAGAAGAAAGTGTAGAGGTAAGCAGAATGCTCAAACCCTGATTACTCTCACCAGGGAGCTTCAATGGAGACGAAAATTCACCAGTATAGAGAAGAGAGGGAAAGTGGTTTGTTGCTCAACTTTTGGGTCAAAGTGATTTTGTGAGAGGGAAAAAAACCAAAATTGAAAATTTTCCAAAAAGGGAAAAAAATACGAGGTGAGAGAAACTCAAATTTTGTGTACTATTCATTCTTCCTTTTTTTAATCCTACACTCTCTTTTTTTAATAAAAAACCCAATATTTGGAGAGATAAGATTCACCCTCCATGGATGTCAACATCTAGCTTTCCTATTGGACAATCCAAAAGGCCTACATCTTAAACTATATTATTTTTAAGGACTAATTTGTGAGTTCATCTTTTTCCTAATGGTAGGTGCATTGTATTGCGGTGTTGTTTGTATCTAGGGATAGGGGTAGGGAACTATCCCTGGGACTGCATTTGGTGGGTATACCATTCCTGGCATGGGAGGAGGTAAGACTCTTCTTCTTGAGGTCATTGACAACCTTGCTTCAAATTCATCATATAGTCTTGCACCTTCCACTGCAGCTTGCAGAAGATTGATTGGTCTTCTTAATTCCATGAACTTGTGAACTTTTGGTTGTAGGCCTCTAGGGAAAACTCCCTTTTGGATGCCTTCATCCAACTGATGGTTGGTCCATCTCTTCAGTATGAATTCCATTTGTGAGACATAAGCTTCTACTCTTTCACTAGAGGATTGAATTAGATTCTTGAACGCCTCTCACATCCGCTCTTCAAAACCTTCACGCTTGAATTTAGTGAGGAAGGTCGTTCCATGTGCCAAAAGTTCCTGTTACTTGTCTTTCATACCACTGAAACACTACGCCTTTGAAAGTGGCAAGGAATATTGCTAACCAATGCTCAGGGGTTCTAGCTTTTTTAGCCACACATGCTACCATAAACTTTGCTACATGAAGATCATGATCTTCATTATAATCTCCCTTAAAGATGGGCAATGGGACTACATTTGTTGGCATGTCTCATCAATATTTACAAGATGGATTTGACTAGGAAGGGGATCTTGAGTTGCCATGGGGGAATTTTGTAAAGAGTGCTTTTAGGTCATCAAAGGACGCTTCTGTTGCAAGCTCGTTCTCGGTCTTGATTTTTGCATTCTCTCTTTTCACGTACCTCTGGACTTGTTCTAGTGCTTGCCTCTTGATTGTGTCATTCATCAGGGGTTTGCTCCACCCAATTTGTCTATACTCAACAAAATAGAATGAGAGGGGACTTCAATCTCTAGAGGACTCTCTCACTAACATCTCTTCTACTTCCTGCTTTTCTATGTCTCTGAATTCAGCTTTCAAACTACTATAGAGAGGAAGGTATTCCATTTTGAAGGCATCGAAACTCATTTTTCTGAGGATCGTTGTGGTGCCATCATCATAGTAATGCCACCTTCTGATGGTTTCAATAGTATATGTTGTGAAGAATACTCTATCCACCAACTTCCAATGGGTTGCTAATTGGACAAGTCAGTGCACCATGCATCCCACGTGTCTGCTATTGAGCATCCATGAACAAATGCCAACTCTTTTCTTTCTTATTTTCATGAACCTCCATTGATCAAAACTCTTGAAGCTTCTTCACGATCTCCCACTTGATGATGTCTAGAAACTTCTCAATTAATGCCAAATCTCCCATGGATGATCATTCTTCCTCTTTTTCTACACTTCAGTTTGTTCCCAAACAATTTGCCACCAAGATGCACGTCTCTGTTGCTTCAATAGGAAGAGGAAATAGTCCACCACATAGAGCTTGCACCATGATGGTAATATATTTCCGCCATTGTGGGATAAACTCCTTGTAAAAAGTGTATTTGGCAATGAGAATTTTCAATTCTTCAATGGTAGAAGGAACTTTGCAAACATTCATTGAATTCTTATTTTCTTGGCAATGCCATTTCCCTCATTTTCAACCTCTTCTGATGCTTGGTGATGGCAATGTTCCCCGACTGCACACCCAAAACATGGAGTCCCAAAAGGAACACCAAGGAAATAGGGTTTCTACTGCAATAAAATCTATCTTGTATCATCAACAACCATCTTTTTCATCTTTTATACGAAAACAACACCGGGAAGAACAATAAATCTTCACGTAGCTTCATATAAACAATTCTCCCACGACTTTAACTTTAACAAAATCCATCATATCCTTCATAGAATTCTTTGATAGACATAGAAAAAGCAAAAGAATACTCCACTTTGAATGGAATGATATCACATGTGATTCATCTTCAAAGATTCCACAGATTTCTCTCACAATCTCTCATATGTAGATACATTGTTTTGCATAGAATTGACACCAAGGCTAGAAACCTTTCCCAAAGTCTCACATAAATTTCACAGAACACTTACAGAGGTGTATAGAACAGAATAGAACAAGAACAAAGGCTCTATAGAATCTCAACATAGGATTACAGAAGGTCAATAGAAAGTATCAGAACCACATAACTCATACTAAAATCATTACAAACTATCAAAAACCATTTAATAAGCTTTCAAACAACCTCAACCTTCATCAATCATTACTCCATGCTTCATATAGAAGAAAAACAAAACAAAACATAAGCGATCAGAACCTCAACCGAACCTATCAGAATATCACAGAGCCTCATATCTCTACTAAAAAAAATCATGAGCTTCCAAAACATAATCAACCTCATCCAAAAACTTCCAAAACAACTAAACATCATTAAAAATCCATAAAAAATCAACTATCCAGCCCCTCAAAAACAACAAAAATCAACCAAAAAAACCAAGTCATTTCAGCATTCAACATTGTGTGCAGGAGAAGACCACTTAGCCACTACTCATACATGTCAACTTCTATCGAACAAAGAAAAATCACCCAACTCTTAGAAATTAAAAACCTTTGTGAGCTCCCCTACAAACCATGCATTGCATTCCAAAGTAGTTTGTCTTCTCTTCTTCTTCTTCTTCTTCTTCTTCTTTTTCTTCTTCTTCTCCTTCTCCTCCTCCTCCTCCTCCTCCTCCTCCTCCTCCTCCTCCAATATAGATTGCACATTATTTTCTCCTTGGCATGTAAAGTACTTTTCCATGCCACCTCTTTGTCACCTTACTTAAATCAATTTCACCTCCTTTATTGATTGGAAAATTTTGCCACAACTTATCCTCCTAATCACTAAGTATTTTTACTTCCTAAGGTCCCTAACTATATTTGAGACTCCCCTAGAATGTTAGGAACTTTTTAGTGACACCTCTTTTAGTATCTACCCATATTTGTAGAGGCTAGGTTTCATCTTCACATAATCATGTCTATCTACATTAATTAAATGTACACATTAGTCTAGATTTGAGGAAGATACTTATAGGGGTTTCTTCAACAAGTCTATATTTGAGAAAGAGACTCATAGGGCTTTCTTCAACATAAGTTAAGCTAGCATTGATTAATTACAAGACATAAAACACTTGATTGGGTATGATCATGTATGCATTTAAATTTCATTTTGAGTCACTGAAAATTTTGATTTTTAAAAACATTTTAAAACCCAACTTAAAAATCCACTTTCCTAATAGTATTAAGATTTGCATGAGTCCAATATTATTGTTTTTCCAAAGTCTAAGAAATGTTAAAATTTTAAAAAAATCTTTTGAGACTTTCTAAGTTGAAGTGGAGTATTTTGAAGCTATCAAGTTTTATTTTGACCTTCTCATATCGAATGTTCTAAAAGACTAATTTTCTCCTAAGATGAAATATTACTCTAACAATTTGGAATAATGTTCCTAATGTGTAAAAAAATAAGTTATATAACTAGGAAATTTTTGTGATGCTTTTCAAACATAATATAAAACTTCATAGATTTTAGCACAAAAGATGCATTTATGCATGTAGAATATGTCAAACATAGAATCTAAATTTTAGAAAGGGATACATGAAACCAACTAAGGTGTTGGATGTTAATTCTCATGCATAAATGAAAGGATCATCACCCACATTGTCCTTTAAAATATATTAAATAAAACTTCAAAAACATGAGTGACACTAATAGGTACTTGTGAATGGTAGATACATGAGTAATGGATTAGATATACATGTCAACTACAGTTGCACCTTCCCATGGGGTCTGTTGAGAACAATGCATGAAAATATTAAATATTAATGACCACCCCTTTGATGATAGATTTTAGACCCTCAAGCCTTATAAAAACTTTTGCATCAAGTTATTGGCTTTCCATAGGTTAAGAGAATTAGTGAATAAAATGCATTGATGATGCCATAATGTATGAGAACATCAAGGTATGCTCTATAAAGAAAATCAAAGTTCAGAATACATCACATTAGAAATTTTATCAAAGACTTGGAATTCAAGAAAAGTTCTTTAATGGGTGAGAACCTCAATATTGTACAAATGGTTGAAGGCCCTTTATTTCCAACTTTGAGCTAGACCACAACCCCACATTATCATTACAAAACTTTGACAGTCACCATAAAAACTTTTCATTATTGGAATGAAAGTTATACAAAGATTATATGTACCATCATCTTTTGCACACTAGATATCTTTCAAATCTTGGAAAGAGAAAGTGTAGAAGTGTAGCAAAAGTCCCACTTTTAAGCTTGAATATAGTGTTATAGTAATGTATGTAGTGGATTTGATGATTGAAACCTTTTATTCATGGTTCTAGTGCTTATAATATATGCATATTACCAACTAGGTGACTTATTATTACCTCCCAAAGTAAGACTCATTGGTATTTTCACCATTGTGGTGATGTGAATTATACTACACAATTTGATCAAGGACAACTCTTTGTGAGCATTTAAAGCCTTTATTCCAAGAACTATCAAGGTACCATTAAGAAAACCAATTCTAGAATAGGATAGAAAAGAATAGTCTTAGGGTTTAGAAAAAAGGAAGGAGAAACAAGTATCATATGTCATGCACTAAAGCTAAACTCTTCTATTAGAGAGAGAGAGAGAGAGAGAGAGAGAGAGAGAGAGAGAGAGAGAGAGAGAGAGAGAGAGAGAGAGAGAGAGAGAGAGAGAGAGAGAGAGAGAGAGAGAGAGAGAGAGAGAAGTAGGTTAATATACATATATTCTTACTTTCATGTGCATTCAAGGTCTAATTTAAAAAACCCTTATCCATGAAATTTTCATGAATATCAAAATACACTTCTTTTATTCAACTTGTTAATACCCCTATATATAATGATACCCTTCTATATGCACTAGGGGAAATTTGGACTCACTTTTGGGCCATTTAAGCTCTTTGAGATTGTAGGGAATATTCCATAAGGACCAATGTAGCTTAGCCTGCCATTATAGAACTTTTGAGGTTACTTTTTGTTAGGAGGCTATAACTTAAGCATATAGAATCCAAATTTGTTAGAAGTTGGTGCATTAGAATCCCCTCATTAAGGCCCTTCCAATGATATGCTACATGATATGGTTTTGAGATACACCATATATAGTTATCCATGGAACCCCTTTTTTAAATAGGATAATGACATGGAAATAGAAGACCCAAAAAATATTTTTCTAAGTCCACATATTACATATTTGTTAGTGGGCCTCCCAAGACTCTTCTTAATAGACTAAGTATTATATAAGTAAATGCTAGCTTTTTAAAACATTATCATCATAAATAATGAATCGCATTGTAATAAAGTAGAAATTGACTTAAATGAAGGCACGTAAAGTTCATCCTTAATAGAAGTAGATAGTGGCACTCAATGGATGGTTTGTGACCTTACTTAAGGAAACGATCCGAGTATAGTGTGGGTTTAAAAGTTTCTCAAGGATCCACAAGCAATTACACTATCTTGAATACCGTAAATTGATTATAGGCATGATAAGTACCTTGCAAGACTATAGTGCACCCATTAGAAGAAGAAGAAAACCTTCATTTATCATGGATGGTTATCAAGTAGGTTTCTTTGAACTAATACTAGTTGTACCTTTTTTGTGTATTTTTTGTAATACAAACCAAACTTTTACGATTCATTTATACAATCATAAAGGTACTTTGCAACATATATAAAACTATGGGATGACTTTGGAATTCATTGTGCAATTTTGGACTTGTATATTTTTACACTTGTTTGTAGTTGAAATTGCTATTTTTAAAAATCCTTAGAGTTGGTAGTTACAAAACTACATACTATTTTTAATGCAATTTTGCAACAACTAGTAGTTCCCTAGTTCATTGTGAAAATAGGGAATATTGCATCCATCAACATGTTTATTTAAATTCTTAACTCTCAATAATATCTTATTTATAATTATATTTATGTTTTAGTCAAATTGTATGTGAAAGCATGTTTATATGTGCATTTGGCATGTGATCTTAGACACAAGTCCTTTGACATGAACATAAGTAGGCTCATAGATGCACTTGCAAGTTTCTAGTTTAAAAATCGCATGTATTGTGCCATCTATAAGGCCAATCCCTTGTAGTACACATAGCATGCAAATATTTGTACTATGTATACACGTAAGTGTTGGGGCTAAACAATAATGAATATATGTTAATTCATGAATTGACCCTTTCCCCAATAGATCTTCATTTGTATTTGCTCAACCTCAATGCGTAACACCCACTTCTATATTGAAAGATTATTAGCTAGTTAGTCAAGTTAGTGATGTATATCATTTTTTGCAAATTATTATCACAATAGAATTTCATATTTACTCCACCCTCAATAGTTATTCTTATTGCTTTGATAGAGACACTTTAGTTTCCAAAGCATTGGATTGGTTTCAAAAATTTTAATCATATGATTAAAAGTTATCTTATGCTTACAATGTCATTTTATTCATAGAAAAATTTAAATTTAATAACGATACCCCTTATGTCATGACCTATTGCTTTAGATCAACTCAAACATACTACTTTTGATGTCCCAAAGACATGGATGCATGCTTGTACATAATGTCTTTGTATTCTAAATTTAAAAGTGGAATAATACTTCAATGTGCTTCTCATTCATTTTTAAAGTTGTTCACTTAAAATCTCTATGAATAGCACTACATTGATCCAAACACATAATGTGTTTTGAGGAAGGAGCAAAGGGAAACATTTGTAAGGTCTATTTGTAACATCTTTTTTGCACTATCAAGTAAGCTCCTTATCTTCTATTTTATCACACATTCCTCCAAAAACGTAATGCATTTTGAGAAAGGAGTAGAGGGAAACATTTGTATTGTCTATAGATAACTTCTTTTGTGCTATCAAATAAGCTTCTTACTTTCTATTTTATCATACCTTTTTGCTTTATATTTCCTTTCTTTCCATCACAACTTCATCTATGCTTGAGATATGTGTAATCTACTTTCCCTTTATTATTCTATCATAGTAAAGAATAAAGAATAAAGATGACAATGATGGGTGGCTACCACCTATAGTGTACATGTGTGTGACCACTAAGGACAAGGTAAATATGTGTGGCTAGGCACATGTAGCCTCCTTTAACCTCCACAACCTCCCACTTAAAGGCAAATGTTCTTGGAGTGAGGAGAAAGCACAACATGTACATATGAGTCACATTGTGCTTGGAGTGAGGAGAAAAATATATATGCACAATATGTACATAGAAGTACAACCAAATGAGAAAAGACATCATCTCATCCTATTCACATCATCTTCCTAAGAAAGGCATAACGTTCCAATAGGAGACTTTTAATGAGAAGATCAACAAGATTCTCATCTATAAAGATCTTGAAAAGCTCTACACGCAAGTCAATCACCTCTCTAATGAGGTGATAGTGCATCTCAATTTTCTTGGTCTTGGCATGAAAGACCATTTTAGACATGAATCCCCTAGTCACTTCTATATGTCTTTCCCTTACAACTTCCTTCAACCACCCCAATGCCAAAGAAGTGAGCCCATAGTGTAAAGCCAAAAAAGGTACTCTATTGGGATAAAATCTCTCATTCACACATCGGGCCATCTCAATTGATAATTGAGTTGTCATGGAGATACACTCTTCAATGATCACTCAATAGAACTCTAATATTTTTCTATCTAACCTATCATCTCCTAAATTGTTAGAGATTAAAGGCTACATGTGCCTAGCTGTTGTATTTATCTTATACTTAGTGCTTGCACACATGTACACTACAATAGGCCGTGCCTATCACTCTCATCCTTTTTCTTTTTCTTTACTATGGAATACTAAAGGGAAGGTTGGGTAGGTCACACATTGTGACCTTTGATATTTCCACATACTGGTCTTGCCCTCTTGAGTTAAAGCCTCCATATCCATAGCTCTTGATTCCACTTATGCTCTTCTCACTCTCACGCTTGCTCACACCTTTCAACTAGTATCAAAGTAGGCATTCAAGGAGCTTTAGCCATACTATAGCCCTTGGAAAGAGAACTTTAATAGAGCTTCCATGGTAGCTATGTCTTCATCCATTTGGCATATGTGTTGGCTCCCCACTTTCTCTAACTTCTTTCCTAGCTCTAGGAAGGTATTTAGCCATTGCTAAGTGACCTCTAAAGGTTAGCCACAATAGGTAGAGCCCTAGGATCATCCATTGCATATTTCAATGCATTTTTAGGGGGTTCCCTCTCACTCTTTCATTTGACAATTGCTCCACCCTTCTTCTTCATCCCTTTGGTTAGCCTTTGGGGATTCTTTCCAACACATTTGACTCCAACTCTGGTATCGTTTGAGAAAAGAATCATCATCCATTCACCTATTGTTCACAATTTAGGGTAGAAAACTTTTGAATGTTATTGCTCCTTTGATGTTTATTTATTGAAGGTTTAATTCTTAAATGATATATTAATGCTTAGGGATTCTCTATGGACCGAAAGAGCTCATTTTTCTCAAACCATTGGAAGGTTTATAGCTATTATAAATAGTGGATAGCAAGTATATATCTTGAATAGTGAAGCTCAAGGGATTCATTATATATGAACCCTTTATATCACAAGTCTCAATGATTGCAATGTACTCAGTCTCAATACTAGACAAGGAAATGTATTTATGCATCCTAGACATTCAAGAAAGAACACCTTTAGTAAAGGTGAAGACATAGCTTATTAACAATGTAAAGACAAAAAGAAATAAAAGAGCTTATAAGGACCACAAGTTTTTAACCTTTTGAGTTATATCATTACTTTGAAAAACATAAAGAGAACTATACTCTATCCCATGCAATTTGTTTTGGTAAATGAGTAGCGCTTGATTTGAAGACATGTAAATCAATAGGTTTAGCTACATGCAAGGAGGAGTGATCAGTCACTTAGCCAAAAAGAGCGTTGGAATATCCAAGGGGGATAGGGACCCTAACTCTAAAACTTGTAAAAAAAGGATGAGAAAGAATGGAACAAGCTATTCTTGTGTGTGCTAACTTTTGGCTCTTACATTCTTGCTTTTGTCTTGTGGAAGAGAGAATGAGGGAGAGAGATTGAGATTAAGGAAAAGAAAGTGAAAGTGTGTGGTGAGGGACCAAGGGAGAGAGTTTGGGATTGAGGGAAAGGGAGTGAGAGTGTGGTGAGGGACCAAGGGTGAAGCCTCCTCTTCTCATGTACTCTTTCATGACTTATCCATGCTCTACTCTTACATGATGAAGGTGGTAGAGAGTTTGGGAGTCAAAGGAGTGCACCTTGGATTGCGATATATATGAGACAGTTCTTCATGCATAGAGATTTACCTTGTGCATTCACTACAATTAAATGTTTATTTGTGTGCAAGAGATTATACAATAGATAGTCATTAACATAGGATTTGAGCCTCTTGAATCAATAAGAGGGTGTCCAAAGTCCCAACATTAAGCACATGACACCCAACATTTTGGTTCCATTGTTGAGGGCAAGGACACATTGACCACAAATTTGATTACATGTTACACATGTAGAATAGGAGGGGAATGGAAATATCAACTCCAAAAAACGCATGACCAAGTAGAATTTTTTTGGTTTTGGTTATCTTAGAAAGAATTGGAATTCATTGTAGTAGATGGAATGAGTTTCTTTAGTAGAACTGTCAAGGAGAGGACTAGGGAGAGAGAAATAGGAGAGAGAAGACTACAAAAGAGAGAGAAGAAGTGCAAAAGAGAGAGAAAGAGAGTGATGAGGAGAGAAATATACTAGAAATGGAGAGAGAAAGACAAGAAGAGAGAGAAGAAAACCATGAAAGCTGGAGAGAGGGAGAAGATGAAGGAGAATTGTATAATTATAATCTGATGGTCAAAAATCCAGTCCTGTAACGTGCCCACCTATCGGCTATCCAAGCACGTTTTAGCAGTCCATCAAGGAATAAATCTAAGCTTTGCCACCCAGCACTCCTTATAGGGAATGTTCTGGGGTTTGTCGCCTAGGGTTTCTCGAGTCCGCCTTGTAATGAAATGTTCACGGCCGAACCCACTAGGATTGACCTGAAATCTTACTTTACACAGAGATACCCAATCCAAAGAAGATTGATACCGCACTTGGTTCAAAGAGAATCGGAAACAAGAGGGATGTGCCATTCAACCTCTCTGCTCGTAGGGCATAGTCCCATTTTGGTCCCCTAAAACGGCATGAATCGAGTTCTAACTCAACAATACCTAAAGTCGAATGGCGATAAATCCTTGCGAGAAGCATGGAAAAAGGACTGATATTAGTGCCAAAACTTTAGCCCCTATCCAAGGCAAGCATGTGTCTAATGACAAGCTCAAAGAAAACTAAAGCTATCAAGGGAAGCGGGTGGGCGGAATCCACGACGGGTCCGTCCTACGACAGGGTGGTCCTAGAGAATTGGGGAATAAGAAAGAAAATATGATGTATGATCTTTTGTAGTTCGATGTGATGAAGCAGAACAAGGTAGATCTAGTGGTTGTGGGGGTCAGGTCCTACAGGTCTCACTGTTGCCAAACAAGTCTCTGCTACTGTTGATGTCAGTGTATGTTGTGTTGATCCCTCACACTCTCCCATGATATCAATTCCACATCAAAGGTAAGAGTGGCATTTTTTGGAATGATTGGGGTCACCATAGGCAAGCTCGGGGGATAATGAACATAATTGGGTCAATGATTGCAAGATACATCTCAAATAGAAAGATCTACACTAGAAGGGAAAGACAAGACTTGTGAGAATCTTCTCTTGCTCCTTAAGCCTCCACTTTCCTTAAGCCTGCACCTGTATCATCATAATAAACTTGCACCATAGATGCTGGAAGGAAGCCTTGAAGAAGAAGAAGAAGAAGATGGAGATGGAGATGGAACTGAAATGGTGGCCTAGAGCTGAGGTTCATGAGCCATTTGGAGCTTAAGAAATCACAAATGTAGACTTGAATCTTAGTTTAGCCATTTGGAGCTTAAGAAATCACAGACATAGACTTGAATCTCAGTCCACTTTCATTCATAGCATCTCTTTTTGGAGGCCTAACATAGGCCAAAAGCAAGACATGAAGAAAATGGTGGACAACAACTCCATGTTTTGAGGAAGAAGCCTGTAATGAGGTTGTTAGAAAATCATAGGAGGCTGCACCTCTCTTGCAAGCTGAAAATGGCTACCATCACTCCATGAATAATCATCAACATGGTTGTTTATTAGAAGCTTACAATGCCAAGAATGCATTTCTTGTAGTTATCTTCCACAATGAGCAAGTGATCAATATAATAGAAGGGATTTCCTCCATGAAAGCTTGAAAGAAAGCTCCAAAAAGAAGAAGAAAATGCATGTTCTCAAAAGGTAGAAGGGGAAATAGTCTCCTCTAAGTCTTTTGAAACCCTCATTTAACCAAGAACCCTAAAATTTACCTTAAAGTTAGTGACAAGCTGGTAAATCTGGTCTTCAAGCCTCCAAACTTGGTCCAAGACTCCATTAATGCTCATAACCTGCTATCCTTGTGGTCCAAAAATCCTTGGTAACTCCAATGTCGCTCCATGCCATGTCTATACCTGTGTACTTGTGTACTGTGGCTCTTAAATCTGTGTTACTAAAAAAAAAGCTAACTGAATGGAATGTTGGCCATCTGGATCAAGAACCTATGGCTGTGATACCACTTGTCAAGGAGAGGAATGGGGAGAGAGAATCTTGTAGAAGAGAGAGAATAAGAAGTGCAAAAGAGAGAGAAAGAGAGTGATGAGGAGAGAGAAATACTAGAAATGGAGAGAGAAAGATACGAAGAGAGAGAAGACAGCCGTGAAAGTTGGAGAGAGGGAGAAGATGAAGGAGACTTGTATTATTATAATTTGATGGTCAAAAATCTAGTCCCTTACACCTTTTATATTGGCTAGTGTAGCTAGTATTTTATCCTCATTATTTTATTTTCCCTCTCTTACAAGAACAAATAATTCAATAATGGTGCTCATGGGTTGAAACAAGAATTTGTTAATAAGTAGGATGTTGTTTACATAGCTCCCTAGACACCTCACTACATGTGAACGAGGCTTCATATGGCTTCAACTCAAAATATGCAATAGATGTGTGAAAGGGGACCACTCAAGGATTGGAAGATAAAGGACAACATTGGTATGCTTCTAAGCTTGAGTGGCCATGTGGGATTCGTGGAAGGCTAGAACCAAGGGAGAGGGGTGAACTCCCCCTTATCTTCTTCTTCTTTTTGCTTGACTTATTTTTTAATATTTAAAAAAATGTACAATTTTCTACTTTTAGAAAGCTCCTTAGAAAAGCCACTGTGACTATCCGCTCTTTCCTCACTATCATCATCATCATTATCACTATCCACCCACATGCTCCCCTAGCTTTGTGTGCAAAACCACTACCTCCCCATTGCCATCATCTTCACCATCTCTATCCACCTCATGCCTCTTATAGCTCTCAACTCTTGCTAACTCCCAACTCTCATTGACACTTTTAGCGCCTTGAGTTGCTACCATATGACCTTGCAATCGACTCCCATCTTACAGCCATCACCAATGCCATCACATGTGGTTTGATGCAATGCTATCCTCGCACTTCTCCCAGCTCTCGACTATGCTTACAATTCATCACCTGCTCACTCTAGCCTAGCCATCAACTTGAAACACCTCTTGTGTCTCCTCCACACTTAGGTACGCTACTATGTATAAACCCTAGGCCTCATGTGTGTTCAAGGCATGTTTTATATATCCCTATATAACCTATTTTGTAAAATTTTCTTGACCCTTATGTGACTTTTTAGCAATATTTATAAATCCCTTTCTCTAATTATATTTTTTTAAGTAAAGAATTTAATAGATCCCTATGTAATAGATATAAGATACTAAAATATATAATTGACCATAGAGCAACTTCCAAGGGTTCATAAAAATCTCTTAGTAGTTCTAGTGACTATGAAAATATCATTGTAATATATGACATCCAAATGTAGATTTAATTTTTTTTTCAATAAAAAGTAAAATTTTAAAATAATTTCTAAATAAAGACATTAGGTATATAATGTAATGAAGGAGACCTAGGAGAGAGAAGGAGAGAAGGGAGATGTAATATTTCCACTACGAAATATTCAAGACCCTAAATCTTGCGCAAAAGCGGTTCAATGTAATCTCCCGCAATGAAAAAAACCTTGGGCTAAGTGCTCCCTCCGCGTGCATCAACAGATACCAGCCCTGCATCGTGTGTAGGAAGCCGTGGCTCGAAACCGCAAGCCCACGCAGGAACACCCTTCATGGGAAAAGAAAAGGGATAATTTTTGCAAATTTTTTAATGGATAAACTCCCTCCCCTTCAACCGTTGCATGGTGGGGAGAGGGAGTATGAACTAAGTGGTGGAGGGGCATGGGGAGGAGGGCATGCACCCTGCCACGTGTGTGGTTAACCCCCCCTTCAAGCCTATAAGAACCCCCCCAAGCTAGAGAGAGGGAGAAAAGGAGGGAGATTGTGGAGCTGGTACCATCGCCCTGAGGATTGCACTGGCCGTCTACCACGTTGCCATGCCACCAGGCTGCTGCGCCTTCACCTTCATCATCATCATCATCATTATTATCATCATCATCATCATACTCGTCATCATCTTCACCTCCATCGTCATCATCTCCCCAATCACACTCTCTCTCCACGTCATTCCCTGTGGGACAGAAGCTTGGAAGCTTCTATTAAAGCTTTCCTTAGCCCTAGTTCACCCCGTGTCTCGGTTTTTAAAAAAATTGAGTTTGCAAGTCCCGATTCCTGCGAAGGGAAGTAAGTTCACGGGTAGTAGGGAGTTCGGAAATCGAATAAAGGGCAAGGAGAATTTGCTGAGTCGAGATCTATGTCATCGATGGCTCCTAACAAAAATTCGCGAGATGCACATGCGGGAGCTTCCAACCCGAGTATACGAGTGGACAACACCCCAATTCTTAAAGACCAGGTTCCGATAATATTCTCGCATGAAAGGATGCATTAAGCATGTCTTTAATTCTCATAGGAAAATTTAAATGCATTTACTCATTCGATTTACAAGGTTTAGTGGCATGTCAAGTACTTGCATTTGCTTGCACTTCTATGGTCATGAGTAGCTACATTTTTGAACATATGATGCATAAGTTAAAAGATGGAATTGGAAAACAAGGAGAAATCATTTCTGTTTGTTGCTTTCGATTCTTGTTGCATTTAGCGTAGGATATGATTAGGAAATCGAACCAGGAAAGGGTAGGGTTTACTGTTGCAAAATAGGGCATAACTCATGCAAAAAATGGCAAAAAGCTTACTTGGGATGCTTAATGTCGACAAATGAGTGATTGGAGCATCAAAGCCTTACCCAGGAGGGGGTTTAAGAGCCAAGAGGCCAAGGGAGAGCTCATTTGCAACCATTGCAGTGAGAGAGAGAGAGAGAGAGAGAGAGAGAGAGAGAGAGAGAGAGAGCCCGCAAAGATTCGATTCGATCTCTTCATCGAAGAGCCTGCGAAGGGATCCTTGTTGCATCTCGCAAAGGATAAGGCTTATGTCGCATAATGCACTTATGAAATAAATTCTTGGTTGTGGCTCATATAGAAGATAATTGTAGACGCCCATTAAATGATGTTCGAATAGTTGCAATGCATGGAAATGATTTATGAACCTTGCAATTTGCATGCCATTATAGTTACATTCTTGGTTGGGTTAAGTGAAAAAGGACGAATTAAATCAATGAAGGACTCATGGCATTCGCTCATGCATGGAGTTCTTTTATCAAAGTTTGAATGCATCTTCATTAAAAATATTAAAGCTTTGGTTTCGTTGCATCAATGTAGGGTTTATAAGAGTTAGCTCTGAATTTTTAATCATTATAGTTTAGGGCAAGGAAAAGTAACGATCCTTGTGGATCTTATAGCTGCATAGAAGGAAAAGGTCTATGGTCTTGAAATCGCATATTTGCGTGGAATGTTATATCTTGAAGTTACTTACATCTTTTAGGGGAAAGTACTTGCAAATTTAGAAGAAAGTATTTGCATCTTTAAAAGGAAAGATCATCTTAAATCATGGGTTGGTTAGATCAGCTAAGTAATTCGTGTATAATTGAATAGCTTACATGAGAATCATAAAGGTATGATAGTTAGTATATAACAATCACCTCAATGTGCTAGGTAGGATTAAGCTATGATAAAATTCTTCCTAGTATCGCACTTGGATTGCCAACTTAATACATCTGACCTTAAAGGTCCTACCCATAGTTACGAAGTGTTAAGATTATTTAAACACCGTGAAAGGGTTCTCACGCTAAGAATCAATTGACCAAATGCTAGATTCCGCAAGGAAACTAGGAACCCTAGGGCCAAAACGTTTATTGGCCTAGTAGAGTTAGGTTTTGGATTGGGTCAAGAGGACTCCTAAACCCTACATCTTGACCAAAGGTATTCTTGACCGAGGAATACTGTGTGATGGGAGAAATAATCCCATAAGTTAGGTGCGACACCTATCTCGTGCAATAAGCTGCAACGTCGCATGGTTTTGTGTCTAAATCACAAAATAGTATTGCCACTCCTTAGAACAAGGTTGGCGAGTTCTAAGTATAAGTCTAATTTTCAAGAGGATGAATAGTCATCCTGCTACATCACCCTTCCTTGGGGCTGATTTGCCAAGTTAGGGTAATTATGAATTGCCTAGCAAGCAATTGACCAATCAAGTGAGGACAACGGGGTTGTCAAGGATTTGTTGACCATAATATATGGAAACCTAAAGCATTGACAATTTGGGTTAACATGGCATAAACCTTGACCCAAGGAAAAAGGGTAAACAAGCAACTCAACTTACGAAACCCTTGGGATCTTGCCAAGTCGCGATTGATCCCAGATCGAATGCTGGATGTATTCGGAGAGAAGGATTCACACCTTAGCAGTTGCCCGTATAAACGACTACTAGAGTGCTTGTGTTTGTACACTTAGGAGCTGTAAAATATTACACGGCGCAGCGAACAGAATCTGAGAAAGAGATAGAGAGTACACAACAGATAAGAGGAGAATCAGTAAATTCTTTAACTTCAAACAACTGATACAAAGATGGCTCTGTCCACCCGTGCGCTTCCACTGTGTGAAGCTTAGATGGCGATCTAGACAGAAGATAGGTGAAGAGCTTAAGGCTAGCTGGAACAACAACTCTGACTGGGTGAAACATGAGTGAGAGATGGTTGCGAAGGGGTTTAGCTTTTATAGCCCACGAAGGTCGTTAGGTCGGCATGCTGACCGACCTACCATATGAGCCTCCACTAGTCGGCCAGGGAATATTCCAGGGAATATTCCCTTTACCATCGGGCCGGGGGCGCTGCCCCCGGACCCCCGCTAGGGGGGCCGCTGGCCCCCCTGGGACCCCCCAGCCAGGGGCCGCTTTCGCGGCCCCCGGACCCCACAATAGGGGCCCCTTTTAACTCCCTTACCACGCAACTCAATGCAATGTGCCTCGAGTTGCTACCAACTTAACCACTCCGTCTAACCCAAAGCTTAGACCCACAACAGTCACCTTTTTGCCATCCGATCACATAGACCTCATCTGATATACAAGTCAGGACTCAAACAATGTCCGGGCTCACATTTGGCTTCTCCTCATAATGGGGGCCTTACAACTTTGAGCACCATGGATCATTGGTAGCACCTAATGAGGGTGGGGCATTGATCATATCTAACAGGAGCATTGTTTGTTCTTCTTTGCTCAAGGAACTAATGCAAGAAAAATAACTAATGCTTCTGGTTGAAAGCTTGGAGGGAGAGGCAGCATCAATTACCTCCGATTGTCTGCCTGACCCTATCCAAGGGGGTTGTTAGCCGCATCGGGTACGTGGACCGAACCCACCACGAGAGGTCTCTCCGTGGGTGCTACTTGGAGTAGGAGGATGCTTGGGTGCCAGTGGGGGCTCTGGCCGTAAATCCCTTGCCTCCGGATCCTGCACAAGAGGCCGACGTGACTCGAGATGGGATCTCGAGTCCCGCATACTAGTCTACGGGCGAAACTTGGAATAGCGATCCCTGAGGATTGCTGGAATAGCCTTCCGGCGGATTATATGATGTATTCCAAAGACTGATTAATAAAGATCAAATGTTGAAAAGGAACTTGCTTGACATTGTTTTTCTATGTCAATGCCTAAGTTACGTGAAGGAACCAGTGATTAATTGGTTAATTAAAGAAGCTGTTTTTGCTTGTCAAACTAGATGTGGTAGGTAATTAGATAACTAAAGCAACATGAGGAAAGTGCGGTGGATGTGACCCTGGGTCGGTCCTATGGAAGGGTGGTCCCGATTGGCCGAGAATTTTTCTCAAAGGAATTGACAGTGAGGTAACAATGACCTAGAATCTATAGAGCTAGACTCCTGATTTATGTTGTTTTAGGGGAACGGAATGGGACTATGCCTTACGAACAGAGAGGTCAAGCTTCTCATCCCTCTCATTTTCCATTCTCCTTGAACCAAGTGCAATATAAATCTACTTCAACCGTGATGTTTCATCCTAAAGTAGTTCATCTGGGGCTCGACGCTAGCTACCATTCTAAGAACTTGACCATTAGGAAACCCTGATTCAGGTCGGTCCTAAGTGGGAACGACCGAAATGCTTCCCCTTCGTGGTAGACTCAAGAAGACCTAGATCGAAAATCCTGTGACATTCCTTGGGAGTGCCGGGCGGCGCTTTCTAGACTCTCTTCCCGATGGGCTGCTAAGACGTGTCCTACAAGTGGACAGGGGGACGCGTTACAATTGGTATCTGAAGAGCGAACCAAAGAGATCTAATATTTACAAGGAAACTTAATGAGGGAAAGTAGAGCAATGTTGCTGTTAAGAACATTTCCTCACTTACTTACGGATGCTAGCCTGCAGAGTTGTGAAGCATGAAACAAATTCTTGGTGTTCCAGGTTATGTTTATGTCTGCAATGCATGCTTCGGATTATCCACGGAGGCTAGGTATGATGAATATCCTAGACCGCATCTACAATCCTTCACCCCCGTATGTGGAACGAAGATGGACGGGTGAATCAGGAATTTATTACATAGTAGCCCATGGACTTGCGTACCTTCAGACCAACTTGAAGAGAATCAAGTGGATGGAGGACTTAAAGATCGTGAAGCTGTTCATCTTTGTCAAGGCTCATGCAAATGCAACCCTACATGTCGGCGGTTGAAAGGTCAAGCAGAACAATTATGTGTACAAGGAAGTGGCTAGAATAATCCCTACCGACAGAATCAAGGTGTTAGGATGTTATGAGAAGAACGGGTATCAAAGGAAAGGATATCCTAAGCTTCCTATGACCTATCGATTCTTGAAAATCCATGACCCCTCTCCATATTATTACTCAGTTCCCGTAACGAATGTAACACAATCCTGCTTTCCCCAAATTGTTCTGCCAATCAGCTTGTTTTACCTGCCCAAAATAAATGTACTCAAAAGGGCTATGCCCACATGAATGAAATAGACTTTTTATCAATGACTGTCTTGGCTGTAAGTATTGGTAAAGGAGCTAAGTGATTAGGTCACTTGGCTAAAAGCCAAACTGGGCATATTAATGTAATGTGAGAAACGTTTAGCAATTAATTAAAGTAAAGAATCTTATTGCCCAGGTGCAACCTCAAGTGCATATTCCTAGTTTGACCCCTACACCAAGTATAGTTGTAATTCAGGAGAAGAAGTTTCTCCTCAAATAAATCAAGCCACCTGAATTCGATGGTAAGGGAAGGACCGTCCAAACTGATGCCAAGATCTGGATTGAATCCATAGAGGATTATTTCGAAGCAACAGGTACTGCACCCACTAAGCAAGCAATGCTCGCCAAACTGAAGATTACCGACGAAGCAAGACTTTGGTGGAAGCAATGGTGCAGAGACCAAGGGATCTCGGAAGGGCCAGTTACTTGGGAGAAGCTTAAAAGAGTTGTGTGAGGGAGATATCTGCCACCTGCCTACCGCACACAGAAGATGAACGAATTCTATGAATTAAAGCACCTTGGACTATCCCTGGATGCATACTATTCAAAGTTCATCTCTCTTTTAAAGTACGCAGCACAAACAAGTGTCAAAGTTTTGTGCCGAATTAAACCCACCCATAGACACCTACCTAGAATCAATGCGCCCAAAAGACCTTCAAGGCGCGCTCATTCGAGCTCTACCCATAATACAGGACATGCAGACCAGGCCAAGAAATAACAAGACTTGGTCTTACAAGGATCAGAACAAGGGATTGCATAGGTCCCAGGCTAAGAGAGCGCAGGGCCAAAATCAGGGACAAAGGAAGAAAGCTAGGGCCAACACTGTCAATAACTTCGTTCCTACCCAAGGTAATGGCCTCAACCTCCATTGCTTCCATTGCAATGGGCCTGGTCACTTTAAAAGGCAATGTCCCAAGCTTAACAGAGCACAACGTCAAGGGCCATTCCAAGGAGCCACCGTCATGGCCAGAGAAAGAACCTCTAGTGTTGCCAACAAGGAGCTGTGTGATGGAGAAGACCCATCCATGGAAGCTGACATTGAGAGGGCAACGGTTCATGCTGCTCTTCATAAGAAAGGCCCAAATTGCCAATTCTCGGTGATTCAAATACCATTGGATTATCAAGGTAAAAGCTTCAGAACCTTGATTGATTATTGCATGACACATTCCTTCATTTCACCAGTTTGTGCAAAGAGATTAGGAATAGCCACAAAAGATGCACCTACCTTACTTGTGGAATTAGCAAATGGTCGTGAGGTCACTTGTACCAAGAAAACTGCTAAGGTGAAACTCCTATTGGGTGGAAAGTCGACTTCAGTCAAATTTAGGGTAATGAACCTAGGTGTCCATGAATATTTGCTCAGTATGGATTGGCTAATACCCAATGACATCCAAATTCACTGTGGAAAGGGCCAAGTCTCCTTCTGAAATTCTAAAGAGGAACTAGTCACAACTCAAGGAGAGGCTGGGAAGCAAAAAATTCAACTGGCCGGAGCAACATGGATAATAAAAGGAGTTAGAAAGGGGCTACCTATCTATTTGATTAAACTAAATAAGCTAGATCAAAATCAGGAATGTAGGGAAGAACCTTCATGGTTAAAGAAATACGCAGATGTATTTCCTGAAGAGCTGACAGAACTTCCTCCCCAAAAGGGAAGTCGATCACGAAATCAAGCTAGCGCCAGGAGCTACACTAATTGCAAAGAGACCATATAGGATGTCCATCCCGAAAGCGATTGAGCTGAAGGAGCAACTCAAGCAACTGTTAGACCAAGGATACATCCATCCTAGCATTTCACCATGGGGAGCTCCAGTGCTATTCCAAAAGAAGAAAGATGGAACACTTTGACTACAGAGGATTGAATCAATCAACCATTTAAAAAAAATACCCCATTCCAAGAATAGATGAACTTCTTGACCATCTTCAAGGTGCGAAGATCTTCTCTAAGATAGATCTCAGGTCTGGATATTATCAGATAAGGATCAAGGAAGAAGATATCCCAAAGACAGCACTCAGCACAAGGTATGGACACTTTGAATACCTAGTCATGTCATCCCGCCTGAAAAATGCTCATGCTACCTTCAATAGGCTAATGCAGGATATCTTTAGGCCCTATCTTGATGACTTCGTACTTGTCTTCTTTGACGATACCCTAGTTTACTCCAAATAGGAAGAAGATCATGAACCCCAACTTTGCATTGTTCTTGAAACATTGAGGGCACACAAGCTTTATGCCAAGAAGAATAAGTGTGCATTTTTCAAGCGACAGATTGAATATCTAGGATTCATTGTATCAGCGGAAGGAATTTTAGTAGATCCGCAGAGACGTTCTGGAGTGGCCAACACCAACTTCTGTCAAAGAAATACGTAGTTTTCTTGGATTGATAGGATGGTACAGAGTCTTTATCAAAAACTATGCTTTGATTGCAACACCTCTGACCGATCTACTAAAGAAACAAGTATCAATTATATGATCACTTGCTAAACAGACCAACTTTGACAAACTAAAGCAAAGCTTGGTATCAACACCCATCCTGAAACTTCCTGATCTTAGTAATAGGTTTGAAGTAATAACTAATGCTAGCACACTAGCCTTAGGATGTGTACTCGTGCAAGAAAGTCACCCCGTAGCATACTCTTCAAGGAAATTGAAGAGCCATGAAAGGAACTATGCTACCCACGATTTGGAGCTATTAGATGTCATCCATGCTCTCAAACTTTGGAGACACTACTTGCTGGGTAATAAATTTACCTTAGTAATGAACCACAAGAGTCTTAAATGGATTTGTACCCAGAACGAGCTCAATATGAGGCAACGTCGATGGATTGAAGTGCCGGAAGAATATGATTTTGAGATCAACTACTGGCCTAGAAATGAGAATGTAGTTGCTAATGCACTCAGCCGTAAGGCATTTCTGAATTCTCTAATTTTGCAAGATCCATCAACAACCAGATCTCTAGCCACAAAGGTATCCATGCCAAACAACCCAATTCTTGAGCTAGCTAGAGAAGAGGCATGTCATGACCCAGTCTATCAGAAATTGCTAAGGGAGATCCCCATCAAAGATCAAGACTAGAAGCTACAAGTGAAGTATCAAAAATTCTCTATCAATAATGGACTTGTCTACTATAGGACAAGATTATGTATAACGGCAAGCCAATCACTCAAGCAGAAGATACTTTGGGAAGCCCATGACTCCCCTTTCTCAGGACATCCTGGCTATGCCAAGATCCTTAATGTGGTCAGAAAGAGCTATTATTGGGATAGGCTTAAAGGTGATGTTCTCAAACATGTCACTGAATATTTGTCTTATCAACACATTAAGGCTGAACATGTCAAAATGCCACGGAAATTGCAACCACTTGACATTCCCCAAATGAAATGGAAATTCATTAGTATGGACTTTGTTATTGGCCTGCCCCAAGTTCAGGGAGGATACAACTCCATTATGGTCATGGTAGATATGCTTACCAAGGTTGCACATCTTATCCCTGCTAAGACAAACTATAAAGCCTTAGATATTGCAAGGTTATTCATCAAGGAGATTTTCAAACTACATGGGTTACCCAGAAGAATCATAAGTGATCGTGACTCCCTCTTCACCTCACACTTCTGGAGGGCTGTCTTTGAGGCCACTGGGACTCAACTCTATTTCAGTACAACTTATCATCCCCAAACTGATGGTCAAACGGAACGAGTTAACCAAGTCATTGAAGATATGCTTAGGACACACTGCTGTCGCGAACCCAAAAAGTGGATTCAATATTTGCCACCACTGGTTGAGTTTACCTACAATGCTTCTCACCAACAAAGCATACAGATGACCCCTTTTCAAGCATTGTATGGGTACGATTGTCACACTCCTTTGAGCTTTTCAAATCCAACCTTGAGGGTTAAAGCTTCAAAGCAGATGCTGGAGGACATGGATGACCAAATAAAGTCAATAAGACATGACATCCAAGCCGCCAAGGACAGATAGAAGGCTTACGCGGACCTAAAACGGCAAGATAGATCATTCGTTGAATGTGATATGGTCTTCATTCGCGTACGTCCAAAGAAGAGTTCCCTATCCTTGGGTGAATGCAAAAAGCTAAGTCCAAGGTATTGTGGACCCTACAAGATTCTCAAGTGCCTAGGGCCTAATGCTTACAGACTTCAACTCCCTGAAAACCTAAAAGTTCATAATGTATTCCATATCAGTCTATTGAAAAAGTATGTGCCTAACCCTAGTCACGTGCTTGATGATCAACAAGTTGTAATGCCTAACCAAGGAGTCCTTGAGCTACGGCCTAACAGGATCTTAGTTGTTAGGGAGAGGCATTTGAGATCCAGGATCTTGAGAGAATATGTAACGTGTCCACTAGAATCCTCTAGGACACGTCTTAGCAGTCCATCGGAAAGGTTGTCTAGAAAACTCCACCCGGCACTCCCACGGAATGTTGCGGGTTTTGCAATCTAGGACTTTCCGCGTCTGCCACGTAACGGAAGCGTCCTGGCCGTTCCCACTAGGATCGACTGGAATTGTTTGGTCATTGTACTAACAGCGACTAGCGTCAGACCTGATCGAACTACTTTACGTAGAAACGCCAGGTCTAAAGCGGATTCATGCTGCACTTGGTTCAAGGAGAATGGGAAACGAGAGGGATGCAAGGCTCGACCTCTCTGCCAAAAGGCATAGTCCCATTCCGTTCCCCTAAAACAGCGTGAATCGGGTAATCGGTAATTCCAAGTCATCATTCTCTCTACTTGTTTCGGTGATGTTGATCATCCTTCTGTTCGTCGAAGACTTTGAGAAAAGTTCCCGGCTAACCGGGACCACCCATCCATAGGACGGACCCATGGTCCATCCTCCGCACTTTCCTCGGTTTGTTTTAGTTATGTAATTACCTACCACATTAGTTTGACATATACAAACAGCTTCTTTGAATTAACCCTGTTATGCACCGGTTCCTTCACGTAATCTTATCACAGGACATAAAGAAAACAATGCCAAACAACTTCTTTATTATCATTTTATCCTTTTATCTTTGAAATACAAGGAGTTCCGCCCGTAGGCATATTCATAATCCGCCCGAAGGCTATCCAGTAATCCACCAGGGATCACTAATCCAAGTTTCCGCCCGTAGACTAGTATGCGGGCCTCGAGATCCAATCTCAAGTCACGTTAGTCTCTTGTGCAGGGCCGGGAAGGCGAGGGATTTACAGCCAGAGCCCCCCTGGCACCCAAGCGTCCTCCTGCTTCAAGTAGAACTCAACGGAGAGACCTCTCACGGCGGGTTCGGTCCACGTTCTCGGCGCGGTTCACAACCCCCTTGGTTAGGGTTAGGTAGGCAGTCTGGGGTAACTGAAGCTGCCTCTCCCTTCAGGCTTCAACCTGAAGTATTTAGATATGTTTTCCTCCTTTAGTTCATTGAGCAAACAATGCAAACAGTGCTTTTCTAACGGTTACAAGCACAAACAAATTCCAATGGTCTTTGTGGCTAGCAAACTGTCAAGGAGTGACTTCCTTTCCTCCGAATGCAATCCGCATTCGTTCCGGAATCAATTGCAACTTGGCAAGATTCCTATCATTCTTGGGTTAGGGTCATACCCTACCCATACTTTAGTGTTTAGTTGTGGTAGGTTCCAGCGACCATGTCGCTTTGGTTTATAGTCTGGTCATTTGCTTCAAGGCAAATACTTAACTTTCCTTTTCCTTGGCAAATTATTCCAAAAGTGAGTAACAGGATGATTAGACATCCTCCAAATCATTCCTAATTAGGTTGGCCCATGGTTCTAGAAATTTGCAACTCCGTCGGAGTTTCATCATGATCCTTAGGATAAAACCTTAGATCATTTCATACATGAACATCCAATTGCTTCGACATTTTGTGAACGTGTGTAGGATCCTTAGAATCACGGTTTTTGTCTGAAGCTAGGTCAAATTGCACTAAACCCTAGTTAACACTTAGGATTCCTATCATATCGACTCAATCATGTCCATACGAATCCTTGTGGTTCAGATTACTTAGTCAATTCAATTATACCTATCTTGCGACGAGGATGATCCTTCTAAAGGTGATAAACTAAATCTAACGGAGAGCAATAGATACAATTCCACCAATACGCGTAAACATGCGATTGATTGCCTCTACGTATCACATGGTTCATGATAACTTTATCTTTCCTTGGTAAGGTAAAATGCTTGCCAATCTGTACGCTAACTTTCCTAGGTCCTGCTAGGATTTACCAATTAATCATGCCTACTACTTTGTAGTCTATACTTTCGAATCCTGTGCTTTGACGAACCATGCAATCTTTCCTAAATGCGGTTTCTAATGAATGACGTTATCGCATGATGACTATGCAATATGCAACATTCTCCTAGCTACGAAGTAGTTAATGAAACTTATACAAAGCTAGTGTTAACTTATTCCATCTTACATGCTATTTGCAAGACCATACGTTCATTTTAGTATTCTATTATTTCTTTCCGGATAATACCTTATGGTGCTAACCTTTTTCCTATGAAATCATTGCGAGAAGTATGTTGCCTAATGTGCGGCACACACTTATTCCTACCATGTCTATGACGAACGAGAATGCATTTATAAATTCCATTTCTTTGCCTAATTTTAGACTCATTACTTTGATAATGCACCAAAAAAAAACTACATGCCACTAGCCTTCTACTCGTTCAAATTCATGACATAATTCAACCTTGCCTAATGTTTCCAAAGATGCTTTATCACATGTATTTCTTTCCAATTTCCGTATGCATTAAAATTAAGTGAAAAAAAATGCAATTCCTTTTATGAGCTAAGCGCGCCTAATCATGCGAGAATAACTCGAAGGAACCTGGACTTGAGGAGTCGGGGAGATGTCCACTTGTACATTCGGAGATGAGCCTTCCGCGGTCGCACCTTGCAATCTTTTTGGGGCCATTGTAGACGTAGATTCGGTTTCCGAATTCGCTTTCGTCATCTACGGATTGTTTTGCCTTGACATGCAACCTTCCGGCCTTTGCCTTTCCTCGTAGGCGGAAGATTTCTTTACGGAATGTCGCTTGCGGTAAAGGGCTTTAAAGACTTATTGCGGGAAGCCTTTCCCGACGGTCTAGTGGGGTACTTACAGCTTCACCTTTCCCCTTCAAAGTTCCGGGAAGGGGGTATTAATGGATCTTTGGGGAGATGTCGTGGGAAAGGGCCTTTGGGAAGGGCCTTTGGGAAAATGGTGGGAAGGCCCTTTAAGGAGGCCCCTCTTAGAAGCTTCCAAAGAAGCTTCTGACTTCAGCAGCTACGTGGAGGGGTCGTGAACAGCGTGGCGGGCGGGTGGAGGCTGTCTGGCGGCTGTGGCGGACGGGGATGGCGCTGGCGGATAGGTCGGACTAGGGCGGCAGCTACGGCAGCTGGCGGTAGCGCTGGCGGATTGGCGACCTCCTCCTCCTCCGACCAGCACGGCGACAGCTTCTCCCTTCAATTCCTCCTCCACAGTCTCCTCTCGCACAGTCTCCCCTTCTAGCACACCCCCTTGCCAGGGGGGTGTTTATATAGGCAGGGGGTAAAAGAGGGCATCCACCACGGGGCCCCCTTGCATGGGTCCCCACCCCCCATGCAGGCCACGTCTGCCATATCCCCATCCTCCCCACACTTCCCCTTCTCCAGCCATGCATCGGCTGGAGAAAAAGGGGAAAAATAAAAAAATTTGCTTTGAATTTAATTAAATTGTCCCTCCCAAGAGGGTGTTTTTGCGGGTCTTGCGGTTTTGATCTCCCGGTCTTGATTTACCAAAGCAGAGGACCCCATTTCATGCGCGCGGGTCACACATTACACTGTCCATGATTTCAATGCAAGAGATACCCTTTGCACAGGGTTTATACGGTGTGCGGAAGGTTAATATTTACGGTACGGTTACGCGGAAATATTACATTCTCTCCCCCTTAGAAGAATCGAGATGTCCTCATCTCGAGATAAACTGGGGATATTGAAGATTGAGAGAGCTTTCATCCATCCAGGTAGCATCCTCTTCGGGGTAATCTTTCCACTGGACGAGGCATTCTCTGAAGGTTCTAGATCTCAACTGTCTCTCCCTAACATCTAAAATCTTTTCCGGCCTTAGATCAAGGATTCCTTGACTAGGCATTACAATTTGTTGGTCATCAAGTACATGATTTGGGTTGGGTACATACTTTTTTAAGAGACTAATATGGAATACATTGTGAACTTTTAGGTTATCAGGAAGTTGTAATTTATAAGCATTGGGTCCTAGGCATTTGAGGATTTTATACGGTCCACAGTACCTTGGACTTAGCTTCTTGCATTTACCTAGAGATAAAGAACTCTTTTTCGGCCGTACTCGAATGAAGACCATGTCTCCTTCTCCGAAGATCCGCTCTTGGCGCTTCAAATCTGCATATGCCTTTTGTCTATCTTTGGCTGCTTGTATGTCTTGTCTTATTGACCTTATTTGGTCATCCATGTCCTCCAACATTTGTCTTGAAGCTTCCACTCTCAGGGTAGGATCAGAAAAATTTAGAGGACTTCGACAATCATGACCATACAATGCTTGAAAAGGAGTCATTTGAATGCTCTGCTGATAAGAAGCATTGTAAGCAAATTCTACTAACGGCAAATATTGAATCCATCTCTTTGGCTCTCGACAGCAGTAGGCCCTAAGAATATCCTCAATGATTTGATTTACCCGCTCTGTTTGTCCATCTGTTTGGGGATGGTAGGCAGTGCTAAAACAGAGTTGAGTCCCAATAGCTTCAAAGATAGCTTTCCAGAAGTGAGAAGTGAAAAGAGAATCTCTATCGCTAATGATCCTTCTAGGTAAACCATGTAGCTTGAATATTTCTTTGATAAACACTCTTGCAATATCGGAGGCTTTATAGTTTGTCTTTACTAGAATCAGGTGTGCAACCTTAGTAAGCATGTCAACTACAACCATAATGGAGTTGTATCCTCCTTGGACTTGGGGTAAGCCCACCACAAAATCCATACTGATGAATTCCCATTTCATTTGGGGAATGTCAAGTGGTTGCAATTTTCCTGGCATCATGACATGTTCAGCCTTGATACGTTGGCAAGACAAACATTCGGTGACATATTTGAGGACGTCACCTTTGAGCCTCTCCCAACGATAGCTCTTCCTAACTGCATTAAGAGTTTTTGCATAGCCAGGATGTCCTGCAAAAGGGGAGTCATGAGCTTCCCACAATATCTTCTGCTTAAGTGACTGGCTTGCTGGTATACATAGCCTTGTTCTATAGTAAATAAGTCCATTGTCAACAGAAAATTCATGATACTTGGCCTGTAACTTCGGATTCTGATCCTTGGTAGATATTTCTTTTATCATTGCTTGGTAGGCTAAGTCATGGCATGCTTCCTCTCTAGCTAGTTCGAGTATAGGGCTGCTTGGCATAGACACCTTTGTAGCCAGAGATCTGGCCGTTGATGGATTCTGCAAGATTAGGGAGTTTAGGAATGCCTTGCGACTGAGTGCATCGGCAACTACATTCTCTTTCCCTGGTCGATACTTGATTTCAAAATCATATTCCTCCAATACTTCAATCCATCGGCGTTGCCTCATGTTGAGCTCGTTCTGGGTAAAAATCCATTTGAGACTCTTATGATCGGTTACTAGAGTGAACTTATTTCCCAACAGGTAGTGTCTCCAAAGCTTTAGAGCATGGATGACAGCTAATAACTCCAGATCATGAGTGGCATAATTCTTTTCGTGACTCTTCAATTTCCTTGAAGAATATGCTACTGGATGACCTTCCTGCATAAGAACACACCCCAATGCAAGAATGCTAGCATCAGTTACTACCTCAAACTCCTTATTGAGATCAGGAAGTCTCAGAATAGGTGCTGATACCAAACATTGCTTCAATTGATCGAAGCTATTTTGCTCGGGAGTTGACCATGTAATGGAAGTCTGCTTCTTTAGTAAGTCGATAAGAGGTGCTGCAATCAAAGCATAGTTTTTGATAAAGACCCTATACCATCCTGTCAAGCCAAGAAAGCTACGTATCTCTTTGACAGATACTGGTATTGGCCATTCAAGCACATCTCTGACTTTGGCTGGATCTACTGATATTCCTTCTGATGATACTATGAATCCTAAATATTCAATCTGACGTTTGAAGAATGCACACTTCTTCATTTTTGCATACAGCTTATGAGACCTCATTGTCTCCAAAACAATCCGTAGTTGAGGTTCATGATCTTCTTCCTGTTTAGAATAGACTAAAATGTCGTCGAAGAAGACAAGTACGAAATCATCAAGATATGGCCTAAAAATATCCTGCATTAACCTATTGAAAGTGGCAGGTGCATTTGTAAGTCCGAATGACATAACCAAGAATTCAAAGTGCCCATATCTTGTATTGAAGGCCGTTTTTGGAATATCCTCATCCTTGATCCTGATTTGATAGTAGCCTGACCTGAGATCAATTTTGGAAAAGATCTTTGCACCTTGAAGGCGATCAAGAAGCTCATCTATTCTAGGAATAGGATACTTGTTCTTGACTGTTGATTGATTCAACCCACGGTAATCAATACATAGTCGAAGTGTCCCATCTTTCTTTTTCTGGAATAGGACTGGAGCTCCTCATGGTGAATTGCTAGGCCGGATGTAGCCTTGGTTTAACAGTTGCTTGAGTTGTTCCTTCAACTCAATAGCTTCCGATATAGACATTCTATAGGGTCTCTTTGCAATTGGCGCAGCTCCTATTACTGGCTCGATCTTATGATCTACTTCTCTTTGAAGCGGGTGTTCTGTTAACTCTTTAGAAACTACGTCCACATATTCCTTCAGCCAAGTGACCAATTCACCTTACTTCTTTATCAATATTCATAGTCAATACAATCGGAAAAAAAGTTTTATTCCATTCATATCAGCATAGCCCTTTCGTGGTATAGTTATTTCTTGGGGCGATGGAACAAGTTAATACATTAATTCGAGCAGAATAAGATATTATTGCATTCAGCTACAGGAACTGAGTAGTAGTACGGATTGGGGTCATTGATTTTCAGGAATCGATAGTTCACTGGAAGATTAGGGTATCTCTTCCTTCGATATCCATTCTTCTCACGACGCCCCAAAACCTTGATTCGGTCGGCAGGGATTCTTTGAATCACTTCCCCGTACACATACTTATTCCGGTTAACCCTTCGACCTCCGACCTGTAGGGTCGCGTTTGCGTGAGCCTCAATAAAGACGAACAGGTTCACGATCTTCAAGTCCTCCATCCACTTGATTCTCTTCAAGTTAATTTGAAGGTACGCAGGTTGATAGGCAGTTATGTAATAGATCCCTGTAACACCAACCTGGCTCTGATACCAACTGTAACGTGTCCACTAGAATCCTCTAGGACACGTCTTAGCAGTCCATCGGAAAGGTTGTCTAGAAAACTCCACCCGGCACTCCCACGGAATGTTGCGGGTTTTGCAATCTAGGACTTTCCGCGTCTGCCACGTAACGGAAGCGTCCTGGCCGTTCCCACTAGGATCGACTGGAATTGTTTGGTCATTGTACTAACAGCGACTAGCGTCAGACCTGATCGAACTACTTTACGTAGAAACGCCAGGTCTGAAGCGGATTCATGCTGCACTTGGTTCAAGGAGAATGGGAAATGAGAGGGATGCAAGGCTTGACCTCTCTGCCAAAAGGCATAGTCCCATTCCGTTCCCCTAAAACAGCGTGAATCGGGTAATCGGTAATTCCAAGTCATCATTCTCTCTACTTGTTTCGGTGATGTTGATCATCCTTCTGTTCGTCGAAGACTTTGAGAAAAGTTCCCGGCTAACCGGGACCACCCATCCATAGGACGGACCCATGGTCCATCCTCCGCACTTTCCTCGGTTTGTTTTAGTTATGTAATTACCTACCACATTAGTTTGACATATACAAACAGCTTCTTTGAATTAACCCTGTTATGCACCGGTTCCTTCACGTAATCTTATCACAGGACATAAAGAAAACAATGCCAAACAACTTCTTTATTATCATTTTATCCTTTTATCTTTGAAATACAAGGAGTTTCGCCCGTAGGCATATTCATAATCCGCCCGAAGGCTATCCAGTAATCCACCAGGGATCACTAATCCAAGTTTCCGCCCGTAGACTAGTATGCGGGCCTCGAGATCCAATCTCGAGTCACGTTAGTCTCTTGTGCAGGGCCGGGAAGGCGAGGGATTTACAGCCAGAGCCCCCCCTGGCACCCAAGCGTCCTCCTGCTCCAAGTAGAACTCAACGGAGAGACCTCTCACGGCGGGTTCGGTCCACGTTCCCGGCACGGTTCACAACCCCCTTGGTTAGGGTTAGGCAGGCAGTCGGGGGTAACTGAAGCTGCCTCTCCCTTCAGGCTTCAACCTGAAGTATTTAGATATGTTTTCCTCCTTTAGTTCATTGAGCAAACAATGCAAACAGTGCTTTTCTAACGGTTACAAGCACAAACAAATTCCAATGGTCTTTGTGGCTGGCAAACTGTCAAGGAATGACTTCCTTTCCTCCGAATGCAATCCGCATTCGTTCCGGAATCAATTGCAACTTGGCAAGATTCCTATCATTCTTGGGTTAGGGTCATACCCTACCCATACTTTAGTGTTTAGTTGTGGTAGGTTCCAGCGACCATGTCGCTTTGGTTTATAGTCTGGTCATTTGCTTCAAGGCAAATACTTAACTTTCCTTTTCCTTGGCAAATTATTCCAAAAGTGAGTAACAGGATGATTAGACATCCTCCAAATCATTCCTAATTAGGTTGGCCCATGGTTCTAGAAATATGCAACTCCGTCGGAGTTTCATCATGATCCTTAGGATAAAACCTTAGATCATTTCATACATGAACATCCAATTGCTTCGACATTTTGTGAACGTGTGTAGGATCCTTAGAATCACGGTTTTTGTCTGAAGCTAGGTCAAATTGCACTAAACCCTAGTTAACACTTAGGATTCCTATCATATCGACTCAATCATGTCCATACAAATCCTTGTGGTTCAGATTACTTAGTCAATTCAATTATACCTATCTTGCGACGAGGATGATCCTTCTAAAGGTGATAAACTAAATCTAACGGAGAGCAATAGATACAATTCCACCAATACGCGTAAACATGCGATTGATTGCCTCTACGTATCACATGGTTCATGATAACTTTATCTTTCCTTGGTAAGGTAAAATGCTTGCCAATCTGTACGCTAACTTTCCTAGGTCCTGCTAGGATTTACCAATTAATCATGCCTACTACTTTGTAGTCTATACTCGAATCCTGTGCTTTGACGAACCATGCAATCTTTCCTAAATGCGGTTTCTAATGAATGACGTTATCGCATGATGACTATGCAATATGCAACATTCTCCTAGCTACGAAGTAGTTAATGAAACTTATACAAAGCTAGTGTTAACTTATTCCATCTTACATGCTATTTGCAAGACCATACGTTCATTTTAGTATTCTATTATTTCTTTCCGGATAATACCTTATGGTGCTAACCTTTTTCCTATGAAATCATTGCGAGAAGTATGTTGCCTAATGTGCGGCACACACTTATTCCTACCATGTCTATGACGAAAGAGAATGCATTTATAAATTCCATTTCTTTGCCTAATTTTAGACTCATTACTTTGATAATGCACCAAAAAAAAACTACATGCCACTAGCCTTCTACTCGTTCAAATTCATGACATAATTCAACCTTGCCTAATGTTTCCAAAGATGCTTTATCACATGTATTTCTTTCCAATTTCCGTATGCATTAAAATTAAGTGAAAAAAAATGCAATTCCTTTTATGAGCTAAGCGCGCCTAATCATGCGAGAATAACTCGAAGGAACCTGGACTTGAGGAGTCGGGGAGATGTCCACTTGTACATTCGGAGATGAGCCTTCCGCGGTCGCACCTTGCGATCTTTTTGGGGCCATTGTAGACGTAGATTCGGTTTCCGAATTCGCTTTCGTCGTCTACGGATTGTTTTGCCTTGACATGCAACCTTCCGGCCTTTGCCTTTCCTCGTAGGCGGAAGATTTCTTTACGGAATGTCGCTTGCGGTAAAGGGCTTTAAAGACTTATTGCGGGAAGCCTTTCCCGACGGTCTAGTGGGGTTCTTACAGCTTCACCTTTCCCCTTCAAAGTTCCGGGAAGGGGGTATTAATGGATCTTTGGGGAGATGTCGTGGGAAAGGGCCTTTGGGAAAATGGTGGGAAGGCCCTTTAAGGAGGCCCCTCTTAGAAGCTTCCAAAGAAGCTTCTAAGAAGCTTCTGACTTCAGCAGCTACATGGAGGGGTCGTGAACAGCGTGGCGGGCGGGTGGAGGCTGTCTGGCGGCTGTGGCGGAGGGGGATGGCGCTGGCGGACAGGTCGGACTGGGGCGGCAGCTACGGCAGCTGGCGGCAGCGCTAGCGGATTGGCGACCTCCTCCTCCTCCGACCAGCACGGCGACAGCTTCTCCCTTCAATTCCTCCTCCACAGTCTCCTCTCGCACAGTCTCCCCTTCTAGCACACCCCCTTGCCAGGGGGGTGTTTATATAGGCAGGGGGTAAAAGAGGGCATCCACCACGGGGCCCCCTTGCATGGGTCCCCACCCCCCATGCAGGCCACGTCTGCCATATCCCCATCCTCCCCACACTTCCCCTTCTCCAGCCATGCATCGGCTGGAGAAAAAGGGGAAAAATAAAAAAATTTGCTTTGAATTTAATTAAATTGTCCCTCCCAAGAGGGTGTTTTTGCGGGTCTTGCGGTTTTGATCTCCCGGTCTTGATTTACCAAAGCGGAGGACCCCATTTCATGCGCGCGGGTCACACATTACACTGTCCATGATTTCAATGCAAGAGATACCCTTTGCACAGGGTTTATACGGTGTGCGGAAGGTTAATATTTACGGTACGGTTACGCGGAAATATTACAGAATACCTCATCTAGTGGAAGGATTACCCTGAAGAGGATGCCACTTGGATGAATGAAAGTACTCTCAACCAACAGTACCCCCAGATTTTCTCGAGATGAGGACATCTTGATTCCTCTAAGGGGGAGAGAACGTAATATTTCCACTACAAAATATTCAAGACCCTAAATCTTGCACAAAAGCGGTTCAAAGTAATCTCCCGCAATGTAAAAAACCTTGGGCTAAGTGCTCCCTCCGCGTGCATCAATAGACATCAACCCCGCATCGTGTGTAGGAAGCCGTGGCTCGAAACTGCAAGCCCATGCGGGAACACCCTTTATGGGAAAAGTAAAGGGATAATTTTTGTAAAATTTTTTAATGGATAAAATCCCTCCCCTTCAACCGTTGCATGGCGGGGAGAGGGAGTATGAGCTAAGTGGTGGAGGGGCATGGGGAGCAGGGCATACACCCTGCCAGGTGTGTGGCTACCCTCCCTTCAAGCCTATAAGAACCCCCACCAAGCTAAAGAGAGGGAGAAAAGAAGGGAGATTGTGGAGCTGATGCCATCGCCCTGAGGATCGCGCTGCCCATCTGCCACTCTGCCACACCGCCAGGCCACACTGCCGCCAGGCTACTGCGCCTCCACCTTCATTATCATCATCATCATCATACTCGTTGTCATCTTCACCTCCATTGTCATCATCGTCATTATCTCCCCAATCACACTCTCTCTCCACGCCATCACTTGTGGGACAGAAGCTTGGAAGCTTCTATTAAAGCTTTCCTTAGCCATAGTTCACCCCGTGTCTCGGTTTTTTTTAAAACCGAGTTTGCAAGGCCTGATTCCTGCGAAGGGAAGTAAGTTCGCGGGCAGTAGGGAGTTCAGAAATCGGATAAAGGGCAAGGAGAATTTGCTGAGTCAAGATCTATGTCATCGATGGCTCCTAAGCAAAAGTCACGAGGCACACATGTGGGAGCTTCCAATCCGAGTACGTGAGTGGACAACGCCCCGATTCTTAATGCACAGGTTCTGATAATCACTACAACATATACATGCTATAACGACATTTATAACGACATTTTCTTTATATATAAAAAATATCCCCATCGTTGCTATTAGCGTCGCTACAAAACCGTCGCTATTTGCCTCGCTATTTTTGTCGCTAATTTCATCGGTATTAGCGTCACTATTTAGCGACCCTAATATCGACAAAATTAGCGATGGTTACGAAGGAATTTTCGACGCTAATACTGACGATTGTAGAATTATTTTCCGATGCTGATATCGACGGTTGCAGATAATAAATTTTTTTTGTGGCAGAGCTGCAGATGCAGCCCTGCCACAGTTAGAGCCACACAGGGTAAGAGACAATTCCTGCTGTCAAATAAGTTAGACAATCGATCCCAAATAATGACAAGACTTTGCAAACAAGTACTTTCATAACATTAATTAACACAAATGTGCACTGCATTGATAAAGAAAATAACAGAACTTAAATTGAGAAGTGCTACTGCAACAAAGCAAATATGGAGTCATGCTACAACATAGAAGTCCGAATCATATACACTTTGCTATTACATATGGAGGATAGAGGCCATAAGGCCTTACATAATACAAGATGAGGAGTAATCCTATGTAGCCTAATCTGCTCTCTATTGAAGGGAGTCTGCAACAGCAAATACATATATAATTGTGAGTACCAAATACAAACTGACATATAATGACAGATTTCTCAAATTAGGAATGATATTTATTACTACTTACCGGTCCTTCGCAAGCATAGAGGTTCTCGATCAGGGCACTCAAGCCATGCTTCTCCCTGTATGTCACCTCTAGTGCAATCGGGTCGCGATTCGTAAAACCTTGCTGTGACACACAAACATTGGAAAACAACGTACTTGAGATTCATGTTCGAAATGCATACATCAACATGGATGTCATTAAATTAGAGTACTCTACCCTATTAATACTTACGAAATCTGCCAGGAATGTTGCGTGGCCGCCGCTACCAAGGTGATGCACCGATCCTGCATCCACCAAGCGCACCTTTGCTGCGTCCTTCTATTGCTTCCACTTGTCTGGAGTGGATGTCGGCTCATCCTGGAGATTACTCTAGTCCTCTGTATCTAGCAACTCTAGCTTTTATTTTCCCTGCTTGACTGCTTCGCGTGCATCAGACCGCCTATGCGGCTGATAGTCATGCATATGCGTCATCATCCACCCTCTCGAAAATCTATCATTGCTAGAGGGCTGAGAGAACTCTCGATACAATGTATCGATTATGTACTCCTTGCTAGCATCTGGGATCTCCTTCCACTTGTCTGTAATGTTGTGCCAAAATACTTGTTGGCACAACTCATGCATCCTAGAGATGACAGCTTTTCCATCATCATTCATGTATAAATGGCCAGAGGCCTTATCTATGAGATACGAGTAACCTGCAAGATTTTGCAAACGGGTACTTTCATGACATTAATACAAATGTGTCAAACACAACTTGAATTGATAAGTGCTACTATGAAAAAGAATGCGAAAATACATACCTGGAGGAGTGGGTTTCGTGTACTTCTTGTCGGCCCTAGGAGTGATCGATGGGGTGCGTGAAGGAGTGGAAGCAGTAGACATCTACCCAGCACCGCTAGTGAAAGACGGTGTCAACTCCCTGGTGGCAGTGCGAGTGGGAGAGACTGCATCTGGATCCCCACAACAGGATCTACCTCCTCCTCGACTACGTGACTCTGAAGCAAAGCGAGACCTGCGACTGCATCTACTAGAGACCGAAGCATCGAACCATCTAGAGTCTGCCAATCGTGCTGAGGTGGAATGGGAAAGCTGTGCATTGGCTCTATCTCTAACCCGTGCTAGCTGCTTTGGTGAGAAACGCGCTAGCATCGCATCAATGTCGTCATCTGTAAAATCCTGACTCATCCTGCCGTCCGTGCCCAAATCCTAAACCTACGCATACAAGGAAAAATAAGTCAATTAGATAATGAATTGCAAGACTTAATTTTCAAGAGTTAATTTTAAAATAGTAAAAAATTTTAGATAATACAAAACACCATACTCCAAAAACATACAAATTGTCCTAACCGATTTGCAAAAAGTGGCATTGCTGTAGTGGGAGGAACGTTTTGATTGAGTCACTTTTGTTTAGGGTTCCACAATCTCATCTTGACATAGCTCAGTATACACCAGGAGATCTATACAAAATTCTCCACAAAATGAGGACTCTACTTCATTTTCAAAAAACCCATCCTCTATCTCCTCTATCTCCATAGGTGAGATGTCTTGGTCCTCCAGGCGGTTCATCCTAGTTTCTTGTATGCCTTCTGTCATTGCCGTTATTAAAGGTGTCTCTTCTACGATCGGTATGGGGGTTATTTGGTTAGGGCCTCATGTAGCCATCTAGTGGACATGAGTAGAGGCATCTTCTCTAAGCCCTTCGGATATTGAATGGGCCGTTGCCGCGTACTCCGTTGAAAGTCAGATCTTGTAGACTCTCGCTCAGCTTGAGCATCCTCATACCGTTGCAGCCACTTCTCCATCGTAGCGCTATGCAGCATACAAAATCGGTTCACCTTGGACTCCATGGATGTGTCCATCTTCTTCTCTATTCCATTTCCCACTAGGACATCTCCATTCAGATGATCATCCTCCTTAAGTGACCATATCAAGCCTTTGTCCTGGTCCACAGTGGACAACCACTCAGAAATGTACACCAAGGCCTCCGACACTAACCAACCTTCAGTCACGCTACCCTCAGGATGAGCCCGTTGTTGCACAAATCCCTTTAAGGTCTTCATGAACCGTTCAAGGAAAACATCCATCAACTATGGACTGGACCTGCAACCTGCAATTCATCTACAATATGCACTAGAAGATGGGTTTGTATCATGAGCATGGTAGTGGGAAGATACTTCTCCAAGAGACAAGCAGTCTCTATTGCCATGTATTTTGCGGATTCAATTTGATGATGTGTGAATCTCTTTTTGGGAGACAAACTGAACCAACTCGGACAATTTGTAAATGGCTATCCGTACCTATGATGTCAGAGACCCCGCGATTGCGATCGGCAATATGAACTATGAAAACCATGTAATTAATATTGTGTATAAACAAACGAAGATTCTGAAATGTAATATGCAGAATCATGCCATACACAGCCTCATACCGTACATACCTGACACATCTTATGCCAATCATGGGATTTGAATCCTGTCAGTTGGTCATCCTTTGTGAATGCTGTCTTGAGAGAACGCATTAGGCCAGTCGACGTGCGAAAGGACTTGATGTTTTTCTTTACTCGTCGCACTTCATTGCCAGACCAAACCCAAGGAGCGCGCGGCAATTGCACTCGACCGTCGACGCCACTTACAGGCCAATATGGTTCCATCTTTCCCACTGCTTTCAAATCCATCCTCGCTCCTAGTGTGTCTCGCTGCCCAGTGAGGTGGTCCCATAGCAAGCTACCCACGTTCTTAAAAATGTGCATGGGATCTAAAAGTTGGTTAATTTTCAGTTTTTTCCAATAAGTCAGCTCATAGAAAATTGAGAAGCATCGCATTCCACTGGGAAGCGAGTCTTGGTCCACCATCCTGCGATCAAACCAGCTCAGTGCATTCATTCTCGTAGGAGGGCGACCAAGAAATCCTTCTCTCATGACATGACCCTCTGGAAAAAAAGCCGATATCCCTCAAATACTATCTTCTTCATAGATTTTGACATATGAGAATCCAACCTTGGTCCACACAGAGGACATGCATGGTAACCTGACGTGACTAGCCCTGCAGAACACACATGTAAAATGAGGCATGTCATAACACCAACATTGCTCAAAGAAAACTAGCAAAATAAGAAAACACGCTTTACCAGAGCATTCTCCATAACCTGGAAAGTCGTGCATGGTCCACATAAGAATTGCTCTTATAGTTGCGGATCGCCTACCAATATGTTTGCTCATGTCCTCCACTACAATTCCCTCCCACAACTCCTTTAGCTCATCAATCAGTGGAGAGAGGTAGACATCCATATTCTTGACTTTGTATCGTCCAGGCACAAGCAAGATGAGCAAAATGTGTCCTTTCTTGGTTGAAAGCCATGGCGGTATATTGTAGTTAACAAGGACCATGGGCCATACACTATAGGAGGTGGAACATAAACCAAAAGGATTTACCCCATCCATGGCAAGACCGAATCGTAGATTCCTCGCCTCCTTTGCAAATTCAAGGAAAGTCTTGTCAATGTGATGCCATGCTTCTGAGTCAGCTGGTGTATGTTGTACACCATTAGTGGATCGATTTTCCGCATGCCATGTAGTCACTTTTGCAAAACTCTTGGTCCAAAAAATGTGACAAACACGTGGTATCTGCGGAAAGTGCCTCAAAACCTTCTACGGAACAGTTTGTCCTTGCAAGTCATTTCGATACCTATCCGCACCGCACTTGGGACATGTGGCCAACAATTCAAACTCTCCCCGGAAGAGAACACAATCATTGGGGCAAGCATGAATGCAATTATAATCCATGCCTAGCTTTCGTAGCACTTGTCTTGCATCATCACAAGACTCAGGCATCGTGTTTTGGGTAGGCAAAATGTAAGATTTCAACATTCTACAAATTGCAATGAAGCACATTATTAGAGTACTACATAGCACATTTTAATGGCTTTTAATAAAGAATCATACACATCATAATATACCTGAATAGCTCTGTCACACTCGCATCACTCCATCCATACTTTGTTTGTATGCTCAACAATGCAAGAAGTGTCTTCAAACGGGATACCCGACTCCCATCATACAATGGAATGGAAACCTCCGCAATTAAAGGATTTTGGAATTTCGAGTCCGTCAAAAGCAATGATTTGATCATGTTCTCTAACTCGGGCTCCAAAAATGCAGGAGGATCGTCCATGTCTCCAGCATTCTCACCGATAGAAGGGGGTTGAGAGTTATCACCTTCTATGAGATAGTTAGTTATCTCGGACGGCATTTGTATAGAACGCGGACGAACCTGTCTTACTAGATGCAAGAGATCTGCAGACTGCAATGTATCGACATGGCCCTGACCCTGTAAAGGACGTTAAGGAGCTAACTTCTAAGAGAACCCCAAATTGTTATACTTAAATCAATCACATGTCATATAGTACGTAATGAGAGAGAACTTACTGCAATCTCGTAATTCAAGACTACTTGGTCGATTATCTCAACTCGAAACTCTTCATACCGTTGCACATGCTCTATGGACAAATGACGTTTCCAACGAATGGCCAATTTTCATTGCGTGCATGGTCAGGGGACACATTGATTGAGCCAAGCCTCACGATCACCACCATGTTGGTCGTGAGTGCTAGACATCTTGACTACGATGTAATGGATGATAATTTAATAATGATTCTATATTGTATATTGGGACCACTCCACTATATATATTTCAGGTCTTTTTTAAAAATATTTCATACCTATCTCTTTGAGTTCGGCTCTAAACTTATCTATCTTTGAGGTCAGCTCTAAACTATGCTCACACACATACATTTTTGTACCTACATTGCAAAGAATAAAAACCAACACAAGAAAAAATTTGAAAATACTCGCTTCCATTTCTCTCTCTTTCAACACTTCCTAACCTACATTGCAAAGCAACACAAACAGGACATACCGTCGTGCTCTCTTCTTCTTCCACGACCTCTTCATGCGGGCAAAGCTCCTCTCCTCACATGCGGCTCGCGGCTTGCTTCCTTGCTCACCTCCCTTTCTCTTTCTCTCTGCCTTCGCGCGCTCATTTGAAAGAAACGTTCGGGTTTCGGCGAAATGTTACCGCAGTAAGACGTTTTTAGTGACGCAGATAGCGACGCTAATACCGACGCCGAAAAAAAACGTCGCTACTTAGCGTCGCTATATGTGTGTACCCTTGTAGTGAATACTCCCGCATGAAAGGATGCATTAAGCATGTCTTTAATTCTTGTAGGAAAATTTAAATGCATTCACTCATTCGATTTACAAGGTTTAGTGGCATGTCTTGCATTTGCTTGCACTTTCGTGGTCATGAGTAGCTACATTTTCGAGCATATGATGCATAAGTTAAAAGATGGAATTTGTGCGAAGGAATCCTTGTTGCATCTCGCAAAGGATAAGGCTTATATTGCATAATGCACTTATGAAATAAATTCTTGGTTGTGGCTCATATAGAAGATAATCGTAGACGCCCATTAAATGATGTCCGAATAGTTGCAATGCATGGAAAGGATTTATGAAACTTGCAATTTGCATGCGATGATAGTTACATTCTTGGTTGGGTTAAGTGAAAAAGGACGGATTAAATCAATGAAGGACTCATGGAATTCACTCATGCATGGAGTTCTTTTATCAAAGTTTGAATGCATCTTCATTAAAAATATTAAAGCTTTGATTTCGTTGCATCAATGTAGGGTTTATAAGAGTTAGCTCTGAATTTTTAATCATTATAGTTTAGGGCAAGGAAAAGTAACGATCCTTGTGGATCTTATAGCTGCATAGAAGGAAAAGGTCTATGGTCTTGAAATCGCATATTTGCGTGGAATGTTATATCTTGAAGTTACTTACATCTTTTAGGGGAAAGTACTTGCAAATTTAGAAGAAAGTATTTGCATCTTTAAAAGGAAAGATCATCTTAAATCATGGGTTGGTTAGATCAGCTAAGTAATTCGTGTATAATTGAATAGCTTACATGAGAATCATAAAGGTATGATAGTTAGTATATAACGATCACCTCAATGTGCTAGGTAGCTATGATAAAATTTTTCCTAGTATCGCACTTGGGTTGCCAACTTAATACTTCCGACCTTAGCGGTCCTACCCATAGTTACGAAGTGTTAGGATTATTTAAACACCGTGCAAGAACGATCTAGGGTTTGCACCCTAAGGATCAATTGACCAAATGCTAGACTTCCGCAAGGAAACTAGGAACCCTAGGGCCAAAACGTTTATCGGCCTAGTAGGGTTAGGTTTTGGATTGGGTCAAGAGGACTCCCAAACCCTACATCTTGACGAAAGGTATTCTTGACCAAGGAATACCGTGTGATGGGAGAAATAATCCCACAAGTTAGGTGCGACACATATCTTGTGCAATAAGTTGCAAGGTCACACGGTTTTGTGTCTAAATCACAAAATAGTATTGCCACTCCTTAGAACAAGGTTGGCGAGTTCTAAGTATAAGTCTAATTTTCAAGAGGATGAATAGTCATCCTGCTACATCACCCTTCCTTGGGGCTGATTTGCCAAGTTAGGGTAATTATGAATTGCCTAGCAAGAAATTGACCAATCAAGTGAGGACAACGGGGTTGTCAAGGATTTGTTGACCATAATATATGGAAACCTAAAGCATTGACAATTTGGGTTAATAGGGCATAAACCTTGACCCAAGGAAAAAGGGTAAACAAGCAACTCAACTTACGAAACCCTTGGGATCTTGCCAATTCACAATTGATCCCAGATCGAATGCTGGATGTATTCGAAGAGAAGGATTCACACCTTAGCAGTTGCCCGTATAAACGACCACTGGAGTGCTTGTGTTTGTACAATTAGGAGCACTGTTTGTTCTTCTTTGCTCACAGAACTAATGCAAGAAAAATAACTAATGCTTTAGGTTGAAAGCCTGGAGGGAGAGGTAGCATCAGTTACCTCCAATTGTCTGCCTGACCCTATCCAAGGGGGTTGTTAGCCGCGCTGGGTACGTGGACCGAACCCGCCACGAGAGTCTCTTCGTGGGTGCTACTTAGAGCAAGAGGACGCTTGGGTGCCAGTGGGGGCTTTGGCCATAAATCCCTTGCCAGTGGATCCTGCACAAGAGGCCGACGTGACTCGAGATGGGATCTCGAGTCCCGCATACTAGTCTATGGTCGGAACATGGTATAGCGATCCCTGAGGATTGCTGGAATAGCCTTCAGGCGAATTATATGATGTATTCCAAAGACTAATTAATAAAGATCAAATGTTGAAAAGGAACTTGCTTGACATTGTTTTTCTATGTCAGTGCCCTAAGTTACGTGAAGGAACCAGTGATTAGTTGGTTAATTAAAGAAGTTGTTTTTGCTTGTCAAACTAAATGTGGTAGGTAATTAGATAACTAAAGCAACCTGAGAAAAGTGCAGTGGATGTGACCTTGGGTTCGTCCTATGGAAGGGTCGTCCCGGTTGGCTGGGAATTTTTCTCAAAGGAATTGATAATGAGGTAACAGTGACCTAGAATCTATAGATCTAGACTCCCGATTTATGTTGTTTTAGGGGAATGGAATGGGACTGTGCCTTACAGGCAAAGAGGTCGAGCTTTGCATCCCTCTTGTTTCCCATTCTCCTTGAACCAAGTGCAGTATAAATCCGCTTTGACCTTGATGTTTTTGTGCAAAGTAGTTCGTCTGGGGCTCAACGCTAGCTACCATTCTAGGAACTTGACCATTAGGAAACCCTGATTTAGGTTGTTCCTAAATGGGAACGGCTGGAATGCTTCTACTTCGTGGCAAACTCGAGAAGACCTGGATCACAAACCCCGTGACATTCCTTGGGAGTGCCGGGTGGCACTTTCTAGACTCTCTTCCCGATGGGCTGCTAAGGCATGTCCTACAAGTGGACAGGGGGACACGTTTCAGGAGAGACTATAGAGAGAAGAGAGAAAGAGAAGGGAAGTCATGAAAGCTATAAGGAAGGGTAAAAGAGACTTGATTATTGATAAAATTGATGCCCTAATTGGATCTTCCAACACCTTAAATACCCCATCAGTATAACTAGGTATTCCCATGCTAACCCATGTCCTACCTATCTATCCCCACTCTTTTACATTCCATCCTAACCACCTTGAAGGTTTCTGCCCTCAAAAACAAAAAGAGGACTTATTGGTGTGGCTCATAGTAGAAAGGGGGGTGTAGAGTACTACTCTATTCAGCATTACAAAGGAGAATACAGGTATGGGGAAGTACAATCTCATGTGTAATTGGGGCATACAAATGTATATATGATGTATACAACATGTGCAAGTTGATAGCATATGAGTTTGGCCACCAATTCTTGACAATTAGGGGTTGGACATCATGTTGTCTAGAATAGGCCTGCTAGAGAAAATTGGTCATAACTTCCTATGGGTAGCTCTGATTGAGGCATATGACATGTCAAAACAAATCTCATGAAGCACACTTTCATCCCATATAGGTGACACTTGATTGTAATTAATGCAAGGTAAAAACTGTTCTAAAATAGTGTGATGTCTGCAAGTTGTATGCAGTGCAGACTAGGGCAAATTTAGCTAATCCTCAGTCGAAATTCCACCCTTGAAGTAGGGGGAGAACTGCATTGGTGAAATGTTGATTGGGGTAGGGCTTTTCCAAGACCATTCTATTCCCTGGGATCAAATTGATAACCTACATAATAAGCATCAAGAGCATAAGGGTCATCCATACAGGCATTCCATACAAGCATGGGTCATCGTGCTACCACCGCGGTCAAAAGAATAATTGTGATCTAATACATCCGCTGTATCATAGAAGTAGTTCATGGTGTCATTTTCAAGCACTAATGGTAGCATAAGATCCTCATTGAGCTAGATGATAGTGTACATTGACTTGTCCATAAACTCATTGGGAACCACTGTGCCAAGTAGAACTAGAGTAGATATAAGGCTGCAATCACTACAACATTCACTGCATCAACCCATAGGCATTTCATGTCCATGAGTCCCACATGCGTGGCTACTATCGGGAATTCAAAGTTAAGGGCATTGGGCTAATGGGGCACATTCTCATGAAGCTCTAGTGAGATGCTCTCATCATGGCATCGTTCGTGAGAAGTATCATGTTGCTCATAAGGATGTGCATGCTGCTCATAGTAATGATCAAGTGGCTGATGATATCAATCACTCTGTTGCTGATAATGATGTTGCTCCCCATATACATACTTGTATATGTTTGCATGATGTTGCACATGTACATAAGACTGTCTAGATGGTTGTCCATGTATGTGACCAAAATGTGGCTCATAATAACATACATGGTCATCAGATGCATGCTGTTGCTCAAAATATGCAAATCATCATATACATCCTAACCATAGGTAGGCACATGATGTTGTTGCCTTTGCACATCCAAACCATGCCAATGGTCATGTTACTCATAATTTCCATGAGAACTCCCATGTTGCTAATCATAATCATGCTAATCCATCCTTTTAATTGTAGCCATTTGAGCAATCTGAGTTGTAAGGGCTTCAAGTTTTTCATTGATTGCCTTGGTTTGTATGTTGGTGACTGGGATGGTTGAGATCACTCCGTCCATTTTAGACATGCATTGATTGTGTTGCTCAATTAGTTGGTTTTGGCTCACAGCTCAAAGAGCTTCTTGTTGCCACAGAGTAGCATTCAATGCATTTATTTGGGGATGCCAAGAGTGAGAAAAGGAACTGGAACTATGAGCCAAGAATCATTTGTTTTTGCAGATACTATTGTCTAAATTTTGGTGCATTTTATCCATCAAGTCCTTATGTCTTTTTGCATCCCCCTTGCATGAAACCACCATGAAGTGTGGAGCAAAGCTCTACATTCTTGGGTCACTAATCTTTCTTTTATCCTTGTCCCCTACCATTGAAGGTGTAGTCCATATAGACCCCTAGTCACAAAATCTAAGATAACTTTAGCTAGGGAGATCCGATCGAGGAAATTTTTGATTCAAAATGGAGGGGAGAGTGCCCTATACAAGGTTATGTAAAACAATTTATGAAAAAATTTATTCAAAATTGGCTATGAACAACTTTCTATGGCTGTAGAAAAGGGGACTATAGCATCCCGCATGACCACTGCCCACAAAAGCGGCTGTAACTCTCCAATGAGAGCTCCGATTGGGGAGATTTTTAGCTCTAGTCAAAGTTATCAACCCCCTTTACGAAAAGATTATGGGTATGTAATATCATGTCTTATATATAAAATTCAGTAATAAGAAATGTGTGGCTGAATTGTGCAGTCCAACACCCTATTTACAACTATGAGAGGCCTATTTTGAACAGTAGATACCCTATAGGGTTTGACCAAGTTATCAAATTGAATGAGGACTTTTGGGAGACCTACTAGCACCCTAGAAGTCTTTCAAATACTTTCCCAAACCACAAATACATTTGTAAACACATGTAGAAGTCTATAGTAGTATGCATAAGCCTATTATGAGCTGAAAGTTGTCCTATAAATCATTCTGGGTTGAAAGTCACTGCCAATATGATCCAAACCATTTCCACCATGGCCAAATGCATTGCCAAAAAGATCATAATGTTGTCAAAAATTATTATCTCGTGACCAACATAAGTGTCACTATCAAACAGGGGCATATACTTGCCAACATAGACATTGGCATACGACTATAAATACCATTGTCAAGTTCATAGACATCTCAACGTAAGCATGAGTAGATGAGTATCACCATAAGTGTAATTGTTTAAAAAAGTAAATGTATCAATATCCTTTGCAATTATGATAGAATCTTTGAGGCATAAGTATACCACATCCATAGTCCAATTATCATCAAAACACCTATCATGCACTCCCATGTATACCACAGTTGCAATACTCCATAATAGTGCACTTTGATTACTTGATGACGAGTCCACAAGGAAGATTGAAGCCTCAATAGTGCCAAAGTGCTAAGCTATCCAAGATTCAAGGAAGAGGAATGTCCAAGATGCAAGCACTATGAAAGATGCTCAACAATGAGAATGAAGGTATAGAGCCAAAATTCCCCAATTTGTAGTTTCCTAGTAGCCTTTTGATACTATAGAAGAGTGCCAGAATGGAGATGTGGGTGAATCTTCTTTGTATAGCTATGATAGAATTCAAGCAAGATCTGCAAACCCAGATCCTAGAATAGATCCACTAAAGAGAGAGTCGTACCTTTCACTTGAGATTTCAAAAAGGCATTTGGAATGGACTTCAAGCAGTTCTATGAGCTGCCAAAGTGGAAGCAAGATATGTAGATGTAGGCTCTTGATCTTTTCTGATTTACGGTGCAGCTTAGCAACTGAAAAATGCTATTCAATGGAGGGCTTGAGTAGCTTAGAAAGGGCTTGTTTAAAGCTCCATGTATTCTTGAAAAGGACCTAATGTTGATCCATACTAGGTAGTTGCTAGAACTCCCTGAGAAGAATTTGCACCTATCACTAAGATCTTCCATGATCTTCGAGTGACTTCTTTTCTATTCTTCTCTAAAACACAGTCGTTTCTCACATTCTTCAATAACCTTCTTTAGCATGAATTCAACAAGCATAGGAACTTCTTCAAGTGTCCTGTCATTCATCAAGTACTACCATGACTAGCTTTAGAAGAGACTCACATAGAAAACTTGCATCATAAGAGTGATTGTTTCTATAAAAAAAGACATCTACAAATTTTTCCACACATGTTGTACCCATGGTGCAACATTGACATCAAGTTTAGACCATGCATTTTCAGTTTCTTCAAGCTAATTATTGAGGCAATGACCCACACCATCCACAACCCATTCTGTAGTCAAGCTTTTCCCCATGGCTGTTAGAGGCCCATAGCTCATCAGGCCCGTTAGCTTTGATGAAGATAAAGTTGAAGGTTAAGTGAATTTTTGAGAAACATTCAATGCCTTCGCTGATGATTTGGTGGGCCATGGGTATTTGATATCATTGTCTTTCAGAAGCCAATGACAAATTCTTTCTATGAGACCCAACAAAAGAATTTCCCTCCTATTTATGATCTGGATAATAAAGCCAATGTGGCATGGTATGTAACAATGATTGCTTGCATCTACAAGCTACCTTTGATGAGGATGTGTGCAGTACTGAATGGCCCCTAGAGTGGCCCAAGCGGCTCAAGACAGCTCCAACATGGGGGAGTGTATATGGCAAAGTAGTGTGTTGTCCAAAAGTCTTACATTATAGGATTAGTCATTGATTGGAAGAAGACCAGGAACATGATGCAAGTCTTTCATTTCCTATCCCAGAACTATGATCTCCTTCATGCTGATCACTTGTTTAGTAGGTTAAAAAGAGGTGCAACATCATCATCATTATGGTGGAGATGCACTGTCTGTTGAGACTAGAGGGGTGGGTGATAAAATCAGAATTGGTTGTCTTATTTGCTAGCTATTTTTGGAGCTCCTTTTACAGCTATCAAGCCTCTTTAGCACATCCACCTACAATCATTCAACCTATTTAGACACCCCAATAGCCAATGGTGATATAAAGCTCTGTCCCAACCACACAGGAGCAATAGTTAACTACCACTAATAGTTTCTCTGCATCTTCCTTAGAAGCACCTATCGATGGAACAACTAATGGATTTTTGATAGCATTTTTATAGACTGGTTTAATGCCATCACCGCATGTTGCCCAAATTCTTCAACATGGTCAGACTCATCAGCCTATTTCATTAGGGCCATCTAAACCTAATGTTTCTGAATCGGTGCAGGTCCACCAACCACCCTACCAAGTGGGCCGCCCCCTCTTTTGTATTCCTCTAGAAGGGAAAATGTGGCACTAGTTCCACCTATTGCACAATCTCAATCAATTAAGTTTAGCTCAATGTATGGGATTTTGCATTTGTCTACTTCCATAACTCTTAATGGCTACAAAGGTTTTGAAGCCTCCCCTTCTGCCACGTCCACCACCTATGGCTTCACAAGTCGGAAGGTCAACATCTCAACCCTTTGTTGGGCTAGCAACCAAATCACTCTATTAACATTCGACAACTCTTGGGCATCTAAATCCCCAATGTTTGGACCATAGATCTTGATGCCAGTCTAGCTTTTCTTCTCATCCTTTTGAGTGCCCCATTTTGCTTGAGCTTGAAGCCTTGTGTGAAACTCATAGGTAAATCTTGTGAAGAAAAACAAAGCGATTTCGTGGCCCAAATCCCTATTTGAAAATGGCAGATATGGTAGTCTATGTGCTTAAGAAGGTCTATGGGATGCTTGCCCCAAGGTTCTATAGGCAAATCTTGAGCACAAAGAGCAAGAGAGAAGTTTGAAGGCTGCCCACCATGGCTGTTTGAGAAAAACTTGGTAAGAACAGAGAGAGAAGACCTCCTTTCAAAAAGTAATAGAGTTTTAGGTTGTCACTAACTCCTAGGAGTCCTTCTTGGTTTGCCTCTAAAATTTGACGAGGGGTTGAAAATGAGCTACCATTTTTGTCCCCTTGCCTCTATATTTGTCCAAGCCTCTTGCCATATCTTGTGTGGTCTTCAAGAAGCTGCCATCCCTAGCTACAGTACTTTTGTGTGTCTGTAATAAAATAGGGTTTTTAGTGTTTTGAAAGGGGAAAAGATAAAAGGCTAAAAAGAGGGGCAAATCTGAAAATAGGGCCCATCATAGAAAAACTTGGAAAACACTTGCACAATGCAAGGAGTTAATGACTGAAAATACATGCTTTACATTTGAACAGGAGGGGCACATGGAAAGGTACTATCCCAATAGGCACCAACTTGTAAGTAAGGAAGATTAGAGGTAAAGTTTCCAAGTCATATTGGAGCAACACAAGTCTCTCCATTCTAAAGTGATTCTCACCCTAACCCTTATAGCCCTCACATATGTGTGCTGCTACACTTGCAAACCATAACAAATCACCACTTGCAAAGAAATCTCTGCCCTAGCTTGGGTTTGTTTCTTAAACTACATAACAAGTCTCAAGATAGAAGGCAACAAAAATTTCATGTTATTCACTCACATTTGCACATGAATAGCATGATGCTATTAAAGCTCCAACACCAACTTCACATAGGACTAGCTTTTTTTTGCAACTTGCAACTTTATATGATCTTATGACAGACATGCCATTATTCATCTAGCAGGACAACAATCGCCTTACTAAAACAAGAGAAAAAATTGCAGCCATTGAGATGTTGCACCTCAATAGATTGATTGAAGTATCTTTCTATCTTCTTCAAATTTTCTTCGTCTCTTTTGTTTGTGAAGAGATTGAAAGCAGCACCTGTAAGAAATTTTCACTCAATATAGTCCTCCCCATATCATCCAAATTAGGTTGATTGAAGAAAATCATTGCATACATTTTCTACCAAACCAAGCACTCCTTCCAATTTTTTGTAGGTACAATTCATAGTCTGGCTCATTAGGGTATTCATTTTTTACTAGTAGATCATAGTTGACCACGAGAGTGACTTGAGCTCCCAACCACAAAAAGGCCTCACAATTAAAAAAACCAAACAATACTAATAAATCCAAATAAAGTTACACAAAAAAACCTGCTAGTCCATATTCAAAAATCTTGTACCTAACAATTTACACACAACAAACAAATATGTACGCCTAAAAGGAACTTGTAGTTACATATACTTGATCAAAATCTTGAGCGAGCACATTTGTTGTTATCAAAATACATGTCACTCCAGACCTGAATTCATTTATGATGAGGTCACAATCCTCAAAAGACATGCCATGATGAATGGATGTGCATGTTGTCTCACTACTGCTAGTCTATCATGTAATTGCCTTTCGCTACTTCAGGTTTTGATAGAAATAATTGCCTGCCCAAACTTTTTAGCAACAAGAAATATTCAATCAATAAGCATAGACATTTTGGCTGATTTATTTGGGCACTTTACATGATATTGCTTGCTAACATGAGGATAACATCAAGAGAGAGATCTTCTTTGTTTACAAACACAATGTTTGCCTTGGGGGCTACCTTTATTGTGAACTCCCTCACTTGATCATTGAATGTTGCAGAAAAAAGCAATACGTGCATATTCAATGTAAGAAGCTGGGAATACTTAGAATGTTAATAATATGCCATGTCACACTGACACTGGTATATAAGGAGAGAAGTTGTAATTTTTCACATCTTTTTGACATATCAATACAATTACAAACTTTCTCTCCCTTCTTGCTCCAAGCTTCCATGGCTTCTTCATCTTTCCTGTCTTTCTCTCTCCAATTCTAGTCTTTCTCTCTCCTCGTCACTCTATTTCTCTCTCTTCCTGCAGTCTTTCTCTCTCCTCTGCAGTCTTTCTCTCTCCTCTTTCTCTCTCCCTAGTTCTCTCTCTGACAAGTGGTATCAGAGCTTCAGTCTTTGATCCATTATTTTCTTCCATTTTCACTCCTATTTTCCTATTTCAAAACCAATTTCAGACAAAAATGGTACAAGACAGTGACTAGTGGAGTGCTGCAGGACAACTACAGTTAGCAATGACTACATCTGGAGTTATTCAAGGTCAGATATGGCGGGTAAAGGCTTAAATGGCTGGACGTCATCAAATTTTATGCAAAAATGGAGGTAACTAGGGTAAAGGATGGTTAACCGGGCTTAGTTTGAGAACAAACTGTGGTTACTTTCAAAAGAGGGGTTTCTCTTTCCCCTTTCCTGGAGTTTCCTGCAGGTTTCATGGAAGATCAGCCCTAAAGATCACTTCATCTCTCTCAAACCCCTGAGTTTCTTGGCCAACCATTACTTGGAATAGTTTCCCCAGATCAAGACCTTCAGAATGAGCACAAGGTTGCTCAGTGTTGCCTCAGCCATGGAGCAGGAAACAGCCCCGAAAATTGCGGCGCAATTTTCGGGCTGATTCCAGCCTGCATCCTGCTCAGGTTGCTTCCTCATCAGCCCTTGGCACTCTCCCTGATCCCTTGGCAAGTAAAATCTTCAGCAAACAAGGGAGGATTCAGCTCCCTTTCATGATTCTTCAGCATCTCTTGAACTTTACATGAACAGTCCATGGGCAGCCATGAAAGCTTCAGCCCAAGCTTCCATTTCTTGACAATTTCTTGAAGATTCTTCATCCTTTTGGCCCGTGGAATCATTTCAGCAAGGATTCTTCAACAAATTGCAAGGATTAAGCACGGGATGGCTTAAGATTGAAGATCAAGAGCTTCAATGGAGCAAAAATTTGGGGGAAACGGGTTTAATGCTTCAATTTCAAGCATTTGAAGCCTCAAGATTGGTCTCTACCATCAGATAAGCAAGCTTCTTGGATTATTTTGCTAACATTGGACAACCGGGAGCCCTATCAAGCATTTGGCAAGTTATTTTCAGCCATGTCAAGGTATTTCTCTTCAATTTTTAATCTCTCTCATCAATCCAATTGCTGAGCTTAAGCCATTTGACTGAGAGATTAAAGAATTGAACATTTTCATCAAATTCTCAGCCAACCTTTGCTTGAATTCATCTATTCATGAATGCAATGCTTGTCTAATGCATATTAGCTTCAATCAGTGAATGAAGGGCCTTAATCTGAGATTTCAGCATAACATTTGAATCCTATGGACTGAATACATTCATTGATTCCTTTGCTTACTCTAATCCAATTGATTGGTTGATTCTCTTTTGCCTAAATTGGAAAATTGTAAAGGGTAAGTACTAGCAATCAGTGAGTCACTGAATTGCATAGGTAAAACCCTTCTTCCATCTCAAGTTCTTTTATCTCAATCAATTGCATCTCATGAAAGGCTGAATGAATATTTTCCAAATGCATATCATGCTGATTGCTTAGTACACTAGCCTCTGCCATGTTGATATTCCCACCGAGGAAAAAGGTGGATGCCGGGGGAGATAGTGGGACAAAAGAGAGGTGACCCTCCCTCACTATCGAAGATCCCGAAGGGGTGCAACCAACCGACCCGGGGGGAACTTTGCCCACCTCCCGGTGATTCGGAGCCCGTGTAGGGAGCCCGTCCTGCCGTTTTATCCCTCACACAGGTACAGCGAGTGGAGAATTGAAGATTGAAGACTTTCCAACGACTCAAGTACCTATTGGAGTAAAACAGGGTAAAACAGGGCATTTTCAGGTTACCCACAGGGTATTTACAGGTGGATACAGGTACACCTTTTGATACTGAAGTACAGGTGCAGGTACTACAGGGTACCCACAGGTCCTATATACCCCTTTGCAGGGTTTGGTAGCCTTTGGAGGTTACTTTCTTGCATTACAGGGTCAAAACAGGGCACTTACAGGTCTAAACAGGGTGCAGGACTGGACAGTTCAGACTCTGAAAGTCAGTTACAGAATTTTCTGTCCTAAACCTGTTATAGCGTGCTATAGCTCATCTCGAAGAGGGAATTGTAAGCTTCGATTCGCACAAAAAAGTTTTGCAATCGGAGTTTTCTAGCCAAAGTTATAGCCGTTTTACTGACAAGGGGTACTGCAGGACTGCACTAGTATGGCAGGGCATAAAGGCAAAAATAAGGTCCAGGAGGACTATGCACAGCAAATCAGGGATTCTATGATGGAAAGCACACTTCAAGAGAACCCTGAAGAGCCTCAACAAGGAGAGATTAGTATTCTCAATGACGCTTTGTGTGCCCATGAACTAAGACATAAGGAACGTCATGAGACTATTTTGTCAACAATGGAGCATATGATTTTATCATTTGATCAAACGAAGTCTACTGTTGAGAAGATGATGGAATCAACTAACAGAACCAATGCTTCCATTGATAAGTTGGTAGAATCTAATGCCCAACTTATGGCACAATTTTCTCAACTCATGCAGTCACAAAAGGGATCAAAAGAAGCAAATGAGAAGGCTTGTTCAAATAGTGACCCCTCAGTTCCACTTCAGCCATCCAACCAAAATGGTTATGGGGATGGGATAATAGGAAGAAGAGGCATACCCAATAGTCAATATGAAGTGGGAGAAGCTTCACAAAGGCATGATGACTATTTGGGCAGTTTGAACGGCGCCAATACTCAAGCTTTTGGACTGCATACTCAGCATTCTAGGGGTGCTTTACCAACAGGAAGATTACAGGGTAATTCTCAGCCACCTGTTGGAAGATTTCAATCTCATTTTGGGGGTTCTGTACTTAGAAATTCCGATCAGCCAGTTTTGGGACAGCAACCTTTCCATGATAGAGAATTCAAGGATAAAATTGTTTTATCCAAATTCAATGGCCAGTCATCTTCACCATCAGAATTAGAGGAATGGACTTCTAAGATGGAGTCTTATTTCGACATATTTCCTAAAACTGATGATATGAAGATACATTTTGCCTCCCTCCACTTAGAAGGATTTGCTCACACTTGGTGGAGGTATATCAAGAAAGAGAATGTACTTATTGAGAATTGGGAAGCTTTCAAGGCACTTATGGCTGAAGTCTTTGTTTCACCTCTTGAGAAAGAGAAGTTAGAACGAAGATGGTACAACTTGGAACAAAGGAGCCTAAGTGTAAGGGAATATACAAACCAATTCCTCAACTTGACCATGTATGTGGAAAACATCAGTGATGAGGCCAAGTTACACAAGTTCATGTATGGTTTGGAACCATCCTTGTCAGCTGATGTTATGGCGCAAAATCCTACTTCACTTTTCAAGGCTATTGAGCTTGCAGAGCGCTTTGGAAGGAAGTATAGGAAAGAGTCTTCATTTCAGCCAAGTTATGGACAGCCAAGGACTGTTTTAAAGCAAGGGCAAGTTGGTAACAATTATGGCAGCAACCATATGCCTAGTGGGAGCTTACGGATACCAACTTATCCCCCGTTTAATGCTTCTAGGCTTCAAGGCAATTTCAGGACAGCAAACAGTCCAAAGGTTGAATTTAAGCAAGGTGATAATAAGCCTAAGTCTACTTCAGCCAATACAAATTCTAGAAATATTCCCATGGATCTTTACAAGGAAAGAAAGGACAAAGGCTTATGCTTCAAGTGTGGAGAAAAGTATACTCCTGACCATGCTTCAAAGTGTGTATACAAAAATGCCAAGCCAAAAATTCAGAGTATGCTAGTTCTTGAGGACCTTGAAAATGACATAGATGAAGTTAATGCAGTCCCAATCAATGCTGAAAATGAAGATTTCGAGGATGATGGTGGACATGAGTACTTCTATGATCCATCTGACTCTTTTCCTTTTGATCCAGGCGGTGATATCCCATTTGATCCTGGTGGATTTTGTAATGAGTTGCCTGCTGCCACTAATTGTTCTATCTCTATGGATGCTTGGACGGGATCTAAGAACCCTAATACACTTCGTATGAAGGGAAGCATATGTGGAAAGCCAGTGTTCATCCTGATAGATAGTGGCAGTACCCACAGTTTTGTCAATAAATCCATTTTGTACAAGTTGAATTGTGTTCCCACCGACTTACAGCAGCCCATTAGAGTACAAGTGGCTAATGGTGAAGAGGAAATCAGCACACAAATCTGTCCACAGGTTTCTTTGCAGATGGCTGAAAATTTTGAAGTCAAAGTAAACCTGATCACTTTGGAAATGGGGCCCATAGATATTGTACTTGGTTGTGACTGGTTGATGACCTTAGGCAGGATTACTATGGATTTCTCACAGTTATATATGGAGTTTTTCTCCAATGGACAGCTCATCCGTTTACAGGGGATCCCTAGTAAATCTGATTTTCAGCTTATCACCATTCAACAACTCAAGAAAGAGTACAAGAAGCGCTCACAGATATTTGTATTGCATTTGAACAAAGAAACACATGATCAGCCCAAAAATTCAGCAAACCATCCAGCCTTGACAGCTCTTCTTGAGGAGTACAGAGATCTATTTGAAGTACCTACTTCATTGCCTCCTAAGAGAGCGGTGGATCACCCCATTGATTTGGAACCCAACTCAAAGACGATCAATAAGCCACCTTACAGACTATCAAAATGTGAACGAGAGGAAGTAGCCAAGCAAATCAAAGAGCTTCTTGAAATGGGATTCATTGAACCAAGTTCTTCACCGTATGCATCCCCAGTCCTGTTAGTCAAAAAGAAAGATGGATCTTTCAGAATGTGCATTGACTACAGGGATCTTAACAAGATAACAGTGAAGAACAGGTATCCTATACCCAGGATAGATGATTTGCTTGATGAGCTTAAGGGGGCTCGATTCTTCACGAAGATTGATTTGAGATCAGGGTATCATCAGATTCGCATGAGAGAGGGTGATGAGGTCAAGACTGCTTTTAGGACTGATCGTGGGCTTTACCATTTCTTGGTGATGCCATTCGGCCTTACAAACGCTCCAGCTACCTTTCAAAGCTTGATGAATAAGATTCTACAACCTTTCCTCTTTCAGTTTGTCTTGGTATTCTTCGACGACATTTTGATCTACAGCAAGACTTTTCAGGATCATTTGTCGCATATGAGGAGGGTTTTTGATGTGTTGAGACATCATAGGCTTTTTGCTAAGGAGAAGAAGTGTTCTTTCATGCAGACTGAAGTGGAATACTTGGGACATATAGTCAGTGAAAAAGGAATACAGGCTGATCCCAAGAAGGTGCAATGCATAAAAGATTGGCCAACACCTACTACTACTACCTCTCTTAGAGGATTTCTTGGTCTATCTTCATTCTATCGCAGATTTATAAAGCATTATGCGGCAATTGCAGCCCCTTTAACTGACAGGTTGAAGAAAGAAGCTTTCTTTTGGGATTCTCTTGCAGATAGCAGCTTCAACCAGTTAAAGGAATTACTTACCTCCGCTCCTATTCTTGTATGCCCGGATTTCTCTAAAGAGTTTACTATACAATGTGATGCTAGTGGCCGTGGCATTGGGGCTGTTTTGCTTCAGGAGCATGGAGTAATTGCATTTGAAAGCCGTAAGCTTACTGATAAGGAGATGGCCATGAATGTTTATGATCAGGAAATGTTGGCTATTCTGCATGCAATCAAGAAATGGCACCATTACTTATATGGCAGCCGATTCAGAGTGCATAGTGATCATCGCGTACTCAAGTATTTCCTTACTCAGTCAAATCTTACTCCAAAGCAACGACGATGGGTAGCAACATTACAAAATTATGACTTTGACATCACTCATACAAGGGGCAAAGATAACATAGTGGCTGATTCTCTCTCTCGTATGTGGGCCTGCAAAGTATCAGCCATGACGGAATTACATAGTGATTGGATTGAAGAGCTACAAGAGGCATATCTCTTAGATGAGGAATTCAGCCAAATCTTTCAGAAATTACAGCAAGGTCTCATGGAAGAAAACTCACACTACCAGCTTAAAAATGGTCTTATTTGGTGGAAGGGCAAGATTGTTATTCCCTCTACTTCTTCCTTCAAGCGAAAAATTATGGAGGAGATGCATTCTTCGCCTTTAGCTGGACACTTGGGAGTTTTCAAGACTTATGACAGGATCAGCAAGAGCTTTTATTGGAAAGGACTGTGGAAAGATGTCAAGGACTTCGTTATGAAGTGTATGCCTTGTCAGCAAAATAAGGATAGCACCCATAAGCCAGGAGGTTTATTGCAGCCATTGCCTATTCCTACGGGTAAATGGACTCATATTACTATGGACTTTATCACTGGCTTACCTACTACCAAGAAGGGGTGGAATAGTATTTATGTGGTGGTTGACAGACTCACCAAAGCAGCTCATTTTATCCCGACAAAAATTCAGTTTACTGCTTCTCAGGTGGCCAACCAGTTTATGGAGCATATTTTCAGATTGCATGGATTACCGCAGGTGATTGTCCATGATAGGGACTCAAAGTTTATGAGTAACTTTTGGCAAGCGGTATTTACATCTATGGGTACCAAGTTGGCTCCATCTACGGCTTATCATCCCCAAACTGATGGACAGACAGAGAGAGTTAATAAATGGTTGGAGACTTATCTTCGCCATTTTTGCTATGATGTCCAAACCTCATGGGATTCTTGGTTACACCTGGCTGAGTTTGCTTATAATAATTCCACTCATGCGAGCATAGGAGTTTCACCCTTTGAGGCTTTGTATGGATACAGGGTGCCCCTACCCACAGTCATTTTTAACGAAAAGATCAACCCTCATGGGAAGGAAGAGTTGGATAGAATGCAGACCCTTCTTCAGCAATGCAAGGTGAATCTAAGGAAGGCTCAAGATCAGATGAAGATGTATGCTGATGAGAAGAGGAGGCCTTTAGAGTTCCAGGAAGGAGAGCTGGTTTTGTTGAAGGTGCCCAAATCCAAGTATTCTACATTGAAAGATGGATCCAGTAATAAGCTTGCCCACAGATTCTATGGCCCTTACAGGATCCTTAAGCGGATTGGAGATTTGGCTTACAGACTAGAGCTTCCCTCTTCTACAAAGATTCATAACGTCTTCCATGTTAGTCAGCTCAAGCCCTATTATGGTGATCCAGTGGATTTAGTTGATGAGCTGCCACCTATTGATGAAGATGGTATTGTTCAGTACATCCCAGAGGCTGTTATAGGTCAGCGTGAAAAGAAGCTTCGATCACGTTCTATTGTGGAATATTTGATTAAATGGAGAGGTTTACCCTCTGAAGAGGCTTCTTGGAGACCTGATTCAATATTGGATGAGTATCCATACTTGAAGGATAAATTAGTGGCTGAAGCCTATTGCTTATGGAGCTAGTATTGGTGCAGACTGGTTCAGGACAGCACGCTGTTTTAGAACAGTTTTTGTCGTACTTCATTTTCAGAATTGAGCTATCTGCATGAGCTTAAAGTACTCTTCAAGAGCTTCGTTTTGATATGTGGTACACTTCATTTGGACACTTCTATCAAAAGTTATGGCTGATTTGGTCCAGCAGGGACTGTTATTCCAGCAAGCTGTCTACTTTCTTCTGGAACTATTTGTTGAAGATTCTATGGCTCCAATGGCTTCTAAGGTTCTTCAAATCATGTATATAGCAGGGTCCACTTTTCGTACTTCAAATTCAGCCCTTGTAATGATAAATTCTTCACTCATTCCCTATTTGTTAAGCTGTAAAACAGAGTAGTACTCTGTTCTATCCATCTTTTCTTTAGCTCTTTCTAGTTTTGTTTTTGGGGACAAAAACTTTTGGGAAGGGATGGATTGTAAGAAGCTGGGAATACTTAGAATGTTAATAATATGCCATGTCACACTGACACTGGTATATAAGGAGAGAAGTTGTAATTTTTCACATCTTTTTGACATATCAATACAATTACAAACTTTCTCTCCCTTCTTGCTCCAAGCTTCCATGGCTTCTTCATCTTTCCTGTCTTTCTCTCTCCAATTCTAGTCTTTCTCTCTCCTCGTCACTCTATTTCTCTCTCTTCCTGCAGTCTTTCTCTCTCCTCTGCAGTCTTTCTCTCTCCTCTTTCTCTCTCCCTAGTTCTCTCTCTGACATTCAAGAAGTGTAAACATGACCCCATTCTAAGTAATGATGATGTAGATAAGGTAACATGATACAAATATGCAAACTTCAGTCACCATATTTAGTCTGGTTATCAACTCATGATGTGACAAATGGTTATCAATCTATGACATGACAAATGGTTTCAAATAAAGTTAGAGGGGTAGACATAACACCAAAGCTGCTATAATATTTCCACACAATAAAAGTTAGTTGGTCAGTTTGAAAGTTAGTTAGTCAATTAATAAGTTAGTAAGATTACTAACTAAAGACTAACTAAGGTAAAAACTAACTAACATTAATTAATAATTTTTATTCAATTTAAAATATTTTATTTAGAAAAATAGAGAGTCATAAATCCGATATTTTTCTTGGATTGAAAAGGACCGTAGCCACCCTTCACATAAATTACAACGTGAACGAGAGTTTTGAGTTATATTAATCACTAGGTTAATGTGTATAGTTTGGATGGTCCAAAAATATTAGATTTTGGGCAAAACTAGTATATTTTAGATATTTTAGATATTATCCTAAAAATATATATAGAAATTTTTAGAACTGGATGTCATTTAAAAGAAAAGACAAGTGATATTTTAGTTAGTTTGGAGATTTTATAAAAAGAAAAAAATAAAGAGAGGATTTGCGAAATCGCCCATGCCGTGATCGTAGTATACAAGCAGTGGACAACACTTTGAACAAAGAAAAGAAGGAGTGAACTAAGAGCTTTCTAACCAAGTGTCTTGGAGTTTTACCCCCCTTTCAGAGCCAATGGAACCATCAGATTTAAGATCTGAGCATCAGATCACTGATCTTTCCAAGATCCCACTCCACAAAGAGCTCCACTTCTCAACCACAAGCCCTCTTCTCTAATTCACTATAAATATGAGGCATGGGAGAAGCATAAAAAAGCATAAGGAGTCTCCGAGAGGTTGCGAGAGAGAGGTAGAGAGAAGTCCTTTGGAGTACGTGGCGGACTCATGGCAACTATGACCTTAATCTTTTCAGGGTAAGTCACAATCCCTACTAACCTGACCACATGGCCTAACAATAGCCCATAAGGGACTCCAAAGATGCACTTTTGTGGGTTAAGAGCTATGCAGAATTGTCTACAATGCTCAAAACAGTTCCGCAAAATGATCAACTTCCTTTCTCTTGTGGTGGCTGCCCCTAGGTCATCAATGAATACTTTCAACTCCTCTAGGGAGATGTCACCAAAGCTCTTGTTGACTGTTCTTTGCCATGAACCAGGTGCATTACATAAACCAAATACCATCACATGGTACGCAAAGGTACCAAAGACAATAATAAATATCGTTTTAAGCTTGTCTTGCTTAGCAATTGCTAGTGGCATTGTTCATGTACAAGAACATCATCACTCATTTTGGTAGTTCCCTAGAGCTTGTCAGGATCAAGGTACTCACTTCCTTAATAAGATCATAGAAGAGTTGACAGAATTGTACAGGATCTGTCAATCATCATAAGTCCACACCCTATTACCCCAGAGACAATGACCAAGTAGTGGCCAAGTTGAAGTTAGCAATCGCATCCTTTGCTCGATTCTGACAAGAACGATAGCCGCACATTGTCATGATTGGGATGATTGACTTATAGAGGCCCTCTAGGTGTACAAAACCTCCCATAAGGCTGCTACATGACAAACCCCTTTCTAATTGGTATATAGAACAAAAGCCATCTTTCCTGTTGAACTTGAGCTACCCTCTTTGCACGTGGCCATCAAAGAATCCTTGGGAGACGAGAGTCCCTACAGTGCTGTCTCTTGCACTTGGAGTATCTCAATGAGACTCACAGAATGGCCCTGTAGTGCATGGAAGCCATGCAAACTCGTAGAAAGGCCTATCATGATAGCTTTATCAAGAAAAATGAGTTCATGGGAGGTGACTTAGTGCTTATGATTCCCAATTTGGAAAGTTTCCAGATAAGCTTCACCAATGCTGGATGGACCGTGATAAGGTACTTTCCATCAATCCTAACGGCTTGGTCTAAGTCAGACAGTCGATGCTTCAAATGATCCCTTCCTAATTAATGGCTATTGCCTCAAGAAGTATTACCCTCCCTGGGGATCCTTACAATCACCCTCAATAGCTTCCTCATTCCTTATACGGTGATTGATACGCCTTTGCCTAATGCTCCTAATAATGCTCTTGTTGATCTTGATGATGTGGTTTTGTTTTGATAGTCCCTCGCAACCACCTTCCCCTCCTCCTTGGCTTCCTTTCCGTTTGATGTAGCAGAGGTGGCAAGGATGGTTCTGACACATGGCGTTCTTGCCATTCTATTCTTCAAAAAAAAAATTTACAAAAAAATCAATAATGGTGGAAAATGACTTTGGTCCCTGTCATTCTGACCTATTCTTCAAGAAAAGGTGGAAACACCCTCAGGAGTAGGGCAAAAGAAAAGAAAAGAAAAACATAAAAATAAAATTGTTATGGAAGAAAATGAAGTGATTCCCTGTCATAACGGGCCTCATTCCAAGAAAAGGAGGCACACACCCTTGGACGGGAAGATGGTTGTGGAAAAGATGTTAACACCCTGCAGTCCAGGATCGCCGAATCTCTAGCTGAATTCTTGCAGAAGAAGTTTTCGAGCCGCCTCCCTTGGTGTGCTGAATCATGTAACCTCATCAGTGCTTCTGATTCCTACAATAGACTAAGTTTCCAACATGTAATCCAAGCACCAAACTTGTTGGCTACCTCCCTGGATATGCCTCTTTATCAACCAATCCATGTTGACATCATCAATCGGACGAAGCTGATCCTCATCGAGACAGACCTAGAGCGTTGTGAGCTTTCATCCTAACCGGATGGGGATGTGAGTATGGACTGCTCTCTATATTCATCAACAGAGTGTGAGACAGAGGTTGGGGTGAGTGACCAGTCCTTGCTTTTTATATCCAACAGCAAGGTGAGATGTGTAAATGGAGAGTTACACGCACGGGATGGGCCTCTCAATGCACAAAGCACAAACTTGTTCCTATGCATGGCACTATAAGACTCCCTGGCCTTCCTTCTTGCACTGTATGCTGACACATGGGAGGATGCATAGTTGCACCATCAATTGCGCAGAAGGCATATACCCCCTCTGCACACGTGACAATGAGGAAAACATCAATGGGTTATAAGAGCGCGGGCTGCTCTCTTGTATCTATCAACAACAGAGCATGAGACAGAGGGGGGGCTGAGAGTGATTGATGTTTCCTCAAACAATTATTGAGAGGTGCGGATTGAGGGACTTTACGACACTTGGCATCATGTACGTTCTCATTTCCCTATGCACATATGAGATGGGTCCTTGACATTATTACAGGACACGTCACCCTATTTTGTACACTGCACTACAAGACTCCATGTCCTTTCTACTTGCACCTATGCCAGAAAAGGTGGGATGCACTAATGCATCATCAACTGTGCACAATGGCATACTCCTTCTAAACCATCTCCCTTGTGAATTTCTAAGCCGGGTGTGAGACTAGGTTCCCACCATTTTTCAATCAAGCTCTTTCTCTCTCCCTCCCTCCTTCCTCACCCCCACCTGCACCACCACCACCTCCTCCTCCTCCTCCTCCTCCTCCTCCTCCTCCTCCTCCTCCTTCTCTCTCCCCTTCTTCTACTCCTCCTCGTTCTTCTCCTTCCCACTCACCTTCTCCTCCCCATTCTCCTCCTTCTCCTTCTCCTTCTCCTCCTCCTTCCCCTTTCCACCTACCAGTGCTGCATTCCTTCCCCCTGGCCTGCTAGAATTCCTCCACCTCCGCCCACTGGGTTTCCCCCCTTGCCCGTTGCAGTTCCTCCCTCGCCGCCCACTCCGATCCCCCTAGCTGCTCGACGTCCCCCCTCCTCCACTGGCCGCCGCACTCCCTACCACCACCGCTTGCGTCTCTCCCTCCCTGTCGCCCTGCTACATTTCTCCGCTTGCCATCACTTCCGTTTCTCCCCCTTTTCCCACCCCCATATACCCCCCATTTTTACCCCCATTATACCCCCTTTTCCCACCCCCATTACACCCACCGTTCCCACCCCCATTCACAACCCATTCCCCCCCCAGACACATCCCTTGTTTCCCCCCTTTACCCCCATTTTCCCCCACCCACACGAACATCCCCCTACCCTAAACCCCATTCGCACCAACCCCACCAAAACCCTTTTTTCCCCTTGTAGGCTCTCCTTCCCACAGGACACGCACCCCCACCAACATCCCCCTACCTCCCTCCCGCAGGCCCCCTTTCCTTATGGGACCACCCCGCAGATGACGCCAGCTCGCATAACGCCAGAATACCCTACCCCTCCGCAGGCCGTTCGCGTGTTGGTGGAGGTCTTGCATTTTCTGCGTGTTGGAAGTGCCCGTTTCCGCACAAGGACGCGCCTCTTGTTTCGTATGTGCCGTGGAGTTGCCATTCACGTGTAGCTTTTGTTGGATACCTTGCTATCCCAATTTTGATTATTTTATTTCCATAAATTAAAAAACTTGTAAAATTCGTTAAAAAATGGGTAAAATGTGTAAAAATTAATTAAAATATTGAAAATTGACTAAAAACTAGAAAAAAATCAAGAAATTTCTTGAAATTTAAATGCAATTTCCTTCATGTTTTTAAGCATTTCAAACATATAGAAAACAAAAAATAAAAAAATAAAAGAGAATTTCTAGAAAAATAGCTTTAAAATCTAGAAATTGTTTTGAAATATTGGTATAATTTTTCAGCAGGCTGATAATGCCATTATAAAAATGAAAAAACATAAAGAAATATCATTAAACCATAAATTTTCATGAAAATTCCATAAAATCCTTAAAGTATTACTAATAGTTAGTGAAACATCCCAAGAAATTCCCATAATTTTTTTTAAAAAATCATCTTTCATTATGGTTAGTTAATATGAGCTGACACATTCAAAACACATTGTCATATTATTATTCTCATAAGAAATTATTTCCTAAATGAGTTCATTTATCTCAAAACTCTTTGAACAATCCAAAAAATAGATGGAAAATTTCCAAAATTTTTATGTAAAATCAAGTGAAACTTTTTATTTCATCTTAGCCACACTTTCATTAATTCAAACAAATGAACAATTTTCAACTTTCATACAAATATGTTGACATTAACTACATTAATTAAAAATTTAAAAAGTTATAGAAATTTCAAATATTCAAGAAAATAATAAGCCAACCAAACAAACAACCAAACCCAATTTTAGCCTACCATAAATCTATCGTTAAAAATCTAATCACCACATTAAACGCATGTTGAAAATTTTTATATAATGTTTCATTTTTAACTCATGTGCTCAACTTTTTAGCCAGTCGACTTGCTTGTTGGCTTTCGTTGTGATTGCATTTAGTCATCATTAGTGCTTGCATCACATCAAAGGAGGAGTGCGCCAAAATTTTAGTTGCATAGACACCCTTACCAGGCATTTCTTTTATTTTTGGTTCTCCCAAAACCATGCTTAATTACTAAAAAAGAAACTTTACGCCACACATGTTTTCACATACATCAGTGCTAAACACACATATTTCTAATTTTTTTTAAAAATCGTTCACTTAGAATGAGCTTCGTGCCCTACAGACACATCTAAGGGTATTTAAAAATAAACCCGCCTTCACAAGTGCATGCACTAAAAAAAAGTGTTAAACATACACTTAATTTTTAATCAATGAATTTGCATTTAGAGACCATAATCAAGGTTCGAAGTTGGGGTTAAATTTTTTTTAAAAAAACATCGTTTCACACATAATAATTTTTAACTAATGGATAAGAAAGAACCGCCGTTTTTTTAAAGGTTTATAACTTAATAGAATCTCACCCATTATTAATAACATTATTGAAATGAATCCTTCATTATATTTAATTCCCCTACACTGAACATTCCCTTTTAATAAATGCAATTTGTGGGATGGGTCCTGGTAGAGTCTTATCTAGTGTCTTTTGTTGATGGTGGTTAATAGTTCAATGTCATGTCAACGTGATTAATTCCTTTGAGATTTTCCTTTTTGTCTTGGTTATATGGCCATGTCAGGGATACAATATGCCTTGTTGTTTTTCTTTTCTTCTAGATACATGGATTCAAGGTGTTTGATTATATTGCATCGCATGAAGCTTTCGATCGCACGTGTGTAGAGGTCATGTCGAATTTGTTGAATTTTTTCTAGGATGTGGATTGCTTGGGGTGGTCAGTTAGTTAGCTGAGTCTGTGTCAGTTCATTCAGATTGATATCTTATTCCTATCCTATCATTTTGCATGTGTTCATTGTGATTGTCTATGTGTGGTGTATGTGTAATCTATCTAAATGGTGCCTCGTACTCCTCCTCCAGTTTAGTATGTTCCATTGGTGTCTCATGACTATTCTTTATCACTAAATTTTGATCTTATCAGCAAAGCGAGCTTAGCCGAGTTCATAGCACTTTCATTGCTACTTATTCCGCAAGGAACTAATACTTGTGATAAGTTTCTAGCCTCTTATAGTAAGAGGTCTAGCCCTGTAAGAGGAACATGAAGAATTTTGTGCTTTGTGCATTGAGAGGCCCATCCAATGCATGCAATGCTTCATTCATACATCTCACCTCTCTATTGGATATAAAGGGCAAGGACTGGTCACTCACCCCATATCCTTTGTCTCACGCTGTGTTGAGGAATACAGAAGGCAGCCCATACTCACATCCCCATCCAATTAGGATGAAAGCTCACATTGCCTAGGTTTGTCAATGAAGATTGGCTTTGTTTGGTTGATGATGTCTATGTGGATTGGTTGATGAAGAGGCATACCCATGGAGATAGCCAACAAGTCTGGTTCTTGGATTGCATATGAGAAACAATTTTTGTTAGGAGCAGACACAGAAGCATTTGATGAGGTTATAGGATTCAATGCACCAAGGGAGGTAGCTTTGAAACTTCTTCCCATATGCTGCCCCTCCGAAGGAAGTTCCTACCTTGATATTTGATCCCCCAGAAGCTCCTCCTTCTAATGAACACACTGATGTTATCATTGAGGATCTTGATATTATCCCCCCTATGGTAATTTAGAGGAAATGCCTTAAACGAGTGGCTGAATCAACCCCACTTCATCCAGTCTCCATTCCTGTTCAATCTAGCAGTTAACTGCTAGCTTTCCACACAATGTCGGATCTTTTCAAAGCACATCCTGATGGTACTTTGGAGATTTCCATTCCTTCTATCTAATGCTTGGTAGCTGGAGATGCAATTCCCTTTCTATGTCAAGACATCTAGCTCTATCCAACAGCTCTATTCCTCTTATTATGATGAAGTTCAACAGACCAAAGAAGAGCTAACTAAAGAAAATGATGAGCTAGCTTTTGCTCATGAACACTTTTCTGATCTTTGTACCTAGATGGAGCAACAGACTAAGATCATTGATGCTCAAAAAATGGAAATTTCTTGTTTGCAAACTTAGTTGACTGACACTAAAACCCAAGTGGTTAATGTGACTAAGGAGAGGGATATATTGTTGAAGGAATATCAAGAGCTAGAGCTGACCAGACATAGGAGCTTAATTTAGCAAATACCACCCTAGAACAGAGCAGCATCCAAATTCAGCAACTTAACGATCAATTGGTTCAATCACATTCTTCTTCACAGAGTCCTATTGTATATCCAGTTCCTTCTTTGTCCCCTATTGGAGCCCCGAGAGGAACACCAAGGAAAAGGGAATTCTCTTGCAAGAAAATCTATCTTGTAACATCAACAAGCTTGTTTATCATGTTTCATATGATCACAATGAAGAAAAGAACACCAGGCACAACAAATCTTCATGCAGCATCATGTAAATCTCCCACGGTTTTTAATAGAATCAACCATATTCTTCAACATCTTCACAAAATCCATCAATAGAACAAAGAAAGCAAAGAAGTACACCATCTTTGAATGGAAATACATCACATAGTATTCATCTTCAATATCTTCATAGTCTTCTCTCTCAATCTCTCATATACAATCACTCTGTTTCAGTAGAATTGGCTATCTCTGACTCTCTCTCTCTCACTATATCAATAATACATCATATCCTCACTACAATCTCTCAAAATCACTCTCAATAATCCCTCTTAGGTCGTGGATACCCCTCCCAAGAGGTATGTCTGATATGAAGAGTCACCAGAGCCACTACAGTGTCCTTTCATAGCTCACTACTGTCACTTCACTCTAGTCTTCACTTGAATCTTCAGCAGCTACTTCTTCCACTTCCTTCAGCTCTTTGGCACTTGTATTCACCTCTTTCCAAGGCTAGAAAACTTTCCCAAAGTCACACATACATTCCACAGAACACTTACAGAAGCATACAGAATAGTCTACAGAACAGTACCAGAACAGCTACAGTACAGAACAGAATAGAGACAGAAGCTCTACAGAAGACCTACAGAAGGTTACAGAAGGTCATCAAAATCACATAACTCATTCTCAAATCATTCCAAACTCTCACAAACCATTCAATAAGGTTTCACAAGATCTCAATCTTCATCAATCAATACTCCATCCCTCTTTACAGAAGACAATCAGAACAAAACAGACCAAAACAGAGCAAAACAGAAGGTATACAGAACCATTCAGAACCTATCAGAACATCACAGAACCACCAACAAACATCATGATCTTCCAAAACACAATCAATATCATCCAAAACATTCTCAAACCACTTCCAAATCAATCAATCATCTCATAAAATCAACCATTCAACTCTCAAAAACAACAAAAATCAGCCAAAAAACAAGTCATTTCAACACTCAACATATCCCCACACTTAATAAGGAAGCGTCCTCGCGACCCAGGAAAAAGGGAATACAAGTTCATTTAAAATCTCAACTTTGATCTTCAATATCTTTTCACAAAGAATCCATCCACCATGACCCCAACTTATAACCTGTTTCTAATATAACAATACAAAGAAAGGAAAACCCTTTATTCATTAACACCTCTTATCAAACTAAAAATCACAACAAATTTGTAAAGGATATAAGAGTTTGCTTCTTCTTCATCTGCATCTGCTTCAACTCTGCATCCACGACCCCAACACCACAATTCTCCAAAACGTAGCTCGTGCACGAAATCCCATAGGAAACCACCACGTTCGTATTACATAAATGAACTCACAACACAAACACTAATACACAACACAACCATCTGAATGACTCCTCAAAAAGAGAGTTGTTCATTAAAAAGCTTCCATTATACATTGGAAAGGTATCAATGAAGATGATCCCTCTTAAAAGATTGATGTTGTCGGAATCGATCCATAGATAAGGATTCATCTACAAAGTTTTTGGGAGGATTTTGAAAAAATTGGAGACAGCACATCCTTTCCAACAGGACCAAGTATCTGCTAGGCAAACAGAGGGCATGAAAATACAATATCTCCAGCTGTTGGGAATCAATGCTTACATTGACATTCATGCACAACTTTGGAATAGGCTTGGAATCATTATGAGAGTGCCTATGCATATACGCCAGGTACCAAGCAAAGTGAGCAGTTAATCGCACTGAGGGATCTGCAGACTGTGAATACTGCTGAGCAAAATGAACATAGTTCTGATAAGCTTGACTGGAAGCTATCCATTCTCCTAGAATTACTGGCTAATTAATCTGCGGTCCTATAAGGCAATCATCCGAACTCCATCCCCTTCTTCTGGAAATCTGATTATCAAACCCGTCACAGTCACTAACCAACTGAGGTGGTTGAGATATGGAAGTGTTAGGAGAGGGTAATGGAATAAGGGAGAGTGGATGAAGGGAAGGATAGGAAAAATCATAAAAGGAAGAAAAGGTTAAAGAAGGAGTGGCAGAAATTTGTAAGGAATCACTAAGGAAGGGTGTTAACTGATAAATAGGAAATGTGGAGGGTACATTAATGGAGGGAGAAGGACAGGGTGGAGAAGGGGAAAATACCCTATCCTCAATAAAGGAACAGTAAGTGAAAATAGGAATTTGAGGAAAAGATGAAGGTTGGAAAAGAAGGGGTAAAATTATTGTGGAATTAGATTGACAAAGGGAAAGATATATAGCATAGCGGTGAGCCATTTGTTGATAATAGAGGAGGGTAGGAACAGAAGGTCCCAAGAGAGATCGTCTATGATAGGCATCAAAGAAGGTAGCATCAAATGGATTATGTTTGGAAAGATAGGTTAAGAGATCCATCCTCAGGTGGTTAGTACTCTGGGCAAAGGTAGGAGGTGTGTTTTGTCTGTGATTTAGGACCACCGAATCAATCATGGGATGCCACGAATTATCATGACAATCAGCTACTTTGGAGGAATAACTCTGGAACATGTCAGTTATGCGCAACTCCAAATGATTGACATACAAAACAGCCTGTAAGACCACATCCCCCACATACCATGCCATATCTACCTCATCTGGAATTAACAAATCTCCTCGTAGATACATGTATGACATCAACATGGTATCTGGCGTGACAGAATCTTCAAAGACCATTCTGACTACCTCTGTCAACAACTCAGCAGACCAAGCCCCACTCCAGCCATCCTCTGGAAAAGGTAAATCCATCGTGGAAAGCTTCATGTAGAAGACCAACTTCTCTAAGTGGTAGTGGACAAAGAAAGAATGGTCTGGTAAGACATGTTCCTGAAACTGTTCAAATGTAGACCATAACAAGTCCATTCTGGACTGCAATCTTTCCACTTTATCTTGGAATAGAGGGCACAAAGTAGCCTGTCTTTGAAGAGCAGCCAAGTCCTGCTGTGAAAGAGAAGGAATCAATGGAACATTAGGGCTGGGAGGAACAGAGCGGGACTTTGCAAGTTGATCTTGCAACTGCTGGATTTGGGAGGCTTGGTTGGCCACTGTGTCATTAGCAGTCTGTAAAGTTGAAAGCTTGTCATCTAAGATAGCTTGGAATTCCTTCACTTCTCTGGACATCCTCTCCTTCTCTTCTGAAAGGCTAGTAACCTGGGATTGAGCCTCGAGTAACTGGGTTTTCAAAGAAGAAATCTCATCGCTTTGGGTGGCAACCAGTTGGGTTTGTTGTTCCATTTGCTTAAATAAATCTGCTAGGGTATCCTTAGCAGAAGCTAACTCAGATGTTGCCTTATGCAACTGGTCCTTAGACTGCATGAGCTCCTCATAGAAAGATGCGTACAGCTGTTGAACACAGGCTGTCACTGACAACTCAATGGAACTTTGAATATCCTTGCAGAGGAAAGGAATGGCATCTCCTCAGACGAGACTGTTCAGGGAAGGAACTGAGATCTCCAAGGAGCCTTCTCGATGTGCTCTGAATAGGTTATTACAAGTGAGATACCCAGGGAGGTCACTGCCAGAGGTAGCAGGGATAGGCATTGAGGGAAGTACAGAAGGGGCTTTATCTGCTACCCTCTTCAAGTGTTTGCGCTGTATGACCAGGGGAGGCGAAGAATCATCATCCTCTATGTCAATGGGTTCTAACTCTTCTGAAGGTGGAGGAGGAGGTACTGGATCTGATGGAGGAGGTGGAGGCACAGTCTTCTGTAAACCTGAATAGGTCAAGAAGGCAGACAAATATGATCCATACATAACATTGGTAACATTACCCCTGGTGACTTTAACAAAATGCTGATCCATTTTAGTGAGGAGGTAAGTGCTCCAATCAATAGCAACTCCTTTCAGCACCATCCTGGAAGCTGTAAAAAGCTCTTTGGACAAATAGTGGGATGGTGTTTTGGCAGGCATAAACCCGTCCTGAAGAAACTGACAGAGCGTCTTCCATACGGGATCAGTGATCATAGAAAAGGAAACTCCTGAAGAGTTGATCACCTTCTTAACATCGAGGATTTCCCTTGTCTGCTTTTGCAACAGCTTTAGAATCTCTTCATTAGAGAAGAGCTGACGAGTGGTCACAAAAGGTTCACCTTTAAAGGGTAAAGACAGAGCCTTCCCTAAGCCTTGAGATGTCAAAGTCATAGACATGCCCTGGACTAATCCTGTCTTCTTGCTGTAAGAGGCCAGGAACTCATCACATAACGACGGATCCTCTGGAAGCAATGGAAAAGAAGTGGCCACAAAAGCAGCAAGGCCCGCCTTCGTGAGAGGCTCAAAAGTAAGTAGGGAAGAGTAATCCCTACTAACTAGTGGGACGTACTGGATAGGGGGAGGAGCATGAGAAGGCGCCATTCAGATGGTTACACACACACCACAAACACAGACAATCAAGGAGAATGCCTACAAAGCAACAGACAAAAACCAAGGATAAGAGAATAACCAATAAAATGTGACACGACCAACTAACCCCAAGCAAACCACATCCTAGAAAAAATTCAACATGACCTTGAGACATATGCGACCGAAAGCTTCATGCGATGCATCAGACAAACACCGAGAACCCCGTATCAGGCAACAAAAGAAAAAAAACTGCATACCATACCCGTAACCGTAACTAAGACAGTAAACCAAAATAATACCACATCCGACACATATTAAAACTATATCTGTGATAAACCAAGACTAGACCATGGAAAATAACACTAATGACTGCGCATACCCATCCCACGAAACGGTTCATTAAAAAGGGGAAGTAAGTGCAGTGAGGGGGGAATTAATTTAATGAAGGGTTGATTTTAATCAATTATTAGAAATTGGTGAATTTTTATTAGGTGATAAACCTTAGCAAGAATACGACGGTTCCTTATTATAAATTAAATTACCAATTATTAGGTGAAGCGGTGCAGTTATTCGACTCCCGGACTTCGATTCTCGACTGGGTCTCTAAATGCAATTCATTGATTACAAATTAAGGTGATATGGAGCCCTTTTTTGCCAGCGCGTGCTCATGTGACGGCTGGTTTTTTTAAATTAAAATTTTAAAGTGCCTCTGTAGCGCATGTAGCGCGTGCTAAGTGAACGACGGGTTTATTTTAATTAAAAAAAATGTGTGTGTAGCGCGAATGGGCGTGGAAACTGTGGGTGAATTAAAGAGTTTATTTTAACAATTAATTTATGATTAAGGGGAAAATGAAAATAAATAAAATACATAAAATAAATACCTGGAAGGGGTGTGTATGTAATGCAGGAATGCGCACGGAAGAGTCCCCCAAAAGAAGTGAATCCAGTAAAGGAAAAGTAAAGATCACTGATGAAATAAGAAACACAACACCTTAGCAGATGTGTGGATTTGGTTGGTGTTGGTTGTTTATGTTTAATTTTTTATTTTTTTATTTTTTTATTTTTGATTTTTTGTGTTTTTTTTGTGTTAATTTGTGATTATTTATGGTTGAATAAATGGAAAATGAGCAAGGGAGGTGAGGGAATTTTTGAGAATTTTTTAGAATTTTATTAGAATTTTGTACTATTTTTAAATGAATTTTCTATATTTATTGGCAATTTAGGGGTAAAATTAGGAAATATTTAATTTTCAAAAATTGTAGGGTAGGTAATGGCCAGCAGACAAACCCCCAAAAATTGGCAAAAAGCAAAGGGAATTGTTAGAATTTTTTTTGATTTTTTTAATGGAAAAATTAATTGAAAAATTAAGTAAATCACATAAATCGTGTTAATCAGATAAGTCAGGTAGAAGTAAGTCAGTTAAGTTTGGTTAGTGTGGGTAAGTCATGTTAGTCACAGGAAGTCAAGTCAGGTTAGTCAGGGTTGATTAGGTTAGTCTAGGTTAGTCAAAGTCAGGTAGATAGACTAAGGCAAGGCAAGTCAGGTTAGTTTGGGGTAGGCTAAGTTAGGTTAGTAGACTAAGTTAGGTCTGTAGGGACTAACCTAAGGGGGGTTAGTTAACCTAGGGGGTAACTAACCTAACCAGGGTTAGGTGAACCTAAGGGGGGGGTTAAACTAACTACATGAGGGTTAGTTTAGGGTTAGTGGGGTGGTAACTAGGGTTAGTGGTCCAGTTAGGGTTAGGTTATCCTAGTGAACTAGGGGTAGTTAGAGGTTAACTAATGTGAAGTTAATCGTTAACCTAACCTAGGGTAGTGTTAACTTAGGTTAGTGATTAACTAAGCTTAGGTTAGTGTTAACTTCAGGTAGGTTAGTGGCAACTTGGCGGGGAGGTGGAGGTGGAGGAGGAGGTCGGCGGTTAGAGGAGGAGGAGGTGGCGTTGGCGGCGACCAGAGGCTGGAGGGCGGGCACGGCGGGCGCGGGTGTCGACTGGAGGCGGGAGGGCGGCAGTCCGGCGCGGCGGCTCGCGATCCAGGCGGCGTGGCGGCGACTCCTGGGGCGGCGCCTGCGGCGATCTGGGGCAGCGCCTGCGGCTTCGGCCGCCTGTGCAGGCGGCAGCGGGCAGGAGGGCGAAGAGGAAGAGAGAGGGGAATGAGGAGAAGGGGGGAAGGAGGAGAAAGGAGGAGGGGGGAGGGAAGGAGAAGAGGAAGGAGGGAATGGAGGAGGGAGATGGAGGAGGAGGGTAGGAGGAGATGGAAGAGGAAGGTAGGAGGAGATGGAAGAGGAAGTTAGGAGGAGTACGCAGGGAGAAGAGGGAGAGGGAGGGGGTTGGAGGGAAGGGGTCGGGCGGTTGGGGGAAAGGGGTGGGCAGGGTAGGTGGTCAGGGTCCAAGGGGGGTGGGCAGGGCCAAGGGGGGGTAGAGGGAGAATGGACATGGGGGGAGGATGGGCAGGGACAAGGGGGGTGGGCAGGGTGGGTGGGCAGGGGTAGGGGAGGGTAGTGTCAAGAGGGGGCGTATCCCCGTCCCGCGCACGTGCGCGGGGCGGGGTAAAAAAATTTGCCGTGACGGAATTGAAATGGAATTGGGGATGACGGTACGGGTTAGGCGGACACGACCGGGGCGCGTGGGGATGCGTAAAATCGAAAAAGGGCGCGTTCACACGCAAAACAGGCGCGCAAATACACGTAAAAATAAAGAAAAATTAATAACTCCCAATCCGGATGTCAAAACGAAATAGTGTAAAAACAAAAAGTGGGCAGGACGACAGGGAGAAAACAAGAAAAATATATGACGGAGATTCCGGGAGGGGTAAAGGGCGGTCACGTGCAAAAAACACAAAAAACGAATCAAAAAAACACAATTAAAAATTAATATCGAAAAATCCCTGCAGCGGAATGAGGAGCAAAAAAAAGGAAAACTGTGCAGAAAGATGTGCCTGACAATCCTATCACATCAAAACATAATTCCGACTGAGATAAGATGCGTTCACATGGGAAAAACCCAAAAAAACAAACCCAAAAATGGGATCGGAAATTAATATCGGACAAACCATTCACCGGAATAACATGCAGTAAGAAGGAAAAATGTCCGCAGGAAGGAGTGGCACAGGGTTATCATGTTAAACCGCAGTTCCGGTGGAAATAGGAGGGGTTCACATGCGAAAAACTCCAAAATTACTCTCGAAAACACATTGAAAAATTAATAAGTAAAAATCCGAAAGTCGAAAGAGGGTGGAGGAAAAAGGAAAAAGGTGGGGGAAGGAACAAGGGACACGGCTGTCAGATCAAATTGGAATTTCGATGCAAACAGGGCAGGTTCACAATGTCAAAAGACGCATGAAAAAGTCGTTTAAAAAAAACCGGAAAATTAATATTGGACAAATCGTGTAGCGGAATGACTTGGAGTAAAAAGGAAAAATGTCAGGGGAAAAGTGGTTGTCAGGGCTATGACGTCAGAGCATGGTTCCGAAGCAAGAAAAGTGTGTTCACATGGAAAACCGGCTAAATTGCGCAAAATGCTTAAAGTTGGATTGGGACTTTAGTGAACGTAGGGTGCATTCACATGGCAGGACCTCAAAAGCAGGGAATGAAGGAAAACTGCAAGGGAAGAGCCCCAAGGGTGGGTGAAACATAAACGGGTGGGTGGAAAGGGATCCCCATCAGGGTAACAGCAAGGCATGGCAGACATGCATGAGCAGGTTGAGGCATATGCACAAGATATACAATGTAGACGCGCAGGGACGCGTCCCCACACTTAAAACCTTAATGGATAGGGTTAACCGAGCAACAGGGACCTAGGACCATGCCACAGACCATCCACTAACGTCCCCACACTTAAAACATGACCGTCACGAAGAAACCAAAGTGTAGGGTTAGAAAAACTTGGCCCGTTTCGTCAAGAATCAAGGTTGAGTGTCGACGGCACGTCTAGGGTGGTTGTCGGCGCTGGAGGGACCAAGGCATCTTTACAGCGCACGTCCGTCATGGAAGGGACCACACGGCAGCACCCAGGGAGGTAACTGATTGAAGGAATCGCAGGAAATTCGTCGATGATGAGAGATACTACACTCAACTCACAGTCACTCAATTGGAATGAAAGAACAGTCACACGCCCCATGACTAATATCACTCGAGGAAAAAGGATTAAAACCCATATCTCATACCCGGTTGAGGAATTGACAAGGGGGGAATGGTGCAGAAGGAGTATGCCAGGGTGCACAGTTGATGGTGCAGTAGTGCGTCCAACCCGTCTGGCATAGATGCAAGGAGGAAGGCAAGGGAGCCTTATGGTGCAGTGTACAGAACAGGGTGAAGTGTCTTGTGATGACGGCAAAGACCCATCCCGTGGGTGCATAGGGAAACGGGAACATACCTGACTCCAAGTGTCGTAACATCCCTCAATCTCACATCTCGGTAATTGATTGAAGAAACTCCAGTCACACTCAACCCACCCTCTGTCTCATTCTCTGTTGATAGATACAGGAGGGCAACCTTTTCCTAAAATCCATTGATGTAATCCTCACAGTCACTTGTGCAAAGATTGTATGCCTTGTGCGCATTTGATGGTGCAACTGTGCATCCCGCCCTGTACCGGCATACGGTGCAAGAAGGTAGGCCAGGGAGCCTTATGGTGTAGTGCACAGAACAAATCGTGCATTGTGCATTGAGAGGCCCATCCCGTGTGTGCAACACTTCATTCACACTACTCACCTCTCATTTGATTTGAAGGGAAAAGACTGGTCTCTCGCCCCACCCTTTGTCGCACTCGTTGTTGATAGTTATAGAGGGCAACCATACTCACTTCCCCATCCGGTTAGGATGAAAGCTCACGTCACTCTATTGTTTGTCGATGAAGATCGCGTCATCAGTTGTTGAAGAGGCTTACCTAGGGAGGTAGCCATCAAATCGAATATTGTATTGGATAGGAACATGTCATCTCCTAGAGGACAGGTAGTCACTTTGCAAAGAGACCTAGGACACAACGTACCAAGGGAGGCAGCTTCGGAATTGGATCCTGGAGATATCAATTAATGAATCCACTTTCTGGACTGCTAGGTGTTACCACCTTTTCCACAGCCAGCTTCTCGCCCAAGGGTGTTTATCACCTTTTCCTGGAACGAGGCCTGCTATGACAGGGAATTGCTTCCTTTTCTCTCATAACAGATTTGTTTTGTTTTTTTTTCTCTTTTTCTTGTTTTCCCCTATTCCCGAGGGTGTTTCCACCTTTTCTCAAAGAATAGGTCGGCATGACAGGGACCTAAGTCCTTTTCTCCCATGACCGATATGTTTTGTTTTGTTTTTTTTTCTTTTTCTTTTTCTTTCTTTTCTTTCTTTTCTTTCTTTTCTTTTCTTTTTTTTTCTTTTTTTTTTCCAAATTGAGCAAGGGAATGGTAGAACTACCATTTGTCAGAACCCACCTTGCCACTGTCGCTGATGGAAAATAGAGGATAAGAGATTAAGGCTGGAAGGGGGGTTTGAGGGGATAGAGGGTTGCGTCCACTTCATCAAGAATGATTGAAGAACGGTTATCAGAAGTAGCATCATAAGAAGTACAGTGCCGCGCCAATGAGGGAAAGGATCAAGTGTCCATAATTGTCAAGATCCCCAAGGAGGGAAGTACTTCTTCAGGCGATATCCATTGATCAGAAAGGGATCATCAGAGGCATCAACGGTCTGCACTTGGATAGAACCATTAGGGTTGACGGCAAGTACCTTATAGGGGCCCATCCACCGCTGTTGGAGCTTGCCAGGAAACTTGCCAACTCGTGAATCATAGGCTAGAACCAAATCACCTTCTTTGAACTCCTTGTGCTTGATGAAGCTATCATGGTAAGCCTTGCGTCGAGCTTGCGTGGCTTCCATGCACTGGAGAGCCATCCTACGAATTTCATCCAAACATTCGAGGTGCAGGAGACGGCGTTGGAGTGAATCATCATCCCCCAAACGCTCTTTGATAGCCACTCTCAAAGAGGGTAGTTCCAATTCAACAGGAAAAACAGCTTCTGTTCCATACACCAGCTGGAAGGGTGTTTGTCCTGTTGCTGCTTTATGGGAGGTTTTGTACGCCCAGAGAGCCTCTGTAGGTCGATCATCCCAATCACGACGATGTGCGGCAATCGTTCTTGTCAGGATCGAGCAGAGGATGCGATTGGTGACTTCGACTTGGTCGTTGGCTCTGGGGTAATAAGGAGTAGACTTGCGATGGCGGATCTTATACAACTCTGTCAACTCTTCCATGACTTTGTTGAGAAAATGCGTGCCTCTATCACTTACCAGCTCCAAGGGACTGCCAAAACGGGTAATGATATTCTCGTACATGAACAGGGCCACGCTGTTACCATCGTCCCGCTTTAGGGCTTTAGCTTCACACCACTTCGTGACATAATCCGTACATACGAGGATGTATCGGTTCTGTTTCCTTCTGGTAGGAGGATCGATCGGACCTACGAAGTCAATGCCCCACTTCTCAAACGGCTTCAAAGGAAGGATAGGTTGCAGTGGCATGGCACTTGTCTTCATGGGTTTCCCCATTCTTTGACAAGCATCACATCTTTTACAGTAATCATAGGCATCTTTGTGAATTGTAGGCCACCAATATCCTGCTAGCAGAGCCTTCTTGGCTGTAGCTTCTCCTGCAAAGTGACCTCCACATGGCTCGTCATGGCAAGCCTTCAAAACAATCCCAATCTCATCTCCTGCAACACATCTTCGGAGCACTTCATCTTTGCCTTTCTTGTACAGTGCACCGCCTAGCAGGGTGTATGGGGCTGATTCTAGCATAAGCTTCTTCCTTTCCCGACTAGAAATGCCAGGAGGGTACTGTTGGGTTGCCAGCAGATTGGCAATGTCTGCATACCAGGGAGTTACAGCTTCTACCAAGAAGAGGGAAGCATTAGGGAGGTCTGGATCATCCTGCTCCTCGTCTGCAGTTTGTGGGATACGCGACAGATGATCAGCCAGAACATGGGAACGACCAGGCTTAGTAATCACCTCAAAGTCGAACTCCTGGAATAGAAGGAGCCATCTCATCATTCGTCCTTTCACATCTGCTTTGTTCATCAAGAAGGACAGGGCCTCATGATCCACATAAAATTTAAAGTGGGTGGATAGGAGGTAGTGGCGGAACTTCTCCAGGGCAAACACCATTGCCAAGCACTCCAGCTTTGTCACTGTATAGTTCCGTTCCCTATCAGTAACTTTTCGGCTTGCGTAATAGATTGGTTGATCCAGCTTCGAGGGGCCCTTTTGGCAGAGGACAGCACCTAAGCCTTCAATTGATGCATCAGTGTGTACATGGAACTCTTTCGTCCAATCAAGAGGTTGCAGAATGGGTGCCTCAATTAGACACTGCTTCAGAGTGTGGAAGGCTTTGTCACATTCTTCCGTCCAAGTAAACTCTGCATCTTTCCTCAGAAGCTTGTGCAAGGAAGTTGCCTTTGTCGCAAAATGGGCTATAAACCTTCTGTAGTAACCCACATGACTTAAGAATCCCCTCAACTGTTTGAGGTTGGTGGGTGCTGTCAAAGCTGCGATCTTTTCAATCTTTGCAGGGTTTGTTGATATCCCTTGTGCAGAGACAATGTGGACCAACAGAACTCCAGAAGAGACCCCAAAGATGCATTTGTCGGGGTTGAGGGAAATCCCATACTCCTGGCACCGGTCAAAGTATTGTTCCAGGTGTTCCCAGTGTTCACGGATCAAACTATAGACACAAAAGTCATCTAAATACACCTCAATAAAGTCGTGTAGATGATTTTGAAATGCGGCCATCATGACTCGTTGGAAAGTAGCAGGGGCATTGCAGAGCCCAAATGGCATCACTCGGTAAGCGTAGGTCCCCCATTCTGTGGTAAAGGTTGTTTTGGACTGGTCTTCTTCTGCGATTTGGACTTAGTTGTATCCGCTAAATCCATCCAAAAGAGAATAAAGTTCATGTCCTGCCACTGTGTCCAACAGTTGATCTGTGAAAGGGATAGGAAAGTGATCCTTCTTCGTCTTGGAATTAAGCTTTCGGAAATCCACACATATTCGCAATTTGCCATTCTTCTTGGGTACAGCCACAATGGGTGAAACCCATTCACTATTTGCCACTGGATAGATGAACTCGGCTTCCAGAAGCTTGAGCAGCTCCGCTTTCACCAATGTGGAATAATTTGGATTCATTCGCCTATGTCGTTGCCGTACTGGCTTGGCATCAGGCTCCAAGTCAATATGATGTTGACATATTGTGGGATCAATCCCCTTTAGGTCTTTGTAAGACCATGCAAACACGTCCAAATTTTCTTTCAACAAGTTGGACAAGGTTGACAACTCCTCTTCTGGGAGACTGCTACCCACCTTCAAGTGGCGTTCAGAGCCATCTGCATCCACAAAGGTTAACTACCTTTCACCTTCTACTTCGCGGATGAAGGTCCCGCGGACCGCTTCTGGATACAGATCCGACTCCTTTAAGGGAGTGATGTCCTCTTCTGATGTCCCACTAGAACCAACTTCTTCTTTTGGTGGAGACTTAGGTTGCTCCTTAAGACGTTGGAATGGGATTAGAGCTGTGTCGGGTTTGGTTTCAAGAGTAATTACCTCTTGGCGTGAAGACTCATATTCTGATGATACATCTAGGAACGTCACATAACAGGGACCCTCTGATGCCTGTTGGGTTTGTGGGACTGGTGCTTGTTGGCACGGTGCATCATCATCATCTTTCTTTGGCAAGGATGGGTGAGGATGGCATGAGCCACTGCTAAAAGACGGCTTGTTCTTCTTAATCCATTTCTTATAAAGATTTTGCATATGAGAAGATCCATTTACCAGACCAAATGGTACCATCACCATTCTGTCCCATAGCATGAGCTCGTCTGCTTCTGATGCTTCTGGAACTTCTTCTTCAAATGTATCCTCTTCAGGTGGGATAGACTCTTCTGACTCACTTTCATAACCTTCTTCGTCCATATCATATTCAACCTCGTCTGTCTCTGCTTCTGCTTCTATCTCTGCTTCTGTCTCTGTCTCTGCTTCTGCTTCTGTCTCTGTAGGAGCTCTGTAACAGAAGAACAGATTCTCTGTTTCCTCTTCTGCCTCTGTCTCTGCTATGGCCATGTAACAGGGAGAGCAGTACATCCATGCTTCTATCTCACTGTCAGAAGTGATTTCAGAAGTCATTCCCAGTTCAGGCAGGAAGTATTCACCCATTGATAATGGCTTTGCATCTTTTGGAAGTCGGCTTACAGTATCCACTGTTAAGGAATGTGCCACTGTTTTCTTGGGAAGGATCTATTTGACAGCATCTTCGTCTGCTGATGTTCCATCTGTAGCCTCATTAGGGGAGTCAGAAGATAATTCCAAGGAGGTGGATCCATGTCCTTTTTGAGAACCATAGAGTTTCAGCACCACTTTATTGGGTCCTCTGCCCAAGGTCAAGGTTCCTTTGAACCAATCCGTCCTTGCTCGGGCTTCAAAAAGCCATGGTCTGCCAAGTAACAGAGGATAGGATGTACCATAAGAGTTTGGCTTCACCACCAGATAGGTTAGCCAATAATCTTTTCCAGCCACTGTAGTCTTCACATATGGGAGAATGCCCAACGGCTTGATTCTACTCTGATCCGCCAGTCTGATGAGCCATTGGGTGGGTTGCACACCTTGTAGGCCTAAATCCTTCATTGTAACATCCGTCATAATATTTACTGATGAACCACCATCAATCAATGCATTTGAAATGAAACAACCTTCTATCCACACGCCAGTCTCCAGAGTACCCGGATCTAGGAAAGCATTAGCCACATCCACTTCTTTTACAGGCTCTGGAGCCTTGTTGGACTTTGTTGCTGTTGAGGGAGCAATCCTTAAACCACGTCTTCTTGTCAGTATACTTTTGAACCTTTTCCGGCAACTGGGAGACAACATCAATAATTGTCGGAATGTGAGGTTTGGTCTAAAGGTATCTAGATCTCTAACTAGATCGTATTCCTTAATAGGATCCACTGGCTTCTCTAACCGATTAGGGAATGGGGCAACACCCATTTTCATTTTCCCTCTTTCTTCCAATAGAGGAATTACAGGAACTTCTTCTGCCACTTGTGGCACTTCCTCCTCTTCTGTCTCCTGGACCTCTGGTCCTGCCTCTGCAACTGTCTCTGTAACTCTCTGTGGCGCTGTAGTGCTCTGTACAGCACTGTTAAGCTCTGTTTTGTTCTATTCTTCTGGTGGAAGACTGAACTTCACTGTTTTGGTAGGAGGGTTATTTTCTTTCTCGATAGGTGGTTCCTTCTGCTTTGCACGCGTGATGGCAGCAACTTCCAATTCCACTAAATTGGAGGTAGGCTCTTGGGCCTTGGCCGGACTATCAGTAGCACTGTTTTTCATTGGGGCTGGGCTTGGACAGTCTTTTGCAGTGTGGCCTTCTCCTTTGCATCGACTGCATAAGGGGTTGTAATCCACTGACCTTCGAGGATTTGGACAATTTGGTGAGATGTGTCCCTTTTCTCCGCATCTGTAACATTCCACTTCTGATCTCTGACCACCGCCAGACTGTCTTCCTCTGTAACTTTGAGAGGGAAATCTTCTGGGTCTGAAATTAGGACCAAACTCTCTAGGCTTGGGTCCAATATCCTGTGTTGTCATTTTGGATTCCAGCAGGTTGAATCTTGCGTCTTCTTCCTTCCTTCTCCTATCATGCATCTCCTTTAGAGAGCAAATGTCCTCTGTATGGTTCTTCCGCAAACAATAGGAACAGAAGGCTCGAGGGATGGTTGGTTTTCGTATACATTCAATGGCTAAATGGCCTGCTTGATGACACTTACCACACCAAGTGTTTGACCGCATCACATCTCTTCCTGCTCCTGCAACATTGGATATGCTAGCGGTATTCACTTTCAACGTCTGTAGTTGTTCTGTAATCACATCCATCAACTCCTTTTTTATGTTTGCAACTGAGTTGGATAAATAATCCTTCAAGCTTTCTCCTCCGGACGTACTGGCAGGAGGGTTTTGAGGAGTCTCTGTAATCACTGCATAAACGGGTTGGGCTGGTACAGAGGGGTCTCTGTTCTGGTTCTGATTCAGAGCTCCTGTTTGAACTGTTGGCTGTTGGCTCCAGTTGGTAGGATTCCACTGTTGCTGCTGATTTGGCATTGAGGAAATTGGTTGGGACCATTGTTGTTGTGGTTGAGCCATCATTTGAGGCAGGGATTGTGGCCATTGTGGATTTGGTGCACTGTACTGTGATACCGGGGGCATCTGTTGGTAAGGGTAGGGAACAGTCCCTGGAACTGCATTTGGTGGGTACATCATTCCTGGCATCATAGGAGGTAGGACTCCTCTTCCTGTATTCATCGCCAATCTAGCTTCCACTTCATCGTACAGTCTTGCACCTTCTGTTGCAGCTTGCAGGGTGGCTGGTCTTTGCAGCTCCACAAACTTACGGACTTCTGGTTGTAATCCTCTGAGAAACACTCCCTGCTGAATGCCATCATCTAGATTATGGTTAGTCCATCTCTTTAGGATGGATTCCATTCGTGAGACATAGGCTTCTACTCTTTCTCCAGAGGACTGACTTAGGTTTATGAATTCCTCTCTCATCCGCTCTTCAAAACCTTCACGCCTGAATTTAGTGAGGAAGGCCAACTTCAGGTCGTCCCATGTGCCAAAAGTTCCTGTTGCTTGTCTCTCATACCACTGAAACGCCCCGCCCTTAAAAGTGGTGGGGAATATCGCTAACCAATGCTCAGGGGTTCTGGCATTGTTAGCCACACACGCTACCATAAACTCTGCTACATGAAGATCGGGGTCTTCATTGTACTCTCCCTTAAAAACTGGCAATGGGACTACATTTGCTGGCCTGTCATCAATATTTCCAGGACGGATCCGGCTTGGAAGTGGACCTCCAGCAGGAGGAAGGGCTTGATGTGCCATTGGGACTTCTGTAAAGAGTTCTGCAAGGGCGTCAAAGGCGGCTTCTGCTGCTAGCTCGTTTTCAGCCTTAATTTTTACTTTCTCTCTTCTCACGTATCTCTGGACTCGTTCTAACGCTTGCCTTTTTATTGCGTCATTCATCAGGGGGTTGGCTCCACTATGTTGTTAGTGCTCCATAGAGGGTTAACAGAAGACTTCAGTCTCTGGAGAACTCTCTTGCCAACATCTCTTCTACTTCTTTCTTTTCAACGTCCCTGAATTCTGCTTTCATGCCACTACACAGAGGAAGGTATTCGGTTCTGAAGGTGTCAAAATGCATACGTCTGAGCATTGTGGTGGTGCCATCATCATAGTAATGCCAGCTTCTGATGGTTTCAATAGTGTATGTTGTGAAAAAAACTCTATCTACCAACTTCCAGTAGGTTGCTAATTGAACAAACAGAAGATTATCAGTACACCAAGCATCCCATGTATCTTGCTGTTGAGCGTCCACGAACAAATTCCAACTCTTTTCCTTCTTGTCCCTGTAAACCTCTACAGACCAAGACTCCTGAAGCTTCTTCACAATCTCCCAATTGATGTTGTCTGGAAACTTCTCAATGAATGCCAAATCTTCCATGGATGGTCATTCTCTCTGTTTCTGCTCTTCAGTTTATTCCCAAACAGTTTGCCACCAAGATGCAAGTTTCTGCTGCTTCAATAGGAAGAGGAAACTGTCCACCACATAGAGCATGCATCATGATGGTGATGTGTTTCCGCCATTGTGGGATGAACTTCTTGTGAAAAGTGGCTTTGATTATGAGGAATTCCAACTCTTCAGTGGAAGAAGGAACTTTACAATCATCCATTGAATTCTTCTCTTCTTGGCAATGCCATTTCCTTCATTTTCAGCCTCTTCTGGTGCTTGTTGATGGCAAGATTCCCCGGCTGCGCACCAAAAACATGGAGCCCCAAGAGGAACACCAAGGAAAAGGGAATTATCTTGCAAGAAAATCTATCTTGTAACATCAACAAGCTTATTTATCATGTTTCATATGATCACAATGAAGAAAAGAACACCAGGCACAACAAATCTTCATGCAGCATCATGTAAATCTCCCACGGTTTTTAATAGAATCAACCATATTCTTCAACATCTTCACAAAATCCATCAATAGAACAAAGAAAGCAAAGAAGTACACCATCTTTGAATGGAAATACATCACATAGTATTCATCTTCAATATCTTCATAGTCTTCTCTCTCAATCTCTCATATACAATCACTCTGTTTCAGTAGAATTGGCTATCTCTGACTCTCTCTCTCTCACTATATCAATAATACATCATATCCTCACTAAAATCTCTCAAAATCACTCTCAATAATCCCTCTTAGGTCGTGGATACCCCTCCCAAGAGGTATGTCTAATATGAAGAGTCACCAAAGCCACTACAGTGTCCTTTCATAGCTCACTACTGTCACTTCACTCTAGTCTTCACTTGAATCTTCAGCAGCTACTACTTCCACTTCCTTCAGCTCTTTTGCACTTGTATTCACCTCTTTCCAAGGCTAGAAAACTTTCCCAAAGTCACACATACATTCCACAGAACACTTACAGAAGCATACAAAACAGTCTACAGAACAGTACCAGAACAGCTACAGTACAGAATAGAACAGAGAAAGAAGCTCTACAGAAGACCTACAGAAGGTTACAGAAGGTCATCAAAATCACATAACTCATTCTCAAATCATTCCAAACTCTCACAAACCATTCAATAAGGTTTCACAAGATCTCAATCTTCATCAATCAATACTCCATCCCTCTTTACAGAAGACAATCAGAACAAAACAGACTAAAACAGAGTAAAACGGAAGGTATACAGAACCATTCAGAACCTATCAGAACATCACAGAACCACCAACAAACATCATGATCTTCCAAAACACAATCAATATCATCCAAAACATTCTCAAACCACTTCCAAATCAATCAATCATCTCATAAAATCAACCATTCAACTCTCAAAAACATTTCAACACTCAACACCTGTAGACTTGGCAGTTCTTCAACAACAAGCTACATTATGCCCTTTGTTCGAGGCTAAGACTTTATTCTAGGATGGACTTACTATGGTTTTCATTTGAGTAGTTCCAAGAGTATGTTCCTCCAGATCACTTATTTTTGTGCACTATCACTTATAGAAGTTGGCCTTCTATATTAATCTCTCAACAATGGATCTACCTCTTCTAGAGGATGGATGGAGTGGAGCCTGGTCTTTTGACTTATTGACTAAAGTAGTCCAAATGGTCTTTGAAGACTCTATGACTTTGGATACAATGTTGATGTCTTATATGTATTTGAGAGGTGATCTATTGATTCTAGACTATGAAGATCTAGCTTTGTATGTTGGGGATGTGGTCTTACAAGATGCCTTGTATGTCAAACATTTGGAGTTGCTAATAGATGAAATGTTTCATTGTTATTTCTCCAAAGTGGCAACTTGCCTTGACACTTCATGGCATACAATGATTGATTCTTTGATTTTGAACCAAAGAAAAAATAAAGCCTCTATTCATGTGTAGAAAATTAACCAACTAAGGATGGATCTTTTAGCCTATCTTTCTAAGAAACATCTAGTTGATTCATCTTTCTTTTATACTTATCATCGACGATCTGCTTTAGGTTTAGGTCCATCAGTTTCTAGCTTATCTTATTATTAACAGATGTCCCATCGATATGATGCTTATTTTTTCCTTTATAAATTCAACTCAACAGTCATTTTACCTCTCCTTTTTCAACCTCAGGGTGCCCCTCAAATTTTGATATTTACTTATTGTTCTTTCATTAAAGATTGTGTATTTTTCCCTTCTTTGTCTTGTCCTTCACCATCTATAGATATTCCTTCCACTTTTCCTACCTATCAATTAACACCTTTCTTATCCGATTCCCCTAAATTCTCAACTAATCCCTCTTTAGCTCATTCCTCATTTTATGATTTTTCCTACCCCTCTCGTCATCCTCTTTTACCTATTCTTCTTCCATCTCCTACCACTTCTGTTTCTTAGGCTCCTTAGTTGGTTAGTGGATATGTAGGGTTTGATCAAAAGATTCCTAGAAGAAGAGGATGAAGATCAAAAGATTCTCTTATTGGAGTGCATATTAATTGGCCGGTAATTCTCGGGAAATGGATGACTACCAGTCAAGCATATCAAAATTATCTCTATTTTTCTCAACAATATTCATAATCTATAGATCCTTCATTGAGATTGACAGCTCACTTTGCTTGGTACCTAGCATATTTGCATAGGCTTTCACATAATGATCTAAAGGCCATTCCAAAGTTATGCATGAATGTAAATGTGAACATTGATTCCCAAAAATTGGATGTATTATATTTTTATGCCCTTTTTCTACCTAGCAAATACCTTGTCTTGCTAGAAAGGATGTGCTACCTTCAATTTTTCCAGAATCCTCCAAAAACTTTTGTAGATGAATCCTTATCCATGGAGGATCGTTTTTGTAATCATCAAGCCTTCAAGAGGGATCATCTTCACTAATACCTCTAGATGTATCTTTCATGATTCATAATGATCTATCTCTCTTTTGGAGGTGCCATTCAGATGGTTGTTTTGTGTTTGTATTGTGTTAATTTATATATGTGATGAGTTCATGGTGGTTGAATATTGGATTTATTCGAGAGCTCGAGGAAGTTACTATATATATATTCTCTATATCACGTGTGTTCAAGTCCTATTTATAAATATCCTTATCTATGAATTTTTCATGAATAAAACATAACCCTTTGCCATTCAATCTGTAAATAACTTCTTTATATTACACCTTTATGTATGTAAAAAATGTATAAAAATTGTATTTTTAAAATGTGTTATTTTGAACCCTCGTGTTGCACGCATATATTCATGACAAATTTGCCCGAGTTTGAGAGTTATATTTTTGAAGATTTGCAGTGATGGTGAAGGTGGATGGAAATCTTAAGAACAAAAGCTATAGAACCTCTTATATCCTTTACGAATTTATCATGATTTGTTGTTGTTTATAAGATATGTTAATGGATAAAGGGTTTTCCTTTTGTTGTATTCTTTATTAGATATAGGTTATAAGTCGAGGTCGTGGTTGGGTGGTTTATTGAAGATGCTAAGGAATATCAAGTTGAGCTCTTTGTTGAACTTGCATTCCCTTTTTTAAGGTCGCGAGGATGCTCTCTTATTAAGTGTGGGGATATGTTGAATGCTGAAATGACTTGTTTTTTTTGTTGATTTTTGTTATTTTTGAGGGCTAAATAGTTGATTTTTGATGGATTTTGAATTATTTTTAGTTGTTTTGGAAGTGTTTAAGAGTGTTTTGGATGAGAGGTTGATTATTTTTTGGAAGCTCATGATGTTTTTTAGTAGAGATATGAGGCTATGTGATGTTCTGATAGGTTGTGTTGAGGTTCTGATAGCTTCTATTTTGTTCTATATGAAACATGGAGTAATGATTGACAAATTTTGAGATTGTTTGAAAGCTCATTAAATGGTTTTTGATAGTTTGGAATGATTTTAGTATGAGTTATGTGGTTCCGATGATTCATTTTGGTGACTTCTGTAACTCTTTGTTGAGCTTCTGTAGAGCCTCAATTCTTGTTATGTTATGTTCTGTATGCCTCTATAAGTGTTTTGTGGAATGTATGTGAGACTTTGGGAAAGTTTTCTAGCCTTGGAAAGAGGTGCATGTAAGTTCAAAAGAGCTCAAGGAAGTGAAAAAGCAGCTGTTGAAGATTCAAGAGAAGACGGAAGTGAAGTGATAGTGATGAGCTATGAAGAGTCAATGTAATGGTTTGGTGACCTTTCATATCAGACACACCTTTTGGAAGGGGCATCCATGACAAAAGAAGGATTATTATGAGTGATTATTGAGTATTGTAGTAATGTGATGACGTACTATGATGGAGAGAGAGAGAGAGAGAGAGAGAGAGAGAGAGAGAGAGAGAGAGAGAGAGAGAAAGAGAGTCAGAGAGTCAATTCTATGCAAAACAATGTATCTACATATGAGAGATTATAAGAGAAAGCTGTGGAATCTTTGAAGATGAATCATATGTGATATCTTTCCATTCAAAGTGGAGAATTCTTTTGTGTTTTCTATGTTTATCAAAAAATTCTATAAAGAACATGATGGATTTTGTTAAAGTAAAAGCCATGGGAGAATTGTTTATATGAAGTTGTGTGAAGATTTCTTGTTCCTGATGTTGTTTTCTTTGTTGTGAACATATAAAAGATGGTTGTTCATGACACAAGATATATTTTATTGTAGTAGAAACCCTATTTCCTTGGTGTTCCTTTTGGGGCCCCACACAGCTTCTATGCCTTGAACTATGGTTGTGGTTGAGAAAAATGGGCCTCCCTATTTATGCATTCCAAACTGAGTCTACTTTTCTTCATGTAGTAGTATGGTGTGACACTTAGGCTACTTATGATCCTTGTAAATAAATCCACATTGTACTTTTTGGTTAGTTTAGAGTACTTCAAGATCATGTGGATAACTTGTTTCAAATCCATCAATGACTAAGGTTACAAAGCGATGTCTCTTTAAAGTTGTGCTAACATCCAATGACAGTGGATCGGCTACTAGTCTTGTGAAATAATCTACTACATATTTTTAAATTAAATGTGATGTAGCTCCTCATCATGAGGATGATGATATGTTGAATGTGAATTAAGAATGAGAGTTTCTATCCATCATTATGATTTGTATGCACACTAGCTATTTTTAAATTGATATACTTCTACTTATTGTTTCTACTCAAAAAGTTGTCTCTCATCATTATGATTAGTCATTTATATTGAGGCCTGTAATATACAATTTAATACATCCTTTATACATGCGAAAATTATATGCATCTATATTTGTACACATGGTGGACTATCTAGTGATATGAGCAATAATTAAGTAGTTTATATCTATTTTCTCTACATTGATCCAATTACTTTTCTATTCAAAATTTGTATCTTCATGTTCTTTAAGGGGATTATTTGATCTAGATTAGTGATTTCAGTATAGGATATCAACCTTGCACTTAGAGGTTTAAATACTTACAAGCTAGCAATGTGCTTAGTTGATCCATCTTGTCCTCTTTTAATAGTTCTATTTATCCCCATGATATTCATGATTGGATAGTTAATCTATAATAAATTTTGAGGATTCAACATTATCAGGTGTGTATGTTAGTGATTTAATTATTATTATGCTTCATCATCTCAAGATATTTGATTGATAGGTTTTAATGTATGATTATTAACAACATGTCTATAGGTATGCCGCTGCTATGGTTTGTAGAGATAATGAGTATAGTTCAAAGAGAATATGTGTGTCTTACTACAATTGTATGAATTTTCATTGGTTGTTGTAGATGAAGCTAAAAAGGTATATAAAATGAATTCAAAGTTATTAATGTCAAAGATCCCAATATTTTTTGCATGCTTTATCTACTTTTGGTTGTTCCTTAGGTACCCCTACCTTTGACCATCTTTGGTAGGTTTTCTCAATGGTTGAGCAGTGGGATTCACTCAGGTAAGTTACTCATGAATATATATGTGCATCACATGGGCTCAAAATAAGGTTTATTTAAAATATAAATTTTATACATTTTTTGCATACCAAAGGGTGTAATATAAAGGGTCTATTTATAGATTGAATAGAAAAGGGTTATGTTTTATTTAGGAAAAATTCACAAAAAATGATGTTTATAACACACATGATGTAGAGCATATACATATAGTAACTTCCCCAAGGGGATTCATGTGTTAGCATGGGATTTTAAGTAGTGGGATTCACATTTTGGCAAATGAGTTAACTTAGCTACACACGAACACCCAATGACTACATGTAACAAGTGGGATACACACCGACTAGGGTTTAGACACCCCTCACACTGACCGGGGTATTTAAGGTGTAAGAGCCCAAGATTAGGGCAACCAGTTATTATCAAGATCATACTCTTCACCTTCATCTCGAGCTTCCATGGCTTCCTCCTCCCTTCTCTCCTCCCTTCTCTCTTTCTCTCTCTTCTTCTAGTCTTCTTCCTTCTTCTTCTTGCTCTCTTTCTCTCTTGTCAGCTCTTCTTCTCTCTCCTCTCAGCTACTTTCATTACAAGTGGTATTAGAGCTTCAGTCTTTGGTCCTTTTCTCCTTTCCCCTTTCTTCTTTTTCAAATCCCAAAAGCCCTAGTTACTCAGCTTACAAGTACGGGTACAGTAAGAAGGACTACAGTTAACTTCAGCTTTTGGAGCAAGCAGGAGCTATGGCTAGAGACTCAGACATATTTGGAGGTAAAATGGTAAAAACAGCAGTTCATCACTTCTTTTCATGCAAATTTTAAGGGTTCCAGGTCAAGTTTGGAGTTTCAAGAGTTGGAGGAGGGCAAAAAAAAAACTCCTTTTTGCTTCAGCCCCCTTCTCTCTCCTTCTTGCAGCTACCATGGCTACCAACCAACACAAACCCCCTAGCTTGCTCCATCCATCTCCCAACCATCATCCCACCTTGAAATTTGACTCCCACCATCTCTAGCTCCAGTTTGAACCCCTGGGTGGCTAGGGAATCCTTGCTAAAGGTAGTAGGCAACAGCCTACAATTTGCGGCGCAAATTGCGCTGCTGCCTCTGGCTGCCTCCTACCTCCTGCTCCTGCTCCTAGCCTTCCCCTTGGTACTCTTGGCCTCCTGGGATAAAGGCTGAACTCCCTCAACAACATTTGACCTCTCCCCCCTCCTTCAACATCGATACTCTACTTGAACCTCCTGCTAAACACCTTGTGGGCAGCCATTACTCATTAGTCCAAGCTCTTGATCCTAGCCCATAACCGGGAGCTTAGCCATCAAGAGGTATCTCAACCCCTCTTGACCTATCCTACTTCGAAGGAAGACACGAAGTTCAGAATGCATGGGAGCTTTGTGGAAAGCCATGAAAGCTTCACTTGAAGCTTCCCATCCTTGAAGCTCAAGCTTGGGGACAAGCACGGGAACCTTCCTCATTAGTCGGAGCATTCGAATGCTGAAGTGTTCTCCCACAGATGCCCCAACTAACCAGACTTGATCGATGATTCATGCTTCAACGGTCCTCGCGGTTATTAAAGAGGTATGCCGATCTGATCTTAATCTCTCAATTTAGCCACTTGCTGAGCTTAATCCATTGTTGGAGAGATTTAAGATTGCATAGGTTTAATAGTTCAATCCTCTTCATGTGCATGCATCATACCTCTTCCTAAAATGGCTGCCTTTAACCCCCATTTGGTCTTGTGATCTTGGATGAACCCAAAATGACTAATAGCCATTGTAAATTGGGTAAGTAGCAACCACTGAGTCACTAGACTGCTAAGGTAACCCCTACCCCAACCTTTGTGATTCCTTGCATCTCATGAAAAGGCCAAATTTCTTCTTTCCAATGCATTTCATGCCGATTGCCTAATAAAAATGTCGGCCATGTATACTCTGGCTGAGGAAAATGACCAATGCCAGGCAAGGTGGTAAGACAAAAGAGAGGTGACCCTCCCTTATCACTTAAGACCCTGAAGGGGTGCACAACCCAGCCCGGGGGGGCCTTTGCCCACCTCCCAATGATCTGGAGCCCGATACTTATAAGCAGGTGCAGGTACTTCCATGAGCCCCACTCCCATGCCCCAATGATCCCTTTTGGATACCCCACAATGCTAATGGCACCCATGTATGACACTTGAAGTACATGTAGTCAAAGGAGATGTATGGCAGTGAATGTACTTATGCATTAATGGCAGAGCTGATGGGTATGCAAAGATGCTTGGGATTATGCTCAAGATGTTATTAATGTGGCTGATTAGGCCCCTTGAACTATGCTCTACCCATGTAAGACCTTGGTACTAAGGGATAGGCAATGTTTTTTGTCACAATCCTGTAGGACTGTCACAAAGATCCCATTGCAGAGAATTCCATCCTAAATCAAGGAGTAAATTCTATATCTCACCTCAAAGAGGGCTTTGTCCCCTCCATTTTGAATAAAAAACCTCCCCAATCGGAGCTATGGTTTGAAAGTTATGCCCATTTTTGTGCACTAGGGTCACTGTGTGGACAGGATGTAGACCGCTGTAGGACATGCACAATAAACCCATTACAGAAAATTCTGATAATTTTCTATCACAAATCTTAATAGCTCATCTTGAATAGGACATTGTCTCCTCCGACTTCAACTTAAAATCTCTTCAATTGGAGTTTCCTACAAAGAGTTACGCCCCTTTTACTGACGGCAGGTCCTGTGGACTATAACAGACGGCTAGCCAGAAAGGCAAAAGCAAGGCCCAAGAGGAACTCCAGATGGAGATTAGAGACTCCTGGACCTCCATGAATGAGGAACCAAGCTTGGTGCAAGATTACCATAGTAACATGAAGGAGGAAATGCCTGAAACAGACCCATATACCCTTCTCAATCACACCCTCTGCCGACATGAGCTCCGTCATATGGAATGACACAATGATATGGTCACCAACCACCGCAAAATGATGTCCAAGTTTGATGAAGTGATGGAGCACATGGCTATCTCAAACTTGAAGACTCAACAAACCTTGGAGCATCTCACTGCTCTTGTTGCTCAACTAGCAACCGCTTCATCTCAAGAGAAGACCAATGACTCTAGGCATGAGTCTAGACGTCCTCCACATCAGGAATCATTGCATGGTCCACAAAGTATACTTAGTGCTAAGGGAATATCCCCTTCTACCTATGAGATTGGGGAACCCTCTCATACGCATGATGAGCCCCTATTGAATTTCCCCATCCAGCATGCAGGCAACATCCATTTGAGGCCTTCTCCCACCTTAGGTTTGATTTCCCTTGCTCTACCTAGGAGCCCCCATGCACCCCATATGAATCAGCCCCATCAAGGACAATATGGTACAAATGGCCAGCCTGGCAATCATGGACAGCATGAGTATAATGGACAACATTGGCTTAACGCACCATAAGGGATGTATGGACAACAAGGCATGTATGGCCACCACGGGCTACACGGAGAGCAAAGATTTCATGGGCAGCATGGCCCCTATGATCTCCGTGACAAGGTCATCCTAACAAAGTACAATGGGCAATCCCCCTCACCATCTGACTTGGAGGAATGGACATCCAAGTTGGATTCCTAATTCAATATCTACTCCCGCACTAACGATCAGAAAATACTTTTTTCCTCTCTCCACTTGGAAGGGTTTGCCCACACATGGTGGCGCTATATCAATCAGGAGAATCAACAGTTCATTGACTGGGAAGATTTTAAAATGCATATGGTCCAAGTTTTTGTGTCCCCTGTGGAAAAAGAATGGTTGGCAAGATGATGGTACACTCTGGACCTACGTAACCTCATTGTACGTGAATACATAAATCAGTTCATGAACTTGACCATGTATGTGGAGAGCATTAGTGATGATTCTAAATTACACAAGTACATCGATGGGTTGAAACCGAGTCTATCAACCGATGTCATGGCCCAAAAACCTACCACACTGTTTGATGCAATCGAATTGGCTAAGAGATATGCAAGAAAGTAGCATAAGAATGAGTATTTTCAGCAAAGTGTTGGGCAGCCCCACATTCCTTCATGGTCAACCGCATACGGAGGTGGTTTTTGAGGCACTTCTATACCTAATAACAGCCCCAAAGTACCCACTTATCTCGCCTTCCATGCTGAAAGAAAAATGGGCACTTTTGGGACAGCATCGGGCTCTAATGTGCGGAAAATAGGTATGCTCAAAATAAACAGTACATTGCATCACCTTCCCAATGGATCCAGTAGCCAACGGTTCATCTTCCCAGATGTTGTGAAGGAATGAAAAGAAAAAGGCCTATGCTCCAAGCGTAGAGATAAGTACACTGCTGATCATGCCTCCAAATTTCTGTACAAGACAGCCAAGTTCAAAGTTCATACCATGTATGTCATGGAAGATTGGCACACTGAGGAGGATGACCTCCCCATTGACCTAGCTGAGCCTATAGAGGATGTTGATCATGCGCAGTTCTATGACCCCAAGGATGGGTTTCCCTTTGACCCGGGTGATGCTCCATCACAGATACTTGATTTAACATCCTACCCACCTCCCACTTCCCTTTGCTTGATCTCCTTGGATGGTTGGACGGGTTCCCGCAGCCACAACACCCTTCACATTCAAGGCAATATCAATGGAAAGCATGTTTTTATCCTTGTGGATAGTGGAAGCACTCATAGTTTTGTCAATAAATCAATCATTGATCGGCTAAAATGCACCCCTATGGCATTACACCACCCCTTGAAGGTCCAAGTAGCAAATGGAGAGGAAGAAATTAGCACACATGTATGTCCTGCAGTTCCCTTATGCTTGGCTGAAAATTATGTGGCACTAGTTGATCTTATTGCCCTCGATATGGGCCCCATTGATGTTGTCTTGGGCTGTGATTGGCTGGAACAATTGAGAAAATTTGCTATGGACTTCTCTCAGCTTTACATGGAGTTTATGATACATGGACAACCTATCCACCTAGAGGGAATTCAAGATCATGCTGATTTTCATCTCATTACAGCAAAGCAACTCAAACAGGAGTTTAAGAAATGCTCATAAATCTTTTTTTTGTAATTGAATAAGGAAAATTCTGATCAGCTCTCTACAGTATTTCATGATTCAGCCTTGCAGGCCTTACTTGAGGAATACAACGACTGATTTCAGATGCATACATCCCTCCCTCCCAAGAGACAAGTGGACCACCCACTTGACGTAGAGCCCCATTCCAAGCCAATGAATAAACCCCCCTATAGATTCTCCAAGTGTGAGCATGAAGAGGTTGCAAAGAAAATCAAGGAGTTGTTGGAGATGGGTTTCATTGAATGGAGTTCTTCCCCCTATGCATACCCCGCCCTCTTAGTAAAAAAGAAAGATGGCTCCTTTTGCATGTGCATTGACTACAGAGATTTGAACAAAATTACAGTGAAGAACTGCTACCCCATCCCACACATTGATGATTTGTTGGGTGAGTTAAAAGGGGCATGCTTTTTCACTAAGATTGACTTGCGCTCTGGCTACCATCAGATTTGTATGCAGGCAGGAGATGAGGTCAAAACGGCCTTCAGGACCAATCGTGGACTTTATCATCTCCTTGTGATGCCTTTTGGGTTGAATAATGTCCCTGCCACCTTTCAAAGCCTCATGAATAAAATCCTACAGCTCTTTCTGTTCAAGTTCGTGCTTGTTTTCTTTGATGACATCCTCATTTACAGCAAGTCATCTATGGAGCACTTGACACACATTCGAAGGGTGTTTGACATATTGAGAGAGAATCGACTCTTTGCTAAGGAGAGCAAATGCATATTTATGTAGACATCTGTGGAGTACTTGGGACACATTGTAAGCAAAAATGGTATACAGGCTGACCTGAAGAAGGTGCAATGTGTTAGAGATTGGCCCACTCCTTCCACCACCACTTCTTTGCGTGGCTTCCTTGGTCTCTCTTCATTCTACAGATGCTTCATTAAGTACTATGCCACCATTGTAGCACCTTTGACTGATCGCTTGAAAAAAGAGTCATTCTTTTAGGATGCCATTGTGGATCATAGCTTCAAATAGTTAAAGGACGCGCTTACTTCAGCCCCCATCCTTGTTTGCCTTGACTTCTCTAAGCTATTTACCATTCATTATGATGCGAGTGGCTGGGGTATTGGTGCAGTATTGTTGCAAGAGCATGGTGTGATTGCATTTGAAATCCACAAGCTTGATGAGAAGGAGATGCAAATGAATGTATATGACCAAGAGATGTTGGCCATCCTCCATGCCATCAAGAAATGGTTCCACTATTTGTATGGCAGTCGCTTCCAAGTAAAAAGCGACCACCAAGTCCTCAAGTGCTTCTTGACTCAGTTTACTTTGACTCCTAAGTAAAGGCAATGGGTGACAACCTTACAGAACTATGACTTTGATATTTCATACACTTGGGGCAAGGATAATATTGTGGCTGATTCACTCTCTCAAATGTGGGCATACAGAGTGTTCTCTATCTCAAAATTGCATAGTGATTGTGTTAAAGAGCTCCAAGAGGCTTACTTGTTAGATGATCACTTCAACCACACATTTCAGAAATTACAACATGGGGTTGTAGCTGAAAACTCCGAATATCAGCTCAAGCATGGCCTTATTTGGTCCCATGGCAAGATTGTCATCCTGCACACTTCCCCCTTCAAGTAGAAGATCATGGAAGAGATGCATTCTTGCCCCACTGCTGGTCACTTGGATGTTTTCAAAATATATGACAGGATTGCTAAGAGCTTTCATTGGAAAGTCTTATGGAGGGATGTCAAGGACTTTGTGACCAAATGTGTTCCATGCCAACAGAACAAGGATAGTACACTCAGGCCCGCTGGCCTCTTGTAGCCTCTCCCTATCCTTAAAGGGAAATGGACTCACATCACAATGGACTTTATCACTAGCCTTCTTGCGACTAAGAAAGGGTGGAATAGTATCTATGTGGTAGTTGATCGCCTCACCAAAGCTGCCCACTTTATATCCAATAAGATCCAATATATTGCCTCTCATGTGGCCACTTAGTTTATGGAAAATGTCTTCAAGATGCATGGCTTACCACAAGTCATAGTACATGATCGGGATGCAAAGTTTATGAGAAACTTCTGGCAGACAGTTTTCACCTCCATGGGGACCAAGCTTGCTCCATCCACTGCATACCACCCTCAAATTGATGGTCAAATTGAGAGAGTGAACAAATGGCTTGAGACATATTTGAGGCACTTTTGCCATGATGGTCAAACTGAGAGAGTGAACAAATGGCTTGAGATATATTTGAGGCACTTTTGCCATGATGTACAACACAATTGGGATATGTGGCTTCACTTGGCTGATTTTGCATATAATAACTCCACACACTCTAGCATTGGAGTTTCCCCTTTTGAGGACTTATATGGGTATAAGGTTCCCCTTCCCACAGTCTTGCTTAATGATAAGATCAACCCTCAGAGTCAAGCTGAATTGGATCGCATGCAAGCTTTGCTTCAGCAATGCAAAATGAACCTTCAAAAGGCCCAAACACACATGAAACTCTATGCTTATGAAAAATGAAGGCATTTGGAATTCCAAGAAGGGGAATTGGTCCTTTTGAAAGTGCCTAAGTCCTGCTACTCAACTCTCCAAGAGGGCAGCAGCAACAAGCTGGCCCACTGCTTCTATGGCCCATATCGGATCCTTAAGAGAGTTGATGACTTGGCCTACCACTTAGAACTTCCCCCTACCACCAAAATCCACAATGTGTTTCATGTCAGCCAGCTAAAACCCTTTGTAGGCTCCTCAGTGGACTATGTGGAAGAACATCCCCCCATAGATGAAGAGGGCATCACTCAATATGTCCCTAAAGCAATCATTAGGCACAGCGAGAAAAGCACTTACGGTCCCATTCCATCAAAGAATACCTCATCAAATGGCAAGTCCTACCCTTGGAAGAAGCCTCTTGGAGCCCATCAACCATCCTCCATGAATTTCCCTACCTCCGTGAGCCCCAACGACTGGAAGACTAGCAGGTCATGCCCCAAATTGACCACCCTCTACCCGTAGACTGCACATTGTTTTAGAATAGCTTTGTACTTACTCAAATCACATGCATGTGCATTACACAAATGCTGAAAGTACTCACCATAAGCTCCATTTTGACATATGGTACGCCCTATTTGGAGTAGCCTATCAAAAGTTATGACCTATTTACTTCAGTAGACCGGTTCCGGACTAAATGTTGTCCCTAGTCTCTCCACACCTAATTTTCATTGTCAAAGGGCTCTGAGTAGTACTTTGCAACCCTCCCTTAGCCCACCCACCATCACTCCCCTCTATTTCTCCTTGTTTTTGAGGGCAAAAACCTTCCGAGTGGGGATGGATTGTAACAAGCGAGATACACACCGACTAGGGTTTAGACACCCCGTCATGTTGATCGGGGTATTTAAGGTGTAAGAGCCCCAGATTAGGGCAACCAGTTATTATCAAGTTCATAATCTTCATCTTCATCTCCAGCCTCCATGGCTTTCTCCTCCCTGCTCTCTTTCTCTCTCTTCTTCTAGTCTTCTTCCTTCTTCTTCTTACTCTCTTTCTCCATCCTAAGCTCTTCTTCTCTCTCCCCTAAGCTTCTTTCATTACACTACAAGCTTGGAGGAGGAAGTAGAGGTGATACTGTTAGTGTCATTTTATAATGGATAAGGAGAGATATATAGTCCAATTTTGAGGAGAACTAACAAAGAAATCCTTGTAGAACTTCAAAGAATCCAAATGTAGGATTTGTATATAGAAAAATAATGAATATAGATTTCTTTAATGAGGGAGTAGTTGCAAGTCAACAAGAGAATGTATGAGGCTGTTAATATGTGCAAGACCCTAAAAATAAGTGATTACAATATTCTATGAAGATGGAATAGTGAAATATCTCTTAGTTATTTGAATAGAAGGCATCATGGCTAGTGCAATCCATGGGAGCATGGTTTATAGGGTATGGTTTATAAGGTGTGTGACAAAGTAAGGGGGAGGGGGGTATATAGAGGTAACAAAATATATACATAAACTACTGAGGATAGAGCATGCATCCATTTTATATAATGAAAATGTTAGAGGATATAGTGCAAAATGCAGGCCACATTGCTAAGATCTAAACCAAGTGAAATAGGACCTTTTGAGTTTAGTCATATAGGAACATTGCATGGTATAATATATTTTTCTATATTGTTGATGTTGACTATCAATAGGTCCTCCTATTTAATTTATCAGCCATGCAAATTATTAAGTGAATGTGCTTTTACTTCTTTCAAATGTTTATACATATGCAAACTATATGCAAATTTAGACATCATGCAAATTTACATGAAACTAAAGGGTATTATGCAACTATGCCTTTACATAAAGATACTTTCCCAATTTGGATAAAATTGGGAAAGAATCAGCTATTGGGATGTCACTATTTGTCATGGAAATAAAGAATGTTGTAACGAGTCAATACAAAATGTCTAAGTTGTACATGTGCCCAACATAAAAGATATCTTAAACTTTTGAAGTTACTACATGTCCATATAAGGATTCCATGTATTTCCCTCCTCTAGGTTGCTACTTTAATGCAACGTATTGGTCCTTCACGTTGAAATGCATTGCAATACGTTTTGAGAACAATTAAAGAGACATATAAGTACGAGTCAAATAGGACTAGATACTTATTCAATATATTAAATCATGCATAGTTTTCAAATGTATTGAAGAAAAGGCACTTCACCTTGATCATTAGATGTTTCACTTGTACTTTTATAAACAATAGAATTATTAAAAATAAAGGTTACTTGACATATTTTGTAAGTATCATAGCCTTCTTTTAAGGTAGAACACCAGCACCATGAGAAATCTATTCTAAATGCATTAAAGATTCACAAAAAACATGTCAACTATGGTGTTTTCAAGAAAGGGTCAGATCAAAAGAATTCTTTTTATGTAGATTACATATTGTTTACATTATTGACCCCAAATCAATTGAACTTTATTAGAATTCAATTTTGAGTTACCTACTTGTTTACCATTCTTGTACATAGAATTGATGTGGACTTTCATGCATTGATATAACCATCTTGATAAGTAATGCTAACATAATTTAATTTGGCTAACATTGTGTGGCATACAATTGCCATAGTTTCCCTTCAAAGTGTTGTAACATTAAAGTCTATTCTTAGAGAGTATTTCTAGTATGTAAATAAATAACAATTTACAATCACATTGTCAAAGTTTTATAATGAACATTTAAGCAAATAATCTTTTACACTCATTACATATTAAAATATGTATTTTTATGGCTAAGAACTAGCAAGTATCTCTCATAAAATTCTCAACTCAACATTTCAGAAACCAATAAAATCATGTGGAAATATCTTAATTGTATAATCTCCATTTGAAAGCCGAGTGAAAGCCCCTTAAAGTCAAGTTATCACAAGCAAGATCACTTCATATATATAAGTCAATATAGGCTCTAGATTTTAGTACCTTCAATTTGCTAATTAACTACTTTAAAATACTAATATTTATGTCTTAAAGTTTACATCAAAAATTTTTGAGAGAAGATTTACCACTCTTTGAAAATTCTAATGAGCATATACATTCTTAGAAAATTTAATATTCATACTTATATTTGAACATTTACCCAAGAGTATACGAGGTATCTTCTATCTAGTTTTCCTAGACTCAATATATATTAACCAAAGGTTTCAAGAGTTTGAGACATATGAAGATGTTGAAATTGACCCTATCATTCTTATTGTAATCTTCCATTTTGCAATGCTTTTCTTCAAGATCTATCTTTGATTCTAGTCTATATAACTTTGTAGTGGATACTTATTATGATAAGTGTATTTCAATGGGTCATCCTATGCCTCTCATTACCTTAGTGTTTCCATGGCCCAAAGGGTGTTAGCCAATGCTAGCCCTAAACCTTTGTCTACATTTTAAACCTATTAGATGCATTTAGGTTTCATTGGGAATATTATGAGGCATCTTACAAGTGTGGGTTTGATGTCTTCATAGATGTATTTCAATTTTTGATGTGAAGATGGTGTGCTTCTACATGTTCTCTCCTACTCATTTACTTTGGGAGTTTGTGATGGTAACCATTCTACTATTTTGGCATAGACTTTGGGAGTTTATGGTAACAATTCCATGGATTTGGCATTTCCTACTAGACTTTGAGAGTTTGTGGTAGCTATTTTAGCATTTATAGCTATGCACATCCATGTTGACCTATGGTCATCTCAGCTAGACTTATTTGACCACCCCTTTGGGGGGAGAGAGAGAGAGAGAGAGAGAGAGAGAGAGAGATCCATGCAAGTGAGGGCCATGAAGATGAAGGGATTTATAAAGCCAAAAGTACCTTCCTAAAGTTAAACAAATGAACCACCTCATTTGCTAGTTTTAATATTTCTTTCAAGACTTTAGCTTTATTGAGATATTTTACAACATTTGAAATAAAAGAGACAATAATATGATGGATATGTGGAATTGTTAGATGAATTACAACTTAGAAGAGATTTAGAATGCAAAGAAAACATAATAAAGATACTTGGAGTCCAAAATACCTGGACTAATGGATGTAGAGAAAACACATTACCCCTATTGAAATTTATGCTAGAGTTTTCAACATTGTGTAAAGCAACTAACCAAGACCTAGTAGAAAAACATGAGAGCTTACAAGTAGACTTGAATGACTTGGTCCCTCCCAATATAATGCAATCTAATTTCATATAAGTAGGTGTAGGTGCCCTTTTTTAAAGAGTCTACTCAATCATTTTCTAGGCCTAAAGACTCTTATATCAAAAAGTAAATTATTAGTGGGATTTTTTATACTAATTACATACCTATCTTGGGAAAAAGGATTGGACTACATTACCAAGTTCTACTAACATATGCTTGTTTAGGCCTTTGAATTATAAGATAACTTGGACATATGTTTCATACTTTTGAACCAAGAAGGTTCAAAGTTGGGCTTTGGAACATCTTATCTAGTACAATGTGATGGATGACATAAGCAATCTTTACATATGTTTTGTAGAAAGATGGGGAAGGATAGCACATGGTAAAATGAGGGAAAACCACTAGCATATGGAAGATAGCAAAGGGGATAGATAGGATGATGAAGAAAGTCAAAATACCATGGTTGACTTGAAAGTCTTAGTCATGTGCTCAAATCAAAATTCAACATGAAGACCACTCAAGATCCTAATTGATCTCATGAAATTATAACATGGAGACCATCATACTCAAAGGATGAAAAAGGAAGAAGCATTTTCACATTAAAATAGAAATTCTCAAAGTAGTGACATTGTGTATGAGGAGAATGAATTGGTTTTTCAAGAACAATGATCTATGATAGATTCATCCATATTTTAACTTTGATTTTCAATGGTCATCCTATACCTACCATAATCTCTGTGTTAGTTAAATGTTTTACCAATTCTTAAACTTCATTGTTTATGTTAATAGTTCTTGGATGATGGTGTAACTTTGAGAGCTTCAAGACAAATTTATAATGAAACATGTATGTTTATGCCAAATAACAATATCATGTGCTTTCCTTTTGATATTTAGGAGAACATAACTCATGCTTTAGCTAATAGTATCTTGCATAATTGCTCAAGGGGTTCACTATATATATATATCCTCTATATCATGTGCATTTAAGGCCTATTTATAAATATCCTCATCTGTGAATTTTTCTTGAATAAAGCACAACCCCTTTTTATTTAATTTGTAAGTAACCCCTTAATATGACACACTTTTGTATGTATAAAAATATTATTTTTAAAACCCCTTTTTTTGAACTCATGTGATACATACATATATTCATGAGTGAACCCCGCGCCCCCCTCCCCCCCCCCCGCGGAGCATAATGGAAAAATTTTGGATGAGAACCACCTCCATGGCTTTATGCATAGCTTTCCATGTTACTTTAGTGGTGGATGGTTCTACTTTGCATATGGAAATTTGTTAAATAGATTATTGTTTATGTTGATTAAAGAAGATATCTAAATGTACTCTCACTAAATTAGTCTTATTGGATCTCATTTACCATTTAAGTTCTCCTTACAATCAAGTTTACACTTACATGATCCAAAATTGTATTGTATTCACCTTGGTACCTCTGACACTATAAAAGCTATCAAGGATGTTGCATGTTGTTATACATCATTATGCTTTGAGAGTAATAAAATTGGGAGTGTTACAAACCTTACTTTTAATCGTTTTTGGAGATCTTGGTAGGATTTCTTGATAGAAAAGCAAGGAGATTGAATTTTTGTTTTTAAAAAATTTCTCCAAAACACAAGGTGAAGTGATAGACTCATACAATTTGTTACCACAATTGTAACCTTAAATGGATCCATTTTTTGAGTTTTGGATAAAAAGTTATGGCCATTTAAGTTTTGCCCAGTGTGTAAGAATGTTTACATGCAAGTTACGTGCAAGTGTAAAAGGGTTGTGTTTCTTCTTTTTTTGGACAGTTCTTAAATTTGTAAAAACATGGATGATCTAAATTTTGTTAAATATCTCAACAATAACTTAAATTATCTTTTTATATTTTCTCTCAATCTCCCAAAAAGCACACTCAATTTAGCTTCATCAAGGTAAGTCCCCCTTCTCTATCTATAGAAATAGCCCATGGATAGCCTTAGAGAAATAAAACTTTGTTGAGGAGATACCACTCTACAAGCACAAGTCAAAATCTCTCTCTTAGCTTATTCCCTCTCTTCCACTATAATCTACCAATTTTCTCTCCTCTTCTCTACATGTGTATAGAAGCTCTATCAAAATTTGTCATGAAGTAGACTAGGACATGAGAGAAGAGTGTAGATGAGAGAAAAAAGAGGAGAGAAATACATAGGGGGAGAGAGAAGTACTATAATGAGAGAAAAGAAGTGAGAGAAGCGATGAAAGCTTAGAGAAGTTAGAGAGATGAAGAGATCGTTTCGTATGTTACTTGAATAATGAAAAATTTACAAGTCTCTTACATCTTAATACCTATGTGAGTGTGACATGGCATTCTTTTTCAAACACTAAAAATGTAACTCTTCCTAGTTTCTCACATTCCATCCTTACCTTAAGGTTTTTGTCAACAAAAACAAAAATGAAAAGTTAGTAAATTTACTCAAAATATGGCCATGACAAAGCAATAATTTATTTTATAGCCCTATAGATAAAAAATATCTGAAAATTTAAATATTTGACTAAGAGGAATACTAGAGTAGAAGTCTTTGTAATGTATAGAATATAGATGTATTCAAGAAAGAGCTTGAGATATAAAATATTCATGGAAAGGCATCTACAATCATTAAATAGCTCGCTATAATAATAGACCTTGTTAGACAAAATCAGGCATAACTTTGCAAAGGCTAGTTAAAATGGGGCATGTCATACATTAACACAAACCTCTAAAGGAGTATTTTGACCATATGTAAGTGGCACTTTGATGCAAATTAGACAGAATACCCTAAGGTAAGGAAAATCATCCATGATAGATACAAGTCTACAAGAAGCTCCTTCAAGTGGTAATCCTCATCACTTAATCACATACTCAATAATGGACCAAGAACAAATCTTATTTTCACACTGGCCAATGATCTCCTTAAAAACATATTGTATTAGATCTTCTTTATCGATGGGAGATAACTCATCCACTATATCAACATGGGTACCAAAGAAAATTTTGAGCTAGTTGACATGAAATACATTATGAACTTTAGTAGAAGAGGGAAGTTTCAATATGTAAACTAAGTCTCTTATACATTTAGAATCATGGATGGCCCATAAAACTTGTGAGCAAGCTTATTGCTAGAGCCATCCTTCAAAGTGGAGTAGCGAGACTTGGGCACTTTCAACAAGTCTAGCTCTCGTTCTTGGAACTCTATAGGATGCCTCTTTTCATCAACATACATCTTCATCTACTCTTGAGCTTTCCTAAGATTTAGTTTACATTGCTGAATGAAAATAATAGAATAGCATGTGCAAAAAAAGGAGTAACGGCAAAAAGATATGGAGGCTCAAGAGTTTTTTTATTTTTATTCTCTCATTGTTTGATACACCACAAAGTATCCTCTCAAGTGATGGATACCTCTTGACCTTTAAGGCTTTTCACAAACAGCCTATACTTTATTATGTATATATAGGATATGACTTATCCTATGTCTTATTTCTCAACACTTTCCCTCAAGCTCAGAATGAGCTTGTAGTGTTTTGATAAAGATATGAGTGACTTGGTCATTGGTTTTGACATGTACTAAGTCTACCTCTCCATCCATAACCTTCTCTTTGATGAAGTGGTAGTGCACTTTGATCTCACTTTGATATGCTTTGTCCTTGCATGGTAGACTAGGTTCTTTGCCAACAAAATGCTACTAATGTTATCACAATATATGATAAATCTGCCATTTATCTCTATCCTCATATCACATAATAGTAATCTCAGCCATGTTTGCTCACATGTTACCAATGAGAATATATAGCCACTAGTAGATCTCCTATTCACGATACTTTCTCCCCATTTTTCATCTGTATAGCCAAACAATGTAGGCTTGATCCCCTTCTCATAGAATACGACAAAACTCATTATCTTCTTCACATATCTCAAGACTCTCCTCACTACATCCAAATGTGACTTACATGGTTTCTACATGAACTGGATAATAACTCCCACTAAATACCTTAAGTCACATCTTGTAATGGTTAGGTAGATTAGGCTACCAACCATCTTTTTGAACATAGTAACATCTTCCACACACTATCCATCATCCACCATCTTAATGCTTTGATCCAATGGTGTATCAATTGGTTTACATCCTATCATTCCATACTTCTCTAGCATCTCCAATGAGTATTGTCTCTACACTAACCAAACTCCATATCAAGTGCTAATAACCTCAATGCTACGAAAATACCTCAATAAACCAAGGTCCTTAATGTCAAATTTCTTGTGCAACTAGCCCATGCTTTACTTTAGCAATCTCTCTCTCTACAATACTTGTAATGATGAGATCATCAACATAGATGACCACAACAACCATTTGATCTTTTGTATGTGACATAAAGTGAATAATTAGCCATGATTTTGTAGAAATCCCATGCTACATAAGAACTCTCTAATCCTCTCACACCAAGCTCTTGGTGCTTGCTTCAATACATATAATTCCTTCCTCAACCTACACACATAATGCAGATATTTTGAATGTACATACCTTTTTGACTGATCCATGTATACCTCTTCTTCCAATATACTATTTAAAAAAACATTCCTCATGTTCGTTTGGTATCATTTCCAACCATAGATAAAAGCTAATGTAATGACTAATCTCACTGTAGTCAATTTAGCCACTAGACTAAATGTCTCTTCATAATCTAAACCATATTTTTTAGCATAACCTTTTGCAAATAACCTTGCATTGTATCTTTCTAATGAGCCATAAGATTTATGCTTAACTTTGTATACTCATTTGCAACCAATTGTGTTCTTGCCACCATATGATACCTCAACTAAATCCCATGTCTTGTTCTTTGTTAGTGTATCCATTTCTTCATCCATAGCATTCTTTCAATCTTTTTTTCCAACTATCATTTCAAAACAAGTGGTCTCAACATGCTAAATATATGATACTATGTATATATAATGCCTCTTCATGAATCCATTATATCCACTAGATGCCTCACTCTATGTGACCTCCTCGATTGAGGTACACTATCAACCATTCTTGCATGTGGTGGAACATAATTTCTTGTCCTCTTTATCCTTGGAGTTCTTACATGTGGTATGCAAAACTCATCATCCATAGACTCATCTTCAAATATTTCAACCATAGGCTTCTTATTTTATGAAATTTCTACCCTCTTTTATGCACTTCTCAACCTACCATTCCATGGACTATAACTATTACTACTTTCTTCATGGTCTCGAGACCCAAACATATCCTCAACATGCTAATTTCTTTGACCATTATTTGCTACAATTGTCTCTACATACCCATCATCATCATTGCTCTCATAAACATGCATTTAATAGCTTTTAGTTCAATCTTTTTCCTCAAATCATTAGGGACGTGTATATAATATACACGACTAGACACCCTAAGGAATGCAATTGTAGGTGTCATGTCATACATATTGTCATACATAGGTATATGATGAGTCAACATTGTATGTGTCCTATTCATGACATGGACTAAAATATGCACTACCTCATCCCAATAGTTTAAGGGCATGTGCATTTGATTTATCATTGCCCTTGATACTTCCACAATAATCCTCCTTTCCCACACACCATTCTACTGTAGTGTATACCTTCAAATGACTTGCCTTTTGATCCCATGGGCTCTCAAATAGTAAGAGAACTCATTTGAGATATATTCTCCACCATTATCCTATCTAAATAATTTTATGTAGTCTCCCAAATTGCTGTTCTCTCACAACCTTAAACTCCAAAAACTTTTCAAATGCTTCACTTTTATGTTGTAAAATGTACACCCATGTGATCCTGCTAAAGTTATCAATGAAAGTGATATAGAACTTGCATTTCCCACTCAAAGACACATTTTGACATGGACCCCAAATATCAAAATGTATAATCTCCAAAGGATAGCTACTCACTCTCCCCCTCTTTGTAAAAGGGAGTCGCGACTACTTTCCAAATTGACAAGCCTCACATTGACCATAATTTATGTACCCAAACTAAGAAAGTCCATGAACCACTTGTCTGGAGGACTGCATCTATTTAAGCTTTTGTAAATTCACATGTCTAATTCTTTTGCCATAGTTCTACATCTTTATCTTATCCATGCATTGTCTCAACATACATAGAGCTTTGAATGATGGGAGTTTTTGCATCCAAAACAAATAATTTGCCTCCATTAGTAATAAGATTACTAGGTTTTCCATTCTTGAACTCCTCAATGAAGCAACCATACTTGTTAAACCTCACTTGCAACCCTTGATCATCCATTTGACCAAATAAAGCCAAATTTTTAGTGATATTGGGCACATGTAAGACGCCCCCAATATTATTTTCTATACCATCTCTAATAACCAAAGCCACACTCCCAATATGAGTTATCTTATGCAATGTGTCATCTCCTCTAGCCACATACTCTTCGGTTTGCATTTGCTACTTTCTACCAAACTGTTATGCAAGGTGAGTCCACCTATAAAGTGCCCAAAAAACTGGGTCCTTCCTTCACCCCTAAAGATCCCTAAAGATAGTACTTTTCATATGAAAGCATTCTCTCAAAGTGAACAAATTTCCCATAGTAATGGCATGCACCATCTCTTTGTAAACTAGAGCTTACTTTGCCTCTAGAGTAGGAGCTCTCCCTACATCTAGGTGTAAAATCACCACATCCAAAGATACTATGACCTCATGAAAAAGTGTTTCCATGGACATAAATGATCCTCTAACTCTAGATGAGTTCCCATGGTCTCATTGATGATAAAATACACTATCTTGATTTGCATTCTTTCCATTGTTTGATGATTAGGACCCAACTTAATCTCTTTTGTAAGAAGAAAAGTAATCAACTCTTCAAAATTGGGTATAGAGCATCCTCTCATGGAAATGGAGATATTAAGGGACTCATATGTTGGTCCAAGTCAATTTAGAGTCACAAATACAAAGTCATCATCAACATCAATTGGTACATTTATGGAAGCAAGATCTTCTACAAGTTTTTTTAGTTCTTTCACATAGTCATTGATGCTTCTATTTCCTCACCATGCATTGTGCAACCTCTGCTTTTGCTGTATTTCTCTAGCCTCAATGCATGTGCCATACATATTTTCAATGATTTCCCAAGCATCCTTATTGCAGATATTTGCCTTTTTAAGTGCGGAATCAATATCTTTGAGATATATATAGCTATCCAATGCAAGACTTTTCTGTTTTTGCTAGTCCAATACTTGTACATCTTTTTTTTATCTTTAGTAGTTCTAGGCATACATCTTCACTTGTAATAAGGTTCCATAGACCTCTCCCCATCAAGAAATTCTCCATATAGTAGGACCATACATTGTACTTATCCTTATCAACAATTTCCCCCACAATTTGTATAATTTGTGCGATTTCTAACATTATGATGGCTACAAATTTAGTAAAAATATCTTTATATAATGCACCAAATCAATATTTAAGGATGTAAACAAGATTGATATCAATTGATCTAAAAAAAGAGACCATAAAGCATTCAAAATGTCCAAGAAAATGTGTATAAATTGAGTTCCACTACAATAGGTGTCATACATGTGTCCAACTACTTTCACATGTACCCATACATCATGCTCATATATCAAACATTGGATGTCTAGCAAGAAACTATGAACTGTGAAAATGGGGCTCAAGTGGTGCTTATAGGACCCAAAGAGTATCAAAACAGGAGTCTAAAATTGACTGATTTCTCACATTTTTTCTACAGTTTTTCATGCCAAGAATGAAGTCCCAAACAAGATCAACTCTCAATAAATTTTCTAGCATTTTATTGATGTTTTTTTCCTCCAAATTGGCACTCAAAAATGGCATAAAATTGGCATTTAAGCCTTGAACCAAGCTAGTTCACCCTCTATAGTGTAAACAGTCCATGCTTGCCAAAAAAACCCAGTTCAATCCCTTGATAGTGTGAACATAATTGTCCAAAATAACTAGTTCACCTCTATCCAATCTGAGCTCAGAACTTGGACCAATTCAAGATATCTCAATGTAAAAAGGGCTAATTTGAATTAAGGCTTAACTAAGACTTAAGAAGGCTTAAGGAATTTTTCCATAGTTGAGTGGCAGGTTTGCAGTGCCTTTTTTGATGACAACTCCTCTTGGCATGTAGTCATAGTGGTCAAATGCATCAGCAACGTCCTCATCTCCTCAACCATAAAGTTCAAAGCTTAAAACCATAATTAACAAACCAGAATTGATTCTTCTTATCTTCTCTGTAACAATGGCTTCAAGCCCACTGCTTACTCTCACAAGCAACCCTATTCTTGCTCACAAATAGACCCTATGCTTTTGGGATCAAGCAAATCCCCTAGTTAAGCAAACCTCAAGCTTAAGCTACCCCCTAGCTTCTTGAAATCCTTGATTCAAAATTGAAAAATAATTGAACCTTGCTACCATACATCCTTTTGCAGCTTTCCATGACTCCCAAAATACATTCAAGGTGAGCTCAATAGCTCCCAAATCTGAGCCACAATAGCTCTTGAATCCAATGTACTTGGTTTGGTTGGATTGGTCAAAGATTAGTACCTGATTTAATGCTAGACATCAAGATTTCAATTCAATGTAGACCTTAATTCAACACACTCCTCGATCTAAGCTTTCAATCTCTCTCTCCTACTCTAATATCAACTGAAAATAATAGAATAAAATGTGCAACATAAGAAGTAATGGCCCAAGATATGGAGGCTCAAGAGTTTTTCTTCATCATCTTCTTCTCTCATTGTCACAACTGATACACCACAAAGTATCCTATAAAGTGATGGATCCCTTTTAATATTTAAGACTCTTCACACACAACCTCTGCTTTATTTATGCATACATAGGATATGACTTATGCTATGTCTTAATTCTCAATAGTGAAGAAGGGCGTGCATTTGCTCTAACTCATTTTTCCCATGAGGGTTAACATTCTCCCTAAAGAGAACTATAGGAAGGGGCGCTTTTTAGCTATACAAAGCTTCAAAGGGAGAAACTCCAATATTGGCATGCGTAGAATTATTGTAGGTAAACTCAACTAAGTATAGCCAAGAGTCCCACACATGTTGCATATCATGACAGAAGTGTCTAAGGTAGGTCCCCAACTACTTGTTAACCCTTTTTATTCGACCATCAATCTACGGATGATAGGCTATGGATGGAGCCAACTTAATGCCTGTAGAGCTGTATAGCACTTGCCAAAAGCTATTCATGAACTTAGAGTCATGTACAATAACATGCAATAATCCATGCAACTTGAAGATGTGATCCATAAACTGACTAGCCACCTATGATGTAGTAAATTGCATCTCTGTGTGGCAATGAAATGGGATGTCTTGGTGAGTCTATCTACCCCCATATAGAAACTATTACATCCTTCTTAGTAGAAGGTGAACTAGTAGTAAAATCCATGCTTATATGCATCCACTTTTCTTTAGAATGGGTAAGGGCTACAACAAACCACCTAGCTTATGAGTGTTGTCCTTATTCTGTTGGCATGGGATGCACCTATTAGCCATATCTTTCTCTGTAAAGATGCAAATCTCAAAGGCAATGAAACCATCCTTTTGTAATGATACATCACTTATGTCTATGCCATTAGGATCACATTGTATAGTAAACTCCTTAAAGAAGTCTAGACTAACTAAGATAGGAGCAAAAGTAAGTAGCTCCTTAGACTAATTAAAGCTTTTATCTATGATGACATTCCAAAAGAAAACTTCCTTCTTCAATTTGTCAGTCAAAGAAGATGCTATAGTTGCATAATGCTTAATAAACGTATAGTAGAATGAGGATAGACTAAGAAGCTCTCTAAGGGAGGTAGTGTTTGCATGTGTTGACTAATCTTTGACACATTCCATCTTTTTAGGATAAGCTTGGATAGCTTTCTCACTAACAATATGTCCCAAGTATTCCATCTTTTTTTGCATTAAAAGAGCACTTTGTCTTCTTAGCAAAGAGTATGTGGTGTCTCAACACATCAAATACCTATTAAAAATAAATATATCAAATATGTAAAATAAGATTCTCTATTGACCTGTTGTAAATAAGCATATTATTGAAGAACACTAAGACAATTTGAAGATGTATGGCTATAGTATGTTGTTCATTAGACTTTGGAAAGTGGTTGGGACATTGGTTAAACCAAAAACCATAATCAAGAAATGGTAGATCCCCCCATTATACCTAAAGGTTGTTTTCTCCTCGTTAGCCCCTCTCATGTGAATGTGATGGTAGCCTGACCTCAAGTCTATCTTTGTAAAGAACTTATTCCCCTTGAGCTCATCCAACAAAACATCCATTATAGGAGTAAGGTACATATTCTTCATTGTGAGCTTGTTAAGATCTCTATAATAATCAATGCACATCATGAAAGATATATCCTTCTTTACTAACAAGGCTAGTGAGGCATACATTGAAGAGCTAGGTTCAATGAACCCCATCTCTAATAGCTCCATAATTTTCTTGCCAACCTCTTCACACTCATATTTTGACAACTACAAGGTGGCTTATTAACTATCTTAGAGTGAGGCTCCAAATTAGTAGGGTCTCTTAGGAGGTAGTGTTGTAGGCACTTGAAACAAATCCATGTATTCCTCAAGGAGAGCCTTCAATATTGAATTATCCATTGAATATTTGGATTGATTTTATACCTCTTTATTTAGGTATAGTGAAAATATATGAGAGCGCTTTTTGAACTCCCTTCTTGATAGTGATAATTATGGATTCCATTTAAATGGATAGGTTTTCCATCAATGACAAACTCCGTGTACAACTATGAAAAATCCATAGTAGTTTGGCCCAATGTTATCAATTAGTCACACCCAACTATCACATCTATGGGCCCCATTTCTAAAGCAATCAAGCTCACTTTTGATCCATAATTTTCAATCAACTATATGTCAAATTGTGAACATATTTGGGTGATGATTTCTTCTTTGCAACCAAATATATGTGAGTTTGTGAACACATTTGGGTGCTGATTTCTTCTTTGCCATTGGCTACTTGCACCTTAATGGACTATTGTAAATATATGGGAAGACAAATTAGCATGTCATCCAGAGATAGAGAAAAGTGTAGTGGTAGCAGCGTGAAGATCAATCCCACTAGGATCAAATGGTATATTTTGACCTAGATCAAAACAAAATCCATTTCATGGGACACAAAATTGATCATACTCAAGATCCCCGTCAATTTCATGATCTTTAGTTTTAGCATATCCAACCACATTTTGATATTCAACTTCTTCTTCATCAACATCTTCAAGGACAATCATATTAAAATTCTTGGCTTGAGTATTCTTGAAAGTGCACTTTGAAGTGTGGCCAGTCATATACTTTTCTCCACATTTAAAGCATTTAACTTTTCTTTCCTTCTCTAAAGTGATCCATGGGTATGAACTTTCTACCATTTGTTGAATTATTTTAGGGTCTATTATTACATTGGAAGATAAGTGTCCATTGTACATAGTGAAAAGGATCTTATCATAGAGTTCTCTTTTAACAAAGACTTGCTATCTATTAGAAGCTTAGGATGAATGCCTCTATAATTTCTAGTAGGGGATGATAATGTATGCACTGTAGGGGCAACCACCTCCCATGTGTGTTCATAACCCTCTCAAGTGCCCTATTTAACCCCTAAACTCCTGCAATCTATTCTTGAAGGTCCCTATAGAATGATTAATAAAAGCAGTATGATAGGGTCCCTACATGAGCTTCAAATCACTAGGAGGTGGGCAAAGTCCCCCATAGGTAGGTTGGATGCATCCCTTTGAGATCTTTGATAGTGAGGGAGGGTCATCTCTCTTTCATCTCACTATCTCCCTTGATATCCACCTTTTTCTTCAGTGGTAATTTAGTACATGGCAAGAGCATACTATTCTAGAAAAACACGAATGATATGCATTTTTAGAAATGAAACTTTCAACCTTTAATAAAGTGCAAGGATCAATTGGAAAACACAATAAAAATGGAAGATAGGATGAGCATCGTACCATTGCAATTCACTAACTCACTGATTACATTAGATTACCCTTTTTGTGATAATAAAGATCCAAGTATAAATACGGGTTATTCAATGAAAAAAATGAGAAAATCAAAATATGATTGCAACTCAATTGGATTTAATGCTGAGAATAGATCAACAAGATTGTATCAATCTAAAGAGATATATCTTTGTGATTTATGTTGAATTAGAAGTCCATGAATGCCATAATCTCCAATCAACAAGTGAATAAAACTTCAACAATTGGATCAAGAGATATTTTAGAGATTAGATGAATGGAGTACCTCTTTCAAAGTTTGAAGAAGATTGATGAATCAATATGAGTTAAGTTCAACATCAAGGTAAAATAAAATCCTGAAATTGCTCCATAATACTCCATAGCCTCAATGTCCACCATTGATCAAATTTTTCAAATGGTAGAGTGTAAAAGCCTTGCAATAGAAGAGTCTCTTACCCTTTTAAAAGCTCAATGATAAGAAATTTGTGCTTAATGCATGAAAGTACCCCCAAAATGTTGGCTCATAATGCCCACTTGATAGTCAATGGCTTCAACGGTTACAATCTTGAAGGTATCCCTCCTCAATGTCTTCTTGAGTTGTATCATTTGCCTTTATTTATAGGTCTTATGGATAAAGCTTCAAGGATGAAAATTGGAAGAAGAAGAAGAAAGCTCATAGAAGAGGGAAAACGGCTCAATCTTAGCATTTAAGAAAGGGGATTGGAGCCCCAAGAGGAACACCAAGAAAACGGGGAATCTACTACAAGAAAATCTATATTGTAGCATCAACAAGCATGTTTTTCATATTTGAATCAAGTAGAAGAAGAAAAAAAACACCAATCTCCTCAAATCTTCACACAGCATCATATAACAATTGTCCCACAAATTTATCACAACAAAACTTTAACAAATTATTCATATTGTTTATTAAAAGAACAAGAGAACACAAAACATTCATCTTCAATAGCTTCATAGTCTTTCTAGTTTCTCTCATGATCTCTCACTTATAGATACATTGTTTTACATGAAAATTTGGATGTCTCTCACACATGCTCTCTCTCAATGGTACATTGGAATAATCAATAATAATATCCATAAGCCCTCTGTAGTTGTGGATACCCTTCCCAAGTGGTATGTCTAGTATGAAGGGTCACGAGAGTCACTACAGTGTCCTTTCGTAGCTCAACAGTGTCACTATCACTTTAGTCTTCACTTGAGTCTTTAGCAACTACTTCTTCGACTTCTTTGCACTATTTTAAACTTTCATTCATCTCTTTTCAATATTAAAAAACTTTCCCAAGCTACACATTCATCCAACAAAACACTTATAGAGGCATACATAACAAAAACAAATTAGAGACAGAGGCTTTATAGAAGCTTCATAGAGGGTCTACAATAGCATATAGAAGGTCATCAGAAAGCATTCATCTAAACTAAAACCATTAAAAACCATCAATAATCATTTGATAAGCTTCCAAGCACTCTTAAAATCCATGAATCATCATTCCAACCTCTCATACATAGAAAGAAGATAGAACAAAATAGAAGATCAACATAACTAATCAGAACCTATCTCAGGCACTCAACAGAACCTATCACCACATCATATCTTCACTAAAAAACATCATAAACTTCTCAAACCTATTCAATCTTATCCAAAAATCTCTCAAAAACTTCCAAACCAATCAATTATAATTCAAATCATACAAAAATCACCCCAAAATTCAACAAAAATTTGCCAAAAACACAATCATATCAACCCTCAATATATCCCCACTCTTAATCTAGGAGCATCCTCATGACCCTAGAAAAAGAGAATAGAAGTTTCAAAATATAGCTCAGCTTGATCATCCACCCATAGCAACTTCAGGACACACCATCCAAGTAACCTGCATCTAATAAAGATTTGTGACAAAAGAAAAACACATTTATCCATTAACCCAACTTAGAAACAAAAAAGCATGGCAAACTTTTAAAGGATATAAGAGGTTGTTTTAACAATAAGCATCCATCCATCAGATAGAATCACAAACCACCATCAATCAACTCCATCTTCACCTTCTACTCCATGTGGAAGAAGGATAAAACACCACATATGCATCATAGAACATACACAAAACTCACATAGACACAATACAATGTAGTCTAAATGGCGCATGCTCCCAAAACATGGAGAGCAAAGAGAATGATTTTCACTAAAAATATTAGTATAACCAAGAGAATATCCACATGCTATGTAGGATGAAGATATTTTTTCTTGAACTTCATACTTAGCTTGAGATGTTCTAGGGGAAATCCTCAGTGAACAAGGGATTGTTAGCAATATGGTTCAATACTTGGGATTGCAATGGCTAGAGATCCAACTTATGAAAGACACCCCATCGACAGCGAGGATCCAGAACATCATCTTCCAAAGGTGGATGCCAAGCATAGCCTCTACACCACAATATATGCTAATGATAATTCTTTAGGCCATCGACCAAAGTCATCTCAATAGAATGTACATATATGACTACCTACAAAATAACATCTCCTACATAAAGATTCATATCCTCCTCATTAGGAATGTGTAGATCTCCTCGAAGATACATAAAAGATAATAATTGGGCCTCATGAGAGATTAACTCATCAACAAATCTATCAAACATTGCTTTGAATAAATCTATAGACCAGATATTTTGCCACCCATCCTCTGGAGGTTCTAAGTCCATATTACTCAAGGAAATGTAAAATGCAAAGTGTTGTTGTTGTTGATACTTAATCCAAAAGGATGATGGAGGTGACACCAATTCAGCATAGTGCACAAAATCTTCTTGAACACAATTCATATGCTATTGAAGGCACTCTACCTTGGTAGAGAACCCATCACACAGTTTAGCTTTTTATTGTAATTGATCTAGCTCTTCCTTAAAAGAACAGCAAAGAAGACATCACCAAGGTTGGAAAAGGAATATAAAGAGTAGCAACTTTTTGGTTAAGTTCTTCAATAAGCTTCTTCTACAACTCTACGCTTTCTTGGGAATGCTACAACTGGCCCTCACATATACCAAGCTTACAAGCTAATTCTTTCATTTCCTCAAGAGCTACATTTTTCTCCTTAGTTAAGGACATGTTCTCTTCTTTGACAATGGCAATTTTTGCTTCTAACTCTCGGGGAAGTTACTATATGTATATACCTCTACATCACATGTGTTCAAGGCCTATTTATAAATATCCTTATCTATGAGTTTTTTCGAAATAAAACATAACCCTTTTCTATTCAATTTGTAAATAACCCCTTTATATTACACCCTTCTGCATGTAAAAAAGTATAAAAATGGTATTTTAAAAATACTTTATTTTGAACCCACGTGATGCACACATATATTCATGAGTAACTTATCCGAGTTCTAACTCCTTAATTATGGCTTTCTGTGAATCCATAAAAGTTGTAGCTACAATCATTTGTGTATGGATATCACCCAAAATAGCCCTTTCAGAAGCTAAATTCTCTAGAGCCTTACTAAGCTAAATGGTTAAAGAGTCCACTTTGTCTTGCAATGAGGTGTACACTCCTGTATAAATTGTCTAAAGATAAGAGGTCATGGAGGTCTCCAAAGTAGACTGAACTCCAAAAACTAGCTGTGAAAGCATAGATCTACAAAGCATTGCTTGTAAGGAAGGAGGAAATTGGAAATATCTAGTTTTCCTTAATCCCATTGTGCTGCAAAGAGGTCGGTACAAGACATGATTAAAGAGGGAAGGGAACTATCGCAAACATCACGTATCAGAATCTGTACCACAAGGGTTGGAACATGAAGAGGATCATAAGGACCATGTGTGTGGTGCTTCTTTTGAATGATTCTAAAAGGGGGTACTTCTGTTAAATCTGAATTGACTTCCATAGGAGGAGGAACATAAGGAGGAGATTGTTTCACATAATTTGAACAAGATTAAGCACAAAAATGCCACTTGGGGGAGGTGCCAATTGAATTATCTTTTGTAGAAAAATCCCATAAGAGACAGTACTGAGTTAGCCCTTTATTACATGCTGAAAATGATGATCCATTTTAGCCAATAGAAATGTTATCTAATTAAACATTAACCCCCTCTCGTATTCTGATAGACATAGTGAATAATTCTTGGGACAAAAACTTGGATATGTAGGCTTACTCGGTCCTGGAGGAATTGGTATAATTGCTTCCATAAAGGAGAGGAAATATGTTCCACTAATACTCCTAAACTAGTGATAAGCTTATGCGCTACCAAAGAAGTAGAGGTCTCATTCTATAGCAAGGCAAGGATCTTTGTAGTGGATAATAAATGATTACCACTAGGCATAGGGGAACCTGCAAAAGGCAGGAGCAAGGCCTCATTGACAGTAGTAGGGGGGATAAATAGAATCAACGATCGTAAATCAAGCCCGAAAGCTTCTTATAAGTCTTCAGAAAAGATTAATAGAGCTTTGCATCCACTAGTAGAGGGAATTTTAGGGCCACAAAGAGATAAGACCAACTTTGTGAATGCAATCATCATCTAAAAGGAGACAACAAACATGGATTGGTAATGGTACATGTTGAATCATAAGCAAAGGTGTGAAAGAAGATGCCATTTAGACCACACTGGATCACCCATATACACAAAAACCAAGAAAAGAAGAAAGTATTATTACAACACATACCACCTCTAAGACAAATAACAGGGAAACAAAAACAACAACAACAAAAACTGACAAACCTCCCCAAGCAGTTCACATCCTATGAAAATTTTGACATGACCTATGCACATATGCAACTGAAAGCTTCATGCTATACAGACATACAATCACCCAAAGACCTCGTAGGCAAACACTCAAAAGAAAATAAAATACCATGCATACCATATCCCGAACACAATCCAAAAATCATGACCCAACCATAGACTTGAATCATCAAAATAAATACATACAAACAAGACCAATGTCTCTAACCAAGAAACCCTAATCCCCATAAGTGTATGGCATATACCTATGGTGTAGTGAGGTGGGTGGGTGAAAACTACACGACTTATTTTTATTAGATGACAAATTAATCACAATTCATTATTAAATTATCCCATTAATCCATGGTGATTCGTATTCACACTCCAATCCATACTTAAACTAACTAGACTGGATTGGACTAGGGATCTCTACAAATGCAATTCATTTTTAAAAATTAGATGATATGTGGTGCAAATCGTATGCATGCACGACTTCGGGGGGTGTGCATAGCGCATGCGCGCATGCACTGTGTGTATAGCACGTGTGCACGTGCACTATGGATGGATTTTAATTTACAAAATTGAGTGGATTATGATACTATTTGCATGTGCAAAAGCGTGGCTCCTTTTATAAATTAACAATCAATTTATTTTAAATAAAAAAATATGAGGTACATTTTGTTTGTTTGGGCGAGTGCAATGGTCGGTTGATTTTTAGTTACAATTATATGTGTGTTACAGTGCATGTGAAAGAGGAAAAAAAAGAACCTACTAGTGTGTGACACTCGTAAGGTCTCATGCAAAAAATTCCATGTCCAAACAAGCCCCGTAGAATATCAAAATCTATGTACCAAAATAACAAGTCGACTAGGCGACAGGTGGCCGCCTTCAAGGTACGAAAAAACCAATACTAACACCATGGTTTTAAAAAATAAAAAGAAAGGAGACAATGAAGGGTTTGTCACTTGGGTGATCATGTATTGGGATTTTTTTTGTTTTTCAAATTTATCATTTTTTCTATTTTTCATTTTCATTTTGTGTGGTGTTTGAATCCTTAGAATTTTGGGAATTGTGTATTGGGTTGTGTTCAAAATTTAGTTTTTTAAATGCCATGTCAAATTTTATGTGAATGGAACCTGAAACATTTTGATTGGTCAGTTTGATGATTTATTTTTCATTGGGTTTTTGGTTTATTTTTCTTATTTTTTGTTCACTAAATAAATATATTTGAGTAACCAAACGACTATAAAAAATATTTGGAATGTGAAAAATATTTTTTTGAATTTTAATGAATTTAAACATTCATTTTTAAATGTTACATAAATTTTCTAAGTATTTTCTCTTTTTGTAAGTTGTTTTTTAAATGCAAATAAATATTTTTAAATGTGTTTTTAAAAGAGTTATATGTGTTTGTGGCTATTCATAATCATGAAGAAATTTTTTGGAAATTCTTGGAATTTTTTCTCATTTTTCTAGAACTTATTGATTTTTAATAATTTTAATGATTTTTTTAATTTTTTAAGTGTGAAGGATTAAAATAATCAAGATCAGTACAATGGGGTACCCAATGATAGCGGCTACGTGTGAATGGCAACTCCTCATCAGCAAGGAGTGAAACGAGATGTGTGTCCTTGTGCATGAATAGAGGCTTACAACACACGTACACATGAACATGATCAAACATGCAAGCACCCACATGCGAACATAAAGAAATCACGAGCACACCACTCTCCACATGTGAGGGGTCTTGTATGGGGCATTCACTCGATATGTGGTGGGGTAGAAGGGAAGATAGGAAGGAATGGGGGCTTCAAAAGGGGAAGGGGGGGGACAAATTTAGAGGTGGGGAGGCAAGGGGTGGAAAGGTGGGGTTGGGGATAGGGTTAAGGGTGTGGGATAGGGTGGTGGGCAAGGGGGGATAAAATTGGTGGGGGAGTAAAATTTGGGGGGCAAGGGGGGTGAAATGGGAGGGAAAGGATAAAGGGAATGAGTGGGTAGGGGACGTGGACGGGTGTTTGAGGGTAGGGGGTGGGCGCGGATCAAGAGAGGTCGGGTAGCTAGAAGATAGAGCAGGGGGGCGGAAAGATAGGGGGGAGGAGGTAGGAGTCGTAGGAGAGGGAGGAGGCATGGGAGGACGGAGGAGTGGGATGAGGAGGAGGAGTTAGTGGCCAAGGCGGAGGCATTCGATGGGTGGACAATGATGTTGATGGAAGCAGAGGCAATGTGCTAGTCAACGACAGCACGATAGTCAATTAGGCATGGCAACGGCGTCCAGGAGGTGGGCCCAACATGCAGCACTACGACCAAGGAAGAGGAGGAAGAGGGGGAAGGGTGGAAGAGAGAGGGAGAGGGAGAGGGAGGAGGAGGAGGAGGAGGAGGAGGAGGAGGAGGAGGAGGAGGAGAAAAAGTGGCAAGAGAAAAGGGAGGAGGGAGAAGGAATGGGGAGGGTGAGAAGAAGAAGATGGAAGGGGAGGAAGGAGGGAAAAGCGGAAAGAGGGAGGAGGGAGAAAGGAGGGGGAGGAGAAAGAATGCACAGAGGGGGATCGGAGAGAGAGAACGAGGGAGGTAAGAGAGAAGGGGAGAGAGGACGGGGCATTTGAGGGGGGGTAAATGTTTTTTAAAAATGGTTTTTTTGTTTAAATAGAAAATTTGTTTTGTAATTGTGTTTTAAAAAAGGAAAGCAGGTCCCCCTCATCTCTTGCGGACCAACACAGGCGCAGGGGGTCAAATTTTTTTGCATTGATGGGAACGAATGAGAGTAGGGGAGAATTGGGGGAGACCAAACACGACGGCGAACGCCTGGCACATGACCACAAGAAGAAAAACAATACTAATCTTGTAAAATCTTCATGCAGCATCATATAACAATTCTTCCACGGATTTATCACAATAAAACTTCAACACATTCTTCATCAAAAGAACAAGAAAACGCAAAGGAATGCTCCACTTTGAATGAAAATCATCACATAAAATTCATCTTCAATAGCTTCATAGTCTTCATAGTCTCTCTCATGATCTCTCACTCTTGGATACATTGTTTTACATGAAAAATTGGCTATCTCTCACTCTCTATCTCTCTCACACATGCTCTTTCTCAATGGTACATTTGAATAATCATCCATAACCCCTCTTTAAATGGATACCCCTCCAAAGAGGTATGTCTGTTATGAAGGGTCACCAGAGCCACTACAATGTCCTTTCCCGGCTCGACAAAGTCACTATCACTTGAGTCTTCACTTGAGTCTTTAGCAACTACTGCTTCTACTTCTTTAAGATATTTTAAACATATTTTCATCTCTTTCCAAGATTAGAAAACTTTTCCAAGCTATAGATTCATCCAACAGAACACTTACAGAGCCATATAGAATAAAAACAAAACAGAGACAAAGGCTCTATAGAAGCTCCGACAGAGGGTCTACAATGCCATATAGAAGGTCATCCAAAAGCATTGAGCTCAACCAGAACCATTCAAAACTATTAAAAATCATTCGATAAGCTTCCAAAAACTCTTAAACTCCATCAATCATCATTTCAACCTCTCATAGAGAAAGAAAACAAAACAAAACAGAAGCTCAATAAAACCAATCGGAACCTATCAGGTACTCTATAGAACCTATGGGACCAAAGACCAAAGCTTTGATACCACTTGTAATGAAGGAGACTAGGGAGGGAAAGAAAAGTGCAGACGAGAGGAAAAAGAGGAGAGAGAAATACTAAGGAGGAAAGTTAAAAATAAGATGAGAGAAAAGAAGTGAGAGAAGCCATGAAAGTTTAGGGAAGTTGGAGATATGAAGTCTAGATTGTTTTGTATATTAGTGAATAATAAAAAATTTACAAGTGTCTTACATCTGAATACCTATGTTAATGTGACTTTACATTATTTCTCGAGTACATTAAGAATATAACTCTTCTTAGTTTCTTACAATGTCTATCAAGCTTCTTCTCTCTTCCCCTCACATGTCCTCAATCATGTGGAAGCTTTGTTAAAATCCACCAAGTTTTTTCTCACTTGTCTATAATTAGTGTCTACAGTTAGGTGGAGACTCTATTGAAATTCACATAGATTTTTCTCTCTTTTACACAATTTTGTTGGAATATTTGTCCAAAATACTCTAAAAATGATGGCTCTCAAGAGATCATGAAACAAAAGAAGTCACTCAAGAAAGCACTTCTCAAGAATGCGAGAAAGATGCTTCGATAAAAAACTTAGAAGATGATATCAATGATATAGATCATTTCATACCAAGTCGCAATAATTTGGTTTGAGTTATTTGTCACATGTTAATGTATTTTTATTTAATTTAGTAGTACTTTTTCAGCTAAGCTTATTTATTGATTGGAAATTATTGTATTTCTTAATTCATCATTTCTACTTTATGATTTTGCTTATGAAATTATGAGAAGAGAATGTTGCTATTGAAACTGTAGAATTAACAAAAAAATATTATATTACTGTTGGATCCATAAGACCAACAAAACCATAGGTAGTTGGACTCACCCTAAGTTTTAAGGGGAATGATGAAATGATTTAAATAAATCCAAAAGGGCACTACTTGGTATCCATGGTTGAGAGATAAGTAGTGAAAAGGACAAGCACATTGTTGCTACATCACCTTAGGTGGAGGAGGTGAGAGAGGCTCTGAGTTGTAAATCCCTTGACGGTCTATGATAGGGATGTAGCGCTTTGTCATCCCCATCATTGGCAAGTAGGGATGTGACCTCAAATATGAGTAAAGAGGTGAAATAACGTAAGGTGTCGAAAGTCCTTGCAGAGAGTGAGATGGCTTCGTAGAAGTTGGGATCCTTATAGGGATTCTAATAAAGGAATTCAATCCTAATTAAAATAAGCTACTTGAATTATTGATCATTCATGTCTAATGCCTAGATTATGTGTAATGAATCTTGTGTAACATGGCAATGAAAGAAAGTAGCTTTTATATGTTCTCATATTGTGATAGCATGTTTTACTAATTGGATAACTAAAATAAACATGTTGAGAAAAGTGAAAGGCCTTGGTCTCGATGAATGAGAGTCTATGGTTGGGTGTGTGGACCCAATCAATATGTAACTTTTCTAAACACTAGATAGAGCTATCAAAATGTGACACCCCAATTTGATAAGATAGTTAACTAGCTTAACAATATTTTTGGGGGCATGTGTGTAATGGAGCATATAGGTCAATGGCCTTGGAAGTTCAAAAGATATCTTCACTCTCTCTAAATAAAGTATGGTATTAGGTCAATGGCCTTGGAACTTCAAAAGATATCTTCACTCTCTCTGAATCAAGTGTGGTATTAGGCCACTTTCATCTTTGATCAGTTACAATGTGATCCTTCTTAGGTGGGCATTAGAATCCTCTCTAGAAGACCTTCATAGTCTAGGAATCCTTAGCTTATCAATCATTCAAGTTGAGGCCACAATGTTTTATTGTGAGGTAGACTTGTACTAGCAAAGTCTATGCATCCAAATTGGCCCAAATTTTATGGAAGTGCTCATGGTGGGGTGTCTGAAAAACTATCAAATGTCATCTCCTCTAGTCTAATATGTCATCTAGGGTATGAAATAAATAGTTTATTGGAATATAGGGTTTTAGAAAGCTAAAAATTTGAGAATATGAGAGGTAAATGTCTCCTTCCTGAACTTAATAAAATGCTTGGATCTACGCATTGCTTCTTTCTGAAATTTCACCCTATATATCGATCTCTTCAGTAAACATTAGGCAATGATCTCCATGCATATACTAAAGTAACAAAGAATTCCCAAGTATTTTCATGATTAAGGCCACCCAAAGTAGATGAAACCAAGTGATCATCATTATGCATCACATTAATGGTTGCCAAAGTATCTACAATACTTCTCACTATCAATTGATACTTATTTACAAACATTTCATTTTTCTAAAGTTCTAGTCTCTTTCTTGATTTTAATCTTCCTTGCCTTTATATTTATTAAAAACATAATTTCAAAGTGGTTCAAGCTACACGTGGATTCTCTAGATTTTTGATATACCTTAGTATACTGTTATCAATGACTACAAAAACTTGGACATCACTCTTTTGTCATTATCATTTCATTTATCTCATACCTTTAATTAATTATTTTATAGCTAAAGGATCACTTAGTTTTAGATCCTTTTGTTTACCTATAGCAAATATATGGGCCTTTTATTCAAGGTATAGAGCTTCTTACTTGTTGATTGATTACTTAAATCCTCACTCCTTCTCCTTCTCTTTAATATCCAGAATAGCCTTGAATAGTGATGCAATTGTGATGGGGGGGGGGGGGACTTTCTTGAATTCATGTATTGAATATACACAATATAATACATGAGATGGACCTCATTCAAGAATATAAGAAAAGATATAGATTCTAAAATGTTTCCTTGCTAGTTTTTATTTTCCTTCTTTCTTACATAATACCATGTATACTAAGTGTAAATAAGATATACTATAGATGAATGTGGATTATTAAGTCAAATTTTCATGACTAACTATAGTTATCAATTGATACTATAAATGTGCCATATGTAAGTACATGTGAATCAGTGATACCATGTGGAGGTCATGATGACCATTGGCATACCAAGTGTACACATATAGACCTGACAAGCAAAGAGGTCCATCAGAAATCTTCACACATGTTGAGCTTTCCATCTCAACACCTTTTAGGTGTTATCCATTGATATTATACATCAATATTTCAATAACTTCTACAACATACACACACACACACACAAAGTATGTGTGTGTGTAACAAGCAGGATGCATACAAACTAGGGGTTAGGCACCCAGTCACACTAACCAGGGTATATAAGGTGTAAGAGTCCTAGATTAGGGCAACTAATTATTATCAAGAACATACTCTTAATCTTCATCTCCAGCTTCCATGGCTTCCTCCTCCCTTCTCCTCTCTTTTTTATCTTTCTCTCTCCTCTTCTAGTCTTCTTTCTTCTTCTTCTTGCTCTCTTTCTCTCTTTCAACTCCTCTCCTCTCTCCTCTCAACTTCATTCATTACAAGTGGTACCAGAGCTTAGGCTTTGGTCCTTTTTTTCTTTCCCCTTTCTTCCTTTTCAAATCCCAAAAACCCTAGTTACTTGGCTTACAGGTACATGTACAACAGGAAGGACTATAGTTAAAAACCTAAGCTTTTTGGAGCAAGCAAGAGCTATGGCTAGAGACTCAGACATATTTGGAGGTGAAATGACTAAAAATAGCAGGTCGTCACTTATTTTCATGAAAATTTTAGGTGTTTGAGGCCAATTTTAGAGCTCTAGGGGTTGGAAGATGGCAAAATCCTAGTTACTTTTTGCTTCAGCCCTCCCTTTCTATCTCTCTCCTCAAACAAGCTGTCATAGCTACACAAGAGAGAAGAACCCTTCTTTTCCCCGAAGCATCCATGGAAGTGCCCAACTGAATCCCCAGGAGCCTTCCCCACTTGCCCTTGCTTACCAAGGGCAAACCAAGGGCAATACCCTTGTGGAGGAAGAGAGCCCAAGGAACAACCCACAAATTGTGGCACATTTTGCGCTACTGTTCCCTACTCTAAGCCTTTCCCTTCTCGAGCTCAAATCTCACCCCTCATGTGCCTTCCTCATGGCATTGACAACTCCCCCCTACTCCTCTTGACCATGTTTGGGCCTTCTTGCTTAGCATTTGAACCCCCCCCCTTTATTAAGGCTCAGTTTGCTGATGTACCTTGCCATGAACATCCATGGTAGCTCCACCCGAGCCCTTAGTTCAGCCCACAACATTAGCCTTCATGAGATCCTTCAACCCCTTTTGCTTTCCCCTACCCGAATTGAAGACATGGAGCTCATGTAGAGATTTCTTGTGGGCAACCATGAAAGCTTCACTTGAAGCTTTCCATCTTTGAAGTTCAATCTCGAGAACAAGCATGAGAGCCTCCTCATTAGTGGAAGCATTCAAATGTTGAAGTCTTCTTCCATGGGAATGCCCCAACCAACGGGGCTTGATTGATGATGCAAACGAGCATCATAATGAGCTATGCTTCAACCATCTCCCCAAGCACACTGAAGAGGTATGTCAACCTGATCTTAATCTCTCAAAATTTTCAACTTGCTAAGCTTAATCCCTTGTTGGAGAGATTAAAGATTGCATATGCTTAGTAGTTCAATCCCTCTTGTATGCATGCATCATAACTAATTCTAAAATTCATTGTATTGGCTAACATTAACCCCCATCTTGTCTTGTGACCTTGGATAGGCCTCAAAGTGAGTAATAGCCTTTGTAACATGGTAAGTAGTAGCCAGTGAGTCATTGGACTACCAACTTAACCCCTACCCCAACCCTTGTTCATTCCTTGCATCTCATGAAAAAAGGCCCAATGCATCTCATGTTGATTGCTTAATAAAAATATCTCCCATGTATATTCTGGATGAGGAAAAAAGCCGATGCCAGGTGAGGTGGTAAGACAAAAGAGAGGTGACCTTCCCTTACCACTTAAGACCTTGAAGGGGTACACAACCTGTGGCCCGGGGGGAACTTTGCGCACCACTCGGTGATCTGGAGCTCAATACTTGTATGCAGGTGCTGATGCAATGATCCCCTTTGGACACCCCTTTAATGCTAATGGCACCCATATATGACACTTGTAGTGCATGTAGTCAAAAGAGATGTATGGTAGTAAATTCACTTATGCATTGATGATGATGACAGAGCAGATGGATATGCAATTATGCTTGGGATAATTATCAGTATGCTCATGATGCTATTCATGTTGTTGATCATGCCTCTCAACATATGATCCATCCATATAAGGATTTTGCAATAAGAGATAGATAGTGTTTTTGGTCATAGTCCAGTAGGACAATCACTAAGATCATATTACAGAAAATTGTGTATTGAATATAGGAGTAAACCCTTTAGCTCACCTTGGAGAGGTCTTTTTGCCCTCTGATTTGAATAAAAAATCTCCCCAATTGGAGCTATGATTTGGAAGTTATGCCCATTTTTGTGCACTAGGGTCACTGTGGACCAACTCCAGGACAAGCACAATAATTCTATTGCAGAAAATTCTGATCATTTTATGTCCAACAAAGGTTAATAGCTCATATCAAAGAGGACTTTTTCCCCTTGGACTTCAATCAAAAATCTCATAAATTGGAGTTTCCTACAAAAAGTTAGACCCCATTTACTGACAGTTACTGTCTTGTGGATTGCATGCAGATGGCTAGCCAGAAAGGCAAAAGCAAGGCCCATGAGGAAATCTAGAGAGAGATTAGAGAGTTCTAGATCTCCATGACTGATGAATGGAGCTTGGTACACGATTAGCATGTTGATATGCATGAGGAAATGCCTAACACGGACCCATACACCCTGCTCAATCACACCCTATGTCAGCATGAGCTTTGACACATGGAATGGCATAATGACATGGTCACCAACCACTGCCAAATGATGTCCAATTTTGATAAAGAAATCAAGCACATGGCCCTCTCAAACTGGAGGACTCAAACAACCTTGGAATATCTCACTACTCTTTGCACAACTAGCTACCACTTCATCCTAAGAGAAGGTCAATGACTCTAGGTGTGAATCTAGGCATACAATACATCATGAGCAATTGCATGGTCCACAGGTCATACTTGGTGCTAAGGGAATCCCCCCTTCTACTTATGATATTGGTGAACCCTCTCATGTGCTTGATGAGCCCCTATTGAACTCCCCCATCAACCATATAGCCCACACCCCATTGAGGCCCTCTCCCACCCTTGGTAGAAATTCCCCCACTTGGTCTCGGGAATTCTAAACCAAGTATTCATGCTTATGGTTGATGTTACATGATTGGATTTGATTCTAAAATGCATTTGAGCAATGATTAAAGCTCATTTTTGGATTAGCTTTACCTACAGATCTATTGCTGTACATTCAGGATAGTTTTCTGCATATTCAAGCCAACATACCTCATTGTCAGGAAATTTGATATGTTTCTATGCTAGAACATTATGGTGATGTTTTGAGTATCTTTGCATGATCTTTAGAGCTCATTTGAGAGGTTATTTCAATTCTAAATTTTTAGGATAGATTTTTCCTGATTATCAGGACTACACTCTTGAATTGCAGAAGAACCACCTATATTGTCAAGAATTTTAGGACTGCACATTGTTTTTGTTAAGAAATTGGTATGTTTACTGTCATTGAATGCTTTTGAGGCATTTTGGGCAATGAATTCACGTATGTTCTTGTTGCTACATACTTGGGGATATTCCTAATATACTACTGAGTCGATTTTGGAGCTTCCATTGCTTGGCATTAGCTTTCATTTACTATCATATAGTTATTTGGCTATGAATCATGGCTTGTAGCAGTGACAATCATCTTATGCATATCAAGAAGCTTGAAGGAGCACACAACTTTGCAGTTTGGCAAAAGCGGTGCTATAATATCTTGTTTGTAGAAGAAGCAAGCAAATCCTATTAAAGTAAAGGGAACAAAACCAACTGATATAAAGCACGACAACTGCGATGAGCTGAATGAGCTTGCATGCTCAACCATTGAGCTATTAATTTTTGATGCCTTGCTGTTTAACATTAAAGGGTTGGATTCTTCTTATGACATTAGGAAGAGACTGGAAGAATTGTATGCCCAAAAGAGTGCTGCAAGTAAAGTCTACTTATTGAAGAAACTCATGGATTTGCATATGAAAGAGGGTACTGCAATGTCTACTCACCTTAGTGAGTTTAACTCCATTTTCAGCCACCTTGCCACTTTGAAGTTAAATATTGATGATGAGTTCAAAGCTAGTTCTTGATTTGCACTTTGCTAGAGAGCTGGGATACCTTCAAGACAACTATGAGCAATTCTAATGCTATGCTTTTGTATACTGATATAGAGAGTGCTCTACTCATGGAAGAAATGAATCAGCAGAACAATGCATCCAGTAAGTCTTCTAGTGCTTTGCATACTAGAGGCACATCACAACATAAAAAAAAATCTGATAGCAAGGGACATAGTAAATCATGTAATAAGGATGTTGAATGCCATCATTGTGGCAAGAAGGGTCACTTCAAATGTGAATGCTATAAATGGAAGAAAGAGAAAGAGAAGGGCAAGAAAATGGATGACAGCAAGGAAGAGAAGAAAGAGAGTTAGCTTACTAAGAAGAGTAGTGTAAATATTGAAGAGGTGAATGTAGCTAGCCATGAGAGCAACAGTGGGAATGATGTGCTCTTTGTCTCTTCATGTTTCAATGAACATGATTTGATAGCCGATATGAATGATGACATGCACACTTGGATTTTGGATTTAGGTGCCTCTTTTCATGTCACCCCTCACTGTGAGTGCTTTACAAACTATACAAGAGGTCGACATGGTGTTGTCCATCTTGGGGACAATTATGCATGTGACATTGCAGGCATTGGTAGTGTGCAACTACAGTTTCAGTATGAACCTATCTTCACTCTTAAGAATGTAAGGCGTGTATTGCAGCTCAAGAAGAGCTTGATTAGTACTTGTCAACTAGATGATGATGGCTTTCATACCACCTTTGATGATGGGAAATGGAAGATCTATAAGGGATCTAGGGTTATTTCCAGATGTTGCAAGAGTGATACTTTATATCCACTTCATGTATCTAGTGTGCATGACCATGTTGTCACCGAGCAAGCAGCCAAGTGTTTCCTTGTAGCATGGCCAATTGGGACACCTGAGTCAAGCAAGAATGAAAGTACTTTCTCATTTGTGCTACTAGCCTTGTCTTTGTTATGCTGACTTTGAGCACTGTGATCATTGTGTTTATGGTAAGCATGCGTAGACTATCAAGAATCGCGTGGTGGGGGGACTTGCTTGAGCTACTGTGCCAAACACATACTATATACACAAGAGGAAGCTCACTCAAGAACACAAGAAGAGAGATGGAGGCCAAAACGTTTTCTTGCTGATTTCTTCTTCTTCTTCCACACATATACAATGTACACATATAAATAAGATACAACATAAAGGAAAGTGGCCTTCCAAGTCAAACAGTACATAACCGATTACTCTAATCGATTGGTGTTATACCTTTGCCAACTGTAGGTAGGTGTAACAAACTAAATATAATAAGTGATAAGTTAGTAGCCATGTGAGTATCATAATGACCACCAATGTGCTAAGTGTAGATGTGCGGACTCATCTAGCCAGACGGTCCATCACCAATGTCCGCACGTGTTGAACTTGCCATTTCAACACTCCCCCTCAAGCTCAACTCTATCTTTGCAACTCCAAGTAAGCTTCGGAAAATTTGAAGCTTATCTGCACCTAATGCCTTTGTGAAAATGTCAGCTATATGATCCTATGTGGTGACATATACCAAGTCAATCTCTCCTGCAAGTACCTTCTCTCTCACAAAGTGGCTGCAAGTACCTTCTCTCTCACAAAGTGGTAGTGCACCTCAATGTGTTTTGTCCTAGCATGGAACACTGGATTCCTAGCTAGCTGTATGCTACTCATGTTGTCACAATGAATGACAACTGTACTATCTCCCTGCACGTCCAAATCACCTAATAACTTTTGTAGTCATACTACCTCACATGTTGCCATTGCAGCACCTCTATACTCAACCTATGTACTCAATAAAGTAATTGTAGGTTGCTTTTTACTGCTCCATGTAATTGCTGCACTACCAAGGAAAAATATGAATCCACTAGTAGATCTTCTATCTGACATGCTACCAGCCCAATCTGCATATGTGTCTCCAAAGATCTGTACGTCCTTACTTGCCTCATAAAAAAGTTCATAATGTAAAGTGGATTTTACATACCTCAATATACGTCTCACTATATCCAAATGAGGCTTTCTAGGCATCTGCATAAACTGACTGACAAGACCAACAGCATAGCTCAAGTCTGGCCTTGTGATAGTCATGTAAATCAAACTCCCTACTATCCTCCTAAACATAGTAGGGTCTTCTATCTTATCCCCAACATCGGCACTCACTTCACATTTTTCTTCAATGGTACTGAAAGAGGCTTACATGCTGGCATACCATACTTGGATAACATATCCAAGCCATACTGCCTTTGGGATGGCCATATACCATCATCACATTTGATCACCTCAATACTAAGAAATTATCTGAGCTCACCCAAATCTTTCATCTCAAACTTCTTCTTCAAGAAGTCCTTAACTTCAACAATCCTATTGTCACTGTCACACTTGTAATAATCAAGTCATCTACATAGATGACTATGATGACCAAACCTGCATCTCCCTTTCTCACATAAAGTGAGTGATTAGCATCAAAAATACAAAATCCAATATTGACAAGATACTCTCCAATCTTGTAAGACCATGCTCTAGGTGCTTGCTTCAGCCCATAGAGCACCTTCTTTAACCTACACACATATGTGGGATGCTCTAAATCCTCATAACCTATTGGCTGCTCCATATACACTTCTTCTTGCAATTCACCATGCAAGAAGCATTCTTAACATCCATTTTTTGCAAACTCCAAACTTTGGCTGCTGCCAAGGCAATCACACATCTAACAGTTGCCATCCTACCAACTGGATTGAATATCTCTTCATAATCTATTCCATATGTTTGAGCATATCCTTTTGCAACCAGCCTAGATTTATACCTACTAACTGAACCATCTGCATTATGCTTGACTTTGTAAACCCACTTACAGTCAATAGCTTTCTTACCCTTAGGTAAGGGTACCAAATTCTAAGTCTTATTGGCTTCTAATGCAGCCATCTCCTCATCCATTGTTGCATCCCAATGAGCATGACCAACAACATCCTCAAAACAAGTGGGCTCAATATCCTCAACTAGTTTCACCATATAAGCATAATGATGAGCTGCATAACCTTCAAAACCAAATCTTTTAACATGGTATCTAACCCTACTAGATCTGTGTACCACCGGATCACTCAATGGATCCTTTACATTGTTGAGATATCGAGCTCCACTCGTGATACACCAGGGTGACCGTTGTGTATTTATGTCACCGACTTGTCAGTTGCAGATGCGGTTGGTACACCGTCCATGAATAATAGCTACATGATAGCTATCCTTATCTACTCTAGTTCGTGGCTCAGTTAGTATGCCACCTTAGTTAGTTGAGTTTGGTTTGAGACCCATATATAGGGTTCTTCTATTTCTTTGTAAGTGAGTTCTTTTGGCTTACACAACTAAGAAGAGAAAAACTGTTTTCAGCCTCCACCCTTGTGTGTATTCCCCCATTGTGCAAGCAAGAAAGCTTCAAGTGAGACTCCTTCCTTCTCTCCCACAATCTTGACATGGTATCAGAGCCTTGTTCGTGGTAAGGAGCTCAAGAAAGCAAGCCAAGCTTGCGGTGTTCTGGTAAGAGGAGCAGTGTTGCTTTCATTTTCTGTTTTGGGAGCAGATCTCTGCAGGTAGCACAGCCGGAAAGTGCAGGAGTGCATTGTCTCAGGTTGAGACGCCCTTTGCGGTGAAGCAAGAGACCTTGTTTTTTTTATTTGAGGCCATTTCGGAGCCTGTTTTGGAGGCGGAAGTTTTCTGCACGCACTCAGAAAAAGGCCCAGTTTTATGCTGTGCAGCCACTGTTCTACAGGTCGGTGAAAAGTTACTGTAGAAATTGCATCGTATGCTTGTGCGCAGAGACATTGGGAGTTACAGAATCATCCCTGTTGCTTGTTGATGCAAAATCGTCACTAGGAAGTGACTGTGTGGTCAAATACCACTTTCGCCAGTTTTGCAGATTTTCCCTTGTGAGGGTGAAGCTGTGTTTTTTGCAGTGACAGAATTTTTTGCAGTGTTCTGTAATGGCATCTGATTCTCTTTCACAGATTGTCACTGAAAAGCTTGACAAGAACAATTTCCAGGCATGGAAGTTTAGAATGACGAATTTCCTTATGGGAAAAGGATATTGGAAATTTGTTGCAGGAAATGAAGAAGAACCAGTTCTTCCTAATGTTCCCAATCAACAGCAAATGCAGGCATTCAAAGCATGGCATGAAAGAGCCAGGAAAGTTATGTACTGGCTGTCTATCAGCATTTCAAACTCTATGATTGTGCATATTCAGGATGCAAGTACGCCAAAGGAGGCATGGGATACTCTGTCAAAGATGTATAGCACAAATACGCAAGCCAGGAAAATGCAGCTCAAGCAAGAGTTGCACAATGTGCAAAGAGAAAATATGAGCATCAATGACTATCACATGAAGGTGAAGAAGATTGCAGATGCACTTGCTTCCATTGGGTCGCCAGTGGAAGATGATGATTTAGTTTCTGTGACCTTGAATGGTCTAGGAAAGGATTATGCACAGTTTTGGACATCCATTTCAATTCGTGAAAGATTTCCTGATTTTGAGGAGTTGATTGCTCTTCTAATTTCTGAGGAACAGAGAAATGGTGGTGCATCTTCTTCAGGAGGAACTTCAAAAGAAGATGTCTTCTACTCAAATGCTGGAAGAGGTAGAGGCAGAGGTAGAGGAGGCCGATCTGGAGGTCATGGTAGAAATCAGAATATGCAGTAAACTCAAGAAAACCAGTCCTATGGAGGAGGACGTGGTAACTCTAGAGGCAGGGGGAGCCAAAGAGGTCGTGGTGGATGGCAAAGAGGCCAAAATGCAAACAGTAATGTTGAATGCTACTATTGTGGTAAAATGGGTCATATGGCTAAAGACTGCTATAAAAAGCAGAATGACATCATGAATGGAAAACTGCAACAAGAAAATTATGCATCCTCTAGGAGACAGGGTGATGACAGAAATGAGCATCTGTTTATGGTGCAGCACATGAATAATTCTGTGACAAGTGCAGAAGAAAGCAACGATGTATGGTATGTTGACTCAGGTGCATCAAACCATATGACAGGTCATGCAGAATGGATGGAGGATGCAAGGAAAATGGAAAAACCAGGATTTGTGGAGACTGGTGATGATACTGTACATCCTATTGTGCAGATTGGAAAAATTCATTTGTCTATGCAGGATGGGAAAAAGAAATACCTGTCCGATGTATTTCATGTCCCGAATATCACCAAGAATCTGGTTTCTGTTGGTCAAATGGTTGAGCAGGGCTTGCAAGTCAGATTTAATCCTCATGGATGCTTTGTTGAGGATATGAAAAATAAAGGTCGCATGATAGCAAAAGGAAAGAAGAAGGGCAGAATGTTTACATTGGATGCAGACATGTCTGAATTGAGTGCAGCAATGTTTGCACATGGGACCGGTGTAGTTGCAGATATTGATATCTGGCATAAACGCATTGGTCATGTTAATGTACAGCGACTTAAATCAATGCAGGCCCAAAACATTGTTGCAGGATTGCCTAAATTCAAGGTTGCAGAAATGCATAAGGTATGTGAAGCCTGTCAGTTTGGAAAACAGGCAAGGAAACCATTTCCTAGACATGTTCAAGAGAGTAAGAAGCCATTGGAATTAATCCACTCTGATGTGTGGACTACTAAAGCTGCATCTCTTGGAGGCTGTCATTATTTTGTCAGTTTTATTGATGACTATAGCAGAAAAGTTTGGGTGTATTTTATGAAAAAGAAAAGTGAAGTTTTTGGGCATTTCAAAACTCTTAAAGCGATGGTTGAAAAAGAAACAGGCCTGCAGATAAAATGCCTAAGGTCAGATGGAGGGGGAGAGTACCTCTCAAATGAGTTTGTAAGGTTCCTGCAGGAGCATGGCATAAAGCAGCAATATTCATGCAGTCATACCCCACAACAAAATGGAATTGCAGAAAGAAAAAACAGGCATATTGGAGAAGTATCTCGTGCCATGCTAAATGAAAAAGACTTGCTAGATTTTTATTGGGCTGAAGCAGTTGCTACAGCAGTCTACATAATGAACAGGACTCCCACTGCAGCAATACATGGAATGACTCCAGAGGAGAGGTATACTGGTAGGAAACCAGATATTTCTCATTTGAAAATTTTTGGTTGCATTGCCTATGTACATGTGCCAGATGAGCTGAGATCCAAGTTGGATCCAAAAGCTGAGAAGTGCATCTTTATTGGTTACTCTCTGCAGCAAAAAGGGTATAGATGCTATAACCCTTCTACTCGTAAGTTTACAGTGAGCAGAGATGTTGTTTTTGATGAGATGAGTAGCTGGTATAAACCAGTAAATGTGATTGATGATGTAGATGCACAAAATGGTAATGCTGCACAAAATTCACAACAGCAGTCACAAAATATTAGTGGACCTGGAGCATCCTCTAGTAGTGGTTCACATTCTTCGCCATGGACAGGTAGATTGAGATCAGGAGAATCTTCTCAAAGTAATGCAGATAGTGGTATGCAGGTATCACGAAAAGGAAAAGAGAAGGTTGATCAGCCCATGTTTGATGTGAATGCAGGTCACTCTTATGTGGATGGTGAATCCAGTGGCTCAGAACAGAGCATTGATGATGAGTTGGGTATTCCTTCTATTGTTACACCTGGAGTAAGGAAGACCAGGGATGTTTTGAGAGCACCTGGGAGTGAACCTACTTTGCGCAGGTCTACGAGAGCTAGGTATCTTGTGGATAGGCTGAAATATGATGGATTTATAGCCATTCACTATGCATATATGGTTAAAGTAATACAGGAACCAGAACCCACTTCTTTTGAGGAAGCCATGGGAAAAGAAAAATGGGAGAAAGCCATGGATGAAGAAATGGATGCCTTGGAAGCTAATGCTACATGGGAATTGGTACCTTTGCCTAAAGGTAAAAATGCAATTGGCTGTAAGTGGGTTTATAAGGTGAAGCACAATGCAGATGGTTTTGTGAACAGATACAAGGCAAGATTAGTAGTCAAGGGGTATGCACAGACATATGGTATTGACTATGAAGAAACATTCAGTCCGGTTGCAAGGATGGCAACCGTAAGAGCGGTCATTGCTATGGCTACATCAAAGGGATGGTCTTTACATCAGATGGATGTAAAGAATGCCTTCTTGCATGGTGATTTGCAAGAAGAGGTATATATGGAGCAGCCGCCAGGTTATGTGCATGCTGTTCATCCTGAGTTTGTTTGCAGGTTGAAGAAAGCCTTGTATGGCTTAAAGCAAGCACCTAGAGCATGGTCTGACAAGATAGGACAGTATCTTGTCACTATTGGCTTTCAGATTTCCAAGGCAGATTTCTCACTTTATGTGAGGAAAACAGAGAAAGGTATTATGCTACTTGTCATTTATGTTGATGATTTGATTATGACAGGTGACAGTGATGAAGATATCCTTCATGTGAAAATGCTATTGAAGCAGAAGTTTGAGATGAAGGATTTGGGAGAGCTGCGCTATTTCTTGGGCATTGAGGTGATTAGATCACCAAGTGGGATACAGCTCTTGCAAAGGCAGTATGGATTGGACATGCTGTCCAAATATGGGATGACAGGCTGTAAGCCTATTTCAGTTCCTTTGGAGCAGAATGTGAAGCTGAGCACAGATGCAAGTGAGCTTCTGGAAGACCCTACTATGTACAGACGCATAGTAGGAAGCTTGATTTATATGACTATTACCAGGCCAGATTTGAGCTATGCTGTTGGATTGGTAAGTCAGTTTATGCAGGCTCCAAGGAAACCACATTTGGATGCGGCTGGACGCATACTCAGGTATGTGAAGTCCACATTGCAGTATGGACTATTTTATGAGACTGGGGTTCAGATACAGTTGCATGGATACACTGATGCTGATTGGGCTGGTAGTATTTCTGATAGACGATCTACCAGTGGATATGTGTTCTCTTTTGGGAGTGCTGCAGTCACTTGGAGCAGCAAGAAACAGCCTACAGTTGCCTTGTCGAGCACAGAGGCTAAGTACAGGGGTGCAGCAATGGCTGCATGTGAGGTAGCTTGGTTGCATAAGCTACTTTATGATATGCATCAGTCTACAGATGGGCCAGTTGTCATTTATTGTGACAACATGAGTAGTATACACTTGGCAAATAACCCAGTCTATCATGCTAGAACAAAGCACATTGAGGTGCACTATCACTATGTGCGAGAGAGGGTTTTACTAGGTCTTATTGATCTAGTTTATGTCAGCACAGAGGATCAGGTAGCTGACATATTCATGAAGGCATTGGGCGCAGAGAAGTTGCGCAAGTTCAGAGACTTGCTTGGTGTGCAGGAATTGGGATTGAGCTCGAGGGGGAGTGTTGAGATATCGAGCTCCACTCGTGATACGCCAGGGTGACCGTTGTGTATTTATGTCACCGACTTGTCAGTTGCAGATGCGGTTGGTACACCGTCCATGAATAATAGCTACATGATAGCTATCCTTATCTACTCTAGTTCGTGGCTCAGTTAGTATGCCACCTTAGTTAGTTGAGTTTGGTTTGAGACCCATATATAGGGTTCTTCTATTTCTTTGTAAGTGAGTTCTTTTGGCTTACACAACTAAGAAGAGGAAAACTGTTTTCAGCCTCCACCCTTGTGTGTATTCCCCCATTGTGCAAGCAAGAAAGCTTCAAGTGAGACTCCTTCCTTCTCTCCCACAATCTTGACATACATTACTATGAGCTCTTTGTACACCTGGTGTCTTGATTGAAGGAATGCCAAGCTCATCATCCAAACTCTCCAAACCACTAGAATCTCCATCAAATCCCAAATGACTAGTAGATGCATCATTACCATCCAGCACTTTCTTCTTTCCTTTGTCCTTCCCTGCAACACTTATAGATCCACCTGAAGATGTGGGGCTACTCCTTAGTCTCCCAAACCACGGGCTCACTGTAGGTGTAGTACTAGATGATGTTTTTGGTCCACTAAGACTCCGTGATTCTTGTTTATCTTTGTGCACATAGCTGTTCTGATCTAAACTCACCTGTGACAGGGTTATAACAGTGATACCCTTTCTACTCTAAAGAGGATCCAATAAAAACACATTTTTTGCCTTTGGATCAAGCTTCTTTCGTAGCTCATCTGGCACGTGAACGTATGCAACACAGCCAAATACATTCAAGTGCGATACATCGGGCTTCTTGCCATTAAAGCATTCTTCAAGAGTCATCCCATGAACTGCAGCTATGGGAGTTATGTTCATAATGTAGAAAATAGTATGGACAGCCTCAGACCAAAAATGTTTGGGCATATTCTTTTCAGCCAATAATGCCTGTGCAACTTCTACAATATGCCTGTTTTTTCTTTCTGCAACACCATTTTGCTGTTGGATATACCTGCAAGTAAATTGCCTCTTTATTCCATGAGTCCTCAAGAAGCCACTAAACTCATTAGAGAGGTACTCTCCCCCTCCACCTGATCTCAAGCACTTCACTTTTTAGCCTATTTTTGTTTCAACAGCTTCCTTAAAAGATTTGAAGTGCTCAAACACATCACTCTTTTCCTTCATGAAGTATACCCATAGCTTCCTTGAATAGTCATCAATAAATGTGACAAAGTATTTGCTACCACCAAGAGATACATTCTATGTAGGCCCCCAAACATCTATATGTGCTACATCAAGTATATTTCTGCTCACTTCTCTAACATGTGAGAAGGGTTGTCTCGCCTGCTTACCAAACTGGCATGCTTCACAGACTTTATGCAATTCTGCAACTCTAAAAGAAAGCAACCCTGTAACCAATCCTCTGGACTGGATTAATTTCAGCATTTGCACATTTGCATATCCAATACGTTTATGCCATATTTCAATATCTGCAACTACTTCTTTTTCTTTAGCATACATAGCAGCATTCATTGCAGGAATTCCATAATCTAAAGTGAACATTTAGCCAACTCTACTTCCTTTTGCAACCAACCTGCATTTGTCATTAAGGTCTTCTACAAAACAATCTTTTGCATTGAATTAGACCTGCAACCCCTACTCTACCATTTGGCCAACATTCACTAGATTCTTTATAATTGATGGCACATGTAATACATCTGTCTGACTCTTTGTCTGGATATCATACATGGACAAGGGAACCTTTCCAATGTGTGAAATTGGGTGGCATGAATCATCACCCGTCTGCACATAACCTGGGTTTTTAAAGTCCTGCATCTCTCCAAACCATTCAACATGACTGGTCATATGATTAAATACACCTGAATCAAAATACCTGAAGACGATGCATAGTTTCCTTGCTGCAATTTACCACTACAAATATCATCCTTCTTAGCATAACAATTGGCTGCAATATGTCCTATTTTGCCACAATAATGGCAAACAATAGCAGAATATACAGAGCCTCTGTTTTGCCATCTACCTCTTCCTCTAGAGGTTTCCCTGCCTCTAAATTTTCCTCTGCCTCCAGAAACTTGCATTTCACCAAACTGTTGATTGAACCTGTTTTGCTGGTTATCACCAGCATGTCCCATACCATGGCCTCTCGAAGAGGATCTACCACGTCCCCTTCCTGAACTCGAGTAAAATGCTTGGACTTGTTCACCATTTCTTTCAAACGAATCACCTTGTATATTGATCTCTTAAATAATCATGAAAGAGATCAGCTCATCAAAATCAGGAAATGGCTTCCGTACATATACTGAAGTAACAAATGATTTCCATGCCTTCTCATTGTTAAGGCCACTTAGAGTGGATGAAACCAAATCATCATCATCCGGCATTGCATCAATCGCTACTAAAGGATCTGCAATGCTCCTCACCTTCAACACATACTCATTGATAGACATTTTCCCTTTCTTCAAGGCATTCATTGAGTTGAATCTTTCGTGCCTTTGTATTTATTGAAAACATGTTTTCAAAAATTGCCCAAGCTGCATGTGAAGTTTCTGCATTCCTGATAAGACCCAACATCGTATTATCAATGATTGCAGATAACCAGTACATCACCTTTTTATCTTTCGCATTCCATTCTTTCCATGCTTTTAATTCATCTGCAATCGGAGGGATATCCAGCTCTGACTCCTTTTCTTCACCTGAAACAAACTTATAAAGGCCCTTCCAATTAGGAAGTTCATCACACAAAACTTGCATGAAGGGTAGTTGTTTTTGTCAAGCTTCTCAATAATGGGATTTCCACTATTCTGTGCCATTATCACAAACAAGGATACAACACAGCAAGCTAGTCTTCTGCAATCTTTCACAACATGTGCACAACACTACAGTAAGCAACCTTTTTCACTGACTGCTCAATAGTACATGTAACCTACAACCTATTTGCAGATAAACCTTATGTTTGCTTCCTGTAAACACCTCAAAAATTATAGATTTGCAATTTTATTTGGTGGGTATAGGTTGTTATGACAGTTTTTCATTTAATTAACAAGTCATTGAAAAGGTCTTTGGAAGGGAGAGTCCCTCAAGAAGAGTGGTCAAGCAAGCCACCTTCATATGCTCATTTGTGAGTGTTTGGCTACGAGGCTTTTGTGCATATATAGAAAGAAGAATGCAGCAAACTGGAACCAAAGTGCTATAAATGCATATTCGTAGGATAGAGTGACGAGGGTGAGACGGAATATAGACTTTGGGATCCCGAGAAAAGAAAGATAGTAGATAGAAACGGCGTCATCTTCTATGAAGATTGCATGCATAAGCAGCCCGAGAAGAGAGGAAGTTAAGAGGGTTGTTTTCAAGGAGGATGTACCTGTTGAACAACAGTTTATGCCCAATGGCCAGTAGCATATACCTATTGTAAATACTCCCAAAAAATAGAGGAATTGGTGCTAAAAATTACCAGCAAGGTATTGTCCATGATACACCACAGTTTCAGCCTAAAAACATGCAATTAGGATAGCTTGAACTATTAGGACAGCATGCTGGAATTTCAAGACAGTAACATGTAAACACAGAATTATAGGCCCATATTTCAGAACAACAACTTGTAAATGTAGATTTGTAGGCCAGCAAATGCAGAACCTTTGATGTGTAAGCCAACCCGACCTTCAAGGAAGCCAAATAGGTTTATTCCTAGTGCCCAGTATGTTGCAAATTATGTCATGGTTACTGATTGTGGTGAGCCATTATGCTTCAAGGAAGCAATGACTAGACTAGACATCTAGAAGTGGTTCAAGACCATGTTGTTGAAAATGGAATCACTTGATAAGAATGGTACTTGGGACTTGGTGCTGATGCCTAAAGGGAAAAAAAATCTTCTATGCAAGTGAGTTTACAAGATAAAGGTCACTTTTGGTTCTTTGCTAAAGTACAAAGCATGGTTGGTTGCAAAGGGGTACAAGCAGGAATATGGAATTGACTTTGATGAGATCTTCTCTCCTGTAGTCAAGATGACTACTCTAAGAACCATTTTGGGCTTGGTTGCAACTAAAGATATGGAGCTCATATAGATGGATGTAAAGACTGCATTCATAGGAAGCATTGGGAAGCAATGAAAGGTATTATAAGACTTACAAAGGATTTGTGCATCTTCTTTGGTAAGAAAAAGACATCTGTCATTGGCTTTACAGATGCTGATGGAACCTAGAACGGGCCCGCACTAGCTCGTGCACTAGCCGGACCTCTATCTCACGCGCTCAACAACCCCACGGCCTCGCGGCCAGGAGTGTTGATGACACATACATTGCCTTCCTAAATGTCTTTCGTTTGTATTATGTCGTTTGTAGTCCACTCTTCTCTCACCCACTACTCCTCAAAGGGAGTCCCTTACACATTGCCTAATGGCACGAAGCACAGACATAGGGGGTCCTCCAACGACTGAATGCCGCCACCCCTCTGCGACTCTCCTATACCTTGGGGATTGGCCCCTCGATGCGTCGCTCAACATATAAACATTTCGCACAAAATCCACTCAAGGTACCATTTAATCGTATATAGGAATGTACCATTGTCCTTACTTCTCTTTCCCCTAGACCCCACGACTAGCCTATGGCTTAGGGTGTCCTGTCTCTCACTCGACGTGGGTCAAGGTCCTAATGAAAGCAATTGCTGTACATCCAGGATTTCTGATACCTTTAAATATTTCCATGATTTATGCATATTGTGGATGCTAAGTGCTCAAAAAATTATTGAATCAATATTGTGCACATGTGGAAAACATCCTTTCAATGATTTTCAGCTACCGTTCTTATGCGGCATTGCACGAACCTAGCACCGAGGAAACCCTCATGCTACTAGGCCCTTATTTTATAATTATTCACCGACCTATATGACATGCAAACAACAACAGCAATCTTTTTATCATTTTACTTCACATTTAGACACATTCTAACCACTCTACCCTCCCATCGATCAAATGTTGCATTGTGGTATAGATTTATAGGGCATTTTGCCATCATTTTATGTGTAAAAAGCGGGAAAAACACACTAGAACAAGAAGGTGGGGATGAACTGAGGAAAATCCTCATGCTTCAGTCCCCACAAACATTCACAAACAATGTTCTTAATTTTCATTAATTTTCCGCACCCAAAATGCATTTTTCCCCTATTTTTAGTGATTTTTCTCTATTTTCCTTGTATTTTTCCTTATTTTTTGCATTATTTAATTACTAAAAATTCAAAATAGGTTATGGGCTATGGCCCTTAGTTCCTTCTTGTAGCAAAAATGAAAATTTAGTTGGTATTCCTATTCATTTTTCCATTTTTTATGCCCAAAAACATCACTTTCCCTTGATTTTCCATATTTTATGTGTTTTAGTGTATTATTTTGAGTCACAAGATGCATGTTTTTCTGATTTTCTGATTATGATCAACAATTACTCATGGAAAACAGCAACATAAACAATTTTTAGCCCACATGAACAACATTTTATCAATCAAAAGCCATGAAATCTCAAATTTCCTTTGAAAAAATTGAATTACCGTTTATTTGCGTGTTTCGGGTTTCATGTCCATGGCTGCAAATCTGAAAATTAGCAGCACTTCATGCTCAATACGATCACAAATCACCATTTCCAGCCCGTGGAGCAATCCGATCCATGCCGGACAAGCCTCCACCATTCTTTCTTCTTCCTTCTTCTTCCCACATGAATTCCCCTTAGAAGAGAGAGAGGGAGGAGAGAGAAAGACTAGATTTCCATCTCAGCATTCAGGCCATCAATTGAGGAGCGAAGGGCGACGATAAGATCAGCATACAGAGGGGAATGAGGGCCAATGATCTGCTTGATAGGTTGTATACAACCTCCATGCCATGATGAAGGAGGAGGAGGCACATTTTTCGGGCGCATCCTGGTGCCTCCTCTCTCCACGATTTGTTGCTTCTTTTGCATCAAACTTTTCATGTGACATTTAAATTTCTTGGGCTCCCAAAAGTCATGCCCACTTTGGCCACTCTAATGTCCACCTCTTCGCATCTTGCCCAACTTCTTGGCCATTTCCCCGTCCGGACTCGGAATTGAGCTCTGAAAAATCCTGGGCATCTAGCTTGGCATCACGCATTGGCCAGTAGCTTGTGTCAACCCACACGACTGTTTGAAAAATTATGAAAAATCACAAGTGTCGCTCAGGCACCTTTAAAGCACTTTGACGCTTAAAATCGTCCTAGATCGAGCCGCTGCCTTTGACGGTGAATATTTTTCCCTTGATATTCATAATTTTTAGCTATTTTTAAGCAATTCCCGGCACCAAAATTCCACTCTCAGATGCAGACTATGCTGGACATGCGGATTGCAGGAAGTCCACTTCAGGGTATGTGTTTTTAACTTCATAGAAGGATCTGTCTCTTGGATATCTAGGCTGTAGAAGTATGTTCCGATGTCTACTATAGATGCAAAATATGTGGCTTCCACTGAGGCATGCAAAGAGGCCTATGGCTGTCACGTTTGGTTGCTAAGGTCGGGATTTCTGAGGTTCTTGCTCTCCATTGTGATAGTCAGAGTGCTATCATGTTAGCATGGAACCCTGTCTTTCATGCAAAGAAAAAACACATATAGGTGAAGTATCATTTCATCAGAGAGGTACTTGATAGCAAGAGCATTGATCTAGTCAAGGAGCACATTGATGATAACCCTGTAGACCTTCTCATGAAAGGTATTCCAATAGAGAGGTTTGCCCATTTCCATAGGCAGATGATGGGTATTGGACAGGTATATTCTCTTCAGCTTTGTACATACTTAGACTTAGCTGATTCTTTTCCTCTACCTTTGGGCACATTGCCTTTAGGGGAGAGGTTATTGGGATAAAGGGCAGTGCCCATATTTGCTTCCTGTAAGGGCTAGGTTGTACATAGTACATATACCTATCTAAAATCATTATTGAGATACACTCTTCAGTACCACAAATCGTCTATCTCTGTCTCTTCTCTCTCTCAACTTGCATCTCTATACAGAAGCTCGACTATAGCTAACTCAATAGATTGGCTGAAACAATTGGGAAAAATTGCCATGGACTTCTCTCAGCTCTACATGGAGTTCATGATGCATGGACAGCCCATCCGCCTAGAAGGCATTCAAGATCATGCTGATTTTTAGCTCATTATAGCAAACCAACTCAAAAGGGAGTTTAAGAAATACTCACAAATCTTTGTCTTGCAAAATTGAATAAGGGCAATTCAGGTCAGCCCTTTGCAGTATCTAATGATTCAATCTTGCAGGCCCTCCTTGAGGAGTAAAGTAACCTGTTTTAGATGCCTACGACCTTGCCCCTAAGAGGAAAGTGGACCACCCACTTGATTTAGAGCCCCATTCCAAGCCAGTAAACAAGCCCCCTTACTACAAACTCTTCACGTGTGAGCGTGAAGAGGTTGCAAAGCAAGTCAATGAGTTATTAGAGATAGATTTCATTGAACTGAGTTGTTCCCCCTATGCATCCCCTGTCTTGTTAGTCAAGAAGAAAGATGGATCTTTTTGCATATGCATCGACTACAGAGACTTGAATAAAATCACAATAAAGAGCTACTACCCCATCCCATAGATTGATAGCTTGCTGGATGAGTTAAAAGGGGCATGCGTTTTCACTAAGATTGACTTGCGCTCTAGCTACTATTAGATTTGTATGCGGGCAAGAGATGAGGTCAAAACGACCTTCAGGACCAATCATGGACTTTATCATTTCCTTGTGATGCCTTTTGGGTTGACTAATGTCCCTACCACCTTTCAAAGCCTCATGAACAAAATCCTATAGCCCTTTCTTTTCAAGTTCATGCTTGTTTTCTTTGATGACATCCCCATTTACAGCAAGTCATCTATGGAGCACTTGACACACGTTCGAAGGGTGTTTGACATATTGAGAGAGCATCGACTCTTTGTTAAGGAGAGAAAATGCACCTTAATGCAGACATCTATGGAGTACTTGGGACACATTGTGAGCAAAAGTGACATACAAGCTAACCCGAAGAAGGTGCATTGTGTTAGGTATTGGCCCACTCCTTCCACCGCCACTTCATTGCGTGGCTTCCTTGGTCTCTCTTCATTCTATAGACACTTCATTAAGCACTATGCCACCATTGTAGGACCTTTAACTAATCGATTAAAAAACGAGTCATTATTTTGGGATGCCACTTCTAATCATAGCTTCAAGCACTTAAAGGACGTGCTTACTTCCACCCCCATCCTTGTCTACCCTGACTTCTCTAAGCTATTTACCATTCATTGTGATGCAAGTGGTGGCAGGGGTATTGGTACAGTATTAATGCAAGAGCATGGTGTGATTGCATTTGAGAGCCGCTGCAAGCTTGATGAGAAGGAGATGCAAATGAATGGATATGACCAAGAGATGTTTTCCATCCTTCATGTCATCAAGAAGTGGCACCACTATTTGTATGGCAACCGCTTCCAAGTAAAAAGTGACCACCGAGTCCTCCAGTACTTCTTGACTCAGTCCACTTTGACTCCTAAGCAAAGACGAGGGGTGGCAACATTACAAAAATGTGACTTTGATATTTCTCACACTCGGGGCAGATAATATTGTGGTTGATTCACTCTCTTAGATGTGGGCATGCAGAGTATCCTCTATTTTAGAATTGCATAGTGATTGGATTGAAGAGCTTCAAGAAGCTTACTTGTTAGATGACCACTTCAACCACATCTTCCAAAAATTACAACATGGAGTTATGGTTGAAAACTCCCAATATCAGCTCAAGCATAGCCTTATTTGGTTCCATGGCAAGATTTTTATCCCATACACTTTCCCCTTCACACAAAAGATCATGAAAGAGATGTATTCTTGTCCCATTGCTAGTCACTTGGGTGTTTTCAAAACATATGACAAGATTTCCAAGAGATTTCATTGGAAAGTCTTATGGAGGGATGTCAAGGACTTTGTGACCAAATGTGTTCCATGCCAACAAGAAAAGGACAATACACTCAGGCCCACTGGCCTCTTGCAGCCCCTCCCTATCCCTAAAGGGAAATGGACTCATATCACAATGGACTTCACCATCGGCCTCCCCGGGACCAAGAAAGGGTGGAACAATATCTATGTGGTAGTTGATCGCCTCACCAAAGCTCCCCACTTTATCCCTACTAAGACCCAATACATTGCCTCTCAGGTGGCCACTCATTTTATGGAATATGTCTTCAAGTTGCATGGCTTACCACAAGTCATAGTACATGATCGGGATGCAAAGTTTATAAGCAAGTTCTGACAAACAATTTCACATCCATGGGAACCAAGCTTGCTCCATCCACTGCGTACTACCCTCAAACTGATGGCCAAATTGAAAGAGTGAACAAATGGCTTGAGACATATTTGATGCACTTTTGCCATGATGTACAACATAGTTGGGATACATGGCTCCAGTTGGCTAAGTTTGCATATAATAACTCCATCCACTCTAGCAGTAAATCGAGGATCCTTGTAATAAAAGTTTTAAGACTTTCACAATTATTTCTCTTTCAAAAGAATTTCCACATATACTATACTTCACATTTATACCTCTACAAAATACCACCAAGGCTTACTTTTGGAGGCAATACTAAGTCACCTAGTTGATAATATACACATAAATATAAGCAATAAATCCATAGATTCAAAGATTTCAATCATCAAACCCACTACATAGGATATTAGCAACCTTATGTTCAAGCTTAAGTATGGGACTGTTGCTACAATTCCACACTTTCTCATTTCAAGATTTGAAAGATGTAATAGTGTGCAAAAGACAATGGTACATGCAAAGCTTTGTATAACTTTTACTCCAACAAAAAGTTTTCATGGTGGTGAGTGTGAAATGTTTCTATTTATTGTGTGAGGTTGTTGTCTAGTGGAAAGTTAAAACTAAAGGGCCTTCAACCATTTCTATAGTATTGAGGTTCTGTCACATCAATAGTAAACATGACTTGAGTTTTTAAGTTGATTTTCTTATAGAGCATACCTTGACATTCTTTCATTTTACCTTAAGGATCTAAATTTCGTCATCAAAGAGGTGGTTGTTACATTTTCAAACTATCATATCTTCTTCTTAACAAAGCCTATGGCAATGCGTAATTGCAATTGAAATCTACACCTAAATTTTACTCATGTACAATTCAAAAGTATTTAATTTCACTCATATTCTTGAAATTTATTTGTAATATCATCTTATGGAATTATGGATAGGTTCATTTCATCTAGTTGTGAAGAATAATATCCAACAAATTAGTTGCTCTCATGTAAGCTTTTCTAAAATCTGGATTCTACTATTCATATCATCTACATGCATAAATACGAGCTCATGTGCTAAAGCATTTGAAATATTAGAGTGGGTCGGTACATCATAAAACCTTGTTATTTATTTAGCATATGCATTTAAACTTTTGAAATATTATTTCAATTTGTTAGTTTAGTATGCCTCTTAGCGTAAAATTGGTCGTTTAGTAAATGTTGTATGTAAAGCTAAACGATATGAAAGCATACAAGTGCCTTACTAAACAATCCACTTAGAGTCCATGAAAGAGGTGGAAACTAAGTTAAAGAAGACTCAAAAAGAGTGGTAGGTTGGTAGGGAAAACTCACATGCCAAGGGAGGAAAATATGCACCAAATCAAGGGTGGAGATCTTGTTATTGAAGAACAAGAGGGGTAACAATAAATTTTGCATGAGTTGCATGTTTGTAGGAGGTAGAATATTTGAATTTTTGAGAGTTGGATGCTTTTTTCTGCTAAGAGTTAGGTACCTTTTTTTTCTAGTAGAAGTTGGAATTTATGAGTAGCGATTGCCTTGACCCCCCCCCCCAAAACACCTCCTCACAATAGAGCTATGGCGGAATATGGTTGTGGTGGAGGTAAACGTGGCTCCTGATGCATTTGTAGATTAGAAGAATCCCTAAAATTCCTGCTCTATTGCTCACATTAAGCAAAACCCTAACTATGTACCATGTAGGCAACCATAGCCAACAAGCTTGAAGCTTGGCTTTCTTCAAAATTTTTCTCCATAGAAGTCATAAAAAATTATTTTAATCACTAATTGAGCAAGGTTGAAGTTCATTGCAAACCTAGAAGCTCAAAACTCATAGCTTCTTGCCCCAAACGTGACTCTCAAGTTGACAAGCAACTGGTGGACTCCAACACAAGCACTTCACTGAGTTTGGATACTAGTGTTTAAAAACAATTGATCAAACTACTAATCATTGCTTGCTAGTTAAACTTAGCAATATCAAGGCATTTATACCCTAAGCACATACATTAAGTGCTTAACTATCATCATCTCTCTTCATCTAATCTATTTGTCTGAGTACACATAAGTTGTTTTTGGGGTGCTATTCCCTTGGATTAAAACATCATTTTAATTACTTCTACTTGTAAAGAATTAGACACTTCCATTGCCTTGCGCATAGTGTGACTACTAAATGCTCCTTTTGCAACAAAAAAATACATATTGTGCATAGTGTGACTACTAAATGCTTCTTTTGCAACAAAAAAAGACATATTGTAAGCAACTTCTTGAAAGAATATCCCAACAAGATGAAGTGCAACAAATTTAAACAAATAGGGCATATCAACAATAAACTCCAAACTGTCCTAAAGTTCCCAAAGAATTGGAAGCCAACTATTTCTCCAAAGCATTTGAGCATCGAATTTTCTAGTATCTAGTGTATCATCTTTCCATAAGCATCCTCATAGCCTATTTTATAAAGGCATCCCACTTATTCATTGATGGGTGGAAGCATTTACATGCTATGTAATGCAATGCCACCCTAGCATTGAGGGGGTGTTAGAAGTGTAGCATGGAAACCATGAGTGTGCAAGGGTTCATGATGGAAGGTGAGATGTGAATGAGTTGAAGGGCAAGGGAAACCCTAACCGTAGCCCACAATGAGGCTATATAAATAGCCCAGAGGTCACTCTCAAAGGTAGAGAGAGTGTAGTAGTTGTACTTGTGAGCAACTTACTAAGCAAGATTTTCTTCTTGTACACTTGAGCTCTCTCTCACTCCTGTGCACACATCTTTAGGCTCTCACTGTGATTTCCAACATTTAAGAGGGGACAATTTGATCTAGATCAATGGTTCCATCCTACAATATATAATCTTTGTACTCATAGGTTTAAATAATTACAAGGTAGGAGTGTGCTTTAAAGCTTTACTTATTCATATTTTTCTCTTTGATTAGGTCTATTCATACCTATGCTCTTAATAATTGGGTAATTGATCTCAAGTTGGTTTTGAGGCTTCTGTGTTATAATTTGTGTATATCTCAAATTTGATACAAAACATAGTTAGACCTATGTGTTTGATTATGAGCTCCCTAGTCCAATATTTCTAAGCATATTGAAGAGCTATGGTATGTTTTTAAGAGTTGAACATTTGTGTTATATAATTATATCAAGATTTTTGGTTTGTAGGTTTTCATGTATATTTTGGGTTAAATAGGTCTATGGATACACATGAAAATGGTCTATAGAGATTGTGAGTACGTTGTAGAAGGATATGTGTTAGATGGTTAAAATTATTCACTTTTTGGTTTTTGTAGATGAATCTTCAAAGGACTCTACAAGGAATTCAATGCTTTGTGTCAAAAGTGACATCCTCTTTTTCATGCTTTAACCATAATTGTTTGGCTATATTAATGGCCAAGTAGTGGGCTTCACTTATTGACAAGAGGGTTCCCTTAAGTGCACAAGAATTCCCAAGGACTACATGATAAGAGTAGACATAGTCACTATTGGTATCTGTTTATAACAACTCCTCACCATGTACCATTTGATTATTATCAATCTCATAAGATTACATCAAGGACCTAGCTTAACTATGTAGCTTAGTCAAACATATCCATGGTGTTATTCAATATTTATCTCTTAAATTTCTATGATATGAAAGTGGAACAATTGAGATACTAAAAAGATTCAAAAATTTAACATTGGTATCCTCCTTGTTAGGGATTGCTAAGAAACTATCCAAATCCCTCTCAAAAGGAGGCCGACACAATATCCCTACATTGCTCACAAAGGAAATGGCATTAGTACTCTCATATTTTTAAGCTTTAAAGATCAAAATGGCTCTCCTAGATTGATACAATGATTTTAAAAAAATTCCAAAAATAGAGAAACCATAAATTTAGTCAACTTTATAGGGAATATTTCTAATGCCAAATATGGATGGAGAATAAAAAAATAGTTTTAGAGCTCTATACAACCCAAATGCAATCTTTAAGTAAAAACAAAATAAGGAATCTAGAAAGGAATATATATTACTTTTATGGAAGACCCTTGTGATAAGTAATTGCAACATTCTATGAAGATGGTTATTTGAAGGGAAGGTATGATGGCTACTCCAATCCATGGGGGCATGGTTTGTATGATACATGGCAAAGTGGAGAGGATAAAGACAAATATCTAATGATAAACTTATAGGGATTGAGCACATGAGTGATTTTACAAAAATGACAATGTGGGGAGGATAGAACACATAATCCATTTTACATAGAATCACCACATGGGGAGGATACTACACAATCTTGTTGGTAATCTTCACTTCTTTAGTCACAAAAATTAGATGGTCTAAATAATTTTATTATTCTTCAGTGAGGACTCTATTTATCAAACAAGTAATGCTTTATAATTCATTAGCTAGAAACAAAAATCTTGCATATTATTAATTGGTTGTGTTTTCAATTATGTCAAATGTTTGTAGGATTCATTAAATAATTAAGAGTATATGAAAATATGGATACAATGTATAAGATATTATCTAACAATTATTTTAAGTATAATAGATACTTGCCTAGCTTGGTTGACCATGGAATAATCAACTATTGGGATAATGATGCTCTCCTAGTTGCCACTTGTGATGGGTTCAATCTAAAACGTGTAAGTAGTATATGTGTTTAGCATAGGGGCTATCTCAATTCTTTGAATCTAATGATATTTGAGTATATAGGTTGGGACTTTGTAAAAGATTGATCCTTGAATTTTAAATGCAATGGAACACATTTTGAGAACATCCAAATGGACACAAGTTTAAGTAGAATAAAAGAATACTTTTGGAATGAATAGTTTTCAAATGCAATATAAACTCAATCCATTCACCTTGACCACTAAGTGTTTTATTTGTATTTCTATCAACACTAGAAGTGTCAAAAATAAAAGGACACTTTTATTAATAGATTTTTTAAATATCATATCCGTATAAAATAAGGTAGAGCACAAGAAGAAATCTAATCAACTTTTAAATTGATGGGACAAACAAAATTATGCTAACATTTATGCACTTCTAAAAGCATTAGATATTCATTTTTTACAATCTCTATAGAAATTATGTGGATGGAAATTATAAGATAGATTTGTGATATTTTTCCAAGATTCTAGCCTAAATGACATCAAGTATGATGTTTTCAAGAAACAATCAAGTCAAATGAATTGTATTATGTAAGTTTCATTATTGACCCATCAATGATAGGTAGTCAAATGAACTTGATTAAAATGTTGAGTTTGCTAGTTATTTACCACTTCTATACATAGGATTGATGTGGACCTTTGTGCTTTGATGCAACTATATTGATAAGAAATGCTAAAGTGATTATGTTTGGCTAAATACTTTGGGATACAATATCATAATTTCCTTTCAATGTTGTCACAAAAAAGTCTATTCCTAGAAAATATGTCCAATATGTAAATAGATAAAAATGAAAAGTCACATTATCAAAGTTCTGTAACTAAAACAATTAGGTTTTTACATTGGTTATATCTTGAAATATTTATTTATATATCTAAGATCTAGCAAATATATGTCATAGAATCTCTCTTTTCAACATATAAATAAACCAATAGAAATCATGTGGAAACGTCCTACATAATCTTCATACAAAAGCCCCTTGAATCCCCTTAAAGTCAAGTTATTGTGTATGAGAAAACCAATAGAAATCACGTGGAAAATTCTTAATCATATAATCTCCATACAAAAGCCCCTTAAAGTCAAGTTATTACAAGAAATATCATTTCATATATAGAATACAAAGTTATAGTTCTCATATCAAACATTGTCTGCACAAATAGTGCATGTGTGAAAGTTGCAATAGTCCCAAGGAAAGAAATTTATTGAAATTGAAGAGTATCTTGTTTTAGAAAGAAGTATATAGACATATATAGCACTGCTTATATGGACATTCACACATGACAATACACCATGCAAAATTCATGGGAGCTCTTAAAGGTAGGAACAATGCATGTTTACATAGATGTGCTCACATGTAGACAAAAAGGAACTTAAAGGGAAAAAGAATATAGAAAACCATACATGTATCCCCACCCCTCTCTACCACCCCCCACACATTCACTCACTCTCTATCTCATGCAAACAAAAAATAACTCATAGAAAACAAACACATACATCACCCCCACACCGTGCCCACATAGACACTCATCCTCTCTCTATCTTTTTGTCTCACATGCCTTTTTGGATAGCTTGTAACTTTCAAAGGCAATAACTCCAATAAAGTAAAATTGCACTTATGCCCTGTTCACTTACATCACATTAGATATTGAACTCTTTTGGAAAAAAGGAAAAACCAGGATAGGAGCTAAAGTTAATTAAAGCTTGATCACCTATTTGAAAAATGTGCTACAATACTCACATAATGCTTGATAAATCTCAGATAGAAAGAGGACAAACCAAGAAAAGCATGAAGAGAAGGATTATGTATTTTGTTGGCCATTCCTTAACACATTGCACTATCTTTGGATTAGCCTTGGTCCTCACTTCACTCACAATGTGGCCCAAATACTCCACCAATTTTCATGGATGAACATTTAGTCTGCTTAGCCAAAAACTTATGCTCTCTCAAAAAATCAAACGCCTTCCTCATATTATGCAAAAAGAAAATCCTCCAATGTTTTGTTGTAGATAAACATGACATCAAAAAATACAAACACAAACTTGAGAAGGAAGGGCTAAAATATATTATTCATAAGACTCTAAAATGTGGCTAGAGAATTTGTTAATCCCAATGACACCACAAGAAAATGACAACACTCTCAATCAATCTAGAATGTTATCTTCACTATATTATCCTTTCTCATTTGATTTTGATGGTAGCCAATCTCAAAACTATCTTGATAAATTACCCCCCCCTTAATCTCATCCAATGAATTATCCACTCTACGGATAAGATCCTTGTTTTGATAGTGATCTTGTTGATGTCCCTATAATCAATGCACATTCAAAACGTACCATCTTTTTGCTTCACCAACAAGAATGGAGAAGAATAAGGTGAAGAGCTAGGATCAATGAATCCTATCTCTAGCAAATCTTTAATTTTCTTAATTACTTCTCCCCTTTTGCATTTTTAAAGCTTGTAATGTGGCTTATTAAAGGGGTCTTGAGTGGGGCTCGAAGTGTATGGGGTGATCTATTACTCTTTTAGGAGGGAGGGGTGTGGGCACTTAAAACAAGCCTTTATACTGCTCTAAAAGATCTCTGAATACTAAATTATTTGTTGAATCTTTATACTCATCCATAAACTCCTTGTTGAGATGTAAAACAAAGATTTGTGATGATTCTTTTTAAACTCCTCTTTGATCTATTTTGCCTTAGTGAGCTAAAAATGTACTTTGCTATGGACTTCCTCTAGGCCTTTGATTGGGGTCATTCACTTACAAATTCCACATACAATTGAGAGAAATACATGATGATCTTCTATACTTGTTCTACCCGATCATAGCCTAAAAGCACATCAATAGGGCCCATTTATAAAGCAATCAATTCAACTAACACTTCATAATTTATAAAGCAATCAATTCAACTAACACTTCATAATTTTTAGTGAAACATAGAGGGACTTTGGAGTATATTTGGGTGCTAATCTCTTCATTGTCATTGGCCACTTGCCCATTAATTTGTTGCTTATTTATAAAAGCATTGAAATCTATCCATCACTTGTCCATTAATGGAATTATGGGTGCTACCAATACATGCATAAACTTTCTAGATGGATCCTCCCTTGAATCTTTAATGTGCTTGGGCTAGTTTGGACATATCCAAACATCCCTTGAGGTTGAATCAGCTGAAGTGGCAACATCCAATAGCTTTCTGGACTTATCTCCACCCAAATCAAAGGATATATTGCCACCCAAATCAAATTGATCCACCCCTCTAAAGGATCGTAAAACTTGTCTCCATTTTCATATTCAAAATCCTAATTTTTAGCAAGATCCATCGTAGGTGGACCCTCATCCTCATCTCCTAACTCATCAATGACAAATATGCTATTGACATTTGCCTTCTTATACACACATTTGGTGGCATGATTGATGGGATACTTTTGTCCACATTTGAAAAATGTGACATTTTCTTTGTGCTCTCTAAAGAAATCCAAGGGGACCACCTTGGGCTTGTAACGCGATCCTCGAATCGCAGGACACGTCTTAGCAGTCCATTGAGAGATATATCTAGAAGATGCCGCCCAGCACTCCCAAGGAATGACACAAGGTTTGCCAACTAGGGTCTCTCGAGTCTGCCCCACAACAGAACTCATCCGGCCGTTCCCACTAGGATCGACCTGAAGTCCAGGTTCCTAGTCAACATTTTCTAAGGTCATAGACCGACTTTTTCCTAACATTTCTTGTTAACATTTCCTTTGAGGAAAGCTCTCCGGCTAACCGAGACCACCCTTCCGTAGGATAGACCCATCGGTCACATCCACCATGCTTCCCTCGAGAGTTGTCCTAGTTATCTAATTACCTACCACATTATGTTTGACATATAAAGGCAGCTTCCTTAATTAATCTATTAATCACAGGTTCCTTTACGTAATTTAGGCCACAGACATGAATATAAGATAAAACAAGGTCAAACACTTCCTTAACTTATCTTTAGATTAATGTGTGTCTCCTGCCCATACAGGAGAATTAAGTGCTCCTTTCTGCCTCCACAAAAAAATCATTTCGTTTTTCCGCAATAAAACCCGAAGGTTTATCCTTCCAAGATTTCGCCTTGTAACTAGTATCAGGGCCTCGAGATCCCATCCCGAGTCATGTAGAATACTTGTGTAGGACCCAGAGGCATTGGGATTTACGGCCAGAGCCCCCACTGGCACCCAAGTGTCCTCCTACTCCAAGTGATTTCCACAGAGAGACCTCTCGCGATGGGTTCGGTCCACATTCTCGGCACGGATTCATAACCCCCTTGGTTAGGGTTTGGTGGCTCGCGGGGGGTAGCTAGCGCCATCCTTCCATAATTATCCCTTTAGGAAATCAACCATAGCTGAAGTAACCAACATAGTAACAATTGCTAGGGAAAACATCCCTTTCGTTTCCATGGCAATCAGTCATCTCAGACTCGTCATCAAACACTCCCCACTTGGGTTAACATCCAAAACCAAATTAACAAACACTTGAATGCACAACCTCTTACTTCAAGGCATCGCAATCCCATTGTATGCACAAGTAGAATTTTAACTCGATGTATCAAAACAATTGCTCAAGGGATTTACAACCTTTTCAAACCGCCAAGCATAACTTGGGTCAACAATCCATTTAGGGTTAGGTCACCAACTTCAACTAAGCTAGGAGCGTATCCATTTGCGATAGTCCACAGCAAGATCGATAAAACAATTCGTAGGCAATTATACTTATTCCTAATGCACCAGATCACATGTGACTTGCATCTATGAAATTCTAGGGTTTTGTCTAACGATGCAAGTGTATCTCATGAACAGAAATTAACATTTCATGTGTCTCTGCGAAACGTGAATTCTAAATGACTATTCATGCACTGAACTGGTAAAAAAGCTATCATTTTATGTGAAGTAAGGCGATAGCCTTATCATTTTATGTGTGTAAAAGCTATCATTTTGTGCCTAAAATCTTGGGCGAATTTCAAACTCTACCATTTCGTGCATGCAACTTAGCTCTTAGAGTAAAAAAAACCCTATGCATGACATCAATCCTTTCATCCCTTCCATGAGAAATAATTCCTAAGTTAATTTTTTAACGCTTAGAACCTGGTCTTGATTCGTGTGTGCTGTGTTGGTCGTTCACCTCACCCCTCTAGCATTAACGGTGGCTTGGCCACCTACTTTTCCCGTGACTTTTTTCTTGGGAGCCATTCACCTCACGGAGATTGGGCAGTCCGGACCTTGACGGGTTTCAGGTTGATAGGTTCGGAAGAAAAGACCGCTGGATGGGGTCCTTTTCCGAGAGGGTGGTTTGGGCATGGCTCCTTGTAGCTACCCACCAACTCCCACTCCCTCTTCTTCTTTCTCTCTCCCTCTCTCTTCCTCTTCTTTTCTACTATCTCCCTACTCTTTCTCTCTCTCCTCCACTTCTTCTTCTTTTCTCTTATTCTCCTACTCTCTCTCTCTCTCTCCTTCTCTTCTTCTCCTCTTGCTACCTCTTCTTCTCCTTCTTCTTCCACTACTTCTCTCTCTTTCCTCTTCTCCTCCTTCTCTCTCCCACTTCTCTCTCTTCTTTTTCTCCCTTCCTCTTCTTCTTCTCCTCTCTCTCCCTCTTCTCTTCTTTTTCTCCCTTACTCTTTTTCTTCTCACTTTTTCTTCTTCTTATCGTCTCTCTCCCTCTTCCTTATTCTCCTTCTCCTCTCTTCTCTCCCTCTTCTCTCTCTTACCTCTTCTCCTCCTTCTCTCTCCCACTTCTCTCTCTTCTTTTTCTCCCTTCCTCTTCTTCTTCTCCTCTCTCTCCCTCTTCCTTATTCTCCTTCTCCTCCCTTCTCTCCCTCTTCTCTTCTTCCTTCCCTCTCTCCCACTCCTTCCTTCTCTTTCTTTCTTCCTTCACGATGGCAGCCTTATACCAAACGGCCCAATAGGCCTGCCTATGAAGACATTAGCATGAAGAAAACCAGCAGAGCGCAAGTGGGGGGGTGCTTGTACGTCAGCAGGGGGTGAATGGTGCTCTAACGGAGGCCCCTAGGGAGCCCGCTATTGCCCACGATGTTGGGGAAGGGGGTACTACTACGCTGAGATGGAGGAGGCAGAGGAGCGACAATTGGAGTTGGAGGGGAGAAGCCGCAGTGTCAGTCGGAGGGGGGGGCACAGCGTCAGTCGTAGGGGGCCGATTTATAGGTGGAGAGGGGGGGAGTGGCAAGGCGGTGCCACCCGCCACCTAGAGGGCTGCATGCCCCCCATCTTCCACACATCACACACACACACACCCTCTCTCTCTCTCTCTCTCTCCCTGCCATGCACATGGCGGGGGGGAGAGAGGGAGAGATAAAAAATTTTGAAAAAAATAAAAGGGGGGCGAGAGTTCCTATGGGGGCCACAAGTGGGGGGAGGATAAATGTTACATGCTCTCCCCCTTAAAGGAATCGAGATGTCCTCATCTCGAAAAGACCTGGGGGAGACAAGCATTACTGGGCCTTAGAGCCTATGGGTTAGGGCCCATCACGCTTTCGCTGCGCAACTCTGATTACTCAAATTCTTATCTTAAAATAACAACTTGTCATAACTCATAGGGTTCAATAGGATTATTCCAAGTACAAGACTTATTACCTCAAGAGGATCTTCCTAGGATATCTAGTCATCCTCAAAGGTTACAACCGGCTCCAAGCCTTCATCATTACATGGTTCATAATATGAGCCAAAAGTAGAGTTTAGATGGCTTCGTTTGATCACACACTCCTGATTCTCAGGGTCCAACTCAGGACAATCTGTTTGGATGTGTCCTAGTTCATTGCAGTGGAAACATCGGTGGTTGGGACATCTTCTATGGATGTGTCCTATCTCACCGCACTTGTGGCACCTCTCGTGTTGATCTCGTGAGTCATCTTCATCATAGCTGCCTGATTTAAGTTCTTGGACAATTGGATTCGCTCGGATTAATGCGTCTCGCAAGTTCGTTGGGCGCATTGATTCCAATCGAGTGTTTATGGGTGGATTCAACCCATCACAGAACTTTAACACCTGTTGTGTCATGTCCATTAGGGGTGCATACTTTAGGAGTGAAACAAACTTTGAATAATATGCTTCAAGGGATAATCCTATCTGCTTCAATTCATAGAATTCATTCATCTTTTGTGTGCGGTCGGCAGGTGGCAGATATCCCCCTCGCACAACTTCCTTAAGCTTATTCCAAGTGACGGTCCCCTCCGAGATCGCTTGGTATCTGCACCACTATTTCCACCAAAGTCTCGCTCCACCAGTAAGCTTAAGTTTGGCGAGCATGGCTTGGTTAGCAAGTGCAATTCTTGCTACCTCAAAATAGTCCTACATGGCCTCAATCCAAATCTCCACGTCAACTTGAATAGTCCGTCCCTTGCCATCAAACTCGGGTGGCTTAATTTTCTTGAGAAGGAACTTCTTCTCTTGCATGTCAGCATTTGTGGGTGGAGAAGGTGCCTGACAATCAAGCCATACCACTTAGGTTATTTAAGTTATGTCTATGATCCGAACATTAATCAATCATGCATCATTAAGAAGTTTTGCTCTAATACCAACTATAACGTGCCCGATCCTTGAATCACCGGACACATCTTAGCAGTCCATCGAGAGATATATCTAGAAGACGCCGCCCGGCACTCCCAAAGAATGACACAGGGTTTGCCAAGTAGGGTCTCTGGAGTCTGCCCCGCAACGGAACTTATCCGGTCGTTCCCACTAGGATCGACCTGAAGTTCGGGTTCTTAATCAAAATTTTCTAAGGTCATAGACCGACTTTTTCCTAGCATTTCTTGTTAACATTTCCTTTGAGAAAAGCTCTCGGCTAACCAAGACCACCCTTTCATAGGATAGACCCATCGGTCACATCTACCATGCTTCCCTCGAGGGTTGTCCTAGTTATCTAATTACCTACCACATTATGTTTGACATATAAAGGCAGCTTCCTTAATTAACCCGTTAATCACAGGTTCCTTTACGTAATTTAGGCCACAGACACGAAGACAAGATAAAACAAGATCAAACACTTCCTTAACTTATCTTCGGATTAATGTGTGTCTCCTGCCTATACAGGAGAATTAAGTGCTCCTTTCTGCCTCCACAAAAAGTCCTTCCATCTTCCGGCAATAAAACCCAAAGGTTTATCCTTCCAAGATTCCGCCTGGCCTCGAGATCCCATCCCGAGTCACATAGAATACTTGTGTAGGGCCCGGAGGCATTGGGATTTACGGCTAGAGTCCCCACTGGCACCCAAGCATCCTCCTACTCCAAGTGATTTACACGGAGAGACCTCTCGCGGTGAGTTCGGTCCACATTCTCGGCGTGGATTCATAACCCCCTTGGTTAGGGTTTGGAGGCTGGCGGGGGGTAGCTAGCGCCATCCTTCCTTAATTATCCCTTTAGGAAATCAACCATAACTGAAGCAACCAGCATAGTAACTTTGCTAGGGAAAACATCCCTTTCATTTCCATGGCAATCAGTCATCTCAGACCCGGCCATGAAATCGTCAAACATCCCCCACTTGGGTTAACATTGAAAACCACATCAACAAACAGTTGAATGCACAACCTCTTGCTTCAAGGCATCGCAATCCCATTGCATGCACAATCAGAATTTTAACTGGATGTATCAAAACAATTGCTTAAGGGATTTACAACCTTTTCAAACAGACCATAACTTGGGTCAACAATCCATTTAGGGTTAGGTCACCAGCTTCAACTAAGCTAGGAGCGTATCGATTTGCAATAGTCCACAGCAAGATCGATAAAACAATTCGCAGGCAATTATATGTATTCCTAATGCATCGGATCACATGTGACTTGCATCTATGAAAGTCTAGGGTTTTGTCTAACGATGCAAGTGTATCTCATGAACAGAAATTAACATTTCATGTGTTTCTTTTAACCATGATTGCGAAACGTGAATTCTAAATCACTATTCATGCATTGAACTGGTTAAAAAGCTATCATTTTATGTGAAGTAAGGTGATAACATTATCATTTTATGTATGTAAAAGCTATCATTTTGTGCCTAAAATCTTGTGCGAATTCCAAACTCTACTGTTTTGCGCATGCAACTTAGCTCTTAGAGTAAACAAAACCCTATGCACGAAATCAATCCTTTCATCCCTTCCACAAGAAATAAATTTTAAGTTAATTTTTTAACGCTTAGAACCTGGGCTTGATTCATGTGTACTGCATTGGTCGTTCCGCTCACCCCTCCAGCATTAACGGTGGCTTAGCTACCTACGCTTCCCGCGACTTTCTTCTTGGGAGCCATTCGCCTTGCGGAGATTGGGCTCGTTGGGTTAACAGGTTCGGAAGAAAAGACCATTGGATGGGGTCCTTTTCCGAGAGGGTGGTTTGGGCGTGGCTCCTTGTAGCTACCCACCAACTCCCACTCCATCTCCTTCTTTCTCTCTCTCTCTCTCTCTTCCTCTTCTTTTCTACTATCTCCCAACTCTTTCTCTCTCTTCCACTTCTTCTTCTTTTCTCTTGTTCTCCTACTCTCTCTCTCTCTCTCTCCTTCTCTTCTTCTCCTCTTGCTACCTCTTCTTCTCCTTCTTCCACTACTTCTCTCTCTTCCCTCTTCTCCTTCCTTTCCTCTCTTCCCTCTCTCCTTCTCTTCTTCCTTCCCTCTTCTCTCTCTTCCCTCTTCTCCTCCTTCTCTTTCCCACTTCTCCCTCTTCTTTTTCTCCCTTACTCTTCTTCTTCTCCCTTCCTCTTCTTCTTCTCCTCTCTCTCCCTCTTCCTTCTTCTCCTTCTCCTCCCTTCTCTCCCTCTTCTCTTCTTCCTTCCCTCTTCTCTCTTCTCCCTCTTCTCCTCCTTCTCTCTCCCACTTCTCTCTCTTCTTTTTCTCCCTTACTCTTCTTCTTCTCCTCTCTCTCCCTCTTCCTTCTTCTCCTTCTCCTCCCTTCTCTCCCTCTTCTCTTCTTCCTTCCCTCTTCTCTCTCTTCCCTCTTCTCCTCCTTCTCTCTCCCACTTCTCTCTCTTCTTTTTCTCCCTTCCTCTTCTTCTTCTCCTCTCTCTCCCTCTTCTCTTCTTTTTCTCCCTTACTCTTCTTCTTCTCACTTCCTCTTCTTCTTCTCCTCTCTCTCCCTCTTCTCTTCTTTTTCTCCCTTACTCTTCTTCTTCTCACTTCCTCTTCTTCTTCTCCTCTCTCTCCCTCTTCCTTCTTCTCCTTCTCCTCTCTTCTCTCCCTCTTCTCTTCTTCCTTCCCTCTTCTCTCTCTTCCCTCTTCTCCTCCTTCTCTCTCCTCCTTCTCTCTCCCACGTCTCTCTTCTTTTTCTCCCTTACTCTTCTTCTTCTCCTCTCTCTCGCTTTTCCTTCTTCTCCTTCTCCTCCCTTCTCTCCCTCTTCTCTTCTTCCTTCCCTCTCTCCCACGCCTTCCTTCTCTTTCTTTCTTCCTTCACGATGGCAGCCTTATACCAAATGGCCCAACAGGCCTGCCTATGAAGACACTGATATGAAGAAGACTAGCAGGGTGCAATCGGGGGGGTGAAGGGTGCTCTGGCTGAGGCCCCTAGGGAGCCCGCTGCTGTCCGCGATGCTGGGGGATGGGGTACTGCTGTGCTGAGGCAGAGGAGGCCAAGGAGTGATTGTTGGAGTTGGAGGGGGGAAGCCGCAGTGGTAGTCGAAGGGGGGGCACAACGTTAGTCGTAGGGGGCCAATTTATAGGTGGAGAGGGGGGGAGTGGCAAGGCGATGCCACCCGCCACCTGGGGGGCTGCATGCCCCCCATCTTCCACACATCACACACACACATACTCTCTCTCTCTCCCCACCATGCACATGGCAGGGGGAGAGAGAGGGACAGATAAAAAAATTTGAAAAAAATAAAAGGGGGGGAGAGTTCCTATGGGGGCCAGAGGGGGGGGGGGAGGAGAAATGTTACAGGGCTAATCATTTCTCAACCTATTTTCAACTTTCTTATTCTCTATTTTGAGGCTAAATGTTGTCCTAGAATTTCATTGTTTCCATGATGCATTAAAAGGTAGGTAAGTTAGAACTTTATGACTATTTTTTAACACATTATTTCCTCTAAAGTCCCTCCATATTGTTCCTATTTTATGATAGCTTTTGGCTATCCAAAATATTGTTAAAATTTGACATCCTTCTTGTACTTTCAAGTATACATTTCAACCAATTCAATTACTTGGAAAAGAGGAGGGATTTTGTGCCACTACATTAGCTAATACGCTCACTTCTAGCCCATAGTTGTGTATATGCAACTTGTCATCATCATTGACACTTTCTACATGCATGATCAAATTCAATAATTGATCGTGGTGTACTCTCTTATGGTTAGACTTCATTGTTCTAGCTAATATTATCTCCTTTCCAAACTCTCTTTCTCTATAGGTGATACAACAACTTCGGCCATTTGTGATTGAAGCCATCCCATGTATTAATTTTTTTGGATTTCTGTTTTTACATACCTCCACCAAGTGCGGGCAAAGCCTTCTTGATGAGGGGTAGTGAATTCAATCTTCTGATCATTTGATCTTTGATATATTTCAAAACAAGACTCTAATTTTGATGTCCACTCCTCTAGATTTGATAGGAAGGATGAATTCCCATTATCCTTTTCAAGAATGATCTTATCTTAGAGTTCTCTCTCATTGAAATATTGATGTCCACTATATTTTTGCTCCAAATAGCTTCTAGTTGGACCCACATTATTGGAGAAACTCCTTACAAATGTTGATTGAAATCGATCTATAGTTGACCTCTTATTCCTTTAGAATTAGTTGCATGAGTAATTGGATTTGGGTTTTGATTTCTTTGAGATGGATTCTAAACTTCATAGCTATTGTTAGGAATACTTTTTCTCCCAATAATTCCTTGCTAAGAATTCATGCTTAAGGGTTGAAAGGATTATCTTACTTCAAACTTGTGTCTAATTTCCTTATTTGCCAATTGAAAAGCTATCAATTGAGACATTTGGGACGAAATTTGGTTGAATGATTCCTTTGTTTAATGAGCCATTTGATCTATTTGAGTACTTTAGAGGGTCATTTTCTCAAGTATCAAATCTATTTTAGAAACTAATTCATGATGGCTAACTACATGACATGTTTCATGGTTGTAAAGAGTAGCATTCAAGATACTATATGCTTCATGATCTTATGAATCTTTTTTATAATCTCCATGAATGTCTTTAGTCATTGAGTCCCTAATTCCTTAATGTGGATCCTCTCTCGCCTTACTTATTCTCCTATTGCATGTGACTCTTAGGTGCTATCCCCTTGGACACGAAGTCACTAAAATTGCTATATGTTTTGATTATAACATTTGAATCCAAAACTTTTTGGTTCAAATTGAAGGATGAATTTACCTTTTTGAGATGATTTATCAATTTTTTTGTTAGAATCAAGAAAAAAAAATGTAGCTAAAACTTTATGACTATCTAGACTAAGCCTCATCTTGTATGAAGCCTTTTTTAATTAAAACATACCCATATGTAGACATGTAAACCCTATGAGTATCCATATAAGATCTAAAGACAAATTTTCAGTACCTTATATGACCCTACTTGTACTTATAACAACCTATAATTCCTTTCCTAAATCTATAACAACCTATAAAATTCCATGTATATAGTTGTGAATGCCCTATTTCTTCAAAATGCCTTATTTCTTCAAAATGTCTTTCCTAAATCTATAACAACCTATAAAATTCCATGTATATAGTTGTGAATGCCCTATTTCTTAAAAATGCCTTATTTCTTCAAAATGTCTTTCCTAAATCTATAACAACCTATAAAATTCCATAATATAGTTGTGATTGCCCTATTTCTTCAAAATTCCTTCAACTTGTCTCAACTTGTCTTCATCCTCAATCCTCCACACATGGGTACCTATGTGAGGGATAAAACAATGGATAGGGCTCTCTATAGGGGCTCTAGATCACTAAAAGGTGTGAAAATTTCCACCTCATGCTAATTTGTGCACCCCTTTAGAGTCCCAAGTGCATTGGGCATCCATCTTTTTCCTTGATGGGCATTTTGACATGGCAATTGTATTCCTCTAGACTATACGACAATAATGATATGTATTGATATGCAGGAAAATTGGAATACTCAATGGATTAGGGAGCGGAAATAAGTCAACAATCAGTGACTTACTAGATTGATCACTTATCCCTTTATAGCTATTTGATCGATGAAGAGGAAAAAAATGCAAGAGTTAAGGATTAGAGTAGTAAATCATTGCTATGATGTAATCTTGGTAGGATTTCAAGTATAGATGTAATCAAGCAGTATTTAGTTACTAATTTGATAAAAATATTGGCTTTAGGGGAAATTTTTAATTCGTACATATGTCAAAGCAATTGGATATGGCTCAACAATTTGACATGAAAGATAGATCAAGAATTAAGTGGAGGTATCTCTCCTGTAAGCTTGATGTAGACTTGGAGCACAATGCCACTCATTTGCAAACCATTATATCTTGAAGGATATTGTAGCCCCAATGTTTTGGATTTTTCACGCTCTTAGAAGCTCAAAAATAGAATCTTGAGTCACTATATCCATAATCCCCAAATCAAGTCTCATAATGGCTTCTTGATCCAAAAATAGCTTCAACTCCTTAAAATCTTGAAACACTATTGATAGTCTTTTTCAAGAAATTGTAAACTTGAGGTCAAGTTTTTATGGTTTTTCGGTTGCTATCCACATAAGGTTTGGAAGAAAATGATATCAAGAAAAGAAGGAATACTTTAAGCTTGATGAGTGAGCAAGCTATATGCTTAAAAGAAGCCATAGGAATGTAAATCATTTATAGCAAGCAATTATGGTAAGAAGGGTGTGTGTTTATATAGGAAAATTTGCCACCAAAATTTTAATCATTGAGTGGACTACTCACATCTATTCCTCAAATGTATTGACAATTGTAGTAGATATGAAGGAAATCAAGTGAAGAATGCCTTGAACAAGGTCATGGCTATTGATGATGTCTTCATAAGGTACAAAAAGAGATTAAAGTGAGATTCCACCATGAAATCTTGAATAAGAATTTAAAAAGGATGAGAAAGAAATCTATCTTGAAAAGTAGAAGAAGTTCTAATTATATCCTTGAAATGAACTTAGCCTAGAATGAATTAAACTAACAAGAAAATCAAGAAACAACAACTAAATAAACTAGCCATAGCCATGCCATAGCTATAAATGTATTAATTCTACAACATAATGATGCTATAGCTAGATGAAATTAAGAGTACAATGAGAATCATGGATGAGAGGCTAGTCCAAGACATCCACCTATTGCTATGGTGGCCATTGAGTATTCACCCTCAATTTTGGTGGGGAAGGCAAGAACCCTCAAGCTCCAAGAAAATGGAGAAATTTACAAATGTGCCAAAAGATGTTTACAATGGCACACTCTTGCCTTTTATACTCTAGTGCCAATTATGCTAATTCTCACTAAGCTAAAAGGGTACAAAATGTGTTTTATTACAATCCATCCCTACCCAAAATATTTGTCCTTAAAACTTGAGGATGGAAAATGTAAATGAATTGTAGAAATGAATATAGAAAACCCAATGTTGAAGTAGCCTTCTAGAAGCATCATCTAGATCGAATATTGAAATATTGAATTTTTTTCTTGAATAGAGTAATTGTAAAAAATGGTCCATAACCTTAGATAGGCATGTCGGATTGGTACATATGAGGTATAGAAATGAAGTATACTTCATTAGGTAACCATATATATCTTCCAAATACAATTTAGACATCAATAGGCCAACTCTTTTGAATGCAAAAGTTTTATATAGCAAACTGTCCACTATTCATTGAGCTAGTATCCTCTTGGAGAAGCCATGGAAATTGTTCCAAATACAAAGCATGGTGCCAAGAAGATTCTTCCATAGGCAAACTCTTCCATTTAATGAGATATTCCAAATTGTACCAAGTTTGTAACTAAATCTTGAACTCCAATTACCATAGATGGTGCTAATAACTAGATCTAGGCTTCAAAATGACCTTGCTAAGAAATGAAATTCAAGGCTCTAATTCCATTCAAGTTAAATTAGACTACACTGGATTAAAATGACAAGAAAATCAAGAAACAACAATTGAATCAACTAGCCATAGCCATGCCATAGCTATAAATATATTAAATCTACACCACAAGCATTGAGTATTAACCCTAAATGTTGGTGGGGAAGGCAAGAACCCTCAAGCTCCAAGAAAATTGAAAATTTTACAAATGTGCTAAAAGATGTTTACAATGTCACACTCTTTCCTTTTATACTCCATCCCTAAATAAGCTAATTCCCCCAAGGATAAAAAATTTATTTATTACAATCCAAGACTCATAGCCTTCATTTTGTCCAAAATGTCCTTCAAAATGGAAAAAAGTTATTGGCATACTAACATTTTGGCCTTTATTCCTCTAGACTTATCCAAATCTCTCATAAATAGCTTGGGATATGGCATCTAGTACCTATAGAGAAACTTCTAGTCATTTGTTTCACTCATGAAGAAATGTATGTACATGTTGTACCTGTCAAAATAGATTGTTTGAGAGAAATATGTATAGAATAGATATGAAATTTGACAAAAAAATGATCAAAAGCCTATGATTATGATACCACTTGTTGTCAACAAGGGATCTAGAGAAGAAACAGAAGAGAAAAAATATTGTACAGGTGAGAGAAAGAGGGAGAGAGAAAGACTAGAAGAAGAGGGAGAAGGATATGAAGAAGAGAGAGAAGGTGAAGATGAAAGAGACTTTTGATTATTCCATTAAGATGGAAAAATTTGTCATATTTATACTATTAACCCTAGCTTGAGATGGAGAAAAAAGAAGTCAAGAATGCAGATGCAATGGAAAAATCAGGATGGAGAATAGCCAAAAGCACAAGGGCGACCTCAAAAATCAAGTCAAATGTAAAGGCACATTTTTTAATGCAAGGTGCCCCTAAAAATTTTGTAAAAGAGCAACAAGCTCCCTCCTATGCAGATTGTGAAAGGTAGACGGGCATAGGTAAAGAGATAGGGCAAATAGAAGGGAATGGAAAAAGAGGGCCTTGCCACAATGGCTGGTCATGTAAAAAGGGGGATGGGTGCCCAAGGGATTTAGGGCATGTATAAAGGCCAAAAAGTGAATCGAGAAGCTCATTCTTTGGTGGTGTGGCAAAGTGGACTCGTCTTCTTCTCTTCTCCTTCTTGCTTGCTTGTGTGTGCTTCAGAGAGTAAGTGTGAGAGTGTGAGGGAGTGAGTATGTGAGGGTGAGGGATCTTGGAGGTGAAGCTCTCCATCATCTCCTCTCTTCTTCTCTTCTCTTCTCTTCTCTTCTCTTCACTTCTCTTGTCTCACTTGCGGCTATGGAGGATGGAGCTTGGAGGTGGAGGCTTGAGGATGGTTGAGCTCGCATCTTGAATCGTGGAGCTACCAGTGTGCTTGAGGGAGGAGGCAACTCATTTGAGCATCAAGGTAATCTCACTACACCTCAGTAGGATTGAAGGTGCATTGGCTACATGATAGCAAAAAGATAGAAAAGAGAGGAGAAGGGAGGAGAAAGCCAAGAAGCTGGAGATGAAGGTGAAGAGTGTGTTCTTGATAATAACTAGTTGATCTGGGACCCTTACACCTGATATACCATGGTAACTGTGATTGGGTGTCTAACCCCTAGTTTGTATCTATCCCTCTTGTTACAATCCATCCCCACCCTGAAGGTTTTTTCCCTAAAAAACAAAGACAACTAGGGGGGAGTGATGGATGGGTTGAGGGAGGCTTGCAGAGTACTACTCTAAGCTATTTTACAATGAAAAGTGGGTGCGTAAAGACTAGGGACAACATGTTGTCCTTGAGCGGCCTGCTCAAGTAAATGGGTCATAACTTTTGATAGGCTACTCCAAATAAGGCATGCGACATGTCAAAATGGAGCTTATGATAAGTACTTTAGCCTATGTAGGATGCACATGCATGAGATTTTGATAAGTACAAAACTATTCTAAAATGTTGTTTAGTCTGCAGGTAGAGGCTGGTCAAGTGGGGCATAACCAGCTAGTCTTTAGTCTGTTGGGCCTCTTGGAGGTAGAAAAATTCATTCACAATAATTGTTGGGTGCCAAGAGACATCTTCCAAGGGTATGCCTTGCCATTTGATGAAGTATTATTTAATGAATTGAGACCTTAAGTTCTTATCTCATTGCCTAATGATTGACTTAGGGATATACTCAGTGATGCCTTCTTCATCTATGGGGAGAAGTTCTTCCACATAGTCCACCAAGGTGCCCATGAAGGGTTTTAGCTTGTTGACATGAAACAAATTGTGGATTTTGGTGGTAGGGGGAAGTTCTAATCGATAGGCGAAGTCACCAACTCTCTTTAGGATCCGGTAGGGGCCATAGAAGCAGTGGGCCAACTTGTTACTACTGCCCTCTTTGAGAGTGGAGTAGCAGGACTTAGGCACTTTCAAGAGGACCAATTCCCCTTCCTAGAATTCCAAATGCCTTCTTTTCTCATCAGCATAGAGTTTCATGTGTGTTTGTGCCTTTTGAAGATTCACTTTACATTCATGAAGCAAGGCTTGCATGCGACCCAACTTAGCCTAACTCCGAGGGTTTATCTTATCATAAAATAAGACTGTGGGGAGGGGAACCTTATACCAGTGCCAGTGTAGCTAGTATTTCCCCATTATTAAATTCCCCTCTCTTATAGCCTTTAACAAAATTATTAAAGGAAGGTGTTATATATCATTGGTTTGATAATCAGCAAAAGTTTTTTGATTGATTGAAACATGCTTTAACACATGCACCTGTTTTGCAATTACTTGCTTTTAATAGACCATTATTTCTAGTAGTCATCATTGATGCTAGCCAATCAGGAATAGGAGTTGTCCTTATGTAAGATTCACATTCTATAGCCTATCCTAGTTGCAAACTTAAACCCTTCGAACTAAAGTATTCTACCTATGATAAGGAATTGTTAGCTATAGTTCAAGCTTTACGTCAATGAAAACACTATCTAATGGGATCTGAATTCATGATTAAAACTGACCAACAAAGTATCAAACATCTTCTTAGTCAGCCACAAATTTCTGACCGTCATATTAAATGGGCTACTTTCATTCAAAGTTTCCATCCACTTATCCAATATCAACCTGGAAGAGAGAATGTTGTTACCGATGCATTGAGTAGAAGACCAAGTATCCATAATATTTTCGTTATATCCTTTGAATTTCCTTATTCCTATGAAGGATACCTATGACCATGACCGAGATTTCAAGCTGATTGGAATAAATTAGTTGCTAATAAATGGATTCCAATTAATTCTTTGTCTTATTCTGATGGATTTTTGTTTTATGAGAAAAGATTATGTGTCATTGTTCCCTTTAGATCATTTTTGTTGCACAAAATTCATTAGAACCTTTTATGGGGGGGGGGGGGGGGGGGGGGGGGAAAGGGGGCTTATAGAGCCCTAAGGGGGAATTTTGGGGGGGGGGTAGTTTCAAAGGCCACAGGAAGGGGGGGCTTAGAAAGCCCAACCTTGGAAGCTTCCAAGAAGCTTCCAAGGCTTCCCGATGTTGCTGAAGCTCCATAGAAATGACTTTGTGTTGGTGTACTTGGGTGTCTTTCTAGGATTTGGAGGTCTTACTTTAGATTTTATGTGTCCTACTACATATATATTTTCATGGATGTTTTGTTATATCGTATTATTATTTTGTCTCATTTTCACATACTCATTCTTATAAAAGGTATTTGAAATTGGATTGAGGTTTCTTGAATCCGCACCTTTCAAGTTCCCACCTATACTTACAAGATAATTATAGTAGTGGAAGGGTGCTTAAATGCCCACCTCTGAGATACTAGCCTATGCTTGAGGTACTTGAGCTTGATAGGAGGTTGCTGAAATGTCTACCTTTGAGCTACTGAGCTATGCACTAAGTCCTAATTTTGTAAGGTCCCTAAATGATAAGAATGCACAACAAGACAAAGCAAATGGATGATTTTTCCTCGTTTAAACACTAAATTGGGTCTAGCTAGAAGGCATAGTTACATTTGATCATAGAATTAAGTATGAGAGAGAAAAAAATGTAGTAGAATAAATAGCTTACTTAATAAGGCATTTATGACCAATCAGCCTCTCCATATAGATTACATAGATAGTGGGGTGATCAAAACTACATGATGGTAGGCATTTATAACCAACCAACCTCTGTATAGATTATACAAGCATGTAGTGCTAGTGTGTCTAAGTACCAATACTTAAGACCATTGACATTATATTCATTCAATATTCTTATATTTAGAGTTCATTTAGATTAACATCATTAGTTTTAAATTTCACATCGAACTTTTCCTAGAGAAGAATCATTATGCATTTTAAATTTTGACATGGAAATTCCACATATAATCTCAAAAACTCAAGAAATAATGGCTCACTTTTTAAAACCCCTAAGAAACATATGCTTAAAAGACTCTATATTTTAGTACTTGATTCAACTTTCTATCATTTTAACTCCCTTTTATGAACTCTTTTTCTTGAGTTAGGTTTTGTGGATGATTTTTTTGCCTAACATTCACCAAGTGTCTATTGAAAACATGCAAAAGCACATGTTAAAGTTTAGTTTTTTTAAAAGAGATTTGTACTTTGAAAATATTAAAGAAATTATACTAGAATTCAAAAAATCATATTAAAATTTTTAAATTCATAATATTTATATGAGTAATTTTCAAGGTTATAGGAGGTATCCTCTATATTTTTAATTAGATTTGATAAAGGTTCTCCTAAGGTCTCAAGAGTTTGAAGCATATGAAACATAGCACTAATAATTTTGCACAAAAGTGGCTACAAAAGTCACTCGAGTTATAGCTTAGGTCCAATTTGACAATATTTCAAATAACATGTGAATATAGTACAAATTTGGATGGAAATATAGGCAAAAATCCATTATTTACACATATTTGATTGTTAAAGTTAATGAATATTGGTAAATACAATATTCAAAAATTCTCATTATATTTCAAAAATGCTATTTTGAGCAATGGAACAAATTGTTAATTTTTATTTGGCTGAAATTCTATTAATGGAATGCATGGCATACATATAAAAGTATTTTTCATGTAAAACTCAACTTGATAAAAAATGTTTGTGGATGATTTTGATTAGGAGCACTAAAAGTTTAAGTTTTCAAATCTTTTGTGAGGTGAATGTAGAAATATACACTTGCAAGTAGTTTTTGACCCCTTCTATTCTTTTTCAATTGCCTTAAATTATTTCTTTGTATTGTTTAGCATTGAGAAGAAAATTAATGTTTTATGAAGGGTCAAAATGTCCACAAAAGTGGCTCTTCTATGACAAGAAGTATCCAAAATGTGCTTACTATTCTTCGATCTTTGTCATGATGTATGTATCTGTATTTGGGTTTTCTACATGGTGATGCATAGCTCGTATATACTTTTCCCTACTTAATTAATTTGCAAGCTTGTGGTTAAAATCTTAGCATTTCTAACTATTGACATGTATATCAACCAATGGGACTTAGCTAGATTCATTGGCTCACCTTGTTTGTGTTTGAGAGAGAGAGAGAGAGAGAGAGAGAGAGAGAGAGAGAGAGAGAGAGAGAGAGAGAGAGAGAGAGAGAGAGAGAGAGAGAGAGAGAGAGAGAGAGAGAGAGAGAGAGAGAGAGAGAGAGAGAGAGAGAGAGAGAGAGAGAGAGAGAGAGAGAGAGAGAGAGAGAGAGAGAGAACTCTAGTGATCATGGTATCCTTACATGGAAACTATCATAGTTGAAGGATAGAAAAGGAAGATGTGTTTATAGAAGACGTCAAATAAAACATCACCTCTTGTATATGAGGATGATGAATTAGATCTGAAGAATAATCATCCCTTATCAATTCTTCCATCCCTTTGTTTTGAAATTTAACCATTCTATGACTATCATCATATTTTTGTTCCTTAGTAAAATGGTATACCAATTCTTGAACTTGATCACTTACATGAAAAGTTTTCATGGTAGTCCTAAAGTTTGGCCTTTTGTTTATGAGGTTGAAGTTAGCAATTTTCATAGAATTTGGACAAAGAAATCTAACATCCCTTTTTACAAACTCTATGGCAACTTTCAAGATTCTTGACACTCACACAAACAATTCATCTCATCAAAGCCTCTTGGAAGAAATCTTTACCTTAAATTATGGTGAGGATCATACATTGATGAAATCTATTTTTCTTTCATCAATTCTTCAATTTGAAGTGACATAGGTCTTTAGTTTATGGAAAAAACAATAGTTTTACACATATTGAAAGTTCCAAAGGACATTATACACATAAGTCAATCCATCAATGAAAATATATTACATTTTTCTAACATTGTCTTAGCATTACAAATTATATCTTTATATAGGAAACTTATTCTCTAAAGTCACACAATCACTTTTATTTTTTCAATTTGAAGTATAGATATTGTTTTGTGTCCTTGGAAGTAAGATTCATCATATTTATTTTGCTCATGAGTATTTGTACTCACTTTTTTTTTTTGGAGGGGGGAGGGGAAAGGGGAGGGAGAAGTACTATATTTCCCTTATTGTTTCCTTCAACTTGACATCATACTTGTAGAAATTTAATTTTTGGGATCAATAAGTTCTAACTACAATTCTCTTTCTCGTCTACTCCCATTCTCTTCTTGAACTCTATTCTCATTCTCTTCTTTAGTTCTTTTTTTTGGTCCTCATTCATCCCTTTCAAACTAAAATGCTGCTAGTTTTAAAATAATAGTTGTTAGGTCCTTTCCACCCATGCTTCTCTCATTCTCACCCATTAGAGGCTAAAGAGACTTACCAAAACTTATGTCTTTCCATTTATATTTTCCCCTCGAGTATCTTACACTTGTCTAATATTTCTTACAACAAAGAATTATCCAAGCATGCCCCCACCAACCAAAATCTTATTCATGTCAAGAAGAGGGCTGAGAGATGAGAGAAAGGAGAAAAAAGAGAGAAAAGAGGAGAGAAAATGAGTGACAAGGAGAGAGAAAGACTAGAAATATAGGATAGAAGAGAAGGAAGCCATGGGAGATCCTCACTACAAGTACCACAAGTGGAGTCATTGAATATCCAAGTTTTCAATTGAAGAGCATTCATTTGGACCTCATTGATCAATTACATCTATTGTACAGGTATATTACAAGTTTACTATATGGAATTTTAGCCTATTATACCCTTTGATAGTTGGGAGCAAGTATATTAAGGAGTAACAAGGCATTTGGATGTTGATTTGAGTTGATTCTCAATCATCCACAAGTGTCACACGTTATTCTAGATTGATTATAGGTTTTACACAATGTATTTGACTCAAAAAATGACTTGGGACCATTTTGGAGAAACTTCCTACTTGGTTATAGGTGTTCAAAAGAAATTCAATTATATGGGTATTGTAGCTTATATTTAGCCTCTATACATCATATATAGAGTAGCATAAGGTTGGGAGACCTTACTTTGGACCTAACAGAACTAGATAATCTAAAATAGTGCTTTTACAAGTTGTAGAATTGTTCTATGTAGCAGTAAATTAATGTTTTTAAAATATTATATTTTGATTTTGAAATAGATTACTATAGCTAATCCTAAAGAGCTACTTGTTACCCTTTTTTTCCATAAAAAAGTTATTGATTACGATATTGCAGTGAGAATTATAGCCATTTTTATGTCAAGGGATCTACTAGGACTACACTGTAACATTGAGTAGAAATGGATGGAAACAAGAAAAGAATAAGCCAAATGATTATGTTTAGTTTAAGAAAGCCATAGTGAGGCAATACTTGAGATACATCGGGATGAAAAAGATGATCAAGAATATGGTGCATATAATACTCTTAATGCCACTCTTTGTAACCATGAGACTAGCTTGAGGAATCAACCTATAAGTAATCATATATATAATAAGTGTTCAAAGGATATTAAGAAAAAATCTTTCTTTACATGCTATAAGTATTGAGATATCGAGCTCCACTCGTGATATGCCAGGGTGACCGTTGTGTATTTATGTCAACGACTTGTTAGTTGCAGATGCGGTTGGTACACCGCCCATGAATAATAGCTAGATGATAGCTATCCTTATCTACTCTAGTTCGTGGCTCAGTTAGTATGCCACCTTAGTTAGTTGAGTTTGGTTTGAGACCCATATATAGGGTTCTTCTATTTCTTTGTATGAGAGTTCTTTTGGCTTACACAACTAAGAAGAGGAAAACTGTTTTCAGCCTCCACCTGTGTGTGTATTCCCCCATTGTGCAAGTGAGAAAGCTACAAGTGAGACTCCTTCCTTCTCTCCCACAATCTTGACAATAAGGCCTTAAAATGACTCATTTTTCTTTAGTAAACTTACATATTTTTTTCAAATTGTAATTAAAAATCCCTTTTGTAAATATAATCCTATAATTTTTACTCAATACAATACCCTTTCTTTTGAACTCATGTGGTATATTATATGTTCTACAAGGTGGACTTCCTAGGGAGCCTAGGCATTCTATTAGACATATGGAATTAATATCCAATTTGAATCGAGTGGTTAAGCAGATGGTTCTATCCAATATACAAACCAAAAAAGTCATGGAGTAGATGGCCCAATCTACTAAGGATTCCTTAGAGAAGTTTACTTCTTCTGCTAGAGATTATTTGAATAGACTTAGTGCTCAAATCTCTATGTTTATGGTAGGACAAATGGTAAACAAAAAGAGTAGAGATAAATAGTACCTTTAGCCATCCAATAATAATTCTCAGCCACATATCATTGGGAAGAAGGGGATATCACATAGCACTTATGAGATTAGGGAGATTTCATTTATGATTGATGAGCCTATTTTGAGCACTCATGGATCAAATCCTCCTCAAACAACTAGAAGTGAGCCACGTATTTCTCTAGGTAGGTTTCAAACCAGCTATCATAGGAGTGTTGCTAATCATTCAAACCCCATTGGCAACTACATGAATATGCAACCCCAAGTAACTAATAGATAGAAAGTCTTTGTTGAGAGATATAAGATTGTGTTAAGAAAGTATAATGGCCACTCATCATCACACTATAGCTGATTTGGAGAAGTGGAGTTAAAAGTTAGATCTTATTTTGACATTTTTCCTAGGTTACATAACCAAAAGATTCACTTTGCTACACTTCTACTTGAGGGCTTTGCTCATATATGGTGGAGATACATAAAAATAAAAAATTAGCAAGTAGATAGTTGGGAGGAATTTAAAGCTAAGATGGCCTAAGTATTTGTTTCTCCCATTGAGGAAGAAAAGTTGGCTAGAAGATGGTATCAGTTGGTGGATTGAAGATGCCTATCAATTAAAGAGTATACAAATAATTTTTTGAATCTTACCATGTATGTAGAGAGTGTGAACAATAATACAAAGCTGCATAAATATATGTATGGTCTAAAGCCTAAATTTTAAGCTAATGTTATGGCCCAAAAAACCACCACACTATTTCAAGCTATCAAGTTAGTAAAGAGGTATGCTCATAAGTATAGGAAGGACATTGCTGAGCAGGCTTCTTTTGAATAGCAAAGGATTGTTGCTAGACATGGCAACTTTGGTGGCAATTATGGAGGATCCAATGCTTCATTTAGCAATCCCAAAGTCCCTACATGCACTACTTTGATGCTTCAAGACAAAAAAGTGCTTCAAAGTTAGAAATCATCCATAAAGTAGAGCCTAAGCAAGGTGACAATAGACCCTAAAATAATTCAAAAAACTGTTTCAGGCCTTTGGATCTTTTTAAGGAATGAAAAGAAAAAGGGTCTATGTTTCAAATGCGATGAAAAATATACAGTTGATCTTGCATCCAAGTGCACTTCTTATAAGATTTCCAAGGCTAAGAATTACAATATGATAGCACTTGAGTATGTGGATGACTAGGTTATTGAAGAACCAACAGTGAGTGCACAAGCTGAATTTGAAGAGCATGATGCATATCTTGATCCCAACAAATAGTCTTATGAGGTTGCGGATGGATTTTCATTTGACCCTGGTGGTCATGTTTCTTTTGCTCCAGGTGGGATAGTTTTACCTATTCTTCCATTATCATTTGTTCTATTTCCATGGATGCTTGGATAGGTTCAAAGATCCCTAATACAGTTCGTATGAAGGGTTTGTATGAAGGGTACCATTCATGGAAAGGATGTGTTTATCTTAATAGATAGTGGCAATATACATACTTTCATGAATAATTCATTTTTGGATAGATTACATTGTTTTTTCACTATTTTATAGTAGCCCATAAGAGTATAAGTAGCTAATGGTGAAGAGCAAATTAGCTTTCTAATGTGCCCACAGGTTTCCATATAGTTAGCTAAAAATTATGAGGCATAGCTTTGGAAATGAGACCCATAGATATTGTGCTTGGATGTGATTGGTTGATGAATTTAGGGAAATTTACAATGGATTTTACGTAGTTGTACATGGAGTTTCCCATTAATGGGTAGCTTTATCCATCTACATGAAATCCCTATTAAATCTAATTTTTAACTTATTACCATTAAGTTGTGAATCAAATTTTTGTTATACACGAATAAAGAAGTTGAAGATTAGTCCGAGAATTCATTAGAGCATCCAGCTTTACAAGCTTTCCTTGAGAAGTGCAAGGATTTGTTTGAAGTTTTTACTTGGATTACCCCATAGAGTTGGAGCCACATTCAAAGTTAGTCAATAAGCTGTCTAAATGTGAGCATGAAGAAGTAGCCAAGCAAATCAATGAACTTTTACACATGGGATTCATTGAGCCTAGTTCCTCACCGTATGCATCTCTGTTCTTGTTAGTGAAGAAGAAAGATGGATCCTTTAATATGTGTATTAACTATAGGGATCTAACAAGAAGAAAATACTACTTCTTAATCACATTGTAGATTAAGATCGCATATTTGTAAGGTAGCAATCTTATTTGAAAGGTAGTTGGCTTAGAGTTCAAAGTGATCAAAAGATTCTAAAGTATTTTCTCACTCAAACAAATCTTAATCTTAAGTAGAGTAAATTCAAGCTCTTTTTGACAAAGGATTGTGGATGTAGGCCTTGGAGGAGGCAGCATGGTGGTTCTCCCTTATGTAGCCTCTCTCTCTCTCTCTCTCTCTCTCTTTTGATGCACTCAAAGGTCTTAAGACCTTTGAATCAACACATTTTTTGGAGCTTGATTTGGTTCTAGTCTTTGAGCCGTAGGCGAGGCAAGCGGATGATGATGATAGTTGAAGGACCTGAGAAGCACATGGTCACGCACGCTGATCTAAGAAGAATATGCCATGTCTATTGATCTGTAAATTGGACATACTAGAAATTGATGCCTTGATTTGATGCTAGTCTTTAGAGCTCAAAATCTTCACGAGTGCTAGAGCTTGATGTTGAAATTGGTCATCAACTCTCGCTCTTGAATAGGAAAATCTAAGCGTTGCATGTCGACACTAGAAATTCGATTCAAAACAGTGGATAGCTACTTTGCAAAACTATGGTCTCAACATCACTCATATAAGGGGCGAAGAAGATATAGTAGCTAATTCTTTGTCTAGAATGTGGGCATGTCATATAGGAGGCCTATCAACTATAATTGAGCTACATAGTGATTGGATTGAGGAGATATAGGAGGCCTACCTTTTGGATGATGAGTTCAATCTTGTATTTTAGAATTTGCAACAAGGTCTCATAGGGAAAAACTCACATTATCATATTTAAAATGGCATAATCTAGCTTAATGGCAAGATTGTTATTTCCTCTACTTTTTCTTTCAAGCTAAAAATTATTGAGAAGTTGCAATCTTCACTTATAATTGGACATTTAAGAGTATTTAAGACCTATGATAAGATCAACACCTATAAGCTAGGCGGTTTGTTGTAGCCATTACCTATTCATGAAAGAAAATTAACACATATTACCATTGATTTCATTACTGGATTACCTACTATAAAAAAGGGATGAATATCATTTAGGTAGTAATGGGAAAAATTACCAAGGCAACCCGTTTTATTCCTACTAAGACTCAGTTCACTACTTCATAGGTGGCTAGTTAGTTCATGGAGTAGATATTTAGATTGTATGGATTACCATAGGTGATTGTGCATTGATAGGGATACTGAGTTCATGAGCAACTTTTGGCAAGTAATATTTAGCATGAATACTAAGTTCACTACAGGGCAGGGGGTTAGGGATGTTGACGGGTGTCACATATGTAATTCCCAAACGCTGCTATGTGCGCATTGCATTGCGACACGCTTAAGGGTGCAATATAAATCATTTTTTAATTGCTTATATGACATTGCCTCGAATAAATTTTTTAAAAAAGTTGCATCGCCTCAAAAATTTTTAAAGAAAAACTTACATAGACGACTGAGCTCTCACTCCTCACTCCCTCTTACTCACACACATACCTTCTCTCTCTCTCTCACTTGCACACACATATTTAGTCTCTCTTTCTCTTATACACACATACAGTTGCTCTCTCACTTTCTCTTGCCCTTACGCACACATACTTATTCTCTCTCTCTCACTCACTAACACACATAAACACACACACACACACACACACACTCTCTCTCTCTCTCTCTCTCTCTCTCTCTCTCTCCCTCTCTCTCTCTCTCTCTCTCTCGTGTGCACCCAAACACAATGTTGAGTATAAAACAGACTTGCTCTCATACAGAACGACACGTACATCGATCACTTACGCAAGACACAACATGGATCATAGTATGCATTTTCTTTTTTCTCTATTGATCACGGATTAAAAAAAAAACATTTTATCAAACATGAGACGATTCGCAAAACTTAAAAAAGCACTTTATCAAACATGAAACGATTTCACAATACCAAAACTAATCAAATATATATAAATCAATATATATACAATGTCATGGGTGTTGAGATATTTGCAATCACACCTAATGTAGCCTCTTTGTATGAGGTAGTCTAGGCTTAGGACATGCAAGCTACAGTAATCCCATATGCACAGAGAGGGAAGATTGCTACCCATCCAACAACTATAAAGCATTGTACTTGACTACCACTTTTCACATAGAATAAATACAATGTCATGATGCTTTGTGCTTTCAATTAAGTGTCTTTTCATTGTCAGTCATATACAAGATTGTGTTTATGAGTCCAAGCTTCTATCTTGGAACCTAATTCACTTGTGTAACAAACAATGTCTTTGTCTCTATCATCATGAGCTTTCTCTCTACTTTCCAACCTCCATAGCTTCCGCCTCTGCCATTCTCTAGATCCAACATATTTTACATGATATTAGAGCCCCAGTCGGGCATGGCATTGCTTCTCCAGCCTCTCTTGATTCCTCTCAACCTCTATCCAACTCACATCCAGCTCAGTGTGAGTGTATGACTCCAATTTCTCACTTGAACCCCATATCCACTATTTGGCAGCCATAGCCAGACATGACATATAGCACTTGGAGCTTCTATATCTTACTCTATAGGCCATCTCAACCCATGATTCCTTCTAGAGAAACATTCCTCTACTCGTGGTGAAGCTCCTTGGTACATCACAATCCAAGATTACTCATCGTTGAGCCTAGCATTGCGTGAATTTGAGCTCGCTGCCTATTATGCACCATCATTAGTTCATATAGCTTAATCTCTATTTGCGCGCTACGATTGCGCCTCTCGGCATAGGGCATTTGAAGAAAGACTCCTAAGCTTCATCTCCATAAAATATGCAATGGAATGATCCACTGTAGTTGCTCAATCATCAGAAAAATTAGTTGCCTGCACCTCAAACCCTAACAGTCCTCCATAGCTTTTGAACTCAAGCTCTTAAAAAACTCATCATTTTCTTCATTTTCTCTCTTCTACCACTTGGACTAAGACATTGCCACTCTGATTCACTAACTTACTCAATGATAAACATTAAGGTGAAGACATTTGTGTAGTTTTTTGGAAGACTTGGAATATTCAATCAAATATCATCATCAAGGTTCTCTTCCATCTCACTCTTCTCACTCCATTGGAAGGTTTTGTCACTCTGATCTATTTCACCGCCCCATTCAAATCAGCAAGATAAGAAAGAAATCAAGCTGCTTGAGCCAAGAAAAGAGTCAAAATCAACATCAAACATCAAAACTTTAAACTTGCTAGTATCTCTTGATACTTACATAGTGTTTTTTGGCACTGGTATCTCTTGTGTCTTTTGACAACTCTTTTGCTGGTCAAAAAATTAGAGATTTGGAGCTATTTTTTCAATAATGAACATGAATTTTTTCATGAAGATACACTTCATAAAGAGTAGCATGACTCATGTTGCTTATCAATACTATGTGGAAGACTTGTTTGTCTTGCTTGTAGAGAATGATGGAGTTGAGAGCATTCAAGTGCTATCATTATTTGTAGAAATGCCTCCTACCTTGAAGATAGTGCAAGATTTTGAAGTCATTTTTTCTGCCTCAAAGACAATGATACCTTTGCTTGAGGGGGACATGGACATAAAGACTGATGCAACTATTGCAAGCAAAGTCAATGAAGAAGTAGATCAAGAGGACCAAAAGAACAAGAATAAGAAGAAGAAGCAAAAAAAATCATGAAGACCTTGAAGTGGCAAACAAAGTGAAGTACAAGTACAGGAAGCTAGACAAGAAGACCTATAATGAATTGAAGATCTATGTCAAAAGTAATGCTGAAAACTGCAAGGGCCTGCCAGTCCTTGATCCTATTTTTTACTGACTTTTTTTTTGCCTTCTATTTCCTAGCCCAAATGTCTTTATCATAAGTTTGTAAACTCCTCATGTATCCTTGTACTACAGCCTCTATACACTTTGTGAGGTCTCTGCTACAGCCTCTAGATGTCCATCATGTTTGTGTTACCCATACTTAGCCTTTTCTATGACAAGCTCTAGTGTTTTGCCATGTTTATGGTGTGCCCACACTTTGCAGGTGTTGCTTTCACTAAAGCCTCTACACACTTTGTACTTTTGATTGTGATTGAGGAGGGGTGTTGAGATATTTGCAATCACACCTAATGTAGCCTCTTTGTATGAGGCAGCCTCGGCTTAGGACAAGTTGCAGTAATCCCATATGCATAGAGAGGGAAGATTGCTACCCATCCAACAACTATAAAGCATTGTACTTGACTACCACTTTTCACATAGAATGAATACAATGTCATGATGCTTTGTACTTTCAGTTAAGTGTCTTGTCATTGTCAGTCATACAAAAGATTGTGTTTATGAGTCCAAGCTTCCATCTTGGAACCTAATTCACTTATGTAACAAACAATGTCTTTGTCTCTATCATCATGAGTTTTCTCTCTACTTTCCAACCTCCATAGCTTCCGCCTCTGCCATGCTCTAGATCCAACATATTTTACAATGGGTATGTCATGGAATGTGTTACACGAGTTTGATCAAGTATGTGGGAAAGAGTGGGAGAGGGGAGCTAGTGATTGGATGCATTATCCGATGTTATCTCTGTATCTCCATGGGGGCTTAGTGGCTCTAGAGGTACTTGCACTGCTCACATCCCGCTCCTCATCTATCCTCCTGCCCTCCGCCTCCTCTCGGGCGACAACATCCCTATTAGTCTCACCATGAATCTCCTACATCAATAAAGATCAAGTATTGACACAATTAACAAATTGAACTATAAAAAAATACTTGAAAAAATATCTAAAGGTAATAGAATGGATACTCACAAAAGAGTGTGTCGGAGGAAGCCTCCTCTGAAGGGCTTTGTACCCCTCATAAGTCGATATCTGAATCTCTGTTACTATTGAGGGATGATTGTAATCTTTGGTCTGTTAAAAAATAGATCCAAAGTTAGATTATTTTGGTTATTTTACTTTCTTCTATGCTTCTAATTACATAAACAATAAAAACCTATGGTATATACTTACAAAAGTAGCAACAAAACCATCTCTCCCCATGCAACCCAAGTGAGATGTATGCCCACTCAAGACTCTGGCTATTTTTTGCCTCTTATATCAGTTCATTGAAATCAAAGGACAAATTATATGATACAATTTTAACTCTATAGGAGTTTTGAAGTCAAAATACTTCAATAAAGCAATTAAAAAAGTACTCTTTGTTGTGGAAATGTCACTCATAAATGGTATTCTCGCGACTGAAGTATGTTCACGACTTCTCGAGAAATCCAACAGGCCTCTTGTTGTTGGGATCATGTGCATATCTCCTCGTTGTGTTTAAAATAAGAGTGTTAATATACTATTTCAATTTTATATCTCACACTAGCACATGGGCTCTATTTGTGATTCAATGAATAAAATAGATCGGCACCAAGTTTAATCTCTTTTATCTCTATTTATGAAGATTCAGATTCCTCTTGTACACCATCACCTCCACATTATAGTTGTGGTGGTCATTTGGCATTCGTAATTCTAGAGAGTGCTCCTTCATGTGAATCGAAGTCCTTAGTTATTATAAGGAGGAGTGAATTCTATGTTGGTGTGATAGATGTCGAAGCTCGTATTGGAGGCCACGATGCTAGTGTCGTTCGCATGAGTCAGAATATGGTGTTTTTGTTCATGCACTAGTGCACCAACACAACGACATCGGCCTATGGTTAGTGTTCTTCACATCCTATTTACATTATTTTCATTTTAGCCGAAGGCACATATTAGTAATCATCACATTACACATGCAGGAATATGCAACTTCATTTGATGGTGAAGATGACATCTATGGTTGAGATGCTCTTCATTCTTATACACGGCTTGGTCAGGCAATCTAGCACAGCTGTAACTTGATATCTTGTGACAGCTCCTACCTCTTGGCCATAAGATCTTGATGTCTCACAATTATTATTTGCTTGATCATTTGCGATCTCTTGTACAAAACAGACGTATGATTGTAGGCTCTACAGAGGATGGCAAGGCGGAGCACTTCCTAAAGATGGAGAGACTTTTAGCTTTTGGGGTGCTCGCTACATGATAGCTCCTTCTAGTATTCTAGATGGAGGACATGGCCTCTTCATTGCATAAGACCTACAAGTTCCACCCCATTTAGAAGTACACTTATGTGCTTTTGCAGACCCATGTATGGATGGGGTCCATGGCACCAACTAGTCTGGTATACTTTGAGCATGAACACTTATGGTATGTGCCTCAATGCAGCCTCTCTTTCAGATAGAGGCATCACTCATGCTCAAGGACATAGACTTTATGTAGATGGGAGACCATACACATAAGGAAACATAGCAAGTTTAATTAGTAGCATTTGAGGAAGAAGTGCGAGAACCAATTGCACATTTGTGGAATGTGAAAATGGTCATGAACTAGGATACATGAGTAGAGATGTTCCAAGATATATTCTTGCCAATGCCATTAGATCATTGTGTGCTATGATGAACTATTGGAAAACTTTGGATTTTGTAGACCTATAAGAGCATCTCCACCTTTGGATTGAAGTTTAGATGATTTACTTCTCTTAGGATGGTCCTTTTCCTTTGATCATCCCTTTCTTTGTATACTCGTTCAGCTCTCTATATATGAAAGCATGAATTATGTTCTTTGTTTTTTCCAGCTTTCTCAATCTTTACATGTATATTTGATAATAATGAGATCTTCGTTTAATCAAATTGTCTCCTTGCTTAATGATAAGTATAGATAATGATGTGATAGGTTCTAGATTATGATACGTCTACCCTCTCATGGCACCTCTTGAATGCCAAATGAGTACATCAAACTCCTTAGCGAGAGTGATCCAAGAAGTGATAGTTTGAAGAGAATTTATGACATGGATTTTGGAAAATCACACAAAGACTTCAACAACGATGATGACATGGATAAGTTTATTAATGATTGGTATGAAGAAGGTGAAGCAGGTGAGGATGAAATCTTTCTTAGAGCTGAAGCACTCAGCAAATCTACGAAGGCTCAAAATTGTCACAATTAAGTGCGACTTACTTATCTTGAACCTCCAAAGTCATTATGCTTGGAGTAACGCATTCGTTTTAGCACTATTAAAGTAAGCTACTTCTCCCATGTCAATGTGGAGTGCATTATTTAACAAAATACAAGAGTTATGTGTGCTTGAAATGCTGTAGGCTACTATCACAAAAGTTTTTACCTATAAACAATGTCCTTCCTACATCAAGAGATGAAGCGAAGAAGATGATCACCAAGCTTGGATTGGACTACAACATGATTCACACATGTCCCAAAAATTGTATTTTATATAGAGGTGAATACGAGAACGAGGAGATATGCCCAAAATGTGAAACATCATGTTACAAAGATGCAAGTGGAAACATCCCTCGCAAGGGGCTTCGACATTTTCCATTGGCTCCCCATATACAACATATATTTTGGACCCTAGGGTTAGCAAGACTTATGGATTGGGGAGGAGCAAAGAATGTAAATACAGATGGGATTATGCAAATTACCTCAAACTATCTTGCCCTCAAGCATATCAATTCAAAAGTGGCAAGAATTCAAACAAGAGCCACAACACATTAAGAAAGGTGTTGGATTGGATGGTGTGAATCCTTTTTCCATGTGTTCAAGTAAATGGTCCACTTGGCCAGTAGTTCTTGTGAACTAAAACTTGCCACCATTTATTTGTTTTAAGAAACAACACCTAATTTTGTCCCTCGTAATCCCAGGAAAACGTCAAGTCAAAGACCTTAACTGTAACGTGTCCCCGGTCCACTCGTAGAACACGTCTTAGCAACCCATCGGGAAGAGAGTCTAGAAAGCGCTGCTCGACACTCATAAGGAATGTCACGGTGTTTGCGATCTAGGACTTCCCGAGTCTACCATGATGTGGAAGCATTCCGGCCGTTCCCACTTAGGACTGACCTGAATCAAGGTTTTCCTAATAGTCAAGTTCCTAGGAGGTAGCTAGCGCGCCGAGCCCCAAATGAACCACTTTACACAGAAACATCAAAGCGGATTTATACTACACTTGGTTCAAGGAGAATGGAAAACGAGAGGGATGCGAAGTTTGACCTCTCTACCTGTAAGGCATCGTCCCATTCCGTTCCCCCTAAAATAGCATAAACCGGGGCTTTAGCTCTAATGATTCTAGGTCATTGTTACCTCGCTATCAAATGCTTTGAGAAAAGTTCTCGACCAATCGGGACCACCCTTCCATAGGATGTATCCAAAGTCACGTCCAGCGCACTTTCGTCAGGTGTTGCTTTAGTTATCTAGTTACCTACCACATTTAGTTTGACAAGTAAAAACAGCTTCCTTAAGTAACCAATTCAATCACTGGTTCCTTCACGTAACTTAATTACTGACTCAGAAAAACAATGTCAAGCAAGTTCCTTTTTTCAAAATTTGATCTTTATTTATCAGTCTTTCGAATACATCAAATATCCTGCCCGAAGGCTATTCCAGCAATCCTCAGGGATCACTATTCCAAGTTCCGCCCATTGACTAGTATGCGGGCCTCGAGATCCCATCTTGAGTCACCTCAGCCTCTTGTGCAAGATCTAGAGGCAAGGGATTTACAACCAGAGCCTCCCCTGGCACCCAAGTGTCCTCCTATTTCAAGTAGCACCCATGGAGAGACCTCTCGTGGCGGGTTCGGTCCACGTACCCGACGCGGATAACAACCCCCTTGGATAGGGTCAAGCAAACAGTCGGAGGTAACTGATATTGCCTCTCCCTCCAGGCTTTCAACGTGAAGCATTAGTTGTTTTTCCTGCATTAGTTCCTTGAGCAAAGAAGTACAAAAAGTGCTCCTAAGTGTACAAACACGAGCATTCTCGTGGTCGTTCATACGGCCAACTACTAAGGTGTGATTCCTTTCCCCTAAATACTTCCAGCATTCGATCTCGGATCATCGCAACTTGACAAGATCCCAAGGGTTTGCTAAGCTGAGTTGCTTGTTTACCCTCTTTCCTTGGGTTAGGGTTTATACCCTGTTGATCCAAATTGTCAATACCTTAGGTTTCCTTATATTAAGGTCAATAAATCGTAGGCAACCTCGTCGCCCTAACTTGGTTGGTCAACTGCTTTCTTGGCAAATTCGTAACTCTCCTAGCTTGGAAGTTAAGTCCCAAGGAAGTTGATGTAGCTAGATGACTACTCATCCTCGAGAAAATTAGACTTGTACTTAGAACTTGCCAAACTTGGTCTACGGAGTGGCAATACTATTTTGTGATTTAGACACAAGACCATACGACGTTGCAGCTTGTTGCATGAAAGGTAGGTGTCAACACCTAACTTGTGGGATTATTTTTCTCATCACATAGTATTCCTTGATCAAGAATACCTTTGATCAAGATATAGGGCTTGGCAGTCCTCTTGATCCAACCCAAGACCCTAACCCTACTAGGCCGATAAACGTTTTGGCCCTAGGGTTCCTAAATTCCTTGCGGAGGTCTAGCATTTGGTTAACTGATCCTTAGGGTGAGAACCCTAGATCATTCTTGCATGGGCGATTAGATAATTCTAACATTTCGAGAATGTGGGTAGGACCTTTGAGATCGGAAATATTAAATCAGCATCCCAAGTGCGATACTAGGTATAATTTTGACATAACTTAACCTAACCCAGCATATTGAGGTGTTCGTCATATGTTAACTATTCATGCCTTTATGAATCTCATGTGAGTTACACGATTACATGCGATCTTCTTAATTGATCTAATTGTCTTATGATTAAAGTTGATCTTTCCCTTAGAGATGCAAATACTTTCCCTAAAAGATAGTAACTACAAGATTTATGAGTTATATCATTCCATGCGAATATCCAATTTCAAGACCATAGACCTTTTTCCTTTATGCACTATAGGACCTATAGTGATCTTTCTTTTCCTTGCCTTATGCCACGTTGATTGACATTCAGAGCTATTCTTTAAAACCCTACGTTTTATGCATCATATTCAAGCTTTTAATAAAGATGCATCCTTTTCCAAATTCAAACTTTGATAAAAGAACTCCATGCATGAGCGAACACCATGAGTCCATCATTGATATAATCCTTCCTTTAGCACTTAACCCAACCTAGAATGTAACTATCATCGCATGAGTTTTGCAAAGTACATAAATCCTTTCCATGCATTGCAACTATTCGGACATCATTTAATGGCCATCTATGATTGTCTTATACACGAGTCACAACCAGGAATTTATTACGTAAGTGCATTATGTGTTATGTACTCTATCCTTTGCGATGCGACAAGGATGCGGTCTTAGCACGATATCATCTTTTAAGTTATGCATCCCATGTTTAAAAATGCGACTACCCTTGACCATGGGAATGCAAGCAAATGCAAGTGCTAGTCATGCAACTGAACTTGTAAATCGAACAAGTATATATAGATTTTCCAATGCATTTTAGGCTTCCCTACGTGGATTTAAAACATGCTTTATGCATCTTTTCCATGCTGAAATATTTTCGGAACTTGGGCATTAAGAATTGGGGTGTTGTCCACTCTTGTACTCGGGGTGGAAGCTCCCGCGTATGCTCCTCTCGCCTTTCTGCAACATTAAAAGATGAGGCAGCGAGGTGGTACGGGAACCTGGATGCTCAACATAAAGGAACCTATGTTGCCTTATCAAGAGCTTTTCTCGAAAAATTTAGGCGACAAGGTTTTCAAGATAGATTGGCTCTTCAATTATATTATTTGTCCCAAGGAGCAACTGAAAGCGTTGAACATTACATTGAGCGTATGGAGACGATTATTCGAAAGATGAATCCCGCTCCTGATGATCCCACACAAAAAAGTAAGTTTATTGATGGGATTAATCCTGAAGTTCATCAGGATGTTAGTTTACAATGAGCAGCTACGCTAGCAGATGCTAAAACGCATGCTAGATGGTGGGAAGAAGTGCAGCTTAGTCAACAACGACGGAGGGATCTATTCAAGGAACCTCGGATGGAATACCCTGCCAGCACTTTAGGCGGGTTATCTAAGAACGTGTCTTATGTGACCGTTCCTTTAAATCCATCGGTAACTACAAATTCAAATGTGTCAAGTGTACCTTTAAATCCGTACACTTCAATTCCAGCCTATATGATGTAGACATGAATGCCTTCTATGCCTCAACCTCAATCTCCTCTTGATGAAGCAAAAGTAGCAGATATTATTGCGAAATCCCTAGGAAAATTGAAGGAGGAAATTATGAGTGCAGTACAAGCACCTTTGAGGGAAATTTATTCGGTAACAACACAAGTTCCTAATGCACAACAATCGTCGGGAAATTCAACTTCAAACCCACCTAGATCAAATATATGGTGTGGTAAGTGTCATGGTTATGGCCATGTGGCTATAGAGTGCCCGACACCTTCCAGATTAATACCTGATCATCCACCATTCTATACTTTTTGCCTTAAGACAGGGCATTTGGATACTAATTGCTGGCATAAGATAGGGCAAGAGCAACAACAAGCTCGTTCAATGCAAACGAATTATAATTATATGGATCGTAATAATACAACTCATGAGATTGGACCACCCAATCAACCTTTTAGGCCACAAGGATTGCCAACCCAGGGTAGACCTCCAATACCCCGAAACAATTATAATAGTGATACCAATCGAGGGAGAAATTATCCTTTTAGAAGAAACAATGGAAATTTTCGTAATCTAATGGGGCAGGGTGGACAACAGTGGCCTAGGGGACCAATAATTTGTTATCGATGCCAACAAGAAGGTCACATAGCTACGTATTGTCCAAATGCACGTAAAAATCAAGACTATACTCCTCTTTGCAGGAAGTGCAGTGGTGAAGGACATTATTAGGAGAATTGCCCTAAGAGAGAGGATAACAAAATTACTGACAAAGGTAAACAAGCCTTTAATGAACCTTCAACGTCTGCTGCAAATTTAGTTGAAGTAGAAACAATAAGGAAAGAAACTGGAGTTAAGTCAAAATTTATACCTCGTAAAGTGACCTTTAAGGCTGACCCTATGATTGGTGTCATTACTAGGGCACAAAAGCAACAACAAAAGGAGCAAGGTTTAGAGGAAGAGAGTCCACAATTAAATGGAGTAGTGAAGGATAAATCTAAGGACATAGATCCTAATGTAGAACTACCTGAATCAGATTCTCCACAACATTCCTCTGACCACCCATTATTACCTGTGCCCTTAGCCAATCCTAAGATTCAAGTGGGAGAAGATCCTTTTCCTGAAAGATTGATTCCTCCTAAGGAAGGGAGTAAAGAGCAATCAGAAGTAGGAAATAAGACCTATAATCTTTGGGCTGCATTAGAAGAAATATCATTGACCATTAACCTTCGGCAATTACTAGAAATAGCGCCTGTTTTTCAGAAGAAACTTTATCGTAGATTACTTCGGTGTCGAAGAAAGAGGATTGAGATTAATGCTTCCAAAGTAAGTGAAAATTCTTCTAAAAGAAAAACAACTAAGGATGTAAAAATAGTAGATTTGTTTGTGGATCCAGGAGCTCCAGTCATCGATACTACTATTAATGGACACTTGCTACATGAAGTGCAGTTGGATGGTGGCTCAGCAGTTAATTTGATGACAGAATAGGCAATGCAAGAATTAGGGTTGAAGGATCTAGAACCTACTCATATTGTTTTACGGGTGGCTGATCTTAGAGAAAAGTAACTCCTTTGGAGTTACTGTGAAATGTGAAATCTATAGTAGCTGGATTAGAATTTCATGTGAACTATTTGATCGTTCGTTCGCAGACAAACATTTCATCATATTTTGTGTTGCTGGGAAGACCCTGGTTATACCAAGCAAGATGCATTCAAGACTGGTATAAAGGTTGAATTGTGATTGGTCCTAGAAATGATAGGGTTAAAATACAAGTTATTTCAAGAGGATTTTTGAAAGAGTCAGGAGATGAGGCAATTAGTGAAATGGATGAGGGATCCAACAGTGAGTTTTATGATTCGGAAATGGAGAGGACTGATCATGAAGGGCCTTATGACTAGTTATTTAAAACACCACACCCAACAAGAGTAGAGAAAGTAGAGGTCAATATAGTACATCAGCCTCACAAGGTAGAACATATGGGTATTGGTGAATATGATGTAACGTTTTCATCTGACAATGATTCGGATAGTGATATTACTCACTGGTTGTCTACATCCAAAGATACAGCTCTAGACTACTTAATGCTTTCTGCAGAGGAAACAGAATATTTTGATGAGTTGCTTGAAACACGTTTTCAGTTATCCACGGATCAAGAAGAGAATAATCAAGAAAATTCATTTTTTGCATACAGCAGGTCAAAAGAGGTTTCTATGGATGAATTAGAGGAGGAAGAGATGCTTGAGTTAATGACATCTGATGTGGTTGACATCTCAATAACCTCTTCAGAAATTATGGAAGAAGATGATGTTATTGATAATAATAATAATATGCATGAGAGTAGGATTTTAGCAGCTCTTCCTTATGGGGAAGATGCTTTACCCTTTAGATTTGGACAACTGCCAGATAGAGCCAAAAGGATTTATTATTATCAACTAGAAAGAAAGGAAAGAGAAAGGAGAAGTAGGCATGGGTGCAAACCCTTACAAAGACCACTCTCTCGTGAGGATGAGGATGATTCAGCTTCGGCTTTTAATATGTTTTCACAGACTTCTCGTGAACATCATGGTAATGACGTTAGGATTATTAGAGAATTGAATGAGGCATTGGAAGTAGAGTGTGAGGCAGCGTTAACTGCTGTAAATGAAGCAATGAAGAAGATTACTGAGTTGCAAAAGGAAAAGGCAGAGTTTCAGTATAGAGAAAGGTGATATCTAGATGAAATCTCGCTTTTAGAATTTTATTTAGAAGAACAGAAGTCTAAATTCAGTGGCGGGGAGTTACAGGTGGAACAAGCTTTACCTATGGACATGAATTATTGGGACGAATATGAAAAAACTAATAGGTTTTGGGAAAAAGATAAGTCTAAGGGTACTTTTGAGCCAGAGATTCAAGAGAAAAACCCTATGAGTGTTCCCTGGTTGTGGCATTCTTTTAACTGTTTCAATGGAATTACGCAGAAGATGTATTGCTATTCTAGGGGACCACTAGTTGGTTATCAACGAGTCCAATCTGAACCCACCAAGGTCAAATTGCAAAATATGCAAGAGGTGGTGTTGCCTCATCCAAAAGAAAGAGTAATGGATTTTACTATCTATGGGGCTGGCCAGGAGCCACAACTTAGATGGTTTGAACTTGCAACACCTAGGAATTTTGTGGAACTAAAACAAGTCATACATTATTTGGGCTGTCGAATTCAGGGCAAGGAGGATGAGAATCTACATTCGTTAATTCTCAAGCTTAAAGATAATCAATGATCTTGGAGTGTAGATGATCAAGAATGTTTAGAAAAGAATAACAAAATCTTACGCCGATATCGCCGTAGGTTACATGCTCAATATCCATGTAATTTAGAGCAGATACCTAGCGTAATTGACTCTGTAAAAACCTCATTTATCATGAAATCTCATAAAGACTTAAATGCCAATAATGGCTGTTTAGATAAATATTGGAAGGGATATACTGAAAACTCCTAAACTGAAGATAATCTTGCTATTATTCCTTATAAGGCTTTACCCTTAGTGCATTCTACGAATGTGAGGAAGAAGCACCAGAATCAAGTACTAGGCATAGTCTGCTTGAAAATGTATCGATGCAGATATCTGAAGATGTGCCTACAATTAAGCCACAAAGAATAGCTTCTTTATTTATTGAAGAGCCTAAAATTGAAGTAGTTAAACTTAAAATGACAGAAGGAAAATATTTAGATTTAGGAGACCAATTGGAATCACCACATCGTGAAAGATTTGAAGAAGTCTTACGAGCACATGTTGACGTTTTTGCTTGGTCATATAAGGACCTTAAGGGTATTAAAGCTGAATTATGTCAGCATTATATTGATTTGGAGCCAGGCACAAAACCCGTATGTCAATGTCAACGACGGACAAACCCTGTATATGCAAAGTTAGTGAAGGCTGAAATCACTAAACTTTTAGATGCTGGGTTTATATATCCTGTTGCATACAGTGAATGGGTGTCTCCTATTGTGGTAGTACCCAAGAAGAATAGTAAGAAGATTCGTATTTGTGTCGATTATAGAAAGCTGAATAGCAAAACACATAAAGATCATTTTCCTTTGCCATTTACTGATCAGGTACTTAATAAGGTTGCTGGTCATGAGTTGTATTCTTTCATGGATGGGTTTAGTGGTTACAACCAAGTACTAATTCATCCTGAAGATCAATCCAAAACTACCTTTACTATTGAATGGGGTACATTTGCTTATAAAGTAATGCATTTTGGTTTGTGCAATGCACCCGCAACATTTCAAAGGGTTATGATTGCAGCCTATCAAGATTTTTGTGTCAATGGATGGAAGTCTTTCTAGACGATTTTTGTGTCTATGGGACGGCAAAAGAAATGCTTGAGCTACTAACGCAAGTGTTTTAGAGTAGTGACGATGTAGGTATCTCCTTGAACCTTGATAAATGTGTTTTTGGAGTGCCAAAAGGAACCTTATTGGGGCATATCATTTCTAAGGAGGGCATTGCTATGGATCCAGCTAAAATTGCAAAGATTTTTGCACTTCCACCTTCAACAAATCTTAACCAATTGCGTGGTTTTTTAGAACATCTAAATTATTATCGGAGATTTATTTCAAATTTCGCAAAGGTGGCATCACCTTTGACAAATCTGCTACGAAAGGATACTCCTTTTACTTGGGATGATGTCTGCCAGAAAGCATTTGAATTTCTTAAACAGAAGTTAATTGAAGGACCAGTATTAGCACCCCCAGATTGGACAAAAGAATTCCATATTCATGCCGATGCATCTATGTATGCTGTAGGGGTTGTTTTATGCCAAGCAGATGATGATAAGGTGGATCATCCAATTTATTATGCGAGTCGGAATTTAAGTGATGCAGAAAGGAATTATACCACCACTGAGAAAGAATGCCTATCAATGGTATTTGCGGTGGAAAAAATTCGTCATTATTTATTAGGAAATAAATTTACCATATATGTTGATCATGAGGCGTTAAATTATTTGCTTAATAAAGCAGAACTTTCAGGATGTGTGATTCGTTGGATGTTGTTATTCCAAGAATTTGATTTTCAAATAGTTACTCGTCTTGGTAGAGTTCATGTCTTAGCAGATCATCTCTCACGATTATTAACATCAGACAAGGAGGAAGGTGTGGAAGATGATTTGCCAGATGCATCACTTTTTACTGTGGAGACACGAGTTCTATGGTATGCTGATATTGCAAATTTTTTGAGTACTGCTCGATATCCACCTGGTGCTGATAAGTGTCAGAAACATCAGATATTAATGCAAGCACGTTCTTATGGATTATTAGGAGGTTGCCTTTACAAATTTTTTCCACGTAAGGGTATCTATCAACGATGTGTAAGGGAAGATGAAGTCCCAGTGGTTCTTAAGGCATTGCATGATGAGCCGTGTGGTGGCCATTTTGCCGGTGAATTAAATGCAAGAAAAGTTCTATTAGCTGGTTATTGATGGCCTACTTTATTTAAAGATGCTTATTATTATTGTCGAAAATGTGATGTATGTCAATGGATTGGTCGTCCTTCTAAGAGTTTTGCAACGCCTTTGACACCCATATTAGCCTTAGCACCTTTTGAGAAGTGGGAAATTGATTTTATGTGCCCAATTGATCCACCTACTAGATATCGATCAAATCATTATATTTTGGTCTGTACTGACTATATTACAAAGTGGGTGGAAGTGAAAGTGCTGAAGACAGATAAAGCCATTGACGTGGCTAAGTTTATGCATGATAATATTATTACACGTTTTGGTTGCCCACTAGAATTAGTAAGTGACCGAGGTTCCCATTTCTTGAATGGTCTTATCAGCGAGCTAATGGAAATCTACAAAATTAAGCATCACAAATCAACGCCTTATTATCCCAGAGCTAACGGTCAGGTTGAAGTAACTAATCATATTATTTGTGGAATTTTAACTAAAACGGTTGCTTCTCACAGGCGAGATTGGGATGAACGTTTATATGAAGCGTTATGGGCCTATAGAACTACTTATAAGGTGACAGTGCAAAATACACCCTTCAATTCAGTTTATGGAACCAATGCTATATTCCCTATTGAGCAAGAGTTGCCCACTTTACGAGTAGCTCTATCATTACGACTAGGTGAGGTTGAATCTTTGAAACAACAGGTTTTACAATTGGTAAAGTTGGAGTGAGGAGAGATTATTAGCTCTACAAAGTCTAGAAGCAATTCAAAAACATTGTAAAGCATGGCATGACCAGAATATTAAAGTACGGGAGTTTAAGGAAGATGATTTAATTTTACTTTATGACAGTCGTTATTATAAATTTCCTAGGAAGCTTAAAATTCGTTGGTTAGGACATGCATTTCACCCTCGCCTTGATGCTGATAGTTCTGATCCTATTCATGCCGGGCCTTACAATATTCCACGTTTTCAGACGCATGACAGGTTTTTATATGCAAGGAGGGGAGAGGCTTGTTGTGGTTCTTCTTTTGTGATTATTTTTTGTTTACAGTACCATCCACCATTTGGTTGTAGGTCTTGTCAACGGCATTTATTTGTGCATGCTCAGCTCTTGTGTTGGCAGTGTCGCACATACTTTCGACGTTATGGTACCACTGCCATGCAGGATATGATTGGTTATACCTACCAGCTTCATGATTATACTAGTGTTTTTTCTCATGAGCGTGGCGCTGGCCAGTCTAGGGTAGGTAGAGAGCAGGCAGAATTTGCAAGATATCGTTCCACTGTCTACCACCTTACTCCATCTTACTATGATTTGCAAACTAGATTTCCATGTCCATGTTGGAATTATATCTATTGGTATATGGATGCGACTGAGGGGCATTCTTTAGATGCTTTTCTAGTGGCCCCTATGCCCTACTATGATGATGAAGCTTCGGCTCCGCTCCATGATGTGATGGAGGTTCTTAGTGATGCACCTGATAGCGGATCTGTGACCTCTGATGTGCCTATACTAGAGGTTATTCCTGAGCATCTAGTTTAGTTGATAGGTTTGATTTAGATACTGATGCTGATTTCAGATTAGGGTTATTATTTGCACTAGAAGATCTTAGGGAGTTTGAAGATTTTAGTTTAGATATTTTGTTTTCTTAGTTTTTTAGGTTTCTACTTTATTTTGCATTTATAAAATAATAAAAAACAAATAAATAATAAATAATCTTTAAAAAAACTTTTCGAGTTCATGTCTTTTTTAGGTTTTAGTGCACTCTAGTTTCATTCTTCACATAGTTAGGTAGTTAGCTTGGACGCACGGTTAGGGTATTCCTTTCAGTGTTGGAGTTTGGGATACTTAAGTTAGCGAGATGGACAGTTCTATATGCAAGAATGGTTATCAAGTGGAGAACTATACTACTCTAAACAACTAAGTAGTGGGAGCATTACGATAGCCTAGTTGATCAAAATTGTGACATGAGCATATCACAATTCTTTTGTCTGGGGGAAATTTTTATTATTTATTTATCTAACGCTTTAACATTGTACTGGCTAGTGTATGTTTCATGTGCAGATTTGACTATGATTTTGAGTTATATACTGCTGCATGCTTCTATTGATGATTCTCGGAGTTGCAATATCCATGTACAAATCAGGTTGTTTCATACCTATACTCTTTATCTATATTCATTCATTTGAAAGGCAACGTACAACAATAGAAATTGATTGAGCTAACTCAGCGATTTCAATAGCCTAAGTAATTACAAAAGAAATATTTCAAACAAATATGAATGACACATATCTAAATCCGTATATATGAAGTCCACTCACAAGGGATGGGACTTAGCACTAGGACGAGATTAAAAAGGGGGTGATTGTGTGTGTATAACATAGTGAATTCCATTGTATGGATATCTAATTACGAATCCTATCGAGTTTTCCCCTATCTTTTAGTCGCTTTTCTAGCGATATGTAGGGTAGCTATACAACAAGGTTCTCTCCACGAAATTTTGACTAGGAGTAGCGTGGAAGAGAGATACTGAACTGGTGAGTATTCTTTGCTTATCATTTGCCCAGGCAGAGTGACTAGTATTATGCGCTAGATTAGATTACTCGAGCAATGTTGTTGAGATGAACTGTTTGACCGTTCAATTAAGTGATGTATTCTTACCCTTCTAGTTGATCCTTTAAAAAAAAAAACTACTTAACACCCAATCCAAATATTAAAAGTTCAGAAGAGTCTATATATTTATTCTTTTAAAAGTAAAAAATATGAAAGAAAGAAAAGAAGAAAAAAAAACGCCCTGAGACTGCAAGGTTTTGAAAAAAAAAAACTAAAAGAAGATAACCATCGCCTCTAAGGTCCTGGTAGGCTGTAGGGATTTCCTTGACGAGTGCCCTGCGTCCGATGCCTTGCATCTCTTTGGGGTGGGGCCTTTTGGAAGGAGAATAAATGTATATACTCTTTTGACACTGAAAAGAATGCTATTAAAACTTAAAATTAAAAGAAAAACTTTGGACACTTGGAAGCAAGGGATCATTGGCTGGTTATTCTAGTAGAACATGGAGGGTTAGCAGCTAAACCCTAGGAGTCCTATTTGATGTTGTAGTATTAGTTTGCCTTGTTTGGGTTCTTTGTTAAGTAACGATCTTATTAGTGAGGCTATTTCAAAAGCAATATTTCTAGTAGGATAGTAGTGTGGCAATTTATTGCCTAGAGGGATTATTGTTGTTTAGCGGCTCTAGACAGCTTCCTAGTTGGTATATTCTATGCAATGGATGAAGCTCTGTTATGCATTTTAATGGGGAGAGTGAGTAAGGGGAATGTTAGTTTGCACAAGTTTTTACATAATTTCCTTGACTAATTTCATTGACACATTTGTATTGTTTGCGTTACAATATGACATACATGAGTATTTTTTCTGCTTTTCGAGTGTCTACTCGTTGTCCATGTGCAGTTTTGCAGATCTTGTACTTGTGCTCACGAGGATGCTTTGCAATTAAGTGGGGGAGAGTATATTTTTTCTTTCAAAGTTGCATAGCAGTGCTCGTGGTAGTTGTGTTTGTGATGCTGAATATTCGTGATGTAGCTGTGCTCGTGAGGACACTTCGCAATTAAGTGGGGGAGAATGACAACACCTAAAAACATGCCATCTCTTGCAACAAATTTTTGGCAAATTTGTATATAAGTGACACCCTATTACCAACTTTTTATCTTAATTTACTACAGATGCGGTGTTTGTTATTGCTGTCTTTGGAGGCCGTGTCCTTGCAGTTCGGCCAGGAAATGTCGGTACAAAACTCAACTTTTGGCCTGTGTACAAACAAGAAAAGCTCTTATATCTCATTTGTAAGGCATAGGCTATGGAGACCAAGAATTAGAGACTGTAGGACTTTGCAAAATGAAGTCCTTTGATCTTATGCAATCCACATCCTTAGAGCCACTAGAAATCATGTCATCCATGGAAGATTATGCAGTTCCCTTTGAGTTTGATGAGCCTAGGTTACAACAAAGGAGAATTGTGTCAAAGCCCTCAATAGAAAATTGAGATGGCACTAAAGGTACAAGAGCATTACACAAAGATGATCCATCATTGTGGATTCCCACTGATAAGATGTCTGACCATCCCCTTAGCTTCCAAGGATATGAATAACGGCAAGAGAACCTAGAAGAACTAGAAAGAACTCACTAAAACTCGAAGCGTGCCAACTGTATGAAGCATAGTAGCAGCACTAGCTGGCAATATCGACCAAGCCACCTAGTATTTATAAAGGGCCTTTTTGCCAACTAGGTAGTGTCAAGGATAGCTAGAAAACAACATATGAAGTGAAAAGGATACAGTGACAGGAAATGGACACACCAAGTGGGAACAATTAGTCGGAATAGATTTTACATTGCTTGTTAGGGCAATGCTTAGGTTATGGTCAAGGTCATGGAGGAGATCGAGGTGGTGAATGTGGTGGTGGTAGTCATTGGGAATTCATTAAGTGGAATGGATATATCCAGAGACATAGCTGCAGTTGCACATGAAGTAAATTGGGCAGCAAGGTCATGGGACTCAAACATTCATTTGCAGAGGCCAATTGGTTCTTTAGGCAACATGAGTTTACATCCCATGGCAAAGGGGATCAAGTCAACAAATTTCTTCCAAAGCTTCAAACTCAGGCCATTGTATTTGTAAGCCATGCATGAGGGATTAGCAAATGGCCTGGAAAGCAATTGCACAGCCACAACTACCGTGTACCACAACCTTTTGCAAGTTAAAATGCACAAAGGAGATCTCATTTTACTTGAAGAGTTAAATGCATTGGACTATTCATATGGTAGTGATAGTTATGCATGGGAAAGGGGGGATGCGAACTGCCAAGAGGAAAAAGAGATGCCATCATCCACATGAGAGAGGGAGAGAAAAAAGGTCACCATGGTCTGTGATTCTGAGAGAGGGGGTGATGAGAGAGGGCTCCTTCTTGGCATGAGAGATGGAAGGAGAGGAGAAAACGAACCAAGGGGGGAACCGCCATCCTGATCTGCTACATCTTATAGCATGTTTTTAGCAGGTTCATTAATTATCTATCATTATTGCAAAGCTTAAGAAGAAGCGAGACATTCTAAGATGATTGAGAGAGAGAGAGCAATAGTTTATTATGCAAGTTGATAATACAAGCATTTCCCATCAAGGATTTGGTGGAGATGGCGGCTTAATATGATCACAGGCAAAAGCTTTGAAATCACTCGTTGAGAATCTTTGAGAAGATGATCCAATTAGCTTCCCCCCCACAATTATCTTCTTCTTTCCATTGCATGAGAGAGATGTCTGACTTCTGGTAGACTTCTGGCAATCTACGGCGACCTTAATCCGATCCTTCCTGCCCCATTTTCAACCAAATGTACTCTTTCCCTTACGTCTCATTTTAACAGAGAGAAATCGAGGGCTCTAAGAAGCCGACTGCATGTATGCAAGATATAGGATTGGATTGGCATTTGAGAGAGAGAGAAAGAGAGAGGATGAATGACAGAGAGAAGGCGAGAGAGAGATGGAGGGCACCATTTTTTGGCCCATTCGATTGGTGCAATAGGAGTAGAAGGAAGCCCAAGAAAGCAGAAGAAAGACAATTCGACTATTAATCCCCAAAATAATGCCAATTATTGTTCTTCTCGTCCATCGCCATGCTTTCTTTCTAATAGCCAAAATGGAGCATCAATGTAACCACATAATCAGAGATCATAGGCTGGTAGAAGAATTTCTTCTCGTCAAATCGCTCTATCTCGCGCAGGATTTGGTGGGCAGATTAAAAAGATATTGAATTAGTTTCCATCTCCCTCATAAGTCGTCGCCTCCTCAACTTAAAATCATAGCTAAAATTAACTCTTCATTAAGAGATTAATCCTTCTAAACTCTTTAAGGGTGGTTTACATTGAGCTAAAGAGCAATAGAGCGCGAGAGATCGAAGGAGAAAAAAAACTATAGTATAAGCTCATGATCGAGACGATTGGTTGGAGGATACCCTTGGCTAGACTACAGGAGGACACGATCTCCAAAGACGTGACGACGACCCGCGGTTTAACACAAAAGCGTTTTAATTCATTTATCTAAAATAAATGATATAGTATGAGTAAATGTTTAGTTTAATATTTTTAGAAAATTCCTTGAAACCTGTTTTCTTGTTCTAAATTATTATCTATATTTATGTGCACCTAAAATTATTTTCTAAAAACCAAAAATAGTGTAAAATGCTCTAAAATGGTTCAAAATTGACATATATGAATTTTTACAAAATTTTTGGTTGATCCAATATAACTTATGATATTTTTTTGATAAATCATATGTCTTTAGGAATTTAATGAAATTTTTCATAATATTTAAATACTATTTAATATATTTAAAAATTCAAAGGTGATTTTTTAAAAGAAAAATCATAGTTTTCATTTAAATAAAATGTGTTATTTATCAATGAAAATTATGGATTCCTAGTGAAAGGCTGAAAAGATAGTTTCTGAGTTGTTAGTGAATTTTTGTAAGGATTAAAAGGAAAGAAACAACAGTTTAATAATCTTTTCCTTTAAAAAATGCTTGCGTTAAGATATGGTGTTTTAGTTTTGATAAATAGAGATTATCCGTGGTGTGGAAATTTATGAAATATATGAGGATAAGAATAAGAAGCTTAATAATACTTTGCAATAATTAATAATGTTAGGTTGCAGCTGTAATATTTGGTTTAAATTAAAAGCAACATAAAAATTAACAATTTAATGATTAGATGGCATGGGATGAAGTCTCAGCGTCTATATTAAATGTCTACATTTTATTTACATTTATAGAAAACTAATGATTGCAAGAATTATGAGTGGAGGGCCACTAGGACTAACTGATAAATTAAAGGGAAATATGGGGATTTAAAATAACTTATGTATGTGTTTATGCTGGAGTGTAAAGAGTATCTGTTTTTATCCTGATTGGTATTTAGTAAAGAAGAAGAAAGAAAGGACGTTATTCTCACAAAACGAATTAATTATCTAAACACTAAAAAGAAAAAAACGAATTGCAATACGGAGAGGGGAAATGTTACAAGGAATTAAAATTATGGGTTTATGGTATGTTAGAAAATGTGTTTTGAATGTTTGCTATCACTTAAATAAATAAAAAGAATTAATTTTAATCAATTAGAGAAGAGAAATATAAAAAGAAATTTAAATGGAGATATTCGAATAGATCCAAGGGATCTATATCTTGAAACAAATTTCTTAAAGTTAAACATCAAAACTTCCTGGATAAACTGCCACTAGTATGGTAGGAGAAATTTATGAGGAACCACTCCTGAAAGATGGAGGGAAACTGTAGTTATCCTAAGTTTAGCATTTTAGTGCCCAATATAAAGACCTAGCTGTAAAAGTTTAAAAGAAATGAAGTGTGAGATTAAGTATGTTTACTGGAGTTTAGATATCTATAGTGGGACTATTACGAACAAACGTCGTAAATATTATGGAAGGCTAAACTGAATTAGTATAATGAGTAGTAAAAATCACCTGTTTAGTGCAACAACTTTTAGGAGTTGGCTTGCCAACCTAGTTAAAAGTGGCTTGGTCTTTGGCAAGTCATCCAAGATCCCCTCTTCCGCGTAGGACAGAGGCTTTGCAAGACACAGTTTTAAGAAAACTGGGAGGCATGGGTGAACTATGCCTAGGGAAGCTTCAATAGAAGTTTCCAAGCTTCTGGAAACAGGGAGATGACGTGTGATGGATAATTGGAGAGGATGATGGACAATGGTGAAGATGACGATGAGGGATATGATGACGGTGATGGTGATGATGATGGTGATGATGATGATGATGATGAGGCGCATCAACCTGGTGGCGTGGCCTGAACGGTGACGGCAGGAGCATGATGATGGCGGTAGCAACGGGCAACACACGATGCCTTCCCCCTCCCCAAGCTTGGGAGGGGGGGTTCATATGGGTTGAAGAGGGGGGATAACCACAGAAGTGGCAGGGTGTATGCCCTCCTCCCCATGCCCCTCCACAACTCCAATTCATACTCCCTTTCCCTACCATGCAACAACTGAAGGGGAGGGAGTTTTAAATTTTTTTGTAAATAATCCTTTATCCTTCGGTGGACTACGGATTTTGAGCCACGGCTTCCTATACATGACGCAGGGCTGGTGTTTGTTGATGCACGTGGATGGAGCACTTAGCCCAAGGTTTTTCTGTTGCGGGAGGTTACTTTGAATCACTTTTGCGCGAGATCAAGAGTCATTAATATTTTGTTGTGGAAATATTACATTCTCTCCCCCTTAGAGAAATCGAGATGTCCTTATCTCGAGAAGATCTGGGGGTATTGTTGGTTGAGAGTACTTTCATCCATCCAAGTGGCATCCTCTTCGGGGTAATCTTTCAACTGGATGAGGTATTCTCTTAGGGTCCTAGATCTCAAATACCTCTCCCCAACATCTAAGATCCCTGTCAGGCAACCGTAGCTCAAGGACTCCTTGGCTCGGCATTACAACTTGTTGATCATCAAGCACATGGCTAGGGTTAGGCACATACTTTTTCAATAGACTGATATGGAATACATTATGAACTTTTAGGTTTTCAGGGAGTTGTAGTCTGTAAGCATTAGGCCCTAGGCACTTGAGAATCTTGTAGAGTCCAAAATACCTTGGACTTATCTTTTTGCATTCACCCAAGAATAGGGAACTCTTCTTTGGACGTACATGAATGAAGACCATATCACCTTCAACGAAGGATCTATCTTGCCGTTTCAGGTCTGCGTAAGCCTTCTGTCTGTCCTTGGCAGCTTGGATGTCTTGTCTTATTGATTTGATTTGGTTATCCATGTCTTCTAGCATCTGCTTCAACCCTCAAGGTTGGATCCGAAAAGCTCAAAGGACTACGACAATCGTGCCCATACAATGCTTGAAAAGGGGTCATCCGAATGCTTTGTTGGTAAGAAGCATTGCAGGCAAACTCAACCAGTGGCAAATATTGAATCCACTTTTTAGGTTCGCGATAGCAGTGCGCCTCAAGCATATCTTCAATGACTTGGTTGACTCATTCTGTTTGACCATCGGTTTGGGGATGGTAAGTTGTACTGAAACAGAGTTGAGTCCCAATGGCCTCAAAGATAGCCCTCTAAAAGTGTGAGGTGAAGAGAGAGTCACGATCACTAATGATTCTTCTTGGTAACCCATGGAGTTTGAATATCTCCTTGATGAATAACCTTGCGATGTCTGAGGCTTTATAGTTTGTCTTAACAAGGATAAGATGTGCAACCTTGGTGAGCATATCTACCATGACTATAATGGAGTTGTATCCTCCCTAAACTTGGGGCAGGCCAACAACAAAGTCTATACTAATGAATTCCCATTTCATTCGGGGAATGCCAAGTAGTTGCAATTTCCCTGGCATTTTGACATGTTCGGCCTTAATGCATTGACAAGACAAACATTCCTGGCATATTTGAGAACGTCACCTTTGAGCCTATCCCAATAATAGCTCTTCCTGACCGCGTTAAGGGTCTTGGCATAGCCAGGATGTCCTGAGAAAGGGGAGTCATGGGCTTCCCAAAGTACCTTCTGCTTGAGTGATTGGCTTGCCAGAATACATAATCTTGTCCTATAGTAGACAAGTCCATTATTGATAGAGAATTCTTGATACTTTTCTTGTAGCTTCTCTTCTTGATCTTTGATGGGGATCTCCCTTAGCATTTTCTGATAGGTTGGGTCATGGCACGCCTCATATTGAGCTCATTCTGGGTAAAAATCCATTTAATACTTTTGTGGTCCGTCATTAAGGTAAATCTGTTACCCAGCAAGTAGTGTCTCCAAAGTTTGAGAGCATGGATGACAGCCAATAGCTCCAGATCGTGGGTAGCATAGTTCCTTTCATGGCTCTTCAGTTTCCCTGAAAAGTATGCTACAGGATGACCTTCTTGCATGAGCACACATCCTAAGGCAAGTGCGCTAGCATCAGTTATCACTTCAAACTTCTTACTAAGATCAGGAAGTTTCAGGATGGGTACTGATACCAAGCTTTGCTTTAGTTTGTCAAAGCTGGTCCATTCAGTAGGTGACCATACAATTGATACTTGCTTCTTTAATAGATCAGTCAGGGGCGCTACAATCAAAGCATAGTTTTTGATAAAGACTCTGTACCATCCTGTCAATCCAAGAAAACTATGTATTTCTTCGATAGAAGTGGGTGTTGGCCACTCCAGAATATCTCTGACCTTGGCCATCCACTGAAATCCCTTCTGCTGATACAATGAATCCCAGATGTTCAGTCTGTCACTTGAAAAATGCACACTTCTTCTTCTTGGCATAAAGCTTGTGTGCCCTCATTGTTTTTAGAACAATGTGAAGCTGGGGTTCATGATCTTTTTCTTGCTTGGAGTAGACTAGGGTATCGTCAAAGAAGGCAAGTACGAAGTCATCAAGATAGAGCCTAAAGATATCCTGCATTAACCTGTTGAAGGTAGCAGGAGCATTTGTCAGCCCGAACGACATGACCAGGAATTCAAAGTGTCCATACCTTGTGCTGAATGCAGTCTTCGGGATATCTTCTTCCTTTATCCTTATCTGATAATATCCAGACCTGAGATCTATCTTAGAGAAGATATTCGCACCTTGAAGACGGTCAAGAAGTTCATCTATTCTTGGAATGGGATATTTGTTTTTAATGGTCGATTGATTCAACCCTCTGTAGTCAATGCATAACCGAAGCGTTCCATCTTTCTTTTTTTGGAACAGCACTAGAGCTCCCCATGGCGAACTGCTACGACAGATATAGCCTTGGTCTAACAGTTGCTTGAGTTTCTCTTTCAGCTCAATCGCTTCCGGGATGAACATCCTATATGGTCTCTTTGCGATTGGTGCAGCTCCTAGCGCCAGCTTGATTTTGTAATCAACTTCCCTTTGAGGAGGAAGTTCTGTCAGCTCTTCAGGAAATACGTCTATGTATTCCTTTAGCCATGAAGGTTCTTCCCTAGATTCCTGATTCTGATCTAGCTTATTTAGTTTAATCAGATAGACAGGTAGCCCCTTTCTAACTCCTTTTATTATCCGTGTTGCTTTGGCTAGTTGAATTTTTGGCTTCCCAGCCTCTCCTTGAGTTGTGACTAGTTCCCCTTCAGAATTTCGGAAGGAGACTTGGCCCTTTCCACAGTGAATGTGGGCGTCATTGGGTACTAACTAATCCATTCCAAGCAAACATTCGTGGACACCTAGGTTCATTACCTTGAATCTGATGGAAGTCGCCTTTCTACCCAGTAGGAATTTCACCTTAGCAGTTTGCCTGGTACAAGAGACCTCATGACCATTTGCTAATTCCACAAGTAAGGTAGGTGCATCTTTTGTGGCTATTCCTAATCTCTTTGCACAGACTGGTGAAATGAAGGAATGTGTACTGCCACAATCAATCAAGGTTTTGAAGCTTTTACCTTGATAATCCGATGGAGTTTGAATCACCGAGAATTGACAATTTGGGCCTTTCTTATGAAGAGCGGCATGAACTGTTGCCCTCTCAATGTCAGCTTCCATGGATGGATCTTCTTCATCACTCAGCTCCTTGTTGGAAACACTAGAGGTTCTCCCTCTAGCCCTGACAGCGGCTCTTGGAGATGGCCCTTGAAGTTGTCCTTTGCTAAGCTTCAGACATTGCCTTTTAAAGTGACCACACTCGTTGAAATGAAAGCAATGGAGATTGTGGCCATTACCTTGGATAGGAACGAATTTGTTAATAGTGTTGGCCCTAGCTTTCTTCCTTTGTCCCTAATTTTGGCCCTATGCTCTCTTAGCCTGAGACCTATACACTCCCTTGTTTTGGTCCTTGTAAGACCAAGTCCTATTATTCCTTGGCTTGGTCTGCACCTCTTGTATTATCAGTGTGCTCAAATGAGCACGTCTTGAAGGTCCATTGGGCACATTGATTCCAAGCGGGTGTTTATGGGTGGGTTTAATTCGGCAGAAAACTTTGACACTTGTTGTGTCATATCCATTTGAGGTGCGTTCTGTAAGAGAGAGAAGAACATTGAATAGTATGCATCCACGGATAGTCCAAGCTGCTTTAATTCATAGAACTCGATCATCTTCTGTGTGCGGTAGACAGGTGGTAGATATCTCCCTCGCATAGCTTTTTTAAGCTTCTCCCAAGTAACTGACCCTTCTGAGATCCCTTGGTCTCTGCACCATTGTTTCCACCAAAGTCTTGCTTCGCCGGTAAGCTTTAGCTTGCGAGCATAGCTTGGTTAGCGGGTGCAGTACCTGCTGCCTCGAAATAATCCTCCATGGATTTGATCCAAACCTTGGCATCAGTTTGGACGGTCCTTCCCTTACCATCAAATTCAGGTGGCTTGATTTGTTTGAGAAGGAACTTCTTCTCCTGAATTACGGCTATACTTGGTGCAGGGGTCGGACTAAGAATCTGCACTTGAGGTTGTGCTTGGGAAATAAGATTCTTTACGTTAAAAGCTTACTAAACGTTCCTCACATTACATTAATATGCCCAGTTTAGATTTTAGCCAAGTGACCTAATCACTTAACTCCTTTACCAACACTTACAACCATGATAGACATTGATGAAAAGTCTATTTCATTCATGTGGGCATAGCCCTTCTGAGTACAATTATTTTGGGAATGTAGAACAAGCTGATACATCAGTTTGGGGAAAATAGAATTATGTTACATTCAGCTACGGGGACTAAGTAATAATATGGAGATGGGTCATGGATTTTCAGGAATCGATAGGTCATAGGAAGCTTGGGGTATCATTTCCTTTGATACCCATTATTCTCATAATGTCCCAACACCTTGATTCTGTCGGCAGGGATTATTTGAGTCACTTCCTCATACACATACTTGTTTTGCTTGACCTTTTGACCACCGATATGTAGGGTTGTGTTTGCGTGAGCCTCGATAAGGATGAATAGCTTCACAATCTTTAAATCCTCCATCCACTTGATTCTCTTCAAGTTGGTCTGAAGGTACGCAAGTCAGTCGGCCGCTATATAATAAATTCCCGATTCACCTGTCCCTCTCCGTTCCACGTACAGGGGTGAAGGATTGTAGATACGGTCTAGAATATTCATCATGCCTAGCCTCCGTCGATAATCCGAAGCACGTATTGTAGTCATAAACATAACTTGGAACACCAAGAATTTGTTCCATGCTTCGCGACTTTGCAGGCCAGCATCGATAAGTAAGTAAGGAAATGTTCTTAACGGTAACATTGCTCTACTTCCCCTCATTAAGTTCCCTTGTAAATATTAGATTCTGTTGCAACTGTAATGTGTCCCCGGTCAACTCGTAGGATACGTCTTAGCAACCCATTGGAAAGAGAGTTTAGAAAGTGCCACCCGGCACTCACAAGGAATGTCATGGGGTTTGCGATCTAGGTCTTCCCGAGTCTACCACGAAGTGAAAGCATTCCGACCGTTCCCACTTAGGACCGACCTGAATCAGGATTTTCCTAATAGTCAAGTTCCTAGGAGGTAGCTAGCGTCGAGCCCCAGACGAACCATTTTGCACAAGTACATTAGGGTCGAAGTGGGTTTAATTGTAGTTGGTTCAAGGAGAATGGAAAACAAGAGAGATGCGAAGCTCGACCTCTCTGCCCGTAAGGCATAGTCCCATTCCGTTCCCCTAAAACAACATAAATTGGGGCTCTAGCTCTAATGATTCTAGGTCATTGTTACCTCACTGTCAAATCCTTTGAGAAAAGTTCCCGGCCAACCAGGACCACCCTTCCGTAGGACGGACCCAGAGTCATGTCCACCGCACTTTCCTCGGGTTGCTTTAGTTATCTAATTACCTACCACATTTAGTTTGACAAGCAAAAACAGCTTTCTTAATTAACCAATTAATCACTAGTTCCTTCACGTAACTTAGGTACTGACACAAAAAAACAATGTCAAGCAAGTTCCTTTCTCAACATTTGATCTTTATTTATTAGTCTTTGGAATACATCAAATAACCTGCCTGAAGGCTATTCCAGCAATCCTCAAGGATCGCTATTCCAAGTTTTGCCCATTGACTAGTATGCGGGCCTCGAGATCCCATCTCGAGTCATATCAACCTCTTGTGCAGGATCCGGAGGTAAGGGATTTATGGCCAGAGCCTCCCTTGGCACCTAGCGTCCTCCTGCCCCAAGTAGCACCCACGGAGAGACCTCTCACGGCGGGTTCGGTCCACGTACCCGGCACGGCTAACAACTTCCTTGGATAGGGTCAGGCAGACAATCAGAGATAACTGATATTGCCTCTCCCTCCAGGCTTTCAACCTAAAGCATTAGTTGTTTTTCTTGAATTAGTTCCTTGAGCAAAGAAGTACAAACAGTGCTCCTAACTGTACAAACACAAGCATTCCAGTGGTCGTTCGTACGACCAACTGCTAAGGTGTGATTCCTTTCCCCCAAATACTTCCAACATTCGATCTTGGATCATCACGACTTGGTAAGATCCCAAGGGTTTGGTAAGCTGAGTTGCTTATTTACCCTCTTTCCTTGGATTAGGGTTTATACCCTATTGACCCAAATTGTCAATACCTTAGGTTTCCTTATATTAAGGTCAATAAATCCTGGGCAACCTTGTCGCCCTAACTTGGTTGGTCAACTGCTTTCTTGGCAAATTCATAACTCCCCTAGCTTGGCAGATAAGTCCCAAAGAAGAGTGATGTAGTAGGATGACTACTCATCCTCGAGAAAATTAGACTTGTACTTAGAACTCGCCAAACTTGGTCTAAGGAGTGGCAATACTATTTTGTGATTTATACACAAGACCATATGACATTGCAGCTTGTTGCAGAGGTAGGTGTCAACACCTAACTTGTGGGATTATTTTTCTCATCACACGGTATTCCTTGATCAAGAATACCTTTGATCAAGATATAGGGCTTGGGAGTCCTCTTGACCCAACCCAAGATCCTAACCCTACTAGGCCGATAAACGTTTTGGCCCTAGGGTTCCTAAATTCCTTGTGGAGGTCTAGCATTTGGTCAACTGATCCTTAGGGTGAGAACCCTAGATCATTCTTGCACGGGCGATTAGATAATTCTAACATTTCGAGAATGTGGGTAGGACCTTTGAGATCGACAATATTAAATCGGCATCCCAAGTGTGATACTAGGCAGAATTTTGACAAAACTTAGCCTAACCTAGCATATTGAGGTATTCGTCATATGCTAACTATTCATGCCTTTATGAATCTCATGTGAGTTACACAATTACATGCGATCTTCTTAATTGATCTAATTGTTTTACGATTAAAGTTGATCTTTCCCTTAGAGATGCAAATACTTTCCCTAAAAGATCTAAGTAACTGCAAGATTTATGAGTTATATCATTCCATGCAAATATGCAATTTCAAGACCATAGACCTTTTTCCTTTATGCACTATAGGAACTATAGTGATCTTTCTTTTCCTTGCCTTATGCCACGTTGATTGACATTCAGAGCTATTCTTTAAAACCCTATGTTTTATGCATCGTATTCAAGCTTTTAATGAAGATGCATCCTTTCCCAAATTCAAACTTTGATAAAAGAACTTCATGCATGAGAAAATGCCATGAGTCCATCATTGATATAATCCTTCCTTTAGCACTTAATCCAACCTAGAATGTAACTATCATTGCATGCGATTTGCAAAGTACATAAATCCTTTCCATGCATTGCAACTCTTTGGACATCATTTAATGGTCGTCTATGATTGTCTTATACACGAGTCATAGCCAGAAATTTATTACATAAGTGCATTATGCGTTATGTGCTCTATCCTTTGCAATGCAACAAGCATGCGGTCTTAGCACAATATCATATTTTAAGTTATGCATACCACGTTTAAAAATGCGACTACCCTTGACCATGGGAATGCAAGCAAATGCAAGTGCTAGTCATGCAACTCAACTTGTAAATCGAACAAGTATATATAGATTTTCCAATGCATTTTAGGCTTCCCTATGTGGATTTAAAACATGCTTTATGCATCTTTTCCATGCGTAAATATTTTTGGAACCTGGGCATCAAGAATTGGGGCGTTATCCACTCTCGTACTTGGGGTGGAAGCTCCCGCATGTGCTCCTCTCGCCTTTTGTTTAGGAGCCATTGATGCAGTAAATTTCACCTCAGCAACTCTCCCTTGGTTCACTTACACGTTTCAAAGTCACTTTGTCCGAGATCCCGTCTTCTGCACAGGACACAGGCCTTGCAAGACATGGTTTTAAGAAAACTAGGAGGCATGGGTGAACTATGCCTAGGGAAGCTTCAATAGAAGCTTCCAAGGTTTTGGAAACAGGGAGATGACGTGTGATGGATGATTGGAGAGGATGATGGACAATGGTGGAGATGACAATGAGGGAGATGATGATGATGATGATGATGAGGCGCAGCAGCCTGGTGGCGTGGCCTGAATGGCGGCGGGAGCAGCAGATGACGGTGGCAGCAACAGGCAGCACATGATGCCTTCCCCCTGCCCAAGCTTGGGAAGGGGGGGTTTATATGGGTTGAAGGGGGGGGTAGCCTCACAAGTGGCAGGGTGCATGCCCTCCTCCCCATGCCCCTCCACAATTCCAGCTCATACTTCCTCTCCCCGCCATGCAACGACTGAAGGGGAGGGAGTTTTAAAAAAATTTGCAAATAATCCTTTATTATTTTTCCCTTGGAGGGGTGTTCCCGCGGTGGACTACGGATTTTGAGCCATGGCTTCCTATACACGATGCGGGGCTGGTGTTTGTTGATGCATGCAGATGGAGCACTTAGCCCAAGGTTTTTTTGTTGTGGGAGGTTACTTTGAATTGCTTTTGCACGAGATCAAGAGTCATTAATATTTCATTGCAAAAATATAACATTTTCAGCAAACTCGGGAAGACCTAGATCCCAAACCCCGTGACATTCCTTGTGAGTGTCGGGCAGTGCTTTCTAGACTCTCTTCCCGATGGGCTGCTAAGACGTGTCCTACGAGTGGACCGGGGACACGTTACATTAACATTTATTTGGTTCCTCTTATTGATGATCTCTTAGAGTTATGGAGAGACATAGACATATTTGATGTGTAAAAAAAAGATGGCAAAAGAAGATTTCAAGTTTGTGGAATTCTAGCATGGACTATATACAACTTTCTTGGCTATGGATTTTTTTCAAGTATTCAATTGTGATTTAAGTAGCACATGCAGGAGTATTTTCATTTCAATTTAATATTTCATGCTTATACTAAATGTTTTACTATGGAGACAGGATGTTCAACCAAGGGCATGTCCCCTATGCAGTGATTGGTTGAAATCTACATATAGTAAGCATCTCAACAAGAGTATATAGCTTCGGCATAGACGATTCTTACCTAAAGATCACTCACTATGTCGAAAGACACAAGCTAGACACTTCAATGGAAAGGTCGAGAGTGGTCGATGTCCAATACCGATGATGCTGATAGATTGGTACAAAAAGTGGATGGAAGTATCTATCATCGAGCTTGCAAGTGATGAAGATGATGAATGTGGTTGAGGATGAAGTTCTCTAGCTCCCTCTATCTCTATATGGTTTCTTCTAGAGTATTGGAAGGATTTGAAGATTTGTCATCTTCTTGATCTTATGCATATATTTAAGAATGTAGGACACTCTTTATGGAAACATATAATTGGTTTGAAGGACATGAAGCAAGCCAGAAATGACTTAAACAGGAAGAAAAGAGTATGCACATGCACCATGGGTGCTAACCCCAACCACGGAGATTTCAATGATCAATCAGCAGATACGGTCTATTCAAACACCCACAAGATATGGTGCATCATTGCAAAACATATTTATTGTGGATGATACAAGTCTTTCCAACTTGAAAACACATGATTGGCATAATTTCATCAAGGTAACTTTTACTTTTTTGGGTCCACAGCTCATTGTTGTCCTAACAAGTTGTTTTATTGTATTGTAAAATGAATGTATGCAACATGTCCTCCCTCTTGTCATCGATGGTTGTTTGAAGAGTGGTGTTTGCGATGTTATCTACCACTTGGGGAAGCTTGCAAGGTATGTCTACACTTTGGACATGCCTATATGTATGCTTGGAATGGGATTTCACTTAATGTCCATCTATTTTTTTAGATAGATCACATCTAAGGAGATAGATGTGTTGTCAATAGCGCAAAAGAAAAGGGAATGCATTGAGGTAATTTGCATGATGACGAAGGAGCTACCAACTTCTTCTTTTGACAATCAAGTCTACGTACTAATCCATTTGGTAGATGAGACAGAGATTGCATGTGTTGTTAGCACTCATTGTATGTTTTGGGTAGAGAGGTTCATGGGAGTCATGAAGGGGCATGTTCACCAAAGAGTGACCAGAGGGCTCAATGTCGGAGGGATGGTTGCTTGGAGAGTGCATGTACTATCAAATGAGGTATTATGTGGTAAGGCCATTCCTTTCAAGGTCTCATATGAGGAACATATGAACATTTCCACATTTGTTATTCACAACTCACAATGTATGGAAAAAATTTGTTGAAGAGTACTATGAAGTAGTTTGCAATGTGCAAAGAAGACGAGGAGGTCGGAAATCTAGCAAGATAGAATCTCCCTCAATTCTTTCATGGTTATCCCACCGTATTAGAGATGAAATCATGGAAGAGGAAGACACTAGGGATGAGAAAAGAGAGATTGGATTTGGTTGTGATAGAGAAGCAACATTTCTTTCTTTCATGTACCTATATTGAGTTGTATGTAATCTTAGTGATGTAACTTAAAGTTTACATATTTCATTCTTGCACCTTTAGGTACATGGGTATAGCAATATGTGGGCATATGGTCAACATCTTCAAGTCAACAGAATTGATTGACTACATCAGACCCAAGATTTTTGCATTATCTATTATTTTAGCCAACAATCACATGCAAGGGCATGAGACACAAATCTTATTGAAGAGGAGCTTGGCTATGTGGGTGCCATAGTCAATATTTATGATCTTGGCTATCGTATTTGCAAGAGGGTAATTTCTAACGACAACAGTACGTTGACAATCTTTACTTTAGACTTCCTTCTAAAATGTTGCAAATCTTGTATGTTAATAGATTGTGTTGAAGGTTGATTGGCTCTATGCTGTGTACAAAGGAGTTGGAGCCACAATGAGACAAGAGCCCTTTGGGTGTTGGTTTGACTCTTCAAATCCATTACAGACAACATGGGAACCGTACATATTACTGCCACACTGTGAGCAATCTTTCTTCTATGCTGCCTAGATTCGTAGTCCATGGAGGCAAGTTGTGGGTGTTTGACACCACTTGCAGGGAGGCGGACCAAGAGAGTCTACAAGAGGATGACTCAACTTCTATAGAGCCCCATTCACTAACAACATTAGCACAAGAAGAGCACCAGGAAGAAGATTTTAGGGACAATGATGCAATAGATGATGAGATGGAGGATCTTGCCTTGGAGTTGGACTTTGAGCCTCCTCTAGAGACTCAAGCATTGATAGCTTCGCTGCTCACTCTCACTCTTGACGTACAACTCACGAATGAGGAGCTTCAAGAGACAATGCAAGACAATGAAGAGATTGACTTGATCATAGATCTCTTTCCAAACCACGCTTGAATCATAAAAGCCAAGGTATTATATCAAGTGTTTTGTCTTGATCATTTCGACCACTTTCTTAATGATTACAAGAAAATCAAATTGGTATCAACAGACCCTATTGGTAAGACCTTACACATTTTTCCATTGATAATATTCATTCTTTCATTTCTCTCTTTGAATCTTACTAACAATGGGCATGTTGGGTGGGGAGTCTTGTGGATGATAGCTATCTATGGATAGAGTTGGGGTTCAATTCCCCACAAGCTCGATCTTGTTTGTTTGAACAGGTTTTGAAGATGCATCAATACCCTAGCACCAAGGCAAGACATCCCAGCCTCTCTCTCTTGCCCAACATCTTTTCTCATAACATTTCATTTCATATATATATATCTCTCATTGGAGGTACTAACCACGCATTGTCTCATCAATGTGTCACCAGTCGAGCCATGTTGCACAACACCCTCTCATGGCTCCATTCGCTACTGAACTCACGCTCTAGGTGACTGAGGACCAAAATTTTTGTTGAGCTCTAAATTGATCCCTACATTGCAAAAAAAAGAATTAAGCCAACCTCCTAATATTTTGAATCATTAAAGCAAGTCAAAGATACATACGCCCATAGAACATGCACTTTAGGCATGTAGGTCTCCTGCAGCGATCTGATACGTCGATGGAAAAGACATTTTCCTTCAACGAGTACCACCCATCCCTCGGCATTGATGTTGCAAGTTACCCCTAACTCTCCGGTGCAGGTCTTGAATGGTGATTGATGTGTTGCAGGGCTCTTTGGCGGGGTGGCAGACACCTACGAGCCCGAGTGCTCCCTAGCTGCTGCTGCAGATGTAGATGTGGTGGCAAAGGTATGGTGTCGCCGTTGTGGAGGCTCGCTACAAGTAAGAAACAACACAAGATAAGTAGTCATATGTTCATAAGACCTCACACTAACCTAAAACATAGGGAAAAGTTATCTAACTGTGTCTCAATCTCCTACTGAGTCACAACCCCATCAGCTAGTGACTCGGTAGTGTCTGGAAGGGGAGTTTATGTAGTTTCTAGAAGGGGAGTCCTAGTAGCATCCAGAAGTTAGAATTGGGCCCCTAAAATTATTATATAAAATATAAAACACTTTATTCCCTACATAAGAGGTGATCGACACATGTATACTCCCCTGCACCTCGTCTTGCATGTGGCTCTTGAGAAGAGCCCTCATTAGGGTGGACTAGTCTCAACATTTATTGGAGGCAAACTATCGTCGCCTCTAGCTCCTGTCGGGGAGGCACTCATAATCTGGTCAATCCTCTGCTATCTGCTCTCTAGGGATGCTGCTCGCCCGCAAGATAGTCCACAAAGCAATCAACAAACTAGCCTTAGAAGAAACCATATATGTAGACGACTTGTTTTCAAAAAAAAAAAAGGTAACACATCAATATAAGAAAAAGAAAAAGCAACACGTCATGTGACAATGAGGACATGATCCTATTCTAGGAATTCATGTTTACTTTTAGGTGGATATGACAATGATTTGTCAACTCACTAGGGAGCTCTCGCTCAACTACCAAGACCCACGGACCACTTATTTATTCAACTTTTTCAAGCGAGCTTGAGTTTTCTAATTAGGTAATATCACATTTATGTGTGACATTTCTTTAATTAAGTGTTTTAGGGAATACGGTTCGTTTGTGTAACTTATGGCACTGACACAAAAACAGAGCAAGCAATCCTTTGACAAGCAAGTTCAAACAAATTCCTTAACTTATCTCCAAGCTAATCTTTGTCTCTTGCCCATACAGGAGAAATTGTGTATCCCTTCTGTCCAATAGAAGTACCCTTTCTGCCCTGCAGAAGTAACTGGTCAAAATCACATGGCACCACAATTTCCATCCGATATCTAGAATAGGATCTTCCAATGCCCTAGACGTTGGGATCACACTAGTATTCCACTCCGTCCTAGACTCGTCAAGGGGTGTCCAAAGCTCCACTGACCCCAAGCAATCTAGGAGTGAGGCACAATTTCGGTGGTTGGCCTTTTCACCACTCAACCTTTGGCCCATGAATCGAACAGTGCCCTCTCAGGTTGAAATGCAGCGTGACCTTGGAGATGATCCACCCGCGCAAAAATATCCTTCCTTAATTAATCCAATTAAGAATCAAGTACAATCAAGGGAATCAACCTAATATCATCTTTCAAGAAAGCATTCCTTTATTCCCATGGCGACTTGTCATCACACACACCTACTATGCATTTGCTGCCAAACACAAGCACTTGTAATAATCATCCAAATCACATCCCAAAATCCGTTAAATGTAGAAAGCATTTAAGACGATTTTAAATCAATCAACAAAACAATGATATCCTTTTTCAACATTTCAGGAAGAGTTCCGATAACCTTCCATCGCATATTCGCTCTCCCCCTTGGGATCAAGAGCGGTTCTACGTAAGATTTACTTTAACACACCCTTCTTTCGACTAAGGCATATGTTAAGGTTTCAAACACTATACAAGATATAAGTTTAATTAAACACTTACATCGATTGATAACCCAACCTTCTTCGCTACAAGTACAAGAGCATCAGTCTTTCCTTTGACTTAGGGTTTCCTAATCCTTGAGCTCTTCGCTTACCCTAGAGTTGTTGTTGCATCTAGCCCAACCCTTGAATAGGTTTGATGGAACATAGTCGCTATCGGATTGATCTCAAGGCATCGTAGTTTTAATCCTAATGAATGTTATTTGTACTAGCTACGCATAACTTCAAGATCCCAATGAACTAATAGTTTGTGATATTAGCAAGACTTTAATGTAAGATCAATTTGTGTACCATTGATGTATGTTTTATATAATATTTCCCATACATGTATCGTCTATGTGCATCTGCAAGCCTTAACAATATTGTCCTAGGTAAAGAATAATTGAGGACTTATCAATGCTTAGTACTTTAGAAATATTTATGCCACTCATGATATGCATTGATTTGTCGCATAGTAACTAGGGCAATTAACTTCCCTTGATACAAGCACTTCGCAAACTTCATCCTCGAATATTTGAGTTGGAATTTATCCTTTCAATTATCCTATTCTTGCATGGCATAGTACAAAAAAATGCACCTCATGCAAAAATCAAAGCAAGTATTCCTTTAATTTGGAAATATATTACTTACGACTGATAGTACCACAGTTGGATTGGCAGTGATGCCCTCGCTTGAGGCTTCATTGCAGGATGTGGGATTTCCACTTGCACTTGACACTCTTTGCTTGGGAGCGATTCTCGATGTTCCTTGCTAGAATGCGATTTCTGTAGGAATTTCAATAACCTCTTGAGTAGAAGAGGGGGGGATTAGGGAAACTAGCTTGCAGGATAGAGAAATAAACTCGGGGAAGAAGGAAGAGGAAACACGCGCGTGGCCACTCTCTAAGGAGGGGGAAGAGAAAGAATCTGTCTCCCTCTCTCTCTCTCTCTCTCCCTCCCTCTTCTTCTTCTTCTTCTTCTTCCCTCTCTCTCTCCGTCTTCTTCTTCTCCTCCTCTTCTTCTCCTCCTCTCTCTCTCTCTCTCTCTCCCTCTTCTTCTTTTGCTTCTTCTCTCTCCCTCTCTTTCATTGAGGCCAAGCAGACGAGAGGTTGTAAAGTCCTCCTTTTCTCGGGGGGGAGGGGGGGTTATATAATAAGGAGGAGGGGTTTATTATTAGGGAGTGGTGGTGGTGGTAACCACCACATGTCATTGTCCACATGGCAGTGCTATAGTTCGACACCCTCTTCATCTTTATCAAGTCCTTCCTCCCCACCTTGGCATAGTCAACGGCCTCCACATGATCATTAGCTTCAACCTTTCCTCCCCCCCTTTCCACTTGTCATCGGTGATGATGGGGGGGGGAGTTTCAATTAATTTTCTTGGGGGGGTCGTTTGCAAGAGGGGGCGGAACATTACACACCATGATTTATATTAAGAGCATCGACCGTGCAAATTGTAAAGGTAGATGGGTGGTAGGAAGGAAGGTAAGAAGATAGGACGACAATGGGAAGGCCATGTAAAAAAGGGGATACGGGGATGACCACCCAAAAGGGATTTAGGGTTTTGTATATAAAGTTGAAAAGTGAATGAGAAGCTCATTCTTGTGTGTGGCAAAAAATAACTCTCTTTGTCTTCTTCTTCTTCTTATTGTTTTTGCTTGCTTGAGCTTGTGCTTGAGAGAGGGAGTGTGTGAGGGTGAGGAACTGTGGTGGAGAAGCTGTCCATCTTCTCCTCTCTTCTTTTCTTCTCTTCTCTTCTTGTTTTGTACTCGCAATAATGGAGCTTGGAATGTGGAGCTTGAGGATCAAGCTTGCTTGAAGATTGCACTTGGATCGTGGAGCTTCTAGAGTGCTCAGGGGAGGAGGCAACTTGATCGGGCATGGAGGTAAGCTCATTACACTTGTAGAGAGAGATAGTATGTCGCCTATGTGACAGGTAGCCATTAGTGCTCGGCTTGAAACACTTGAACAATAAGCGGTCCATGGGTCTTGGCAGTTGAGCTTGCCTCTACATTTTGGTTCCGTTTCCGGGACAACAGATTCAAGCATTGAGTGCATGCACACTCTGAATTGAGAATTGAAGTAGGGTTTTCCTCGAACCAGTGCTTAAGCTAGATAGGTAGGAAGCGAGGGAGTTTGAAGAGGTATTTGATATCCTTAGCAAGTAAGTTTCTAGTTTTTTGGATTTGGAAAAGTAGGTTGGAGTAGTGTAAGTGTTTGCTTTGTGATTTAGATGCATTAGGGTAGAAAAAAACAAATAAAAAAAAGTAAAACAAGCATTAGGGTTTTTGTTGTCATAATAAGGCAAGAAGGTTTGATTTGTTTGCAGATTTTTATTTTGGAGTTTATTTGCTACTCTAGGTATATACAATTCTTCATTAAGGTCTATTCTTACATTCTAGAAGTTTGTGCAGCTCCTCATAACCAAAATAGTTAGAATTGAGTTGATTTTCATCATCCCTCGAAACTCGTCCACAGGAATTGGACACTATACGAAAGTCCGATTCCCAGAATCAGACTCAAATGGTCCAATTCCCAGTCCAATTCTTGGACTCACACCAACTCATCCTGTCTGATTGGACATACCCTGTCCAATTTTGAAAATTGGACATCCCATAATCAGACACAAAAATCAGACCATCCAGAATCGAACACTCCAAAATCGGACACCTGTCAAATCAGACATTTGATTCCTAGAATTAGACTTCTAGAATCGGACACACAAAAATTGAACACAAAAATCAGACCATCTAGAATTGGACACTCCAAAATTGGACACCTGTCAGACTCCCATAATTGTAATCAAAATGAGACCACTTGGACTCACACCATCTGATCGGCTAATCAGACCAACTCAAAATCGGACAGGTGAACATAATACAAATTTGACACTTCTAAGCCCTCAAACCCACCCAGAGACCGTATAGAGCCAAAAGCACATCATAGATCAATCACTGGGCTGAAATCTAGAGCAAGTAGTTCAAAACTTAGCTACAAACATTCCTTCAAATTGTGCATGGTGTTTAGTGTAATGGCCTTGCAGGCTGGGGGGACTACCCTTTGGACCCCCACACAGGGGGCTCTGCCCCCTCCACACCTCCCTCAAGTAGGCTAGAGAGAAAACATACACCGTGACAAGTCCACCAAATTAGATCCTGGTGTAATAATGGCTTTGCACAAGCATAGATTCTCACTTGTTGCAAAACAACAACCAAAAACCCATACCTAAACAGAGATCTTAGAACCTCAATGGGCCAATCTAGCCAACAAGGGAAAAAAGTCCACACTAGAAAAACATGTATATATTGCATTCAGACTGCAACTAGTCAAAGTGGAATGCAATAACATCAAGCTACAATTGTGAGGATGAATAGACATGACATTTCTAACAATAGATGCACCTTGAACGGCCCTACACAGAAGACCCAAGAAATCAGTGGAGAATCCACATCTGGTTGCGTAATTTGGGACTCAAAGGCATGTATCACAAGGCTTGAGTTTATAAGCCAAGACCCAGAAGATGAAGACATAGTGCTGCATGCTTATCTTAGGGTCAAACTCACTGCAAAAAGAGAGCATAATGTCGATGCTCTCATCGATGAAGGAGCTAATTTTAATATATTGACCTATGAAGCATGGACCCTATTAGGCCAACCAGAGTTCACATTGACTAATGCAACTGTTAGTCCTTACAGGGGACACCCACCACAAGCACTTATAGGGAAGTGCAAAATCCTTGTAACTATTGAAACTGAAAGCTTGCCTATCCTATTCCATGTTCCTCCAAATAATGCTAATTGGAAAACAAAACCCTCCTAGGAAGACCCTTCAAAAGGGCAACGAAGTGTGAGGCTGGTTATGTAGAACTGAGAATACACTTGACTATATCGGGTGTGAGGATAATCACAAGCTTTAGTAAGGGTGACCTCATCAAACCTCGGGGGAAAGACAAGGAACATTTTGACATACCAGGCAAGCCTAGTAACGAGAGCAAGGACTCGTTGAAAGAGTTGATAGAAGCACATGTTGAACAGAGAGAACCAGTGAGTGAGGCCATGCTTGAAATAAGAAGGCCAAGAGACAATGCCAAGGATAGGCTTTGGACTTACAAATATTGTAGAGGACCACAAACGAACCCCAATACTTATAGACGAAGGTATTGATGGAGAGCTAGCACAATGTCGTGATGGATATCCAAAGCGTTGCTACATACTCAAGGGTATTACGCAAGTAATTGATGGATTTGGGTACCAAAACCCCTTGCTAAACCACCTTTATCAACTAAAGGCAAGATCGTATAAAAAGCAAAGAAGCACATGAGGAAATCTAAAAGAAAATCCAAGTCTCGAGGCAAGAAACCAAGCATGACTATTCGAAAGGTAGATCCTCAATCTAGCCTGCTTAACAAGTGGACATCAGATGTAACCATCAAGTGTGCACAAAGACCACTAGTGCCCAAGGAGCCTATGACTTTCCAAGAGGATAATGAGCACCACAGACACAACACTGCTCATGATAAGGATGATTGGTCAACAAAGAAAATAGCAGAATTGTCTAATAGCCACAAGCAAATATTCAAGCCAGTGCCAAGTCCACCTAGGAGTGCCAAATCACCTATACCCTCTTTCCCTAAATGGATATAGGAAGCACGACAACAGTCGTCAAGTGTAGCTGCTCAATCCCAATCTCTATCTTCATCTGAGCTTCCAAATGTCCAAGATGCGGAACATGACACCACCCCTAATTCTCAACCTAAGGAGATGCCTATGAAATCCACTATGGTGGCTAGCTCAACTGATGTTTGATCTAGAAGTGTAACATTCCCGATTACCAAATACGTATTCTTCGTATGAACCTCCTCCTAATAGGAGGTCATAAGGATAAATAAATTGAAAATAATGGTAAATTTTTTTATTCCCCTTACCCCCAGCCGATAGTCGTGCTGGAGGGGAGTGGAATAGCATGTCTGAGCAAGCTCCTTGCTGAAGCTTGCTGAGGGTAGTGAGCATGCGAGATGCCACGCAGGGGGAGGGAGGACCCCCTCCCCTCACCTATTTAAGTTGAGGATGGTGGGAGGATTGGAGGGGGGTCGCCGCATTCTCATCCACCGAGTCAATAAGGATGATGTGATTCCCTTGCCCACTCGTACATCCTGAGTACAGTCGCCATTGCCATAGAGTGAGAGGGGGGGAAGCCAGAGATGGTTGTGCTGCCGTAGAGCAAGAAGTGGGCGCCACACTGAGCTGCTATCAAGAAGGAGCCGCTATGCTACGTCAGAAGGAGAGAGGAGGGCAATGCTGAAAGATCGCCAGTAGTACAGCATGTTGCCATTGCACCAAATCGAGCCCCATTCAGTCTCCTTCCACGTGGGATCCTGAAGTCTCCAGAAGCTTTGGAAGCTTCTTGGAAGCTTCCAAAGGTGGGATTCCTAAGCCCCCTATCATACCCTTTCCTTTCCCTCCACACAAAAGTTCCATCCTAAGGGCTCTTTAAGGTTTTTTTCCCCCCCCCACACACAATCCCCTATATCCTAAAGAGTCTTCTACACCCTTTTCCCCATGAACTTGTGGGTCTTCAAAAGGCCTTTCAAAGTGAATCCCCCTTCCCGGGATGACAAAACCCTCCTTGTGGGTTTTTCCAATTTCTGGGATCTAAAGGCCTTTTCGTGAGCCTTCTTATTGCCCTCGCAAGTGGGGTTTTAAAGCCCAGTTACCCCATTGAAATCAAGCCTTTTTCCCACTTTAGGCCAGGGTTTAAAGACCCTTTCCGTAGGAGATTCCCCACTCAAATTCATAGAAGGAAACCTTCCACAAAAACCGTTTTCGAAAGACAGTGCAAGCTGCTCACAAAGGGGAGCTACGCGTGTAAAAGGAGACGACCAAGTCATAAATCTGCATCCAAGACGGAAAGGCCGCATTCGCGATGGCTCCTAAAAAATCTCAAGGCGCAGCCGCCAAAGGATCATCTCCTAGCATCCACATGGACATCTCATCACAAGTCCAGGTTTTCCTTCCTAATTTTTATTTTTCGTTGTTATAATTTTACGTGCGTGGATGATTTTTGGAGATAGAATGCATTTTCCATCTTAAATACTTTGGTTAATTTAAAAGAATTAGCTTATGACGGACAAGTTTGGTCATTAGTATTTTTTTTTAAACGAACAAAATAAAGGGACCATAAATCTCAGGGGGGGGGGGGGGTCACTCATGAATATATGTATATATAACGTGAGTTTAAAATAAGGGGTTTTTAAAACACCATTTTTATACATTTTTTAAATACAGAAAGGTGTCATATAAAGGGGATACTTACAGATTGAATAGAAAAGGGTTGTGTTTTATTCAAGAAAAAATCACAGATTAGGATATTTATAAATAGGCCATGAACGCACGTTATATAGAGACTATATATATAGTGAACCCCCCGAGGCATAAATGCATTTCTAGTAAATAGTTTTTATGCATTGCAATGAATTAAAAATAGATTAATGTCCATTTTTACAAAATGGAATTAAGATAGTGTACTTTGTTTAGGCATGGGAGTATAAATTGCATGTCGCATTATTAGGACATATCTTCTTTGCAATGAGTCATTATGGAAAGTGCTAACAATCCATAGGAAATTGCAAGGCATGAAATGATTCTTAAGTTGAATAACTCTAGTCAATTGGTATAAATAGTGTTTTCCAACTGCATAATTATTAGAAAACACTGCATGTTTTAGCATGAATCTTGTTCGCATGTTATAGAATGATTAATTTGGAATTAGGCTATAACCTAACCTATGCTTGATCTTAAACCGAAAAGTTAAGATTTGAAAATCAACTTACGCATAGACAATAGGTCATGTGGTTATGGAAACGATAGCATAATTATCTTAAAAAATAGATAGGTTAAATTGGCATAAACCTAAACACGTAAACCCGCGGAGTACTCTTTTAGAAAAGGGTTAATTTAATGCGACGTATCTCAATGAATTGACTATGGTTAGCCTGGTGAAGACATTTACCTAGTTGCACGTATTGCCAAAAACTGAAACTCCTATACCCTAAATACTTACCCACATTCACGGACTGTAGGGACAGTAGGACATACTTGCGAGAAGTGATCTAGGGTTTTCCTAAGAATCTCTCGCTAAAAAGATGAAACTCGAAACCCTAGGACTGACAAGTTGGCCTAATGCCATCAGGAAGAGACTATTTCGTGACTCCATTCGATGGGTAAATAGTCCCAAAATTGATGCGACACTTGTGCAACAAGTTGTAGAGTCGCATGATCTTGTGATTTGATCACAAGGGAATGGCCAATTCCTCGGAGTGAGATTGGCAGATTCTTACGCAAGTAATCTTGCAAGAGGATGAATAATCATCCTAATATAGTATCTTTCTAGGGTAAAGATAATTGGTTTAAAGCAAAAGACAAGCCACTAAATTGGAATAACATATGAACTTAAGGTATTGATCAAGTCGGGTTAATAGGGTACGCCCTAACCTAGGATATAGGGGATCTTGCCAAGTCATAAGTAATCCCGGATCGAGTGCTGGATGCATTTGGAAAAAAGGATTCACTCCTTAGTAGTTGGCCAACAATAACGACCAATGGAAATGATTGTGCTTGTTACAGATTTAAGAGCACTGTTTTGCTTTGTTTGATTAAAGAATTAAAGGATAAATGGATATCTAATGCTTCAGGTTGAAGGCCTGAAGGGAGAGGCAGCTTCAATTACCCTCGACTGCCTGCCTGACCCTAATCAAGGGGGTTGTTAAACGCGTTGGGAAGGTGGACCGAACCCACCACGAGATGTCTCTCCGTTAATAAGTGCTACTTGGAGCAGGAGGACGCTTGGGTTCCAAGGGGGCTCTGGCCGTAAATCCCTTGCCTTCCGAGCCCTGCACAAGAGGCTAACGTGACTCGGAATTGGATCTCGAGGCCCGCATACTAGTCTACGGGCAGAATCTTGGATTAGTGATCCCTTTGGATTGTTGGATAGCCTTCGGGTGGATTGTGGATAAGCCTACGGGCTGAACTTTATGTATTTTAAAGATAAATATGATAACCTATTAAAAAGAAACTTGTTTGATATTGCTTTTCTATGTCAAGTGATATGATTACGTGAAGGAACCAGTGCCTAACGGGCTAATTAAGGAAGCTGATTGATACATGTCCAACTAAATGTGTTAGGTAATTAAATAACTAAAACAACCTGAGGAAAGTGCGGTGGATGTGGCCATTGGTCCTCCTACGGATGGGTGGTCCCGATTGGCCGCGAAATTTTGTCAATCAAGATGGATAGCAGAAAGATTGTTCAAAGAACACAAACAACAAGAGCGCTGACCTAGAGTTATAACTGATCTTGATTAACGCTGTTTTAGGGGAACGGAATGGGACTATGCCTTATGGCAGAGAGGTTGAGCTTCGCATCCCTCTTGTTTTCCATTCTCCTTGAACCAAGTGCAGTGTGAATCCGCTTTGGACCTGGCGTTTCTGCGTAAAGTAGTTCGCTCGGGTTCGACGCTAGTTGCTGTTAGGAAATGACCAATAGGAAAACCCTAATTCAGGTCGGTCCTAAGTAGGAACGGTTGGAATACTTCCGCTACATGGCAGATGCGGAAAGTCCTAGATCGCAAATTGTGTAACATTCCATAGGAGTGCCGGGCGGAGCTTTCTAGATATCCTTTCCGATGGACTGCTAAGACGTGTCTTGCAGATAACAGGTGGACACGTTATAGTTAGTATTAGATCCAACCAACAACGAAATTGTTTTTATGAAATCTTAATAAGATAAAGTGAAGCAAATGTTGTTGTCTAAACATTTCCTTACTTTCAATGCTATCTTGCAGAACTATGAAGCATGGAACATGTTCTTGGTATTTCGAATCATGTTTATGACTGCGATGCATTCCCCACATTATCGACAAAGGGTTGAGATGATGAACGTCCTAGAACGTATCTATAATCCATCGCCTTTGTACATGGAACGAAGATGGACGGGTACCTGCCCACCGGTTTGCATACCTACAGACCACAACCTAAAGAGGATCAAGTGGTTGGAAGACCTAAAAGTTGTGAAGCTGTTCATTTTTGTGGAAGTTCACGTAAAATCAACTTTACATATTCGAGGTTGGAGGGTTGAACTGAACTCATATGTATATGAGGAAGTGACTCGTGTAATCCCCACCGACAAGATTAAAGTATTGGGGCGCCATGAGAAAAATGGGTTCCAAAGGAAAGGATACCCTGAACTTCCAATGACATACCGATTCGTGAAGATCCATGATCCGAAATCATACTATTATACAGTTTCTGTAGATAAATGTAATACAACATTATTCTCCCCAAACTAAATGTAAATAGTTGGCTTATCATTCCAAGACATGTTGTATTCGGAAAGGGCTATGCCCATATAAATACAATAAGACTTATTTTTATCAATGTCTTGGTTGATAGCTGAAATGGAAACGAAATATAAATCACAGTGTTTAACGAGTAATAACGTTAAGAAACCTTTATCCAGGCACAACCCCAGGTACAGAATCCCAGTTCGCCTCCTACATCAAGCACTACTGTAATCCAGGAGAAGAAGTTTCTTCTCAAGCAGATTAAGCCGCCCAAATTTGATGGGAGAGGCAGATCCGCCATCCAAGCAAATACTGAAATTTGGATTGAGTCCATGAAGGATTACTTTGAAGTAGCTGGTACTGCACCCGCCAATCAAGCTATGCTCACCAAGCTGAAGCTCACCGGCGAAGCTAGGCTTTGGTGGAAGCAATGGTGCAGAGATCAAGGGATCACCAAAGGATCCGTTACCTGGGAGAAGCTAAAGAAAGCCGTACAGGGAAGATACTTGCCACCTGCATATCGCACGTAGCAAATGAATGAGTTCTACGAGCTAAAACAGCTGGGGCTCACTCTTGATGCATATTACTCCAAATTTGTCTCACTTCTTAAGTATGCGCCACAGATGGACATCACACAGCAGGTGTCAAAATTTTATGCTGGTTTAAATCCACCAATAAATACCCGTCTCGAATCTATGCATCCATTAGATCTACAGGATGCACTCATTTGAGCTGCCCCTATAATTCAAGAGTTGCAAGCTAGACCAAGAGGTAACAAGACTTGGTCTTATAATAACCTGAACACAGGAGCATTTAGGCCACAAATGAAGAGAGTTCAAGGCCAGAATTAGGGACAAAGAAAGAAAGCAAGGACTAATAACATCAACAACTTTGTCCCTAAAATCAATGGCCGAAACCTCTGTTGTTTCCACTGCAACCAGCCCGATCATTTCAAAGGCAATGTCCCAAGCTTGGAGGAGGACATCCCCATGGTCAGGGAGCCACTACTCGAGGCAGAGGAAGAACTGCCTGCGTTGCCAATAGGCAAATGTGTGAAGAAGAAGAAGATTTGACCATGGAAGTAGAATTTGAAAGGGCAACAGTCCATGCCGCTCTACACAAGAAAGGGCCAAATCGCCAGTTCTCGGTGATTCAGATACCGTCAAGTTATCAAGGTAAAAGTTTCAAGACCTTGATTGATTATGGCAGTACACATTCCTTTATCTCACCAGCTTGTGCAAAAAGATTAGGAATAGCCATAGTAGAAGCACCTACCTTGCTTGTGGAATTGGCAAATGGCCGCGAGGTTACTTGTACTAGGCAAACTGCTAAGGTGGAATTCTTTCTAGGAGGAAAGACGACTTCGGTTAAATTGAGAGTCATGAATTTAGGTATCCATGAGTGTCTACTTGGAATGGATTGGCTTAAACCTAATGATTCCCACATTCATTGTGGAAAGGGCCAAATTTCCTTTCCAAACTCTAAAGGGGATTTGGTCACAACTCAAGGTGAGGCTGGAGTGCCAAAAATTCAATTGGCCAAAGCATCTCGGATTATAAAGGGAGTCAGAAAAGGATTACTTACTTGATTAAGCTCAACAAGTTAGATAAAAAATAGGAGTCTAGTGAAGGACCTTCTTGGCTAAAGGAATACGTGGATGTATTTCCTGAAGAGTTGATAGAACTCCCACCTCAAAAAGAAGTGGATCATGAGATCAAGCTAGTACTAGGAGCTACGCCAATTGCAAAGAGACCTTATAGAATGTCCATCCCGGAAGCAATTGAGTTGAAGGAACAACTCAAGCAACTACTAGATGAGGGCTACATCTGTCCTAGCAGTTCACCATGGGGAGCTCTAATACTATTCCAGAAAAAGAAAGATGAAACAATTTGACTATGTATTGATTATAGAGGGTTGAATCAATCAGCTGTCAAGAACAAGTACCCTATTCCTAGAATAGATGAGCTTCTTGATCGTCTTCAGGGTGCAAAGATCTTCTCCAAGATTGATCTCAGGTTGGGTTACTATCAGATAAGGATCAAGGAATAAGACATCCCAAAGACAGCCTTCAACACAAGATATGGGCACTTTGAGTTCCTAGTTATGTCATTCGGGCTTACGAATGCACCTGCCACCTTCAACAGGTTAATGCAGGATATCTTTAGGCCATATCTTGATGATTTCGTGCTCGTCTTCTTCGATGACACTCTAGTCTATTCTAAACAAGAAGAAGATCATGAACCCCAGCTTCGGATCGTCCTTGAGACAATGAGGTCACATAAGCTGTATGCTAAAATGAAGAAGTGTGCATTCTTCAAGCATCAGATTGAATATCTGGGATTCATCATATCAGCGGAAGGAATCTCAGTGGACCCAGCCAAGGTCAGAGATGTGCTAGAATGGCCAATACCAACAACTGTCAAAGAAATACGTAGCTTTCTTGGATTGATAGGATGGTATACAGTCTTCATAAAAAAATATGCTTTGATTGCAGCACCTCTGACAGACTTACTAAAGAAGCAAACATCCATTGCATGGTCAACTCCCGAACAAACCAGCTTTGATAGATTGAAGCAAATTTTGGTATCAGCACCTATCCTAAAACTTCCAGACCTCAATAAGGAGTTTGAGGTAGTAACAAATGCTAGCACGCTTGCCTTAGGATATGTGCTCATGCAGGAAAGTCATCTTGTAGCATACTCTTCAAGGAAGCTGAAGAGTCATGAGAAGAATTATGCTACCCATGATCTAGAATTGTTAGCTATCATCCATGCTCTAAAACTTTGGAGACACTACCTGTTGGGAAACAAGTTTACTCTAGTAACTGATCATAAGAGTCTCAAGTGGATCTTTATCTAGAACGAGCTCAACATAAGGCAACATTGGTGGATTGAAGTGCTGGAAGAGTATGACTTTGAAATCAAGTACCGACCAAGAAAAGAGAATGCAGTTGCAGATGCACTCAGTCGCAAGGCATTCCTTAATTCTCTAATCTTGCAAAATCCATCAATAGCTAGATTTCTAGCTACAAAGGTATCTATGCCAAACAATCCAATACTTGAGTTAGCGGGAGAGGAAGCATGCCATGATCCAGCCTATGAAAAGATGCTAAGGGAGATCTCTATCAAGGATCAGGATCAAAAGCTGCAGGCTAAGTATCATGAATTCTCTATCAATAATGGACTTGTCTACTATAGAATGAGGCTGTGTATACCGGCAAGTTAGTCACTTAAGTAGAAGATATTGTGGGAAGCTCATGATTTCCCTTTCTTAGGACATCCTGGCTATGCCAAGACTCTCAATGCAATTAGGAAGAGCTACCATTGGGAGAGTCTTAAAGGTGATGTTCTCAAATATGTTACCGAGTATTTGTCTTGTCAACGTATCAAAGCCGAACATGTAAAAATTCCAGGGAAGTTGCAATAGCTTAACATTCCCCAAATGAAATGGGAATTCATCAGTATCGACTTTGTTGTTAGCCTACCCCAAGTTCAGGGAGGATACAACTCCATCATGGTCGTGGTTGACATGCTTACTAAGGTTGCACACCTTATTCCAGTAAAGACAAACTATAGACCATCAGACATTGCGAGATTGTTTATCAAGGAGATATTCAAGCTACATGGGCTACCCAGAAGAATCATTAGTGATCTGACTCTCTCTTCACATCACACTTCTGGAGAGCTATCTTCGAAGCCATTGGGACTCAACTCTGTTTTAGCACAGCTTATCATCCCCAAACGAATGGCCAAACGGAGCGAGTCAATCAAATCATCGAGGATATGCTTAGGGTATACTGCTGTCGTGAACCAAAAAGGTGGATTCAATACTTGCCTTTGGTTGAATTTGCCTACAATGCTTCTTACCAACAAAGCATTCAGATGACCCCTTTCCAAGCATTGTACGGTCATGACTGTCGAAGTCCCCTAAACTTCTCAGATCCATCCTTAAGGGTTGAAGCTTCAAGGCAGATGTTGGAAGAGATGGATGACCAAATAAAGTCAATAAGATAGGACATCCAAGCCACCCCAAGGATAGACAAAAGGCATACACAGATTTGACGCATCAAGATAGAACCTTCAAGGAAGGAGATATGGTCTTCATTCGCCTACGTCCAAAGAAGAGTTCCCTATCCTTAGGAGATTGCAAAAAGCTAAGTCCAAGGTATTGTGGGTTGTATAAAATCCTCAAGTGTCTAGGACCTAATGCTTATAGACTGCAACTCCCTGAGAACCTAAAAGTTCATAATGTATTCCATATCAGCCTATTGAAGAAGTATGTACATAATCCTAACCATGTACTTGATGACCAACAAATTGTAATTCCTATTCAAGGAGTCCTTGAACTAAGGCCTGACAGGATCTTAGATGTTAGGGAGAGACAACTGAGATCCAGATCCTTGAGAGAATATCTTGTCCAGTGGAAAGATTATCCCGAAGACGATGCCACTTGGATAGATGAAAGCACTCTCAACCATCAATATCCCCATATTATCTTGAGATGAGGACATCTCAATTCCTCCAAGGGGGAAAGAATGTAACATTCCCGATTACCAAATACGTATTCTTCGCATGAACCTCCTCCTAATAGGAGATCATAAGGATAAATAAATTGAAAATAATGGCAAATTCTTTTATTCCCCTTACCCCCCATCCAACAATCGTGCTGGAGGGGAGGGGAATAGCATGTATGAGCAAGCTCCTTGCTGGAGCTTGCTGAGGGTAGTGAGCATGCGAGATGCCACGCAGGGGAAGGGAGCATCCCCCTCCCCTCACCTATTTAAGTTGAGGATGGTGGGAGGATTAAAGGGGGGTCGCTGCATGCTCATCCTCCAAGTCAATAAGGATGATGTGATTGCCTTGCCCACCTGTGCATCCTGAGTACGGTCGCCGCCGTTGCCATAGAGTGAGAGGGGGGGAAGCCAGAGACGGCTGTGCTGTCGTAGAGCAAGAAGTGGGCGCCGCACTGGGCTGCTGTCGAGAAGGAACCGCTATGCTACGTCGGAAGGAGAGAGGAGGGCATCGAGATGCTGAAAGATCGCCAGTAGTACAGCATGTTGCCGCTGTGCTAAATCAAGCCCCATTTAGCCTTCTTCCACGTGGGATCTTGAAGTCTCCAGAAGCTTTGGAAGCTTCTCGGAAGCTTCCAAAGGTGGGCTTCCTAAGCCCCCTATCATACCCTTTCCTTTCCCTCCACACAAAAGTTCCCTCCTAAGGGCTCTTTAAGGTTTTTTTTTCCCCCCCATACACAATCCCCTATATCCTAAAGAGTCTTCTACACCCTTTCCCCCCTGAACTTGTGGGTCTTCAAAAGGCCTTTCAAAGTGAATCCCCCTACCCGGGATTAAAAAACCCTCCTTGTGGGTTTTCCCAATTTTCGAGATCTGAAGGCCTTTTCCTGAGCCTTCTTATTGCCCTCGCAAATGGGGTTTTAAAGCCCAGTTACCCCATTGAAATCAAGCCTTTTGCCCACTTTCAGCCGGGGTTTAAAGACCCTTTTTGTAGGAAATTCCCCACTCAGATTCATAGGACGAAACCTTCCACAAAAACCGTTTTTGAAAGATGGTGCGAGCTGTCACAAAGTGGAGCTACGCGTGCAAAACGAGACGGCCAAGTCATAAATCTGCATCCAAGATGGAAAGGCCGCATTCGCGATGGCTCCTAAAAAAGTCCAAGGCGCAACCGTCGGAGGATTGTCTCCTAGCATCCACATGGACATCTCACCACAAGTCTAGGTTTTCCTTCCTAATTTTTATTTTTCGTTGTTATAATTTTATGTGCGTGGATGATTTTTGGAGATAGAATGCATTTTCCATCTTAAATAATTTGGTTAATTTAAAAGAATTAGCTTATGACAGACAAGTTCGGTCATTAGTATTTTTTTTTAAATGAACAAAATAAAGGGAGCATAAATCTCGGGGGGGGGGGGGGGGGTCACTCATGAATATATGTATATATAACGTGAGTTTAAAATAAGGGGTTTTTACCTAGTCGCACGTATTGCCAAAAACTGAAACTCCTATACCCTAAATACTTGCCCAAATTCACGGAATGTAGGGACAGTAGGACATACTTACGAGAAGTGATCTAGGGTTTTCCTAAGAATCTCTCGCTAAAAAGATGAAACTCGAAGCCCTAGGACTGACAAGTCGGCCTAATGCCATCAAGAACAGACTATTTCATGACTCCATTCGATGGGTAAATAGTCCCAAAATTGATGTGACACTTGTGCAACAAGTTGTAGAGTCCCATGATCTTGTGATTTGATCACAAGGAAATGGCCAATTCCTCGAAGTGAGATTGGCATATTCTTATGCAAGTTATCGTGCAAGAGGATGAATAATCATCCTAATATAGTATCTTTCTAGGGTAAAGATAATTGCTTTGAAGCAAAAGACAAGCCACTAAATTGGAATAACATATGAACTTAAGGCATTGATCAAGTCGGGTTAATAGGGTACGCCCTAACCTATGATATAGGGAATCTTGCCAAGTCAGAAGTAATCCCGGATCGAGTGCTAGATGCATTCGGAAAAAAGGATTCACTCCTTAGCAGTTGGCCAACTATAACGATCAATGGAAATGATTGTGCTTGTTACAGATTTAAGAGCACTGTTTTGCTTTGTTTCATCAAAGAATTAAAGGATAAATGGATATCTAATGCTTCAGGTTGAAGGCCTGAAGGGAGAGGCAACTTTAGTTACCCTCGACTGCTTGCCTGACCCTAACCAAGGGGGTTGTTAACCACGCCTGGAAGGTGGACCAAACCTACCGCGAGAGGTCTCTCCATTAAGCACTACTTGGAGTAGGAGGACGCTTGGGTGCCGGGGGGGCTCTGGCCGTAAATCCCTCGCCTTCTGGGCCCTGCACAAGAGCCTAACATGACTCGGGATTGGATCTTGAGGCCTGCATACTAGTCTACGGGCGGAATCTTGGATTAGTGATTCCTGTGGATTGTTAGATAGCCTTCGGCAGATTGTGGATAAGCCTACGGGCTAGAATTTATGTATTTCAAAGATAAATATGGTAACCTGTTAAAAAGGAACTTGTTTGACATTTCTTTTCTATATCAAGTGATATGATTACATGAAGGAACCAGTGCCTAACGAGCTAATTAAGGAAGCTGATTGATACATGTCCAACTAAATGTGTTAGGTAATTAAATAACTAAAACAACCTAAGAAAAGTGCAGTGGATGTGGCCATAGGTCCGTCCTATGGATGGGTGGTCCTGGTTGGCCAATAACTTTTCTCAATCAAGATGGACAGTAGAAAGATCGTTCAAAGAACACGAACAACAAGAGCGTTGACCTAGAGTTATAACTGATCTTGATTTACGTTGTTTTAGAGGAATGGAATGGGACTATGCCTTATGGCAGAGAGGTTGAGCTTCGCATCCCTCTCGTTTTCCATTCTCCTTGAACCAAGTGCAGTGTGAATCCGCTTTGGACCTGGCATTTCTGTGTAAAGTAGTTCGCTCGGGTTCGATGCTAGTTGCCGTTAGGAAATGACCAATAGGAAAATCCTAATTCAGGTCGTTCCTAAGTGGGAACGGCCGGAATACTTCTGCTACGTGGCAGACATGGAAAGTCCTAGATCGCAAACCCCGTAACATTCCATGGGAGTGCCGGGCGGAGCTTTCTAGACATCCTTTCCGATCGACTGCTAAGACGTGTCCTATAGATAATAGGTGGACATGTTACAAGAAGGGTGAATGCGCAAAGGGCAAAAATTGAAACAAACACTTTTGATCTGCCTAAGGACTTGAAATCACAGTCTATTAACAATAGCATGTCCACTTAACTAGCTGCTACTACTATGTCCAATCAAGAATCACTACTAATTCAATCAAATGAGGGGCTAAATGGAGGGGAATTAGCTGAAGAGCTAGACTCTCCAAAAAGAGAGGCAGTTGTACTTCACAACCTAGCAAGACTATCCAGCAAGCCGCTGGTATGTCCCATGAGGACACATCAAAGAAAGAGAATACTGAGGCCCAACCAAGCACATCAATAATTGACCTAGTTCACGGTCTTGATTCTCTAAAGGATACACCTCGATTGCCCAAGAAAAAGAGAAGAAAACAATGGTAGTTGCAAGTGGCTATAGATCCCAAGAAGATTGAGACCAAGAGTGCTAAAGAGCTGAGAAATGAAGCATCGAGTCCACCTACAAATGAACCCATTGCCATCTCTCCTAAAAACGATAAAACCTCAGACACATCCGTGTGTTCTAATAAGTCAAAGCAACCATTACCATAAATGGTTGCTTGCAACACTCAATCCACTGACAATAAAACTTACATTGACCAATCAAGAGTGGATACAACACTGTCACAACAGGTTGACAAAACTATACCTATCACATCCGAGGAGAACCTTTACACAATAGGAGCAAAGCCTCAGGAGAAAAATGAAAACCTCGAGGGGAAAAGAAATCCTAGCATTGACCAATCTTGCTCATCTAGGCCTGATCTATGCTAAAGCCTAGGGAAACTCCTAGAACCTTGCATGAGATAGCAACCGAGCAAGCCCTCATGAAACATAAAAGTGCCACAGAGTGCTTGATGAAATTGGATGCTAAACTTAAATTATTCGCACTTTCCTACATCCTTACGGACATGGACACATTTCCTAGGGAGCCACTTGAGGAATATTCATCATATCCACTATCCTAGGAAGAGCAAGAATATCTTAACAAGCACTATGACAAGCTCCTACATGAACGCATGCAACTCATCTCTAACGAGGAAGCTGACAAACTACACTTAACTGTGACATTTAACGAAGCGCTTTGCCAACCAAATCTCTTAGAGATAGAGGAATTAAAGTGAAAATTAGAGGGTCAAAGACAATTTCAAAAATATTGGTTTGAAAACCATGCTACAATGGCCAAAATTGGAGCCTAGATCTTGGAGTAGCCAATGACTATGCTTTGGTCCATGCTCAAATGCAATGTGTGCTTTCTACAGGGGTGATTTTCTCTTCCGGTAGCAGGGCTTCCATCTAGCTTAGTGCAGTTGCTACCTCAATTGTATCAATGTCTTACATGTTACAAAGAGGTTTGCACAATCTCAAGTGTATCTCTCTATCTCAACAAATGTTCCTCTAGCATCGAGGCTAGTAACACAATCATCTTTGTAATATCCATTTTTCATAGTCTTTGGATCTCTTGACATTTCCCAATTGAAATGAAAGGTTGATAGCCTCAATCCATTGCAATGGTTGTATTCATTTTATCAAAAAAATGAGAAAAAAAAGGAGAAAAGAAAAGAAAATAAAATAAAATAAAAGAAAGCACCCACGATCACAACACAATACCTAGGGGTCCTCAAATTAGGTACATCTAGTGACCTTGGTCAGTTGGGCTCCGTCCCTAGTCCCCTAGCCCTTTACACATCCCCCACAATTGTTTAGGGCACATCAAGGGCAGGACATACCTAGGGAGCTTGTCTCTTAGACCTGTCACCCTGAACCATTTGCATAATTCTTTTTTGCACTCCATCTCAGCTCATCACAATCAATAGTGGTGAGCAAGGCACAAAATACCATGGAAAGTACATTGTACTCTTCAAACACTACAAGTAACCACCAGCTACCAAAAGCTACGGTGTTAATGAGCTCAATTACTATTGTCAAAAGCACAAATAATGTCTCAAGACACTACAAGATATAGACCTTATACCGACGTTTAAAGCGACGAAAATACAAACAACAAAATTTACCCCCGTCGTTGCAAAAAGCTTCGTTATTAACGACGCCATAGAAACGTCACTATTGGCATCGCTATTGGCATCGCTATTAGCGTCGCATTTGCGATGCTAATAGTGACGCAACCAGTAAATTTGCGACGCGCATAGCGATGGCAATAGCGACGCGAGTAGTAAATTTGCGACGCTAATAGTGACGGTAATAGGGATAAAAAAAATTTTGTGGTAGGGCAGCTTGCAAACAAAAGAATGTATATTGAAATCATAAAACTGATACATGAAATAAATACATGATCACATAAAAAGTGATTGGTACAATCATGACAGGATATTACTAATACATAGAAAATGTCTACATAGATCACGCGACTAAAAAATAAAGGTGTGTGAGCTCCAAGGATCCAAGGGCGAGTTACAAATCCTCGTCCCCCGAAAGCCCATCCCACCGCAAAGGAGCATCGAACGGATTCTGCAAAAAAAGAAACAACACATTAATCCACCATACAATAATGCATTCAAATATCTCATAGTAACTATGGACAAGAAAGATGAGTGACTTACAGGGCCCCCGCGTCTATACAATCGGTCGATCAATGCATTGAGACTGTGCCTCTCTGCATATCGAGTCTCAAGGCCTTGCGGATCGTGATTTGTAATGGAGTGGTGCAAAGAAAACAAAATGCTAACTATTAGAAACATGATTGTCAGTACAAAGAATATTTCAAAAAAACAAACAAGCAAAACAAAAGAGAAACTTACAAAGTCCTCCAAATATGTCCTGTGGCCGCCAGTCCCAAGATGATGGACCACTCCAGCCTCAAGTTGTGCCCTCACCACCTCACGTTGCTGACTCCAACATCCTGGAGAATCTGTAGCCTCCTCCCTCAGTTGGCGCCAGTCGTCTGCATCTAACCACTCGAGCTTTGTAGCCCCACTCTTGATTGCCTTGCATGCGTCGGATCGTCTATGTGACATGTATGCACGCATGCAATCCATCATCCAGCCCATAGAGAATCTATCTACTACGGTTGGCACCGGAAACTCCTCGTGCAAGGATGCTACTATGTAGTCCTTGCTCCCCTCCTGTATGTTCTTCCAATGATCCAGGACGTTGTGCCGAAAAACTTGTTGGCACAAGTCTCTCATGCGAGCCATCACCCTCCTCCCCTCATCATTCATGATGATGGCTCCTGACCTACTATCGACCAGATATCCATAACCCCTAGGAGTCTACCTAAGATGGGTCCTCTCCCATCTCCGTCCACGCTCCTGGGCATATCCAGGAGACCCCTCTACATCCGGTGTACCGATGGAGGTAACCTCTCTCGGAGTGGCACCCAAAGGGGTGCCACCTGCTAACAACTGCGCAAAAGCCGGAGTAACTGGAGTAGATGTCCCCACAGGTGTGACAAATCCTAGAGGTGACGCAGCTCCAGCTGAATGACAAGACGGAGATACCATATCCCTGTCTCCACAGCAGCATCCCCCTGATCCCGATGTAGTCCTTTCCTTTGGCCCAAGTCGTGAGCGTCGAGATCGTCTGCTCGAATCCGAAGCATCCGATCGCGCTAAAGCAGATCTAACAGAGCGCCCTGACGAATAACGAGACAGCTCCTGGTCTGTCATCTCTCTGAATCTCGCGAGCTAGTCTAGAGACATGCATGCGAAGATGTCCTGCAACTCCTCATCGCTCATCCCTCGACTCATCCTGAAAATGTCACCTGCACAGATAAAAAATGGTGTTAGAATAATCAATTTAAATTATACAAAGCACAGTAATATAAATCATTTTTAAAAAATCCCTCTTAAAATGCATATCCTATGTACCTTTATAAGAGATCTAAACAACGAATTGAGTAAGTGGATACTCCAATTATGAAGTATCCTATGGTCCCATGTTAATCTCCTGACACAACTCCGCATACACTGGAAGGTCGATAGACATGTCACCACAAAAGAATGAGTTCGCCTCGTTCTCAAAAAAAAATTAGACTCTTGTATTTCCATCATTGTTAGCCGATGCGGGCTCCAAGCTTTCGACGGCCTCCACCCCTTGTAATATCGACCCCTCTATTTGCATATTATCTTCATCTATGCTCGGAACATCGCTTTGATCATATACTCTCGCACTTCGGGGAGTTGAAGGTATAACATACCACCATCGAGGTTGTCGGGGGTTTGGATAGATGATTACCTGTTCACAAATACGTACAAAGCGAGTTCAAACCATTGTGACATAAACCATGTCGTATTACAATTAGCGAGCAAATGACTCCATGCACCTATTCACAATGGGCCGGCAACACAAAGGTGTCATGCAAATCCATCCATTTTTTTTCGGAATCTATTTCGAGAAATCCTGATGGACCTCGTCGAACTGTTGCTCCAGCTCCTCCAAGTACCACTTTGAATCGTTGCACATTGAATAGTATCATGGAGAAGCTATAGTAATCCACCATAATAATACTTTGCAAGTTTCCAAAATACTCCATCTCATCCACAACCGTGTTCGGATCCGTTGCTCGTCATCGGCTCTCTTGCTCGAACCTTGCCATGACACCACAGTCCATTGTGGAGCGCATTTTGTCAATATGCTCCACACGAAAATGTTGTCCGCATGACCACGCTGCACTATATATTTTGTATTGTACATTGAAACACTCAAATTAGATGTTGCATATAAAATTTAGATACGACAGATTCTAAACCCCTCATCACCTTTGGACTACATCCCCTCAAGAATTCCCACTCCTCCACTGAGACCTCTGTCCCTTCGCTAGATGTTGCAGTCAAGGCTCCATGCAACCATTGTGTTGACATAAACTGCGGCATCTCCTCCATGCCTTCGGGATATCGAATCGGTCGATGACGCTACTATGTCGGAATTCAGCTCACGCTTCCTCTCGATCTTGCCTTGCAATCTGGTACTTGGCGAGCCATGTCTCCATGGAGGCATGGTGCAACATACAAAAGCGATTCACCTTCTCTTCCATTGAGGCATCCATTCTTTTTTCTACCCCATTTCCAACCACCATATCTCTAGTCAGACTATCATCGTCCTTCAGCGTCCATAGCATTTCATTGTCTGGTTCCACCGTTGGTAGCCATGTTAACGCCTCTGACACCAACCAACCTTTGGCCATGCTACCTTCTGGCCGAGCTCGTTGTCGCACAAAGCCTTTTAGGGTTTTCATGAAGCGCTCCAGGAAGAATATCCATCACGTATGGACAAGTCCAGCAATCTCCACTTTGTCCACAAGATGCACAAGAAGGTGGACTTGTATTGTGAGCATGCTAGTGGGCAGGTATTTCTCAAAGAGACAGACCATCTCCACTGCTCCTCGCCTCACGGATTCAATAGAGGACGTCTTAATATCTTTCTGTGAGATCCATTGCACCAAAGTCGACAACTTGTAAATGGCCCCACGAATTTCTGGAGTAAGGCATCCTGCGATCGCGATCGGTAGGACAAACTGCCACAAATGATAAAGCATTATGAATAATGGCCACTTTTCAAATTGCAAAATGCCCACGCTAATTACAATCCATTCGTAGCACAAACCTGACATATCTTATGCCAATCATGGGATTTTAGCCCCGACAATTGATCATCTTTAGAAAATGTGGACCTGAGAGAACGCATCATACCCGTCGGAGTGCGGATAGACTTGATTACTTGCTTCATAATGTGCTCTTCTTTAGTGGACAAAACCCAAGGAGCGCGAGGAAGCTGCACGTGACCATCAGCACTCGTCTGCGCGGCCAAAGCGCCTCCATCTTACCTACCTCCTTTAAATCCATTCGTGCCCCTATAGTGTCTCTCTTTCTTGTGATGTGGTCCCATAGCAAGCTGCCCACATTCTTGAAAATATACATGGGATCCAACAAGTGGTTGACCTATAAGTGGGTCCAATATGGCAACTCGTAGAAAACTGAGAACCATCGCATTCCATTTGGATGTGATTCCGGGTTGACCATTTTCAACTCCTACCAACTTGCGGTGTTTATACATGTTGGAGGTCATCCAAGGAAACCTTCACTGAGTTCATGATCCTCTAGCAAGAAAGCGGCGTGTCCTTGATATACCATCTTCTTCATGGTTCGTGACCTTTGGGAGTCTAACTGTGGCCCACACAATGGACATGCATGATAACCTGAGGTAACCAGACCTGTAAGGCAAGCCACGACCTAGTGAATACTTGATTGAATGAGATAAAATATAGATATTACCAGTGAGAACGGAGGTCTGCTCACCTGAGCACTCTCCCAATCCCAGAAAGTCATGCATTGTCCACATGAGAATGGCTCGAATGTTGGCTGACCGCCGACCATCGCGCCTGCTCATATCTTGCACAGTGACCCCCTCCTCCCAAAAAATCTTAAGCTCATCGACTAATGGACGAAGATATACGTCCATATTTTTTACTTTGTAGCAGCCTGGGACGAGCAAGCTAAGGATGAGATGTCATTTCTTCATAGAAAGCCATGGAGGGATGTTGTAGTTGACAAGGACTATAGGCCACACACTGTAAGAAGCGCAGACCGAATGTGTTCACACCGTCCATTGCAAGACCGAGCCGAAGATTCCTTGGCTCTCGCGCAAAGCCTGGGAAGGTAGAGTCAATGTGGCTCCATGCGCGCGAATCCGCTGATATTCGTTGAACTCCATCTGTGGACCTATTCTGCACATGCCACGTTGTCAAGCTTGCCATGCCGGACATACGAAACATGTGGTTTATGCGGGGGATGAGCGAAAAGTGTCTGAGAACTTTTTGAGGGATGGTTTGCCCTTGCAAGTCCTGTCGATACCTGTGAGCACCACACTTTGGACATGTCTCCATAGTCTCGTATTCATCTCGAAATAGTATGTAATCGTTGATACATGCATGGATGTTATTGTAGTCCATGCCAAGCTTCCGTAAAACTTGTCGTGCATCATCACAAGACTCACGTATGGTATTTGCAGGTGGTAATATATGATATTCTAATAACCTGAAAAAAATCATAAAACACCTTGAAAAAGCACAAATGTTTGTAATAATAGTGTCAAAAAAAAATTCAATGAAGCCTATGTGCAAGGTACCTGAATAACTCGGTCACACTCGTATCGCTCCACCCGTATTTTGCTTGCACACTTAAGAGTGCAAGCAATGTCTTCAACCAAGATACTCGGCACCCATCATATAATGGTATGGATGCTTCCTCTTTAAGCGGATCAGATGTCTCGACATCCATGGGAATCAATGCATTGATCATTGCCTCCATCTCAAGCTCCAAGATTGTAGGTAGGTCTGGAAGGTTGTCTGTCTCCTTTGGCATTGATGGTATAGATTGGCCTTGCGAGTGGTGGATTGGCTCCTGCACTCCATCCATCACACACCCACAAACTCTTGTAATTGGCCGCAAAGGGTGCACTCCCCCTTGGGACGAGACATCACCCCCCTGGATAGAAAATTTGCCAACAAGACCCAATCTTATTGTGTATGGTTTTCAATTAGCTTACGAGTACAATGCATGATTAATATTAACTTCAAATTACCGTTTGCTGAAAATCCAAAATCGCCTGATCAATGATCTCAGATTGAAACTCGCCAAATCATCGTATGTGTTCTATAGACAATCGGCATTTTCGTCTAATTGCCAACTTGCATTGAGAGCAAGGACATGGGATACGCTGATTAAGATACACCTCGCGATCTTGAACAATAAGACCTTCTTCGTTTTCCATCTTATCTACATTACAGCAAACGAGGCTCAAATGGATAGCTTTATGGAGATGTATATCAAGTTGCAAGTTGACCATAAGCTCTTGCTTGAGAGGTTTTAGCCTATGCAAGAGCTTGAGAAGAAAATTTTGTAAAACATTGAGGTTTATATTGATGCATCCATCGTGTTGAAATCTAAACTTCAAGATATAAGAAATGCTTTACTAATTAATGTAAAGAATGCATTGTACATAGTAGTTGAGAGATTTATTGATGTTATATCTCGGCCATATACCATGCTCAAGGATTTGTTTGTCCCGGTAGATAATTATTCGTTATTGTAAAAAAAAAAAAGCATTGGTTCATAAGGTTCATAAGTCGAAGACTAAATGTTTGGACTTGACTAAAAGATTGGATAATGGCTTAGATGCTAAAAGGAAAAGTGATGAATATGTTACTTCATCATTGCAACAAAAAGATTGGTGACAAGGATGCTATGATTAATGAAGTTCTTCACGAGGTGAATATAGAGTTGAAGGGGATGGAACACGATTCTTCTTTGGGATTTAATGGTGATAAGTCAATTATTGAGGTGTCTTCTTGTACAACCATTATACCTTATATACCTAGCTATGGTCTCTAGGTTATGTACTTTGAGTATCTTAGAGGGGCTCTACTAGGATTACTTATACAACTGCACTAGAGGGCTTTGAGTATAAGTAATCCATTTATGATCATCATTGAGGATCTCTTAGTCTAATAATAAATCAGTCTCAACAAAAAACATCTTAGAAATGTGGTTTTTTTGTCCTAGGTCCATGTATTAAAATTAATGCCATCTATGAAATTTATCAACTATAGTAATAAAATTTGTTTCAATTAATTCTACTCATAGTCATAACATTTGAAGAAAATATCCTATGCTCAATTTAAGGGATTCTTCTTCTATAACAATACTTTTGGGTTCATTTTGATGAAGTACCGTAATGACCATTAGCTAGGGTATCATTTTCTTTTAGTCCTTGCGTTGACTAGTTGGCATGATTTTTAATTTGTTATGCCTATAAAGTTAATACAAAAACAATGAATTATGCATATCACAATTAGATCCCCTACTTGGACATTATGTAGGATATAACCAATTTTAAGCCATCTTAAAGAGTCACCAATGTACGTGGCCCATGGCAAAGCACATTGCATACCATTATCGATAAGTCTATTATCATGCATCTTAAATCTCCTAATTAGACTTTATAAAGTGTATGACTAATTTTTAGCCCTCTTAAGGAGTCGATGTAATGGTACCCATAAAAAAAGCAAAGTGGATACCATTACCATAATCACGGATATGCTATAGTTCCAATATATGTTATCTTTCTCTATCTCTCCCTCTCTCTCCCTCTCCCTCTCTTTCTCTCGCGTTTTCTCTCCCTCTCACAATATATCTTAACACTCTCCAAAAGAAAAAGGGAGAGGGAGAGAGAGAATGCACTCTCCCTCCCTCTCCCTCTCCCTCTCCCTCTCTTTCTCTTTCTCTCCCTCTCTCTCCCTCTCCCTCTCCCTCTCTTTCTCTCTTTCTCTCTCATTTCCTCTCCTAAACAAGCAAAAAATAAAGTGATTTAAAACTTTAACAAGCAAAAGGGAGAGGGAGAGAGAGAATGCACTCTCCCTCTCTCTCCCTCTCTTTCTCTTTCTCTCCCTCTCTCATTTCCTCCCCCTCCCTCTCCCTCTCCCTCTCCCTCTCTTTCTCTCTCATTTCCTCTCCTAAACAAGCAAAAAAGAAAGTGATTTAAACATTAAACAAGTAAAAGGGAGAGGGAGAGAGAGAATGCACTCTCTCTCCCTCTCCCTCTCCCTCTCTTTCTCTTTCTCTCCCTCTCTCATTTCCTCCCCCTCCCTCTCCCTCTCCCTCTCCCTCTCCCTCTCCCTCTCCCTCTCCCTCTCCCTCTCCCTCTCTTTCTCTCTTTCTCTCTCATTTCCTCTCCTAAACAAGAAAAAAAGAAAGTGATTTCAACCTTAAACAAGCAAAAGGGAGAGGGAGAGAGAGAATTCACTCTCCCTCCCTCTCCCTCTTCCTCTCCCTCTCCGTCTCCCTCTCTTTTTCTTTCTCTCCCTCTCTCTCCCTCTCCCTCTCTTTCTCTCTCATTTCCTCTCCTAAACAAGCAAAAGAGAAAGTGATTTCCTCACCGGTGAGATATAGCAAGTGTGGGGCGGCTCCTCTTTGAAATGAAGGCTCCTGCTCTCCTTCGCGAACAACGGCGGCAGCGGCGGCGGCAAGTCTTCTTCCTCTCCTTTATTTGCATCGCAAAAGCGACGCAAATAGCAACACCAATAGCGACGCCAATAGCGACGCCGCTACCCGCCGTTGCTAATCACCGTCACTACTAGCTCAAATCCTTGTAGTGAGAAGACTTTGAGTGTGCTTCTTCTCAACATCGACAATTTCTTCCACCCCATTGAACCCTCACTTCATCCACACACTGCTACGAGAAACCTAACCATCTTTCTTCTAACTATGTACTACCTAAGTATGCACATGCACTCACATACTATCTGCATCACAATCTATACATACTTTGGGTCCTCAAGTGCAAGATAATACTCTCAGCTTGCTTAGATTTTGACATGTCTCCCAAACAATCAAATTGTGTCTTGTCCATGATAAGAAGACTTGCACTAACCCCTAGGGAGAGATCACATGAGAGGTTTTCAATTGCAAGTATTGAATACTCCAATGAAAGAACCATCAGCTCTTCATCAACACTCAACTCTAAACCCTTTTCCTTTATCATCATGCAAACCCACCAAAGAATCTTCATGTGTAGAATCCCCAAAAACCAACACCTATGCCAGTCCATTAGTGCAATTCCCAACAAAGAAAAACCCTATCACCAACTCCAACAACCCTACCACCAGCCAACCAAGCCAACAATGTGCCCCCAATAGCCTTCATCCGTATCACCACCAAAACTCCTCCAGGGCAAACCACAGCAATCCCTTCCACCTATGTATTTGGTGCATACCAAAGCTTTCTACCTACGACGGTGAGTTCCATGGGACTTGCACTCGTCTAGGAGGGGGGTAATGTTAACCCTCAGATGAACAAGGTGGAAAATTTGGAAAATCTAAAGCATAAGACAAGGCCAAGGAAAAAGTGAAAAGGAAAACAAAGGCATGCCAAAAGAATCAGGAAACACAAGAAGTGCATAAAAGTCCTAAATTAAGGAGAAAGGCGCATAAGAAAGAGTGCATGTCAATACTTTTATAAAAGAGTGCAAAGGTGCACCATGATTTATTTTAAGAGCGCCATCGTGCAAATTGTAAAGGCAGATGGGCAGTAGGAGGGAAGCTAAGAAGATAGGAGGACAATGGGAAGGCCATGTAAAAATGGGAATAAGGGGATGACCGCCCAAAAGGGATTTAGGGTTTTGTATATAAAGTTGAAAAGTGAATGATAAGCTCATTCTTGTGTGTGGCCAAAAGTATCTCTCTTCTTCTTCTTCATAAGTTCTTCTTGTTCTTTCTTGCTTGAGCTTATGCTTGAGAGAGAGTGTGTGAGAGTGTGAGGGTGAGTAACCATGGTGGAGAAGCTCTCCATCTTCTCCTCTCTTCTTCTCTTCTCTTCTCTTCTTGTCTTGCTCATGACAAGGGAACTTGGAGCATGGAGCTTGAGGATTGAGCTCACTTGAAGCTTGCAATTGGATCGTGGAGCTATCGGAGTGCTCGGGGGAGGAGAAAACTCGATCCGGCGCATGGAGATAAGCTCACCACACTTGTAGAGAGATATAGCATGTTGGCTATGTGAGAAGTAGCGATTAGTGCTCGGATTGAAACACTTGAATAATAAGTGGTCCGTGGGTCTTGGTGATTGAGCTTGAGCTCACCTCTACAATTTGATAAAAATTATGAAAGAACAAAAAAGCCATGAACAGAAGTTGTGTTTGTCAGTGTTGGCCTTTCCTTGACACATTGTACCTTCTTTGGGTCAACATTCATTCCATCATCACTCACAATATATCCCAAGTATTTCACTTCTATTTTCATGAATGCACACTTGCTTTCCTTACGAAATAACTTGTTCTCCCTCAATATATCAAACATCCTCTTGATATTAGAATGTCATTGAAGAATACAAGCATAGACTTAAATAAAATGGGATATAGGATTTTTTTTACTAACCTATGAAAAGTGGCAAGGATATTGGTTAACCCAAATGACATGACATAAATCCCTTGATCAATCCAAAATGCAATCTTCACTTCATCACCCTTCTATCATGCGAATTTGATGGTAGTGCAATCTCAAATCTACCTTGGTAATGTACTTTTCCTCCTTAAGGTCATCCAATACATAATCAACTCTAGGGAAAAAATATCTATTTTTACAAAAATCCTATTGAGGTATGTATTATTAATGGATATTCAAAAGAAACCATCCTTTTTTTTACCAAGAATGCTAGAGAAGTATATGGTAAAGAGCTAGACTAAATGAATTTCATCTCAAGAAAATATTTAATTTTCTTAGCTACTTCTTTCCTTTTACATTTAGAGAGCCATTCGAATAGCTTATTAACTAGCTTTGAGTTGGGCTCCAAGTTAATGGGGTGATTCATTGTTGTCTTAGAAGAGCGGGCTATAGACACTTGAAAGAAGTCTTTATACTCCTCCAAAATATACTTTAATTAATGCTTAATTGTTTATTTAATCCATGGATTTATGTGAAAGCTACTTGTTGAGGTGTAGGAAAAATATTTAGAAACAAGGGGGAGTCATGCATGTTGATGCCTCTGTCCATAAGATATAGTCTCAACTCTAGCCCCCTTAAAACGAAACTAGTTGGGATCTAACATGAGACACTAGGATGGTCAATTTAGCCCTTCCTAGCTTGTTCTAATCAAATTCTTGAGATTTTATGGATGCCTCTTAGCTAGTCAAGACCTCCCTAGGGAATCCAAGCACTTGCTTTTCTTGAGGAGTATTTTTAATTTTTTGATTACCCCACACAATTTAGTTCGTTAGACAGTGTTTCTTCACATAAGTTATGCATGAACACAAATATAAGAGAAAAATAATTTTTGAAAATCAATATTTCTTCAAATTATTATCTTTATTTTTAGTTCAATAACTTTTTTAGTCCATATCCACACTCTGTCCAAACAGCAAAAATAAGCACCAAGTCTACCCTCACCTCTAACATTAGGGCCTTTTAAGAGATGCAATCAAGCTTGTAAGGAATAAGCAAATGCTAATATACCCAAGGAATTATAGCTAGGTCCCCCTTAGCTCCTTGGTGTCTCCTAGCATACAACAAGTCCCTTGGGGTAGATCTTTCATGTTTGATGTTGGTCCTAGCAGTCGGAGAGCAGTAATCCACCAACTCAACTAGTGAAGAATAAGATAATCTAACCTTGGAGGATGTTACAATATAGGCACGGAAATTCACCCTAAGCAAGGGTATATGAGGGAAGATGGATATGAATGGGCTTAAGGGGCAAAGGAAACCCTAACCCTAGCTTGGCAAAGGCTATATAAATAGCCTATGAGTCACTATCAAGCGTGAGATATAGTGTACCCAAGTTGTACTTTGAGAAACTTAGTAAGCAAGATTTTGTTCTTGTACTTTGAGCTCTCATCTCCCTCTTGTGCACATTCTTGTTGCTGCAAACTCTGATTTTCCACATGGTATCAGATCCTCCTCTAATCCTTTCAGCTTCCCCTAACCTCAACTTCACTAAGTGCACAAGAAAAGCTTCATTCTCTCATCTTGGACATTCAACCTCCATAGCCAGCTTGACCCCTTGACCTTGGAGGACCTGGGGAAGTCAAAGGAGAGCATTTTAACTCCTGACTTCAACTAAGGACTTCTTCCCCACAAACACAAGGCGCTTCTTCATGACATGTTAAATGCAAGGATTAGTTGACGTGGAGGGTAGCATTGCCCAGTTTTAGAAAACGGTGCAGTTTTGGACAACGTGGAGTTTTAGTGCATGGTGTGATTTGCAGGGCAGTGCAATCTTCTTGGCCACCATAGGAATTTCAAAGCCCCCCAGTGGTCTATCTCCCTCTAAGAGGGTTTGGTGAAATTCCTCCTGTTGTGGTTGCAATCAGTGAAACCATAACTACTTGTTTCCTGGCAGCCATAGCCAGGAAGCTTCAAGCTTTTCCATTCTTCAAAATTTTCAATTTCTGAGTTATGATTCTAATCACTAATTGATATTCTTCAAAGTTAGTTAAAGGTTTGAAAGCTCTATTTCAAAGTTCTTACCCTCAGTGGATCTCTTTAGTTCATCAAACAATCCACATCTTACATCTCAAGTGGCATAAACTTTGAGATGAGTGCTTGTAAGCACTAATGTTGCATTTTACAATCATGTTGCTAGCTGGATATTGACTCAATCTAGTTTTTTATCAAAAAATTAAATCCATCAAACGCTTTGTAACATTTATCTCTTCTTTCTTGGTTGTAAGGCTATGTGTACGACTATAAACACATAGACCATATCCCAATATTAGCTTTTTGGTACATCAGAGATATGAGTGTTACTGTACTCTCCTCTAATTCATCCAAGAGCATAGAGTTGATCAATAAGCTGTGCTCCACCAAGAACTCCTCTAATAGGCAAAATTATTGGGAAGAGCTTGAAGTCAAAGCTCACCTCGTTGAAACCTAGAAAAATGGTACAACCTAAATCAAGGGTTGTTCAAAGAATAGGACCTCCTAAATACTATCTTGAGATATTGCATATGTATGATTTCCAACCATTTTCAACTCTACAACTTTAAAACTGGGCTATCAATTCTGCTATTCGGTTGCATTTGGACACTTGGCCACTTGTAAAGGACTAGACACTACCATTGCTTAAGGAAATTGGTAAGACTTTCCTATAATTGCCATGGCCTATGCAGATGTAAGGCCTCAAATTCACAAGTTCAATGGAAAATATTTTCATCATTGGAAAGTCTTGGTAAAATACAAAATGATGGAAAGAGGCTACTAGCCCTTCATAAAAGGGACCAAATTAATTGACCCATCCAATCCCCTTGATGTAGAAGATGATGAACGAACTTAGGCCATCATCATGCTTCATTTAGATGAATCTTTAATTCATCATATTGACCAACTCTCCACTGCCAAGGAAAAGTAGGATGAACTTAAAAGGCTCTACGGTGCTATAAGGAAGAACTCCAAGATATTTCTCAAGATTGGGTTTTTCAGCTTGGAATACAAACATGGAGAAGATCTAAGCAAGTTTATTTCACATATTAAGGGGTTTATGGCATAGCTTGCCTCCGTTCAAGCACCCATCCATGATGAAGATGCCATTGCCATCCTAATAAAGTCTGTGAAGAAGGTTTTTCCAACCCTTGTGACTACCCTAACTGATATCCTGAACCCAACTTTGGCAAGTACCATCCAACAATTGCCAAAGCCCTTGACAAACTTTGCCAATTGCTGAAAGAAATATCCTAACAAAATGAAGTGCAAAAAATACAAAAAGACCGCGGGATATCACCAGTAAGTGTCCTAGTGTTCCACCATTTTCTAAGCAATTGGAGACCAACTTAGCCTCCCAATCCACACATGACTGACTATTTTGAGTCTTGTAACCTCCTCTACCTATGAATATCCTTGTAGCCTAATTTATAAAGGCATCCCATTTGATTGAGGGGGGGAACTTTAACATGTCTTGTGATGCAATGCCACCCTGGCATTGAGGGGGTGTTACAATATAGGCATGGGAATTCACCCTAAGCAAGGGTATATGAGGGAAAATGGATGTGAATGGCCTTCAGGGGAAAGGGAAACCCTAACCCTATCTTGGCATAGATCTAGGTTACTTGATATTTGTATGTGTGTGTTGTACTACAATTGACTGTATGAATGATAATGGACAGAGCAGAGGGCATGGCTGCTACCCCTAATGGCCTAGTCTTTTTCCATCTCTCTCTCCCTAGTTTCGTATACGAGATACAAGGGGGATATTTTTGGGTTGCCAAGAGGTTGGCTATGTATGTGTACCATGGGGTAACAGTTTTGACTAGAAAAAGGGAAGCATCAAGAAGGTCTGGATCATCATGCTCTTCCTCATCGCTTTGAGGGATTGGAAATGGATGATCATCTAGGACATGGCGGGAGTGACCAAGTTTGGTAACCACTTTAAATTCAAACTCCTGAAACAGAAGGAGCCATCTCATCATTCTTCCCTTCACATCAGCCTTGTTCATTAGGAAGGACATGGCCTCATGATCTATGTAGAATTGGAAATGAGTTGGAAGTACGTAATGTCAAAATTTCTCCAAGGCAAACACTATTTCCGTACACTCAACCTCCTTCATTGTATAGTTCCTTTCTCTATCGGTTACTTTTCGACCGGCATAATAGATAGGTTGATCTAACTTTGAGAACATCATAAGCTTTCAAAACATAATCAACCTCATAAAAAACACTTCCAAAACAACTAAACATCATACAAAATCCATCAAACATTAACCATTTAGTCCACAAAAATAACAATAATCCACCAAAAAATCAAATCATCTCAGCCCTCAACATTGTTAGTCTATCTTGGAACCTTCCAATCAACACAAGTGCTTCATAGTGGTTTTAGCCAATTATCTCCAAATGATCTTAGGTAGGTCCATGTGTAGTCCAATCTTGATGAAAGATGAAGATCAAGAAGAGAGATAGCAGTTTCTTGTTAGAATATATGTGGAAGATTGTGATAATGAAAAAGAAGACGCTCTCTTGAGAAAGTAACTCCAAGTTTAAATCTTCTCTAAATTTTGTAGGTCTCCTTTTACCAAAATACCTCTAAAATTTGTCCTTGAAAGAGTGTGAAACAGTGAGAAGCTACTCTTTTGATCTTGATGCCACCAAATTTATCTAGAGATCCTGTAGAAGACTTGCTAAGTGTCACTACCACTCACAATTCATAGCTTTGTAGGCTTGAGATGAAATAGATTCTAAGAAAAATGTATGATAACTAGATATGGAAAATGACTAAAGTCGATCAAAAGCCTATAACTTTGATACAACTTATCGAGAAAGAAACTGAAGAGGAAATAAAAGAGAGAGATACATTGCAAGGGAGAGAGAGAGAGAGAGAGAGAGAGAGAGAGAGAGTAGAAGAAGAGAGAAAGACAAAAAGAAAAGAGAAAAAGGTGAGAACAACCATGAAAGTTATGCAAGAAGGTGAAGATGAAAGATACTTCTAATTAAAAAAATAATGAGAGTCTCTTTAAGTCTTTTTATACCAAGCCATTGTACTAGGTGGTATTTTCCCGTTATTGTTTTCCAAAAATACTAATGCCTTTCTACTTATTTACACCATGGCTATTAACTTTCATTTTAAATATCACAAACCCATAAAAAACTTCTAGAATTATCCATGTGCAAAGTAATTCCTTTTAAAGTAGTACTTATAATGAGATGATTGCATTTATAGTCTCTTACGTACGCTATTTTAAAATGAAAAGCACTTAACCTATCTTTACGCATTCATTTGATCTTTCACTAAATTTAAATTCTAGAAGACAATTGTTGGATTCAATGTTATGTTATTTTCCATATCTTCAATAACTAATGAGTACCCCCACTTCTCCCCTTTCAAGAAGCATTGTGATAGGGCCATTTTATTCTTATCTTGAGATAATCTAACCTAGAATAAGTCTATTCTACGTAAAAGAATGATAATCACCAACCTACATAATCAAGACTATTCACATCAAGCATGGCTTTCAATTATGTGACACACAAATATGTCAAAAAATTAATATTGTACAAGTCAACATGGGTTTATGTACTACATGAAGCCCTACAAATACTGAATTTCCATATAAATTGTGTAAATTAAGAGTATGCACACAATATGGGTGTATGCATTGCATAAAACCCTATAAACACTAGATTTTTCTTGGAAGATTAACACTAAGCATGTAATATGGGTGTAGAGATTGTTTAAATGCCTATAAGGACTTTAGTCATATAAAATTTGGATAGTATATCTCTTTAACTAAGTTTTGAAGACAAGTTGATCCAATACAACATAGCCACTAGACCATAGCCATCAAATGTAGTGTTTTCACATGGTTAGAATGTTATCACCATGCACGAAAGATATGCACGAATGGTTAGTATTTTTGCGCTATAGCTATGTCTTTTTGAGTTATAAAAGGTGATGTGATTCTCTAACTCACAAAAGAAGACTTTCTTTTCCGAATTGACTTCTCAAGCAATGGATTGTATAAGAGAGTCTTTTTTGTTTTGGCACACATACTTGTTAGTTTGTGCTTGTTGTTTACAACAGTGGCCTTGAATGTTACCACCCTCAAAAGTAGGTTTTAAATGATCTAGGAATGTCACATTAACACAATTGTGGAATTCTAGAGCTAGATTAATCGTGGGATTTTGAGAAATTGAGCTAATAAGCAAAGATGGGATTATTTGCAATTATGAATTTCATGGTTTATGTAATAATACAAGGAGAATTTGTGACATTGATGTCAAATCAAAATTTGAATATCATGTATCTCTTACCTATAGTGAATTGTTGTTTAAACAACATCTTGCTTATTGATTGCACATTTAATGTATATCATGCAATCTCGTAGAATTCTTTTTCTAGAGTCCTACTATGTGGAAACAATAATTACAAAATCCATAAATGCTAGACTATGACTGAAGTCTAGATACATCTTGTCAAAAGGACAAGCTCACAAAAATGGTACAAGTTTACAAAAATGGGAAGCTATGTTTTTAATGAGTTCTATAAGTCACATGTGAATAGATTGTCTTGCTACATTTTAAGCTAAGGGGGAAAAGCTCATTGTGGCTTAATTTACTTATGTAATATAAGGGTCTCAATTTTAGTCTCCCATTATGATGTTTGGTAGCTTGAAACATAACCATTTACAAAGGATTTAAATCTCACAGTTCTAACAACTAATAGTCTTAATGTATGATGATTGGGTATCACTAATATATTAAATACTAATTTTTACAAGTTGAAAATTCAATTTGGAAGATTGTAAGACAATTTCAAGTTCTCTTAAATCAACAAAATTAATGTTATCATGTTAAATATCTATATCACCTAAAAAGTAGGAAAAAAGGAGTGAAACATGCCACAAGCATAAACCCATATACAATTAGAGAGTTTTGTGTAAATTACTTTGAAAAATGCTTTCCTTAAATTAAAAAAAAAAGAAACTATAGCTACATGTATCTATTGCTTAGCCTCTCTTTTTTCTTAGCCATAATTCTTCTTTATTGGAAACTACATTTTATATATTCATCAAAAGCATTGGATGTCTTCCCTTTTCATCACAATATTTGATACATTGGAGTTACAATTTCAATACTTTGGAAATCTCAAGTTTTGCTTCCTTAACATTTCAAAAATGGGAAGCTTTTGTCAAAGCTCCCTCATGTAGCATACCATTAAGCTTAATCTCTAAATATGCTTCATCCAATAACCTTGGAGATTGTATGCTCAAGTTATGAAAGGTTTCCAACGTTTCTCTAATGTGTTTCCTATAAGGACTTTTTAGCTTGTATACTCAAGATATGAAACATATTACCTTAAAACATTTGTGAACCTATGTCATTGAAACTTTGAAGTCATCAAAATAAGTACATTTAGAGCCTACTTGTAGATTTTTTTAAAATAATATATTTCAAAACTTGAGCATAAAATCTTTAAACTTATCAAACAAAGCACATTTAGAGAGCCTATTCTTCATAAAATCTCTAAAAGAATATGTTTTCTAACTAGAGCATATAATCTTTAAGACTTTCAAGGGAAGACTTGGAACCCACACTTTAAGAGCTTTCCAATGGTGTGCTACATAATGGGGCTCTAACAAAAGCTTTGTAAGTTTCACTACACTCCCCATTTTCTTTCTTTCAATGGACCATGTAAAATGGAACTAGGGTGAGATATAGTTATTGTGAAAAACAAGGGAGGTAATGTTGAATGGTCACATTTACATAACTTGTTATATGCACATGAAAACAAGGAACACATACTTTTGAAAAAAATAGCTAGAAACATATGTGAAAATCCATACCTTCTCTAAGGTACTTTGCCTCACACTGACAATCTTCCTACATGAAGACCCATATCCAAAGTACTTGGATACCATATTCCACCCATATCTAGAATCAATTCTTCTAATGCCCACAAATTTTAGGCAATGAAGATTTCCATCTCTATCCTAAGACTAGTGGGAGAGTGTCCAAAGCCTCATTGACCTTGAGGTTACTATAGGAGTAGACCTTGCCCCCATAGTCAACTTTCCAAACTCGACATTTGACCAATATATCAAATAGCACCCTTTCTAAGTTCTTTGCATTTATAGGCATTCCATAATGAAACCATGGAGGTGGCCCACCAATGCAATAACCTTCATGCAGTAGAGGAGCATCACCTCATCTTCGGGACCTTTAAGAGTCAATCAAAAACAAGGAAACCAAGCAATACTTTCATTAGAAAATCATCCTTTTTCAAGAAACTCTAGTATCTTCTTTGAACATTGCAAATAATCCATGGAATACAATCGATTCATGCATTGGTGGGAGATATTCATGTGAGATTTCACAACAAAAAGAGTGAATAGGGAGAGAAGAATGAGACAAAGACAATATAGGAGAGAGAAGGAACAATGTGACTTCAATGGGTGAAGGTACAAGGTTGCAATGATCAGCCCCAATATGTAGCTTTATGTGTCAGTGTGGGCATCAAAGGGTAGCAAGGGGATGAGAGAATGAGGAGGGCAGGTTGATCATGAAGGATCAATGATGGATAATGGGTAATGGAAGTGGGAGGGTAGGCTGTGCATATATAAGCGAATCTCCTTCATCCTCTAGATGTGATCTCTCATCATAAGGAAATATGCAAGGGATAGAGAGTTGTTGTAGCTTTAACTCAAGAGATAAGTAATGCTCAATGAGAGCAGATTTTAAAGCCTTGTGAAGTACCAAAAAAGAGTGGATATATGCAAATTTTAGGCGAGAATTTAAAGTTGACTGAAGTGGAACCTAAAGATCTGACAATTTCAAAGACCAAGGAAGATGGAAATGCAAAACTTCAGTCGTTGCAGTGGTTGTAGATTTTTATAAAAAATTTTATAGTCGAATTGAAGGGAGATAGCTTCGTGGCCATTTGGGATGTCGAGCTGGTCGAGCAGGATTTTTCGAAACTCAATTTGGAAGCAAGATGGTTGATTGGGAGGCTAGAGAGTGCCAAATGCCAAAATGGCCAAGGTTCTTATGAAATTGGGCATGGCCCTTTGGGGGGCCAATGGGACCCTTTTTTAAAAATCGTGAGTTGGGGGGGGTTGAAACGGCATAGCATGGAGTTGCCACCCCCTTCCTTGTGACGATTTGATTAGGAGAGGCAATGGCAAGTTGCAAATAAGCCATGAAACAGAGATTAGCACTGGATTCCTTCCATTTTTTGCTCTTCGACGCCGATCTTCAATTGCACAACGACTGGCTGATGATAAAGTTGGAATTCTAGTATTTCTCTCTCCTCCCTCTTCTCTCCTCTTAAAGGATGTTCATACGCATGAATCCATGGAGGAAGGGGAAGGAGTTGGATGTGAGAGGCTGATGGAATAATTGTACCAGAGTGGAGTAGATCATGGATGAGAGTTGGAGAGAGTGTTTGCGGCAAAAGACAAGCGTCAATGACCTCCCAATCATTAAATACGTCCTCTAAAATCGGGTTTCTATGCGTAAGCACTCATTTTATTCATTTTATGAAAGGAGTTTGATGAAATTGTCTGTAAATGGATTCTTTTGATTAAAATGCTGAACTTTATCAGAAATCTTGAACCAAACCAAAAAAATTAGTCATTTAATCATTTACATCAAAACATGCAAAGCCTGCAATTATGTGATTTTCATGAACATGATAAATTTTGGGGTTCATATGGAAAAAAAATGAATATAAAATCAATGCTCAATAATTGTGATCAATCCCAAATCATAAATCAATAATATCAAACTTTTTATTTAAATAAATGAAGAAAAATTATTTTAAAAATGAGAAATTTTAGTTTTTTTTCTAGAAAATTAAGAAAAAATATGTTTTATGTCCGTGAATGTATGGCATGGCTGTTGCATGAGCGATCATTCATGTCTTCATATTCAAGCCCATTTTTACTACTTTTTACAAGAAAAACACATGAAAAAAAATGGTTATTTATAACTTTCAATGATGCACAACCTAAATGGTAAGGGGGAAGAGGGTTTTGATGTTGATTAGTTGTTGAAAACATTTGAAATTCTGATCTATTTGTAAAGAGGGGTTAAGCAACACGAGGATGCTCGGGGCTAACCCTTATCTACTTCACAATGTTGATTTATAAATCATAAATTGTTTGAGCACTATGGCATTCATAGTTGCATTGTGCATATCACATGGTGTAATTCCTAGATACATTGTAATTGGTTTCTTACATATGACCCATGCTGATTTGTGAGACACCTAAGTTGTAGGTTTAGGTGTTTGGGTCCCTTGGAAAATTGTTAAGTGAGGAAATATCTTATCTCCTGGATCATTTTAAATAAGAGTGGAGCTTGTTACGTTTGTGTTAGCGGCACATTGAGGGGCCAATCCCCTTGGTGTAGGAGAGCTGTAGTTGGGGCCACAACATTCAGCCAAAGGGGTGCCTTCTTCTATTTATGCTTACGAGGTATTCGACACCAATCTATATGTAGGGACTCCCTCTAAGGAATGTAGGTCTTAATCGTTGGACTACAATTCAAAATAAATGCAAGATTCATGGTAGCAGTTAGGTTAGGGTAGTGTGTCCCTTAGACGCTCCTGGAACTAAGGCCAAGAGGTGTGGTTTCTTGAGTGTAGAAAGGCCCCTGCCTAGTGCTTTTAGCGAGTGTTAGGTCCATTTTAGGTCTTGACATGTGGTGCATTTGTCGAGAGCTGCTAATAAGTGGCGGTTTTTGAATCTCAATTAATAGAGGGAACAATTCATTAGTGTATGCCAAAAATCAGTGAACTAGACTCACAAGACCGTCAAGTCGAGCTTCAAAAGCAAGAAAGAGTTGAATAAGCTAGATGACAGGTGAAATCAAATAGAAAATATTATCCACAAAGGAGTGGTCCAATATCCTTACAAGGGCGGGGTTTTAGTAACCCTAGCTTGATGCATAGTCTGTTAGGAGGAGGAAGCTCTAGTACTTCCCCCCTTTCAATCAATCTATCCACTTCGAGTGGAGTGATAGTTCTGATTGTGCAAACTCTTGTAGTGAATCTGATTGTTACCATGGCAATTTTAGGCAAGTACAAAATTTTTCTAAAACAATGTGCAGCCAACAAGCAGGGGGTGGTTAAATGGGGGCATAACTAGCTAGTTAGCCCGTTGGACATCTTGGAGGTGAGAAAATTCATTGACAATAGTGGTTGAGAACCAAGAGGCTTCTTCCAAGGGTAGGCCTTGCCATTTGATGAGGTACTCCTTGATGGATCGAGAGATGAAGTGCTTATCTCATTGCCCAATGATTGCCTCAAGAATATACTAAATGATATCTTCTTCATCTATGGGGGGAGTTCTTCCACATAGTCCACTGAGGTGCCAATGAATGACTTCAGGTGGCTGACATGAAACACATTGCGAATCTTGGTGGTAGGGAAAAGCCCTAATTGCTAGATCAAGTCACCAACTCTCTTACGCATCTGATAGGGGCCATAGAAATGGTGGGCCAGCTTGTTACTGTTGTGCTCTTTGAGAGTGGAATAATGGGACTAAGGCACTTTCAAGAGGACTAGTTCCCCTTCTTGGAATTCCAAATTCCTTCTTTTCTCATCAGCATAGAGTGTCATGTGAGTTTGTGCCTTTTGAAGATTCATTTTGCATTGCTAAAGTAGGTCTTGCATGCAATCCAACTCGGATTTGCTCTAAGGGTTGATCCTATCATTGAATAAGACTGTGGGGAGGGGGGAAACCTTATATCCATATAATGCCTCAAAAGGGGAAACCCCAATGCTAGAGTGGGTGGTGTTATTATAGGCAAACTCAGCCAAGTCGAGCCACATATCCCGAGTGTGTTGAATATCATCGAAAAAGTGCCGCAAGTACGTCTCAAGCCACTTATTTACTCTTTCAATTGGGCCATTTGTCATCTTGGGGTGGTATTTAGTGGATGGAGCAAGCTTGGTGCACATAGATGTGAAAGCTATCTACCAGAAGCTGCTCATAAACTTAATATCCCGATCATGCACTATGACTTGTGGTACGCCATGCAACTTGAAGACATGTTCCATAAATTGAGTGGCCACTTGAGAAGCGATGTATTGTGTCTTAGTGAGGATAAAGTGGACAGCTTTGGTGAGGCAATCAATTACCATGTATATAATATTCCATCCTTTCTTGGTAATGGGGAAACCCATGATGAAGTCATGGTAACATGTGTCCATTTCCCTTTAGGAATGGGAAGGGGTTGCAAGAGGCCATCAGGTCTAAGTGTGATGTCCTTGTTCTATTGGCATGGAACACATTTGGTCACAAAATCCTTGACATACCTCCATAATCCTTTCCAATGAAAGCTCTTGGAAATCCTATCATAGGTTTTGAAAACACTCAAGACCAGCAATGGGGCAAGAATGCATCTCTTCCATGATATTTTGCATGAAAGGAGGTGTGTGTGGGATGTCAATCTTGGCACCCCATGTTGTAATCTTTGGAAGATGTGGTGGTTGAAGTTCTCATCCAACAAATAAGCTTCTTGAAGATCTTGAATCCAATCACAATGCAACTCTAAAATGGAAGATACTCTACATGCCTACATATGAGAGAGTGAATCAATCACCATTATATTATCTTTTCTCCAAGTGTGAAAATAATCAAATCATAGTTTTGCAATGTCGCCATCCATCTCCTGTTCTTATAAGTCAAAGTAGATAGAGTCAGGAAGTACTAGAGGACTTGATGGTTACTCTTTACTTGAAAGTGGTTTCTATACAAATAGTGGTGCCATTTCTTGATAGCATGGAGGATGGCCAACATCTCCTAGTCATATACATTTATTTACATTTCCTTGTCATCAAGCTTGTGGCTCTGAATCACAATCACACCATGCTCTTGCAACAATACCATACCAATACCCCTGCCCCTCATAGCACACTAAATGGTAAACATCCTGGAGAAATTAGGGCAGATGAGGATGGGGGCGGAAGTAAGCATTTATGTCAACTATTTGAAGCTATGATCAGTAGTGGCATTCCAAAAGAATGATTCCCTTTTTAATTGATCAGTCAAAGGTGCTGCAATGGTGGCATAATGCTTAATGAAGCATCTATAAAATGAAGAGAGACCAACGAAAACACGTAATGAGGTAGTGGTGGATGGAGTGGGCCAGTCCTTAACACATTGCACTTTCTTAGGGCCAACTTGTATGCCACTTTTGCTAACAATGTGTCCCAAGTACTCCATAGATGTGTGCATGAATATACATTTACTTTCCTTAGCAAAGATTTGATGCTCTCTCAATATATCAAATACCATTCTAACATGGATCTAGGAAATAGCCACATTTACTTCCTTCACAGGTTAAAAGGCTCTATTGGACTTGGTTGCCATGTAGGAAGCAATTTTTAGGCGGCTTCTTCTTGTCAGTATGCTTTTGAATTTCTTGTTGACAGCTAGGAGACAACATCAACAATTGTCAAAATGTTAAGTTTGATTTAAAAGTGTCTAGGTCTTTGACCAAATAATATTCTTTGATAGGATCCACCGACTTCTCCAATCGGTTGGGAAATGTGTAGCATCCATTTTTATCGTTCCTTTTTCTTCTAGAAGCGCAACATCTGCACTTCTTCTCCCTGAAGGAATGAAGGATTTTATTCATGAGGCTTTGAAATGTGACAAGGGCATTAGTAAACCCAAAAGGCATTACTAGAAAATGATAAAGCCCATGATTAGACCTAAAAGTTGTTTTCATCTCATCAACCTGCCTCATACGGATTTTATGGTAGCCAGATGGTAGCCAGAGCGTACATCAATCTTAGTGAAAAAGAATACCCCTTTCAACTCATTCAACAAGTCATCAATCCGTGGGATGGAGTAGAAAATCTTCATTGTGATTTTGTTCAAGCCTTTGTTGTAGTTGCTGCACATACGAAAAGAGCCATCTTTCTTTTTTACTAACAGGACCAGGGGATGCATAAGGGGAAGAAACCCATCTTCAACAATTCCTTGACTTGCTTTGCAACCTCTTCACGTTCATACCTAGAGAGTCTGTAAGGTGGCTTATTCACTGGCTTGGAATAGGCTTGGAATAGGGCTCTAAATCAAGTGGGTGGTCCACTTGTCTCTTAAGGGGAAGGGTTGCAAACATTTGAAATAAATCACTATACTCCTCAAGTAGGGTATGTAAGGCTAAATCTTCAAATACTGTAGAGGGTTGACCTGAATTTTTGTTATTCAATTGTAAGACAAAGATTTGTGAGCATTTCTTAAACTCCCGTTTGAGTTACTTTGCAATAATGAGCTAAAAAGCGGAATTATCTTAAATTCCCTCTAAAAGGATGAGTTTTCCATGCATCATAAAATCCATGTAAAGTTGAGTGAAGTCCATTACAATTTTCCCCAATTGTTTCGGCCAATCACAACCCAAGACAACATCAATGGGACCCATATTTAAGGCAACAAGGTGAACCAATGCTACATGATTTTCAGCCAAGCATAGAAGATCTGTGGGATATACATGTGTGCTGATTTCTTCCTCTCCATTTTCTACTTGGAATTTTAGGGGGACATTGCAATTCTATATGGATGCATTTCAACCAGTCAATGGCTGATTTATTAACAAAAGTTTGAGTACTACCACTGTCCACAGGATAAAAACATGCTTCCCATGAATATTGCCTTGAATGCATAGGGTGTTGGGGCTCTAAGAACTCATCCAAGAATCCAAGGAGATGGAGAAAAGGGAGGTGGCAATCAAACGGGATGTCAAATCAAGTACCTATGATGGAAAACCACTTGATTGAAAAGGGAATCCATCCTTTGTGTCATAGAATTGCTCGTGATACACATCCTCAACATGCTCAACATGGTCAATAGGTAAGTCATCCTCGTCATACATGCTATGAACCTTGACCTTGGCTATATTGTAAGGGCACTTGGAGGCATGGTTAGCAGTGTACTTATCCCCACATTTAAAAGATAGGCCTTTTTCCTTGCATTCCTTCACAACATCCAGTGAAATGAATCGTTGGCCAATGGAGCCATTCAAGGGTGATGCAATAGACTTTTTATTTCCAACATACTTACTCTCAGCATTAGAGCCGAATTCTATCCCAAAAGTGCCAAGTTTTCTTTCAACATGGAAGGAGGGACAAGCAGATCATTTGGGGTTTTTATTTGGAGTGGAATTGCCTCTAAATTCACCTTCATATGGGGCTAATCTTGAAGAGGTACAAGGCTATCCATAAGCTTGCTAAAAATTTTAATTCTTATGGTACTTCCTTGCATATCTTTCAACCAATTCAATTGCATCAAATGGTGTGGTAGGCTTTTCAGCCATTACATCCACCTATAGGCTTAGTTCCAACCCATAGATATACTTATGAAATTTGACATCATCGCTAATATTGTCCACATATATGGTCAAGTTGATGAACTGATTTTTGTACTCTTGCATAGTGAGATTGCATAATTGGTCAAAACTATACTATCCTCTTGCCAACCATTCTTTTTCCATAGGGGATACAAATACTTGAACCATATGCATTTTAAAGTCTTTCCAATCAATGAACTGATGATTCTCTTGATTGATATAGTGCCACCATGTGTGGGCAAATCCTTTTAAGTGGAGAGAAGCAAATATAAATTTTTGATCATCAGTATGGAGGTAGATATTGAAGTAGGGCTCTAGCTTGGATATCCATTCCTCCAAGTTTGATGGTGGGGGGGATTTCCCATTGTACTTAGTGAGAAGAATCTTGTCACGTAGATCATGAGTGTCTTGCTACCCATGAAAACCTTGTTGTCCATACATCCCATGATATCTATACATACCTTACTACCCATATATACCATGTTGTGCATTTATCCCATGCTCCCTATTAATGCCATGCTACCCATGATTGCCTTGCTAGCCATTAATACCATACTATCCATGATGGGGTTGATTATTATAAGTTCCATTGGGGCTCTGAGTGAGAGTGGGGGAGCTTCTACCAATGGTGGGAGAGGGACTCAATAGAGGGTTGGCTAAAAGGTTCATGGGGGAGCTCCGTCATGAGCATGAGAAGGTTCATCAACCTCATAGATAGAAGGGGAAATACCCTTGGATCCAAGAATGCCATGTTGCCCATGCAGTAGCTCCAGTGGTGGAGGGCATTGAGATTCGCGCTTGGATTTATTTGCCTTTTGTTGGGATGAACTTGTAGCTAACAAAGCTACAAGAGTGGTGAGCTATTCCAAGGTTTGTTCAAGAGAGCCATTTTCTCAATTTCTTCATCAAACTTGGACATCATTTGGCGGTGGTTGGTGACCATGTCATTATGCCTCTCCATGTGATGAAGCTCATGTTGACATAAGGTGTGGTTCAACAAGCTATAGGGATCCATATCAGGCACTTCCTTATGCATATCACCATGATTGTCTTGTGCCAAATTAGTTTCATCATTCATGTAGGTCCTGGAGTCTCTAATCTCTCTCTTGAGTTCTTCGTGGGCCTTACTTTTTCCTTTCTGGCGAGCCATCTCGATGCAGTCCACATGACCCATTGTCAGTAAATGGGGTGTAACTTTCGGTGGGAAGATTTGATTCGTGAGATTTTTTAATCAAATCAGAGGGGAGAAATCCCTCTTCAAGATGAGCTATTAACCTTTGTGATAGAAAATGATGAGAATTTTCTACAATTGGATTTCTGTGACTGTCGTGGAGTGGTCTACACCCTGTTGTCCATAGTGACCTCAATGCACGATAATAGCCATAAATTTCAAACCATAGCTCTAATTCGGGATATTTTTTATTCCCAAAGGGGACAAAGCCCTCTTAAATAGGAGTTATAGGGTTCTTTCCCAAGTGTAATACATAATTTTCTCTATTTGAATCTTTATGACTATCCTGAATGATTGTGACTAAAAACATTGTCTGTTCCTTAATGCAAAAGCACTATATGAATGGCTCATAGATTGAGGGGCCTAAAAAACATTATAAATAAAATTTTGAGCACACTAATCACCATCCCAAGCACATTTTCATGTCCATCTGCTCTTTCATCACTTCATAAGTGAAGCTTAATGCCATACATCTCTTCTAATTGCATACACTTCAAGTGTCATACATAGGTACCATAAGCACTAAAATGGTATCCAATGGAGGATCATTTCATTGGGATATGTGGTGACCATAGGAGAGTACCAGTATCTTTATGCAAGTATCAAGCTTTGGTTCATTGGGAGGTGGGAAAAGTCCCCCCCAGCCCCCCTTGGTTGTGCACCCCTTCAGGGTCTTAAGTGGTTAGGGAGGGTCACCTCTCTTTTGGCTTGCCACCTCACTTGGCATTGGCCTTTTTCCTCAACTAGAGTATACAAGGCACACATTTTTACTAATAAATCAACATGAGATGCATTGGAAAGGAAAAATTGGCTCATTTCATGAGATGCAAGGATGAACAAGAGCTTGGATAGAAATTACCTTAGTAGTTCAATGACTCACTGGCTATTACTTACCTATTTACAAAGGCCTATTACTACTCACTTGGGATGAATCCAAGGCACACAAGATGAAGAAGGGGTTAATGTCAGAAAATGCAATTGATTTAGGGTCATGATGCATTAGGAGGAAAACAAGGTATTGATTAAAGTGGACACATGCATACAATGAAGGATTGAACTAGTAAAACCTATGCAACCTTAATCTCTCCAACAAAAGGAATTAAGCTCAACAAGTGGATTAAGATGACATATTAAGATCAGATGGACATACCTCTTCATATTTTGGGGAAGATAGTTTAACCATAATCCCCCGTGATGCCAATTTCTCCATCAAGTAAGCCCAATTGGTCGGAGTACTCCAATGGAGGAGGCCTTCAAGCATTCGAATGCTACCACTAATAATGGGGGCACGTGTTTGTTCCCAAACTTGAGCTTCAAGGATGGAAAGCTTCAAATGGAGCTTTCATGGCTGCCCACAAGAATTCCCTACATGCTGAGCTCCATGTCTTCAATTGGGGTAAAAGGGGCTATAATATCTCTTGATGGGTGAGCCTTTAGAGGTTGTGGGCTGATTTGTGAGCTTGAGTGGCTATCTCAGATAGTGTGCAGTAGGGTTTTTAGCATGCAGGGATGGAATGTCAGAGGAAGGAGGTCCAAAACTTGTTCTAGAGCTTCAATCAATTGCCCAAGGATTAGACAAACTAGGGGATAGGTTGGTTGCTGTGGCAAAGGTGTCGGAGGAGAGGAGCAGGAGCAACGCAATTCGTGCCACAAATTGTGGGTTGTTGTGTGGTGCTTGTGATTGGGATTTCCTAGCCTCTAGGATACTCAATCTACTACTAGAGAGATGTGGGGGATCAAGTCCAGGTAGTGGTAGATGTTCTGGAGGGGGCTAGAGTAAGATCTTGATGGTTATAAGGGCTAGTAGCTATGGCAACTTGCAGGAGAAGAGAGAGAAGGAGGGTTGAGGCAAAAAGTATTTGAGATTTTTTGCCCTCTTCTAACTTGTGAGTCTCTAAACTTGGCCTGGAACCCCTAAAATTTTCATGAAAAGAAGTGACAACCTGCTAAGTTAGCCATTTTACTCTCCATATATGTCTAAGTCTCTAGGCATAGCTCCTACTTGCTCCAAAACAGTGAGACTAACTGTGGTCCTTCCTGCTGTCCCTATAGCTGTAACCTGAGTAACTAGGGTTTTGGGATTTGAAAAGGGAGAAAGAGGAAAGAAAAAAATGACAAAAGTCTAATTCTTTGATACCACTTGTAATGAATGAATCTCTAAGGAGAGAGAATAATAAGTTGAAGAGAGAGAAAGAATGAATGAAGAAGAGAAAGAATGACTAGAAGAGGAGAGAGAATGACAGGAAAGAGGGGAGAAAGGAGGAGGAAGGCATGGAAGCTGAAGATGAAGGTGAAGAGTATGTTCTTGATAATAACTACTTGCCCTAAAGTGGGACTCTTACAACCTTATATACACCAGTCAGTGTGACTAGGTGTCTAACCCCTAGTTCTTATATATCCCACTTGTTACACCACAAATCTTATTTACCAATCAAACACATTCAAAATCATTTTACATTTTCACCTTTCAAGCCATAAAGCTTTCAAAATACCTAATTCACTAATGCAATAAATTAAGGTCTTTCTATATAGATCATTAAGTTTCAAAAGACTATGACAATTACTTCATGTCATGTGTATTATTGCTTTAAACAATGATAACAACCTTCATTAAAATATCTAGAAGAAATCACCACAATGAAGGATTACCTCCCATCAATTGGAGTGTAAATGCAATAAATTTATATGTCAATAGATATTTGGCCTTGCTCAACGCATTCATATCACTCTCACACAAGGAGCATAAAAGCAACACACGTAGTCAAATTCGAGGCATTATGCAACCCTCTTGTAGTGATGGAATGCTATACACCATTTCTATTTTGACCATGTTTAAAAGATGAAAAAAAGATTGATACAGAAATCATGGTACATAATTTTGAATGCAAACTAAGGTTTTCCATAAAAGATATTCCTCTTCCAAGAAATTCACAATAATGCACAAACTCTTTAGTATGAGTACTTGTCATGGTACTAATAATAGCATTCAATAGCTACCAAAAGATAAATTGGGTCTCAAAATCATCTTCGGCCATATTAGTACTCCATACTTGTAGTTGACATCTACCACTACATTTAGTGTAACCAATAAAAGTAGATTGCAATAATGGATGAACTCTTTAGTATGTGTACTTTTCATGGTACCAATAATAGCATTCTATAGGTGCCAAAAAAGCAATTGGATCTCAAAATCATCTTCCACCATATTAGCACTCCATAGTTGTAGTTGGAATCTACCAATGCATCTAGTGTAAGTAATAGAGATAGGTTGTAGCCCCAAACATCTATACTCAAACTCCTACATGAAATGGAAAACCAATATCTTCCATGTTGTTTCTTCTCATAGACAAATTCTCTAGCTTAAAATAATTAGAACAATAACAAATATCATGCAACACTTGCTAGTCTTTCTTTCCAAATATAGGGTTACTAGCTAATATTAGCCTACGGTTGAGATTAAATGAAAAGAAAAGGAAAAGAAGAACATGAAAAATGCAACCATTGTGTGAACCATATTCATTATTATGCATATAAGGGATATTTTATGGTATCTTAAGCCCAAAGTATTAGCTTGTTCATCATAAAAACCTCCAAAAGTGACTCATTTGGCCAAGAGTTTCCCCTCCTTCATTAATAGACTCCCCAAAATACATGCACTTTTTTCTACCTTCTACCTAATGATTGTTACTTTTCTAAGCTCTCAAATAAAAAAGATGAACCGCAACCTCTAAAAAAAGACTCCTCTCTTCTTGTGTAGAGAGTTTTTTAATTGGAGCTTCTTACTATAAGTAGTTGGAATAGGTGCACACTGATCACCTCTATAACCAATTGATCTACAATACTCTTCTAGTTTAGAACTTTTTCTTTGGATACCTTAAATCTTTAGACTCCAAAAACAAACATGGCATACTCTTCTTCTTCACCTCTCCTTTGCTAGCCTCAAATAGTTCTTCAAACTCTTCTACATGAACCAATACTCTTTGTGTATTTAGAAAGTGTAACAAAGGGGAAAATACAATTATTTTGATAATAATGGAAATACATCAATCACATTGTCTTATGTATATAATTTGTAAGAGACTCTCTTTTACCCCCATCAAGCCATAATACAAAGTCTCTTTCATCTTCTCAAGCTTCCTCTTGTAGCTTTGCCTTTTAAAAATTTCTCTCTCTTCTAGTCTTCTACCTCTTCTTTCTCTATCATGTAGTCTATTTTATCTCTCTTCCATGTCTCCTTCTTCTTACAAAAGATATTAGAGCTCATGTTTTAAATCAAATTTCCTTTTAGTTTCTCCATATTCATATTCATTTTCCACTTAGAAAATCCAACTTAAACATAGTCCATATGGTGTAGATCTATGGAAGGTACATTATAGTGATTAGAGAACTTGCCACAAGTAGTAGTAACCAACTTTGGAGCTACTCCTAGGAGAAATGGAAAAGAATGGTAGGATGAAGGTCAAATTATCAAGCCATATGTCATTTTAAATACAATTTGGTAGTTAGTTTGGAGAAAGAGGACTTCACTAAAGTTGGAGAGGACATTAGTCTTAGTTACTTTTCGAGACATGATTCTCTTCAACCTTTTCCAATATTTCTTCAAAGTTCCATTAGCAAGCCATAGTTAGTTTGGAGAAATAGGACTTCATTGAATTTGGAGAGGACATTAGCCTTAGTTACTTTTTGAAACATGATTGTCTTCAACATTTCCCAATATTTCTTAAAATTTTCATAAAGATCTCAAACATCTATTCTCATATTTCTCTTGAAGAAACACTCCAACTCTACATGCACAAGTTGAATGAACTTCGATGCATCAAATACTGAATCTCATCATGTCTTTTTCTAATTAAATTAGGCTTCTCTTCATCTATTTGGTGAGATTATGATTAGGATTTTGGGAGTAGCCTAGGGACCACATTTTTACTGAATCTCACCATGTCTTCTTCCAGTTTCATCACGTAATCAATCACTTGGACATTATTGAGGCATCAAGCAAGAATTTGGCAATGTTCTTACTTAATACTTGAACTTAAATATTCATTTTCTTGGCTTCTACACTCTCTTCAAGCCCTAAGTATAGTACAAAAGTCATTGAAGCTTGACTTCAAGTTCTAATTTCTTTAGGAAAGCTTTACCTACTACCTCAAAGGTTCACCTATAGCAAGAATCCTTCAAAGTAATATTAAAATTAAAAGTCTAGCCTATCTAGATGAAGATTTAATCATGAACCAAGATTGGGGAGAGGGAGGGATTGTTAAATCATCATGATCTTTCATTTCCAAGCATTGAAGTTTACTAAAGAGCATTGAAGATTGAAGTTGCACCTATCTTCAAGTCATCTTGATCATTGGAGCATTGTATGGAGGACATTGAGCCTCTTGAAAGAGATACCTCTATTCATTTTTAAATCTCTCTTTGAAATCCATTTTCAGACCCATTATGCTCTTCTTAAGAGAGATTGAATCTCTGATTAGAACCTCAATCTAGAGTCATTTTCTCATTACAATCATTCTATCAATTGAAATAAGTGAATTAAAGAGCTCTTCATATCATTCATCTCTAAAGTGACATTCAGGAATGAATTTCCATTGGATTACTTTTCATAATCCTTAATATCTAATTTTTTTCCTTTTTAAAATCCAATAGAGAGATTTAGTATATGAAATAAATCTGTGAGGTATTGATAGTAACAAATATATACTCTTTATCTCATGTTTCCATCATTGGTCATTTTCCAATTCATCCATTTTCCAATTTATTTTCTATCTTTTCATTGCATACTTGCTTGGTAGAATGCTTAGATATTGCCAAGGAATATGATTTCAATCGGCAAAAAGGATCAATGTCAAGGAAGATAGTGGGACAAAAGAGAGGTGATCCTCCCTCAATTTTGAAGATCCCAAAATGGTGCAACAAATCGACTAAGGAAGGCACTTTGTCTACCCCTTGGTGATTTGGAAACCATTGTAGGGGACCCTTTTTTTATCCCTCACCATAGGTATTACAAGTGTAGTATTTTACTAAAGACATTATTCAAGACAAAGGGGTAAAATAGGGTAAAAGAGGTCAAAATATGGCAATTACAGGTGTAGGACTACTTCAAACAACTTTAGCTTTGAAGCTATAACATTTTTTGTTTTGATCTTAATACCAACATTGACTCCTTAATTTTAATAGGCCATCTTGAGATTTGAATTGAACCAAATATTTCATCAATAGAAGATTGGGAGCTCAAATTGTAGTAGATCTTGTGATAGGTGGTCTAGACAACATCCATAATGGTAGGGATCAAGAGAAAGACTAAGGTTCAAGAAAGAAGATAGTAAACCATAATGGGAATTCAATACTTAAAATGCCACTCCATGCACTCATGAGACAATGCATGAGAGATCATGAGCTAATAACAAAGATTGATAAGATGGTTTTAGTGGGTTCATAATCAACAGATTTCATTGAAAATTTTGTAAAGTCCAATCCTAAGCTAAAATCACACAATGGACGTCTCTACAAATGGATGATAAAGAAAATAAGAAAAATCCACAAGCCATAGTAAATACAAGATCTCCATTTTAGCCATTAAATACCAACTCCCAAACAAGTATTATTGGAAGGAGGGGCATGCCTAGTAGTTATTTTGAAGTTGGGACCCCTCTCAACAGAATGAAGAGCATTTAGGGAGCATTGACAGCTTGAATTCTCATGGAAAAAGGGGTCAAGTACAATTGGGCATATTTTAAAAATCATTTAGAAGACGTTTCTCAAATAATGAAATGGTCGATATTTTGATCTACCTCACCATGTTAAATGAAATGGAGCTTAGAGACATGATTGCTCTTTTGGAAATCTTCATCACTGCTTAGTTTGGAAGAATAGATAGCAAACTGGAGTCATACTTTGACATTTATCCAAGGATGATGAGTAAAAGATTTACTTTGTCACACTTCATTTGGAAGGCTTTGCACATATATGCCAGTGATATGCCAAGCAATAGAATAAGCTCATGGTGAACCATGAAATCTTTCAAGGTAAATGATTCAAGTCTTGACTTCTCCTGTTCAAAAGCAAAAGTTACCAAGAAGATGGGAATATTTCAAGGCCTCATAGTTTATAAATAGACCAATCAATTAGTATTGAATCTAACAATGTATCTGGAGGGTATGAGTAATGAAGAAAAGCTTTATGGTCTAGAGACCAGTTTGGCTACATATCCTCCATTTAATGTGTCAAAGCAAGCAATCAATTTTAGGCCTATAATTAACCTTGGAATAGAAAATATACATGCTAAAAATAAACCACACCTCTTCATCTCAAGGCAACCAAATTTTTTTACTTATGGATCTATTCAAGGAAAGGAAGGAAAAGGGGCTATGCTTTAAGTATGGAGAGAAGTACATGCCTGACCATGCTAGGAAATATATCCACAAAAGGTTCAAGGTAAATAATATGCTTGTCATTGAACATTCGGGTAATGAAGAAGAGAGTCCACTTGTGTATGATGAATAACCCCTTTATATGGTACCCTTTTGTATGTAAAGAATATATAAAGATGGTACATAAAAAACATATTCTTTTGAACCCACGTGATATGCTTATATATTTATGAGTGGCCCTCCTAGGGGATGGATAGATGGTGCATCTTGAGGTAATCCAAAATAGAGAAGATTTTCAACTTACAATAGCTAAATAGCTCAAAAAGGAGTTGAAGAAGAGGTCCAAAATACTCCATTCATTGAGCTCTGTTATCACTTATTGAAGCTCCAATCCACTATCTCTACCATCATTCATCAAAGGAAAGTTGGGCTTGCATATTTTTACCAAAGGTCTATTAGGCATTATATGACAAATTGTGCACCTCTCATCACTAATAGGTTGGAGAAAGATGCATTCTTTTAGAATGAAATAACTAATTGGGGTTTCAATCAATTCAAGGATTTACTTACTTTAGCGTCTATCTTGGTTTGCTTTTATTTTTCAAAGGAGTTTAACATTCAGTGCAATGCTAGTGGAAGAGACATAGATACTATCCTACTTCAAGACTATGGGCTTATTACATTTAAAAGCCACAAGATGAATGCAAAGAAAATGAAGATGAATGGTTATTACCAAGACTCAAGAGATGTTGGCCATTCTTCATGTAATGAAGAATGCAATGAAGAAATGGCACCATTATTTTTATGGCATCTTCTTTTAATTAAAAAGTGATAACTAGGTCCTCAATTATTTCCTTTGGAATCAAGTCTCACTCTGAAGTAAACAAAATATGTGGCCACACTTCAAAACTACAAATTTGGTAAATCTCATTACATGGAGCAAAGATAATGTGGTTGGTTGATTCATTATCAAGCATGTGGGCATGCAAGGTATCTTCAATCATGGAGCTTCGTAGTGATATTTAAGAGCTTCAAGAAGCTTATATTGTAGATAAATAATTAAGCCATATATTTTGGAAATACAACATAGATTCATGGAGAAAAACTCCCATTTTCATCTTAACAATGGACTCATATGGAATCCTAGGAATGTTGTTATATACTAACCTTCTCATGCTAAGCAGAAGATTATAGAAGAGATATATTCTTTGCCCATAGCTAGTCATCTAGAAATGTTTAAGACAATGAGAAAATCTCTAAGAGCTTCTCTTGGAAGGGCCTATGGTAGGATATCAAAGTATTTTTTTAAATATGTCTTTTATGTTTGCAAAATAAAGACAACGCCCAAAAACCATATGGTCTACTGTAGCCTTGCCTATTCCCAAGGGTAAATGAATGCACATTACCACAGATTTCATCGTGCACCTTTCTACTATTAAGAAGGGGTGTACTACTCACTTACACATTATGCACCTTAGAATATCAAGGATGCACCTCATTTACTCACTTACTCATTTCTTTTAAAATCCCTTAGAATATCAAGGATGCACCTCCCGAAATGTGATTTTATCCTATGAGTTCACCATGAGGGGTATTTTATTTCACAAAATGTAGACAATTTTATAGAATTTAAAGACACGGGTCTTTTGTTGCAATTTGAGAAAAAACTTGTAAATTTCTTATGAAAGACTGGTAACTTTATTGGCTTATAATATGAAATTTATGGGACATTTTTTAAATATCTTCTAATTATTAACAAAAAGTTGGAGAGGGGGCCACATGTGGCACCTCCATGCACCCTCATGGGAGGGACTAAATGATGGCCATGTGGTGAGCCCTCCCACACATCAACCATGCCTATGCATATAATTCTCCTACACGAGAGAGTCAAGAGCATATGTGCCGTAAGCACACTAGACCTTGCACTACAAGTGAGAGACTTTATTAAGGAATGGGTAGTATGCTAAGTATTCAAGCAAAACATCACAAGGGTCTTCCATCTCCTCATAAGAGGACTCGAGAGCCCTAAGGGGGTCAGTGCCAGTATGTTGGTGTAGGGGTCCAATCTCTCTTATTGTCATGAAGTGAACTAGGAGAGAGAAGGGCATGAGAGAGAAGACTATTGAATGAGAGAGAGAGATTGCAAGAAGAGAGAAAAAGAAGAAAGAGGTGTGAGAAACACTAGAAGAAGAGAGAGAAACATGGAAAAGGAAAGAAGATGTCAGTCATGAATGCTATGAGGAGAGAGATGAAGCAAGTAAAGACTTGTACTATGTCAAAAATTGGTTGCAAAATTATTAGTATCTGACCATATGTATCTATTTCCCATCTCTTACATTCCATCCCCACTCAAAAGAAGTTCTTTTGTCCTCAAAAATATTGGTGGACTGTTTACAATGATTGAATGTAAAGGGAATCAAAGTACTACTCTGTTACAAGTGGCTATAAAAATTGGAAAATCACTAGTTTGTACTAAGTAATGGATGGAATTAGAAGTGGAAACCAACTAAAACATATGGATATCCATTCTAAATAATAAAACTGAGAACTAGACCACCATAACTCCAAAAAATGACACTTACAAACAATATGCAGCTTTTTGTCTACTGTAGACCTTGTTGTAGTAAATTAACAACTAAGATATCTTTTGATGGACATATCCAAATCAAGTGTACTATGAGTCAAATCAAATCTAATTAGATGTACTTTAAGCACATATAGGTATTGATTCTATAATCAATTAAGAATTGAAATTGAGCAAAAATAGTAACCTGTTCAATAGATTTTAAGTAGAACAAGAGATAAAATCACTAGTTTTCAGTCAAATAAACCTCGGAAAGATAAATATTTGGACCCCAATATGGATGTTGGAATAATAAAGGTGCAAAATCCAACCCATGACCTCCTAGAAAAAAAGTATACCATCATAATAATTATCAAGAGTAAGAAAATTGTCATCAAACTCATAATCTTGACCAACTTGGTTAAATGGGTAGGAAGAAAGATGTAACGTGTCCACTTGTATCTTCAGGACACGTCTTGGCAGTCCATTGGAAAGGATGTCTAGAAAGCTTTGCCTGGCACTCCCATGGAATGTTACAAGGTTTGCGATCTAGGGCTTTCCACGTCTGCCACGTAGCAGAAGTATTCTGGTTGTTCCCACTTAGGACCAACCTGAATTAGGGTTTTACTTATTGGTCATTTCCTAACGGCAACTAGCGTCGAACCCAAGCGATCTACTTTACGCAGAAACTCCAGGTCCGAAGCGGATTCACGCTGCACTTGGTTCAAGGAGAATGGGAAACGAGAGGGATGCGAAGCTCAACCTCTCTGCCATAAGGCATAGTCCCATTCCGTTCCCCTAAAATAGCGTAAATCGGGATCAATTATAACTCTAGGTCAACACTTTTGTTGTTCGTGTTCTTTGAAGATCTTCTGGCTTGATCTTCTGGCTGATGTCCATCATGATTTGAGAAAAGTTCCCAGCCAACCGGGACCACCCATCCATAGGATGGACCTATGGCCACATCCATCGCACTTTCCTCGGGTTGTTTTAGTTTATTTAATTACCTAACACATTTAGTTGGACATGTATCAATCAACTTCCTTAATTAGCCCGTTAGACACTGGTTCCTTCACGTGATCATATCACTTGACATAGAAAAGCAATATCAAACAAGTTCCTTGTTAACAGGTTATCATATTTATCTTTGAAATACATAAAGTCCAGCCCGTAGGCTTATCCACAATCTACCCAAAGGCTATCCAGCAATCCACAGGGATCACTAATCCAAGTTTTCGCCTATAGACTAGTATGCGGGCCTCGAGATTCAATCCCGAGTCACGTTAGCCTCTTGTGCAGGGCTCGGAAGGCGAGGGATTTACGGCCAGAGCCCCCCCTGGCACCCAAGCATCCTCCTGCTCTAAGTAGCACTCAACGGAGAGACCTCTCATAGCGGTTCGTTCCACCTTCCCGGTGTGGTTAACAACCCCCTTGGTTAGGGTCAGGCACGCAATCGGGGGTAACTGAACTACCTCTCCCTTCAGGCCTTCAACCTGAATCATTAGATATCCATTTATCCTTTAATTCATTGGTCAAACAAAGCAAAACAGTGATCTTAAATCTGTAACAAGGACAAACATTTCCATTGGTCGTTTATTGTTGGCCAACTGCTAAGGAATGAATCCTTCCTTTCAAATGCGTCCAGCACTCGATCCGAGATGACTTTGTGATTTGGCAAGATCCCCTATATCCTAGGTTAGGGCGTACCCTATTAACCCGACTTGGTCAAACCTTAAGTTCATAGATTATTCCAATTTATCAGCTGGTCTTTTTCTTCCAAGCAATTATCTTTACTCAAGAAAGATACTATATTAGGATGATTATTCATCCTCTTGCAAGATAAATTGCGTAAGGACCTGCCAACCTCTTTGTGAGAATTGACCATTCCCTTGTGATCCAATCACAATATCATACGACTCCGCGCTTGTTGCACAAGTGTCACATCGAGTTATGAGACTATTCTACTCATCAAATGGAGTCATGAAACAATCTGTTCCTGATTACATTAGGCTGATGTTGTCAGTCCTATGGCTCCAAGTTCCATCTTTTTAGCGTAAGATTCTTAGGGACAACCCTAGATCACTTCTCAAGTATGTTCCGCTGTCCCTACATTCGGTGAATGTGGGCAAGTATTTAGGGTATAGGAGTTTCAGTTTTAGCAATACGTGCGATTAGGTCACGTATTAAATCCTAGTGAGTTCTTTGGAATTGAATTAACTCTATCTAAAATGAGTACTCCGTGGGTTTAGGTGTTTAGGTGTTTAGGTTTACGCGTAAATTGATTTTCAACCCTAACTTATCGATTTAAGATCAAGCATCGGTTAGGTTATAACCTAATTCCAACTAATCATCCTATAATTGTGCAAACAAGATTCACGCTAAACAAGCAACCTTTTACTAGTAGTTATGCAGTTGAAAAACAACAATTGACTAGAGTTATGCAACGTAAGAATCATTTCATGCCTTGCAATTCCCTATGGGTTATTAGCACTTCCCATGATGACTTATTGCAAAGAAGATATGGCCTAATAATTTGACATGAAATTTCATACTTCCATGCCTAAACGGAGTGCACTATCTTAATTCCGTTTTTGTAAATATGGACTAAAATCATATCAATTTTCTAAAGCATTTAAGACGAAAAATGCATCCTATTTCCAACAATCATCCTCGCACGATTATAACAATACCAAATAAAAATTAGGAAGGAAAACATGGACTTGTGGTGAGATGTCCACGTGGATGCTAGGAGACGATCCTCCTGCGGCTGCGCCTTGGGCTTTCTTAGGAGGCATCGCAAATGCAGCCTTTCTGTTGTGGATGCAGCTTTGCGAACTCCCTTTTTGAAATATCACCGTCCTTTATGAGTCTTCTGTTCTTTCGTTCCGTAGAAGCTCTTTGAAGGGATACTTGTGGAGAAGGGAAGAAACCATGGAAAGGTTTCAAAACCGGGAAGGGAGTGTTTCAAAATCCTCCGTGAATAAGGCCCATTAAAGCCATGGGAAAGGCTTAATGACCTTTTAAAGACTCACAAGAATGGGGAATAAAAGGTGTAGAAACCCTTACAAGGGCTTTTGTATGGGGACAAAAGGTGTCACAAAAACCCTTAACACCCTCTTTTCTTTTACGTGTGGCAGAAAAAAAAAACAAGGTATGATAAGGCTAAAAAATGTATTTTTGCATGGGGAAAAAAAAGGGGCTAAGAGGGCCCTTAGGGGGATTTGAGATACGGGGGAGAAAAAAAGGGCTTTTTAAGGTAAAAGCTTTTGGGGGGAAAAGGGCCGAAGGGAGCCCTTAGGGAGGAGTTTTGAGGGGGTGGGAGAAAGGGTAGTCTTAAGGCCACAGGAGGGTGCCTTTAATGGCAATTTAGCGGGGGGGGGGGGGGGGGGGGGGAAAGGGCTTTGAATAGGCCCACATGAAGGGGGGCTTATCAAGGCCTTTGGAAGCTTCCCCAAGAAGCTTCCAAAGCTTCTACGGATTACGTGGAGCCACGTCGAGGGTAGACAGAGTCGTCAGTCGGCCATCATGGCATCGCGGGATGGCGCATGGTTTCAGGCGGCGGCAATCAGCACCTCCACTCCACCTTTGCCTTCCACGGTAGCGGTAGCGCGTCAACGTCTTCAATCCCTCTCTCTCACAGAGACCTCACTCTCTCCCTCACTGAAAGTCGACGACGTCTTCTTCTCGATCTCTGGTGTCCCTTTTGGCATTTGTGGCAATGCTTCCTCCCTATTCCACTTGCACACCCCCCCCCCCCCCCATTTATATAGGTGAGGGGAGGGGGATCCTCCCTCCCCTGCGTGGCAGCGGCCATGGCTACTCATCTCCTGCGATTTCCACCGAGGAGCTTAGTCACTCCTTCTATTCCCCTTCCCCTCCAGCTCGACAGTCAGCTGGGGGGATAAGGGGAATTAAAAAAATTTGTCATTTATCCAATTCCATTATCTTTTATTGAGGAAATTCACACGTTCCTTCGGGATGTTACATGCTCTCCCTCTTGGAGGAATCGAGATGTCCTCATCTCGAGATAAACTGGGATATTGATGGTTGAGAGTGCTTCCATCTATCCAAGTGGCATCCTCTTCAGGATAATCTTTCCACTGGATGAGGCATTCTCTCAAGGTTCTGGATCTCAGTTGTCTCTCCCTTACATCTAAGATCCTATCATGCCTTAGTTCAAGGACTCCTTGACTAGGCATTACAACTTGTTGGTCATCAAGTACATGGTTAGGATCAGGTACATGCTTCTTCAATAGGCTGATATGGTTAGGATCAGGTACATGCTTCTTCAATTGGCTGATATGGAATACATTGTGAACCTTTAGGTTCTCAGGGAGTTGGAGTTTATAAGCATTAGGTCCTAGGCACTTGAGGATCTTGTACGGTCCACAATACCTTGGACTTAGCTTCTTGCAATCTCCTAAGGATAGGGAACTCTTCTTTGGGCGTACACAAATGAAGACCATGTCTCCTTCCGCAAAGACTCTATCTTGACTTTATTTGACTTTATCTTGACTCTGTCTTATTGATTTTATTTGGTCATCCATCTCTTCCAACATCTGCCTTGAAGCTTCAACCCTCAAGGTTGGATCTGAGAAGTTTAGGGGACTTCGGCAGTCATGACCATACATTGCTTGGAAAGGGTTCATCTGAATGCTTTGTTGGTAAGAAGCATTGTAGGCAAATTCAACCAAAGGCAAGTATTGAATCCACCTATTCGGCTCACAATAACAGTATGCCCTAAGCATATCCTCGATGATCTGATTTACTCGCTTTGTTTGGCCATCCCTTTGGGGATGGTATGCTGTGCTAAAACAAAGTTGAGTCCCAATGGCTTCAAAGATAGCTCTCCAGAAGTGTGATGTGAAGAGAGAATCACGATCACTAATGATTCTTCTGGGTAGCCCATGTATCTTGAATATCTCCTTGATAAACAATCTTGCAATGTCTGAGGCTTTATAGTTTGTCTTTACTAGAATAAGGTGTGCAACCTTAGTAAGCCTGTCAACCACAACCATGATGGAGTTGTATCCCCCCTGAATTTGGGGTAGGCCAACAACAAAATCCATATTGATGAATTCCCATTTCATTTGGGGAATGTCAAGCGGTTGCAACTTCCTCGGTATCTTGACATGTTCGGCTTTGATACGTTGACAAGACAAACACTCGGTGACATATTTGAGAACGTCACCTTTAAGCCTCTCCCAATGGTAGCTCTTCCTAATTGCATTGAGAGTCTTGGCATAGCCAGGATGACCTGAGAAAGGGGAGTCATGAGCTTCCCACAATATCTTCTTCTTAAGTGACTGGCTTGCTGATATGCATAGCCTCGTTCTATAGTAGACAAGTCCACTATTGATAGAGAATTCATGATACTTAGCCTGCAGCTTTTGATCCTGATCCTTGATAGAGATTTCCCTTAGCATCATTTGGTAGGCTGGATCATGGCATGCATCCTCTCTAGCTAACTCAAGTATTGGATTGTCTGGCATATATACTTTTGTAGCTAGGGATCTAGCTGTTGATGGATTCTGCAAGATTAGGGAATTAAGGAATGCCTTGTGACTGAGTGTATCAACAACTACATTCTCTTTCCCTGGTCGGTACTTGATTTCAAAGTCGTACTCTTCCAGCACTTCAATCCACCGATGTTGCCTCATGTTGAGCTCGTTCTAGGTAAAGATCCACTTGAGACTCTTATGATCAGTCTAGGGTAAACTTGTTACCCAACAGGTAGTGTCTCCAAAGCTTTAGACCATGGATGACAGCTAAAAATTCCAGATCATGGGTAGCATAATTTTTCTCATGACTCTTCAGTTTCCTTGAAGAGTATACTATAAGATGGCTTTCCTACATGAGCACACATCCCAAGGCAAGTGTGCTGGCATCAGTTAATACCTCCAACTCCTTATTGAGGTCTGGAAGTTTTAGGATAGGTGCTGATACCAAACTCTGCTTCAACCTATCGAAGCTAGTTTGTTCGGGAGTTGACCATGCAATGGAAGTTTGCTTCTTCATAAGTTCGTCAGAGATGCTGCAATCAAAGCATAGTTTTTTATGAAGACCCTATACCATCCTGTCAATCCAAGAAAGCTGCATATTTCTTTGACAGATGTTGGTATTGGCCATTCTAGCACATCTCTGACCTTGGCTAGGTCCACTGAGATTCCTTCCGCTGATACTATGAATCCCAGATATTCAATCTGACGTTTGAAGAATTCACACTTCTTCATCTTAGCATACAACTTATGTGACCTCATTGTCTCAAGGACAATCCAAAGTTGAGGTTCATGATCTTCTTCCAGTTTATAATAGACTAAAGTGTCATAAAAAAAGACGAGCATGAAATCATCAAGATATGGCCTAAAAATATCCTACATTAACCTGTTAAGGTGGCAGCTGCATTCGTAAGCTCAAATGACATAACTAGGAACTCAAAGTGCCCATATCTTGTATTGAAGGCTGTCTTTGGGATATCTTCTTCCTTGATCCTTATCTGATAGTAACCTAACTTGAGATCAATCTTGGAGAAGATCTTTGCACCCTGAAGATGATCAAGAAGCTCATCTATTCTAGGAATAGGGTACTTTTTCTTGACCATTGATTGATTCAATCCTTTGTAATCAATACATAGTCAAAGTGTTCCATCTTTCTTTTTCTGGAATAGTATTGGAGCTCCCCATGGTGAACTGCTAGAATGGATGTAGCCTTGTTCTAGCAGTTGCTTGAGTTGTTCCTTCAGCTCAATTGCTTCTGGTATGGACATTCTATAAGGTCTCTTTGCAATTGGCGCAGCTCCTGGTACTAGTTTAATCTCATGATCCACTTCTCTTTGAGGTGGGAGTTCTGTCAACTTTTTAGGGAATACGTCCGCGTATTCCTTTAGCCAAGAAGGTCCCTCACTAGACTCTTGCTTCTGATCTAACTTGTTGAGCTTAATCAAGTAGACAAGTAATCCTTTCCTGACTCCTTTTATGATTCGAGATGTTTTGGCCAATTGGATTTTTGGCACTCCAACCTCACCTTGAGTTGTGACCAAATCCCCTTCAGAGTTTCGAAAGGAAATTTGGCCCTTCCCACAATGAATGTGGGCGTCATTAGGCTTAAGCCAATCCATTCCGATTAGACACTCATGGATACCTAAATTCATGACTCTGAATTCGACCGAAGTCGTCTTTCCTCCCAAAAGGAATTCCACCTTAGCAGTTTTCCTGGTACAAGTAAGCTCACGACAATTTGCCAATTCCACAAGCAAGATAAGTGCTTCCACTTTGGCTATTCCTAATATTTTTGCACAAGCTGGTGAGATAAAGGAATGTGTACTGCCACAATCAATCAAGGTCTTGAAACCTTTACCTTGATAGTCCAACGGTGTCTGAATTACCAAGAACTGGCGATTCGGGCCTTTCTTGTGAAGAGCAGCATGGACTGTCGCCCTTTCAAACTTTGCTTCCATGGTCGGATCTTCTTCTTCTTCGCACATTTACCTATTGGCAACGCAGGCAGTTCTTCCTCTGCCTCGGGTAGCGGCTCCTTGACCACGGCCCGTTCCTTGGAAAGGTGCTTGGCGATGTCCTCCACCAAGTTTGGGACATTGCCTCTTGAAGTGATCGGGCTTGTTACAATGGAAACAGCGGAGATTTCGGCCATTGCTTGAGTATGAACAAAGTTGTTGATGTTATTAGTCCTTGCTTTCTTTCTTTGTCCCTGATTATGACCTTGAACTCTCTTCATTTGAGGCCTGAATGCTCCTCTGTTTAGGTCATTGTAAGACCAAGTTTTGTTGCCCCTTGGTCTAGACTGCACCTCCTGAATTATAGGCGCAGCTTGAATGAGTGCATCCTGAAGATCTGATGGACGCATAGATTCAAGATGCGTATTCACTGGTGGGTTTAAACCAGCACAAAATTTGGACACCTGCTATGTCATGCCCATCTACGGCGCATACTTTAAAAGTGAGACGATTTTAGAGTAGTATGCATCAAGAGTGAGCCCCAATTGTTTTAGCTCATAGAACTCATTTATTTTCTACGTGTGATATGTAGGCGGTAAGTATCCTCCCTGCACGGCTTTCTTCAACTTCTCCCAGGTAACGGATCCTTTCGTGATCCCTTGATCCCTGCACCATTGCTTCCACCAAAGCCTGGCTTCGCCGGTGAGCTTTAGCTTGGCCAGCATAGCCTGATTGGCGGGTGCAGTACTGATTACTTCGAAGTAATCCTCCATGGATTCAATCCAAATTCCAGCATCATCTGCTTGGATGGACCTGCCTCTCTCATCAAACTCGGGCAGCTTAATCTTCTTGAGAAGAAACTTCTTCTCCTGGATTATAGTAATACTTGATGTAGGAGGGTTGTGCCTGGATAAAGGTTTCTTAATATTATTACACGATAATTGTTATTGATTTATATTACATCTCCAATTCCGCTATCAACCAAGCAATCTAACCACTTAACTTTTTATCAATTCTCATGCACAATCAGACATTGATAAAAAGAAGTCTTATTTGTATTTGTATGGGCATAGCCCTTCCGGAATACAATATTTCTTGCGATGATAAGCCAAGTGTTACATTTAGTTTGGGGAGAATAATGTTGTATTACATTTATCTACAGGAACTGTATAATAGTATGGTTTCGGGTCATGGATCTTCAAGAATTGGTAAGTCATTGGAAGTTCAGGGTATCCTTTCCTTTAGAATCCATTCTTCTCATGGTGCCCCAACACTTTAATCCTGTCGGCGGGGATTACACAAGTCACTTCCTCATATACATATGAGTTCAGTTCAACCCTTCGACCTCGAATATGTAAAGTTGAATTTACGTGAGCTTCCACAAAAATGAATAGCTTCACGACTTTTAGGTCTTTCAACCACTTGATCCTCTTTAGGTTGGTCTGTAATATGCAAACCGGTGGGCAGCTATATAGTAGATTCCTGAGGCACCCATCCATCTACGTTCCATGTACAAAGGCGATGGATTATAGATTCGCTCTAGGATGTTCATCATCTCAACCCTTTGTTGATAATCAGGGGAATGCATCGCAATCATAAACATGACTCGGAACACTAAGAACCTGTTCCATGCTTCGTAATTCTGTAAGACAGCATTGAAGGTAAGGAAATGTTTGGACAATAACATTTGCTTTACTTTATCTTATTAAGATTTAATAAAAACAATTCCTTGTTGGTTGGCTCTGATACTAACTGTAACGTGTCCACTTGTATCTTCAAGACACGTCTTGGCAGTCCATCGGAAAGGATGTCTAGAAAGCTTCGCCCGGCACTCCCATGGAATGTTACGGGGTTTGCGATCTAGGGCTTTTCACATCTACCACGTAGCGGAAGTATTTCGGCCATTCCCACTTAGGACTAACCTGAATTAGGGTTTTACTTATTGGTCATTTCCTAACGGCAACTAGCGTCGAACCCAAGCGAACTACTTTACGTAGAAACGCCAGGTCCGAAGCGGATTCACGTTGCACTTGGTTCAAGAAGAATGGGAAACGAGAGGGATGTGAAGCTCAACCTCTCTGCCATAAGGCATAGTCCCATTCCGTTCCCCTAAAACAACGTAAATCAGGATTAATTATAACTCTAGGTCAACGCTTTTGTTGTTCGTGTTCTTTGATGATCTTCTGGCTATCCATCGTGATTTGAGAAAAGTTCCCGGCCAACCGGGACTACCCATCCGTAGGACGGACCTATGGCCACATCCACGCACTTTCCTCGGGTTGTTTTAGTTCATTTAATTACCTAACACATTTAGTTGGACATGTATCAATCAGCTCCCTTAATTAGCCCGTAGGCACTAGTTCCTTCACGTAATCATATTACTTGACATAGAAAGGCAATATCAAACAAGTTCCTTATTAACAGGTTATCATATTTATCTTTGAAATACATAAAGTCCAGCCCGTAGGCTTATCCACAATCTGCCCAAAGGCTATCCAGCAATCCACAAGGATCACTAATCCAAGTTTTCGCCTATAGACTAGTATGCGGGCCTCGAGATTCAATCCCGAGTCACGTTAGCCTCTTGTGCAGGGCTCGAAAGGCGAGGGATTTACGGCCAGAGCCCCCCCTGGCACCCAAGCATCCTCCTGCTCTAAGTAGCACTCAACGGAGAGACCTCTCACAGCGGTTCGTTCCACCTTTCCGGTGCGGTTAACAACCCCCTTGGTTAGGGTCAGGCACGCAGTCGGGGGTAACTGAACTACCTCTCCCTTCAGGCCTTCAACCTGAAGCATTAGATATCCATTTATCCTTTAATTCATTGGTCAAACAAAGCAAAACAGTGATCTTAAATCTGTAACAAGCACAAACATTTCCATTGGTCGTTTATTGTTGGCCAACTGCTAAGGAATGAATCCTTCCTTTCAAATGCATGCAGCACTCGATCCGAGATGACTTTGCGACTTGGCAAGATCCCCTATATCCTAGGTTAGGGCGTACCCTATTAATCCGACTTGGTCAAATCTTAAGTTCATAGATTATTCCAATTTATCGGCTGGTCTTTTGCTTCCAAGCAATTATCTTTACTCAAGAAAGATACTATATTAGATAATTATTCATCCTCTTGCAAGATAACTTGCGTAAGGACCTGCCAACCTCTTTGCGAGAATTGACCATTCCCTTGTAATCCAACCACAAGATCATATGACTCCACACTTGTTGCACAAGTGTCGCATCGAACTATGAGACTATTCTACTCATCAAATGGAGTCACGAAACAATCTGTTCCTGATTACATTAGGTTGACGTTGTCAGTCCTATGGTTCCAAGTTCCATCTTTTTAGCATAAGATTCTTAGGGACAACCCTAGATCACTTCTCAAGTATGTTCCGTTGTCCCTACATTCGGTGAATGTGGGCAAGTATTTAGGGTATAGGAGTTTTGGTTTTAGCAATACGTACGATTAGGTCACGTATTAAACCCTAGTGGATTCTTTGGAATTGAATTAACTCTTTCTAAAACAAGTACTCCACGGGTTTAGGTGTTTAGGTTTATGCCAATTTGTTTAATTCTCGACGATAATTATGCCATCATTTCCATAAACGCATGACTACTCGTAAATTTATTTTCAACCCTAACTTATCGATTTAAGATCAAGGATAGGTTAGGTTATAACCTAATTCCAACTAATCATCCTATAATTGTGCGAACAAGATTCACGCTAAACAAGCAACCTTTTACTAGTAGTTATGCAATTCAAAAACGATAATTGACTAAAGTTATGCAACGTAAGAATCATTTCATGCCTTGCAATTCCCTATGGGTTATTAGCACTTCCCATGATGACTTATTGCGAAGAAGATATGGCCTAATAATGTGACATGCAATTTCATACTTCCATGCCTAAACGGAGTGCACTATCTTAATTCCATTTTTGTAAATATGGACTAAAAGCATATCAATTTTCTAAAGCATTTAAGACAAAAAAATACCAAATAAAAATTAGGAAGGAAAACCTGGACTTGTGGTGAGATGTCCACGTGGATGCTAGGAGACGATCCTCCTGCGGGCTGCGCCTTGGGCTTTCGTAGGAGGCATCGCGAATGCAGCCTTTCCATTGTGGATGCAGCTTTGCGAACTCCCTTTTTGAAATACCACCGTCCTTTATGAGTCTTCTGTTCTTTCCTTCCTTAGAAGCTCTTTAAAGGGATACTTGTGGAGGAGGGAAGAAACCACGAAAAGGGTTCAAAACCGGGAACGGGGTGTTTCAAAATCCTCCGCGAATAATGCCCATTAAAGCCATGGGAAAGGCTTAGTGGCCTTTTAAAGACTCACAAGAATGGGGAATAAAAGGTGTAGAAACCCTTACGAGGGCTTTTGTATGGGGACAAAAGGTGTCACAAAAACCCTTAACACCCTCTTTTCTTTTACGTGTGGGGGAAAAAAAAACAGCATATGACAGGGCTAAAAAAGATATTTTTGCATGGGGGAAAAAAAAGGCTCTAAGAGGGCCCTTAGGGGGATTTGAGATACGGGGGAGAAAAAAATGGCTTTTTAAGGTAAAAGCTTTTGGGGGGAAAAGGGCCTAAGGGAGCCCTTAGGGAGGAGTTTTGAGGGGGTGGGAGGAAGGGTAGTCTTAAGGCCACAGGAGGGTGCCTTTAATGGCAATTCAGGAGGGGGGAAAGGGCTTTGAATAGGCCTACATGAAGGGGGTCTTATCAAGGCCTTTGGAAGCTTCCCCAAGAAGCTTCCAAATCTTCTAGGGATTATGTGAAGCCACATGGACGGCATCTCGGGATGGCTCATGGCTTCAGGCGGCGGCAATCAGCACCTCTACTCGACCTCTCCCTTTCACGGCAGCAGTAGTGCATCGACGTCTTCAATCCCTCTCTCTCACAGAGACCTCACTCTCTCCCTCACTGAAAGTCGATGGCGTCTTCTTCTCGATCTTTGGCGGCCCTTTTGGCATTTGCAACAGCGCTTCCTCCCTATTCCACTTGCATCCCCCCCCCCCCCCATTTATATAGGTGAGGGGAGGGGGATCCTCCCTCCCCTGCGTGGCAGCGGACATGGCTACTCATCTCCTGCGATTTCCACCGAGGAGATTAGTCACTCCTTCTATTACCCTCCCCCTCTAGCTTGACAGTCGGCTGGGGGGATAAGGGGAATAAATTTTTTTTGTCATTTATCCAATTCCATTATCTTTTATTGAGGCAGTTCACACGTGCCTTTGGGATGTTACAAAAGATCCCCATAATCATCACCATAAGCATATCCATCATCCATCAAATTATAGTCATCATGAATCTCATGTACATCCTCGTTATTAGCATACTAGTCATCAAAATTATTATCCAAGTCCTCATAACCATAATCATATGCATCCCACTCATCTTCTTGTTGGTGTAGTCCCTGATTGAGTGTGAGTTGAAGCATATCCTCAACTAATCTATCATAGGCATGATCAAAAACTTCAAAGTCTTTATTTTTAACATGCTCATAATCTTCCTCAAATGGTCCATATGGTGGCATCTTCATATACATTGTCTTCTACTAGAGGATTGTGGTCTGCTTCATATGGTTGATCCTCAAGATTGTCATCTTGGTCATTAGCCTCTTCATAATCGTCCTCTTTCCCATTATCAAACCTCTTGTTCACTTCAACAATAGCATTATCTTGAAGAAACAAATAATTTAGCACTACATTTGATTGATTCCCATTTATTTGATATCCAAGATCTATGGAATAATCCTTTTCATCATAGCTTTATACAAAGTACACTTGTTGTCCATGGTTTAATTCTACATATTTAGACATAAGACCATCATCAAAATGTTCCAAAGAAGTAACCATATCTAGTAGAGTAGCCTAAGTAATATCCTTGAAAAGATTGCATCGCATAGCAATCAATGCAAGTGTTTTCCTTTTCCATGCACCATGCTTCAACAAAATATTTATAGCCAACTCTACACAATTGTGAAGATCCTTATGGTAGACAAGGAGTTGGACAAGTGAAAGCATACCAACATCCAAGATTTCCCATGCTAGTTGTCCTTCTAACAAAGCCCATGATTGCCTCTCCTAACCAATAGGGGGTGTACAAACCATGATTGCCTCTCCTAACCAATGGGGGTGTACAAACCACCATAGCCCATTGATTATCATCAATCTTAGTAAAGAGAGTGAAAATAAATACCAATACATATTCTATTTGATAGTGAGATGATTGATTAAGCAATGATACCAATTGATGTTATACATCCCTACCTTGAAGAGACTATAGAAGAGTAGTATCACTGCTATAAAAATACTTCATTGATGCCCACAAATCAGCTTGAAACTCCAATTTTTCCATGGTTAGCAATCCCAAAAACATGCATTTAGCTTCAACATTATATATACATCCTTGCAAGACATTGTTATTGTAGAGATTGATAAGAGCCTACATTACTCCTTGTTGAATCAACTAAGAAGTATATGGTTGCAACTGATGGATAAGTACTTGCTCAACCAAACTCACATCTATCACTTCAAATGCCATTTGAGAGTCATCATAAGTCATGAAAGCATATGCCAAAGTACCCATGATGTCTACTAAAGGAATATCCATCCTATTAGAACCAACTTCTTTGACTAGACCCATAATACTTTGTTTCTCTGCTTGTGGAAAGTGCAGACCTGCAATACACATACTAAATTAGGCATAACTTTTGATTGAAAGCTTTGATCAACAAAAAAAATTATTCAATTGGAAGCTAACACTTCCTCTTCGAGTAGAGAACTTCACAATAAATTTATAAATCTAACTTTGACCTTGTTTAACCCTGTAGACTCATTAGAGCTAAGGGAACCCTATAGGATACCAAGTCATCAATTTACGATAATTGAAAAGTAATTAAAGTCCCAAGTTACCCATTTTAATGACTGTAATGCTGGAGTAATGTCCTATAATCACTGTATGATTTGAATCACTATGAAGATGAATCAACTAATGCCAACTTCAACATTTGCAATGCTAACATGAACATCATCTTATCACCACTACCAACAATAGCAAGACATTGTTGTAGAAATATCAGCATAAGCATTTAAGTGCCTATCAAAGATCCCATACCACCACAAACATGTCATCGACATAATCCATGAGGGTAATCTGCCATTTAAGTGGGCTTCGTGGTCTCTTTGTTTGTTGATACCTTTGTTGGACTTTGTAAGAATACTTTGGAACCATGGCATAAGAGTTCATACCATTTGATGCTATCCTTTAAAGTCTTAATGGAACCTCAAGAATGCTACTTCTCTAGTAAAAGGGTTAAGGGAGATGAGAAGGGTACAATCAAAACTTCTCAACAACATATTGAATTAGTGCATACATTGCTAAGATTTCTGAGTACTCTCTCATGTGAGAGTGTGTCAAATGCAAACACCAAGGTGTTTGTTTCTATTGTTTGGTCTACTTTAGAGTGTCTGATGGAACTTCACTCACTTGTTTTGTCTTTTTCCTTCTACTACAAGTTACCTCTTCATGGTTCATCTCCTTGAGGAAGACAAGATCAAAAAGAAATTGACAATACTTTGGGAGATCTTGTGACTCCTATTCTATTCTTGATTACAATCTAGTTTTAGTTTGGTTGTACCATACTATACTGAAGATGAAGACAAAGAATAGATTGTGGAAAGGTTGAAAATACTTGATGTGTCTTCAAGAAGATGTGCAACTATCCATAAATGTTCTACCTTTGAAAAATCACAGTTACATATTGCTATTTAAGAAAATATTTAATGAACATTTAACAAGTTATTTGGAGAATATGAATGATGTTCCAATTATTGAGGGAAGTGTTGGTGATTCAGGCTATGGAGTTGGAATTAAGAAAGCTTAAATATATTGTCCAGCTCATTCATGACAACATGATGTAATTGCGAGCAAAGAAGAGACAAATGTGTAATGTGACTAAGATCATGAATTCTAGGATGGCATGATTCATCATTATATCTATCTTTATATGCTTTGCAATTTGCAAGTCTACAATTGTGGACTTGAGGACCTTCTTCGAAAGGAAAAAAATTTGTTGTAAGCCCTGTAAACCATCAACTCAAGAGGGTACATAAGGGCAGGTATAAAATTTGAAGGTACCAATCATTTTGTATCCAATTTTTGGCATAATATAAGTCTCCTTCATCTTCTCTCTTTCTCTCTCTTCTACACTCCTTTTTCTCTCCTCTGCTCTTCTTTCACTTACTTCTTAGTTCTCTCATTGACATTATTTTAACCATGGGGGGACTATCAAAATACAATTGGTTGACTTTGCTCACTTCACATCACATTTTGAAATTTTGACGTGTAAGTGCAATGTGCTAATGAAAACCTTATTAAAAGTTTTTAAGATGAAGGAGGTTTAGCTATCCTCATGTAGAAACATCACTCAACATATTGTAAGGTTTTGTGGCCTACATTTAAAAGCACTAGAATGTTATTGAGATTGTTTGTAGGGCCTTGTAAGAATTTCACAAATCCTTATTTTTTATTTAGAAAAAGATTCAAAAAAGTATTCTTAATAAACATGTTATAGTGGTCGAGAAAACATGGACACAAGCTAGAATAGATAGATCTAACATATTAACGTACTTGGGGGGTTCATGATTTGTAAATCCTTTATATCACATGCTCTCAAGGCCTATTTAAAAATACTCGTATTTGTGAATTTACTCTAAATAAAACACATCCCTTTTCTATTCAATATGTAAATAACCACTTTATATGGTATCCTTTTGTGTGTAAAAAATATGTAAAAATGCTATATCAAAAATTCCTTCTCTTGAATCCTTGTGATACATTTACATATTTATGTGTGTCTAATTCTAGTAATCAAAAGTTATGTTGGGCTTTGCGCTATTCTAGGTACATTTGTGTTGTCAAAACACTAATTTCTACATCAAAATACCCTCTAAACAATTATATTAACTTAAATGTGTAGAAATTTTAGCATTAAAGTGCTTTTACATCCCCAATGAAGACATAGGATAACTTCCATATAGTAGCTCTATCATGGCCTAAAGAGATATCCACATTGATTGTTTGCTCACCCATTCTTGAAAGACTTATCCTCATTGAATGTGTATCAGTCAACTTCTTGAATTTGGAAAGAATTATATATTTTCTAATGTTAGATGGACTTCTTTCTCATTGATTGTGCACTATTTTCTCTCTCCTCTATAAGGCCCTACAAATGACCTTAAAAAGATCATAATGGACTCTCTTACTTTTCAAGTTTAGAAAGCCTTCAAAAAGGAGAAAGTTTGATACCTTCCTTATTGTTAAGTATGGCTAGAAGCACAAGTGTCCTTAGAACAACTAGAAAACATAGACATAGTACCAAAAGGGTTTGCATTGCTATAGTTCCAATTGAATCAAATGCTACTTTAGAAAGTTGGAAGAGAGTTGTTAGAAGAATGTCTCATACTAAATCCAAGCTAGTTGAATTGAAGAAAGTATGCCTAGATATGTGTACTCTTTTCTAGTGCAAGCTATAGAATATATCTTATGTATTTTGGATGTGAAAAAAGGTGAAAAGACAATGAACTCTAATTAAGAAATGGGTTGTTAGGAGTGAAATGTATAAAATGGTGTATTATAGGATTGCTATGTTGGAAGATAAGTACAAAGTTGATGGCTAGGTGGGTTACATTCCCAAGAGGTCCACCTTATATAACATGTAAGATACTATGTGAGTTCAAAAGAAAGGGTATTATATTTAGTAAATTTTATAGGATTATACTTCTTAAAAAAGGGGTTTTCTAAGTATAATTTGAAAGAAAAACCATAAGTTTAGTAAAGTAAAAGGGATCATTTCAAGGCCTTATAGCATATAAAGAAAAGGGTATTATTAATATCCTTTGAACTCACATTATATAGATGATTTCTTGTAGATGGACTCCAAAAGGCTACATTAAGGGTGACACGAAATCATAGGAATCTCAAACTTCATAAAAATATCATGTCATAAAGTTTGGGAGAATCCCAATATAGAATACCAACATTTGAATCCCCAATTACCCCAACTTTTAATACCAAAAATATCACTACGCCATGTAGGAAGAGGAATTAAACATTAAGGATGAACAATTGATGAAGGATAGATATGAAACCTTAGGAGCAATAGTATGCTAATAAGGATGGGGGTGATAATAGGAATTAATGGGCTACCTATTTTGAACGATTATGTAATATCCCTCCCCTGTCTGCATGGGAACCACCACCCCCCTCCCCTTACTAATAAGAATAATCGAATTTTTTTTATTACCACCTCTTGTCATTGCCGACAGGTGGTGAGGGGGAAAGAAGGGATGACATAGGGGGAAGGAAAAGGATGACAATACCATCAACACTGGCGGGAGGGGGAAAGAGCTGGAGGAATTAGAGGATGACATGTCAACAACGTGGTGGAGGGAGATGAAGTTGACGATGGGAGGAAGAAGGCAAAGATGATGCCGATGATGATGGAGGAAGAACCAATTGACATCGTCGACAAAAAGGATGACGTGGAGTGGGATTGGAAGATGCTGACGAATAGGAGGAAGACTGGGATGATGATGCCACTCCCCCCCCTTTAGGTATAATGGACAGTCCTGGGGCAGCTGGGAGGCCCAAAACTCCTGCCATCATGCACCGCCACCACCACTCCACCTCTTCCACCCCCCACCCCCCAATAATACACCCCCAACACCTATATAAACCCCCCTCCTTAAATGAATGGATATATCACCTCTTGCCCCCCTTTTTTCTATTGAGAGAGAGAGAGAGAGAGTGCCCTCTTGCTATCAGTTGAAAGAGAGAGCGATAGAGAGGGTGAGAGAGAGAGAAAGAGGTGACAATGAAGAAGAGGGAGAGACTAGGAGAGGTGAAAAGAGAGGGAGACAAAGAAGAAGAAGAATAATAATAATAATAATAATAATAATAATAAGAAAGAGGAAGTGGGAGAGAGAGGAAGAGGGGGAGAGACACCCCGGGAAGGATCCCCTTCTCTTCCCCTCCTTAGAGGGTGTCCACACATGTCCTTTCTTCTCCTGTTTTCACGAGATTATCCTTAAATCGCAAGCTCATTTCGCTCCCCAATTGGCCCTGCTAATCGAGTACAAGGCAAGGAAGCCTTGAGTGAATTGCATCTAAAAGCAAAGAAGATCGAGGATGGCACCCAAGAACAAATTGTCACATGCAGATGGCAATCCCTGAACATAGCATAAATAACATATAAGACTCCAAGGTATTGTCAACTCCTCTTTTCTGGAAAATAATAGATAAGTATTTCACCACACTAAAAGTATGATTGAGCTTGAACGCTTGATAGATCACATGGTAAGTAATCTATCCTAGAGGAAATTCAATCTTGAAACTCTAGCCCAAAGTTAACATAAACAACAATCATAAGGATTAAAAACTAAGATGTCTTGAGGTCTGTTGATAGTGACTATGTTTATCAATCCTATTCAGGGTTGGGCTAGATGCAAACAACATCAGGCCCCAAAGGCAAGGGAGGAACTCAAGGGATTAGGAAACCCTAGGATCAAGTAGAGAGTAACACTTCTAAACTTGTTGGGAAGAGGGATGGGTTATCGATTAATGTAAGTGTTTAATAGAACTTATGTCTTGTACATTGTTTGAAACCTTAACATATCCCTTACCGGAAAGAAGGGTGTGTCAAGTAAATTTTACGTAGAACTCCTCCTGATCCCAAGAGGGAGAGCAAATACGTGATGGAAAGGTTATCACAACTATTCTTGCAATGTTTGGAAAAGGATATCATTGTTTTTGTTGATTGATCATACAATGTTCTAAATTCTTTTGCATTAAACTAATTGTTGGGATGTGATTTGGATTATTATTCCAAGTGCTTCTGTTTGATGGCAAATGCATGGCGGCAGGGGTCAGTGATGACAAGTTGTTATGGGATAAATGAATGTTTTCTTGCAAGATGATATTAAGGTTGATTGCTTAAGGAAAGGATATTTTTGCACGGGTGGATCATCTCCAAGGTCATGCCACATTTCAACCCGAGAGGACATTGCTCAATTCAAGGGCCAAAGGTCAAGTGGTGAAAAGGCCAACCACGGAAGTTGTATCTCACTCCTAGGTCTCTTGGGGTCAGTGGAGCTCTAGACACCCCTTGCCAAGCCCGGAATGGAGTTGTAGACTACCGTGATCCCAACGTCTATGGCATTGAAAGATCCTATTCTAGAAAAATGATGGAAATTACGGTGCCATGCGATTTGGATCGGGTACTTTTGTTGGACAGAAGGGATACATAATTTCTCATGTATGGGTAGGAGACAAATATTAACATGAAGCTAAGTTAAGGAATTTGTTTGAGATTGTTTGTCAAAGGATTTATTGCTCTATATTCGTGTTTTTGCCGTAAATTACGTGAATGAACCCTATTCGCTAAAAAGACTTAATTAAGGAAGTTGATTTTAAATGTTGCACGTAATTGTGGTAGGACCTAATTAGAAAACTAAATATGTCAAGGGAAGCAGGTGGGCGGAAACCCCCATGGGTCTATCCTATAGTAGGGTGGTCCCAGAGAATTGGGAGGCACCTCACAAAGTTTTATTGATATTTGACCCTTAGCAAGTGTTAGGTTAAAACTCCGATTCATGCCGTTCTAGGGGACCGAAATGGGGCTATGCCCTATGGGCAGAGAGGTTGAGATGTACATCCCTCTTGTTTCCCATTCTCTTTGAACCATGTGCGGCATAGATCTACTTCGGCTTGGGTATCTTTGCATAAAGTAGGATATCCAAGACCCGATGCAAGAATGTTGTAAGGAGATCTTGACCACTAGGAACTTGGATTTCAAGTGGATCCTAGTGGGTTCAACCGTGAACATTCTGTTGTTGCGAGGTGGACTCGGGAAACCCTAGGCAAGAAACCCCATAACATTCCATGGGAGTGCCGGTGGCATCGCTTGGATTCATCTTTTGATGGACTACTAAAAACGTGCCTGGACAGCTGATAGGCTGGCACATTACAATTGGTATTAAAGCGAAACTTTGTAATGATATGGGATTGATTTATGTATGGTTCGTAGACATATATTTAACAAAATAACCTAAATGGTGTGGCTTGATTGTCAGGCACCTTCTGCACCCACAAATGCTGACATGTAAGAGAAGAAAGTCATTTTCAAGCAAATTAAGGCACCCGAGTTTGATGGTGGAGAAGAGATAAACGCCGCAGTAGAGGAAAATATATGGATTAAGTCGATGGATGATTATTTCTCTGCTTTGGGAATTGTTGTTGCCAATCAAGCAATGATAGCCAAACTTAAGTCATTTGGTCATAGCAAGCTCAAAAAAGGTGGAAGCAATGGTGCAAAGTTCAAGGTATTTCTGAAGCTGATGTCACTTGGGCTCAGCTGAAAGATGTTGTATGTAGATGATACCTTCCGCCAACCTACCAGACTTTGAGAATAAATGAATTCTTCAAGCTCAAACAGTTGGAATTAACCTTGGAAGCCTACTACTCAAAGTTTCTAACCCTACTAAAATGCGCACCACCTAAGGATATCGCGCATCAAGTATCCAAGTTTTTCCATGGCCTAAACACTCCTCTAAACCATCGTCTTGAAGCAATGCGCCCAATGGACTTGCAAGATGCATTACATCGAGCAAAGCACAATCATCCAAGAACTTAAACCGGGCAACTATAACAAAGAGGATTCCTGAGATCAAGGCAAGAGATACTACACGTGCAGTGAGATAAGGCATATACGTAGGAGATGTCCCTACTATCAATGCTTTCACTGCAATGAGCTGGGACACGTCAAAGTAGACTACCCTGACTTAAGTCCAAAAGACAATGAGCCTCCAAGAAAACAAAGCTACACAAGTGCAGTCTTAGGATATATAGAGGAATCAAATGAAGACAAAGACTTAAAACCCACTACACCTTATCAGGATGACTAGAAATCCTAGAAGTTTAATCAACATGTAACACAACTTATATTGGGAATAAATCCTACTCTTGTACCTATGGTTAACTGCAATAATATGAGTTGCACTACTTAATTCATTAAGAGTAGTGTAGTGGATGCATGGTGGGTCCTAACCTATAGGCCTTAAGCCCATTAATGCTTGTCTTCCCTAGTTTCTTTCGAGATGAGGACATCTCAAGTTCTCTAAGGAGGAAAGGATGTAATATCCCTCCCTTGCCTACATGAGAACCACCACCCCCTCCCCTTATTAATAAGAATAATTTTAAAAAAATTATTACCATCCCCCTATCACGCCAATAGGTGGCGAGGGGGAAAGAAGAGATGACGTAGGGGGAAGGAAAAGGATGACGTCGGCGTCAAAATTGGGAGGGGGAAAGAGGGGAAAATGGAGGATGACGTGTCAATGATGTGACGGAGGGAGATGAAGTCAATGATGGAGGAAGAAGGCAAAGATGATGCCGATGATGATAGAGGAAGAACCAGTTGATGACATCTACAAAGAAGATGACGTGGAATGGGAGTGGAAGATACACACACGCTCGCTCGCTCTTTCTCTCTCTCTCTTCTCAAACTTGTCACATCGTAAAGACTGCACGATGACGAAGCTTCGACTCTCCAGCCTCCACAGTCTAGACCATTCAGCCTGACGCTTTGCTCTCTTCCCCTGTGTGACTACGTTACTATGTTGTAGTGCTCAAAGGTAGGTAGGTGGCAAGCTCTTGCTAGTCAAGCCACCTGCACACTCATTTCTTGTGGCTTCACTCGATGCTCAACCCTCCAATCTCTTCCCTTGTAGCCTACATGTCCATAGATAGGTAACGTGGTAGCCGGGTGATGCCAAGCCTCAAGACCAAGTGAGCAACAGAAAAACAAGCCTCTAAAGCAGACTTTGGAGTCACCAAAACTCTCTCTCTCTCTCTCTCTCTCTCTCTCTCTCTCTCTCTCTCAGCTCTCTACAGTGGCATAGCCCGCCATCAAGCTTCAAGCACAAGCTATTTGGATTTTGGGGCCTTGGACAACTTGGCTAAGAGATTGATTTTGGTGTTGAACTTTAAATACAAAAAGGTATTACTATTGTAATATATATGTTAGAAATATGGTTACAAAAAGTTCTTCATGCTGCTTATAAGTTATCCAAAAAGAGAGGACATGACAATTAGATATCATATATTTCTAAGTGATTGACAATCAAAATGTTGATGTCTAAATACAAAAAGTTCATGCTGCTATGCTATGCACATCTCAAAAGTATGATTATAAAAAGTTGTTCATGTTGCTTGGTATTGCTATACATGTTAAAATTATGATCATAAAAGAGTTTTTATTGCTTATAAGTTGTTTGAAAATAGAGAGAAGATGCATGATGCATCTAATATCATACAATTATAAGCAATTGCCAAAAAAAAGATTGAAGTCTAAATACAAAAAATTGGTGCCACTACAATACACTTATCAAAAGTATAAATATAGAAAGTTATTTTTGCTGGTGTGCTTATGATGGCCTAAGACTTGACAGCATCTCATCTTTATATTTTTCCAAATCTCAAAAATCAAATTTTGATCTACTTCTTCTGTATTCTTTGGTATTGAAAGGGACATGAATATGAGCATATCTAAAGTGATAAGACATAAGCATGATCTCTCATCACTTTTAACCCGGTTTTGCTTAAAGACCTCTTTCACAAGCAACTCAACTTGCTGGTAGCACAACTACAATCTACCATATTTTGAATAGAGTTGAAAACATCGGCATCCACTCTAATTAAGGACAACATTGCTTCCAAGATTCAAGCAACCCCTTTGATGGATAAGACTCAAAGAGATATAAGACAAATATTTGGAATTCACCTTCATATTGTTTTAGAGTGCACCAAATGTCTCTCTCCTTTGACAAATTTGTCACAAAGCTATGTGAGAATCCATTGACCTCGGATTTGTGGATCTCTTGAATATTTTTTGGAAAAAAATAACTTTGCCACATTAAACAAATTATTATCTTGAAATATTTCATCAAAGTTAGATATTATCATCAAGAGTGATCACTTGTCCTTTGCCCACTAATGAAGTAAACTGCAAGATATGCTGATATAATACACATTCTTTATGCTTGAATGAGAATACTCCATTGTTCATTGCCTTAAAAAAGATAGTTAAGTACTTGGAACCATTTGAAAATGAGCTAGTCATATACCAATTCTTCAAGAGACTAATGAGCACATCTATTTCTCTTCCTACAATTGTTATATCATAATCATTTTCTTGAAAATTATGATCTAAAATATTAACTTTCTTGAGTACATCCAACCATGAAGTGAATAATAAACAGTAGCTAAAATTTTGTTACTTTGTTATACATTGTTGAATATTTACCCTTCCAACATTTCAACAATATAGTTAATACTTTCACCAACTTGAAACAACAAAACAACCAAGTCAAATAAAAAGCTAACAATTAAACCATCCTTAACATTATTAAGGATAAAATACAAAAAAAAATCATTTTCATGACATTTCCACGAGACAACCATCTCACTACATGAATCCTCATTATCTCATAATTCCTTGGTCAGAAGGCCAACATGAGTTTGTTTACTTCAGCTCTTCAAAGATATGAATCCCCTATCTATTCTTAAACTTTATTAGCAAAGCTATCAACATGACTAATCTTTGCAAAGCATTCACATGTGTCTTTGACTAAAAGGGCTTCCTCGTGGGCAATGCAATGCACCCAAAGCAAATGTGGTACATCCTTTGAAATCTTAGCAAACAATCTTGATCTTCTTCCAACCATAAAAAATAGCACCATCTGAGCGTGTAGCAACTAATATAGAGAGTGGAAGATCAAAATACTATAGAACTTTTTAAATACCATCATACATAGATTGAGCCTTGCCATCTTCAACCCCAATTATTTGTAGAAAGGAACTTTCACGAGAGCCTATTTCTCCATCCTTTGAGTATGTAAGATAATGAATTAGATACTTCTCAAACCTTTGATTGGAGCTTTCATCAATGAGCATAGAAAAGAAAGGGCTATATCCAATATCTTCCTTTAGTTTTGTAACGTGTCCACTTGTATTCTCAGGACACGTCTTAGTAGTCCATAGGAAAGGATATCTAGCAAGCTCCGCCCGGCACTCCCATGGAATGTTATGGGGTTTGCGATCTAGAGCTTTCCACGTCTGCCACGTAGCGGAAGTATTCCGGCCATTCCCACTTAGGATCGACCTGAATTAGGGTTTTCCTTATTGGTCATTTCCTAACAGCAACTAGCGTCGGACCCAAGCGAACTACTTTATGCAGAAACGCTAGTTCCGAAGCGGATTTACACTGCACTTGGTTCAAGGAGAATGGGAAACGAGAGGGATGCAAAGCTCAACCTCTCGGCCATAAGGCATAGTCCCATTCCATTCCCCTAAAATAGTGTAAATCGGGTTTAATCATAACTCTAGGTCAACGCTCGTGTTATTCGTGTTCTTTGACGATCTTCCAGCTGTCCATCATGATTTGAGAAAAGTTCCCGGCCAACCGGGACCACCCATCCGTAGGACGGACCAATGGCCCATCCTCCGCACTTTCCTTGGGTTGTTTTAGTTATTTAATTACCTAACACATTAGTTGGACATGTAACAACCAGCTTCTTTAATTAACCCATTAGGCACTGGTTTCTTCATGTAATCTTATCGCTTGATATAGAAAAATAATATCAGACAAGTTTCTTATTAACAGGTTATCATATTTATCTTTGAAATACAAAGAGTCCAGCCCGTAGGCTTTATCCACAATCCGCCCGAAGGTTATCCAGCAATCCACAGGGATCACTATTCCAAGTTTTCGCCCGTAGACTAGTATGCGGGCCTCGAGATCCAATCCCGAGTCACATTAGCCTCTTGTGTAGGGCCCGGAAGGCGAGGGATTTACGGCCAGAGCCCCCCTAGCACCCAAGCATCCTCCTGCTCCAAGTAGCGCTCAACGGAAAGACCTCTCGTGACGGGTTCGGTCCACTTTTCCAACACGGTCAAAAACCCCCTTGGTTAGGGTCAGGCAGGCAATCGGGGGTAACTGAAGCTGCCTCTCCCTTCAGGCCTTCAACCTGAAGTATAGATATTCATTTATCTTTTAATTCATTGATCAAACAAAGCCAAACAGTGCTCTAAAATCTGTAGCAAGCACAAACATTTCCATTGATCGTTTTTGTTGCTGGCAAACTGCTAAGGAATGAATCCTTCCTTTCGAATGCATCCAACACTCGATCCGGGATGACTTGCAACTTGGCAGGATCCCCTATATCTTGGGTTAGGGCGTACCCTATTAACCCAACTTGGTCAAACCTTAAGTTCATTGGTTACTTCAGTTTAATGGCTGGTCATTAGTTCCAATTAATCTTCCTTACTCAAGAAGGATACTAAAGTATTCATCCTCTTGCAATATAACTTGCGTAAGGATCCGCCAACCTCATTGCGAGATTTTGGCCATTCTCTTGTGATCCAATCACAAGATCATATGACTCTGCACTTGTTGTGCAAGTGTCACATCGAACTGTGAGACAATGGAGTCACGAAACAATCTGTTTCAAGTTACTAGGCTGACATCGTTAGACCTAGGGTTTCCAAGTTTCATCTTGTAAGATTCTTAGGGAAAAACCCTAGCTCACTTTCGAATTACATTTTTCACTGTCCCTACATTCAAAGAATGTGGGCAAGTATTTAAGGTATAGGCGTTTCTCAGAATTTTACTTATTCCGAATGAGTACTTCACGACTTAGGTGTTTTAGGTTTTATGCCAATTTGGTTAACTCTAGAAGATAATTTGGAGATTACTTCCACATGATTCGTTGACTATGCGTAAATTGATTTTTCAATCCTAAACTTTATCTATTTGAGGTTAGGTTAATTCCAAATAATCTTCCTACACTTTGCGAACAAAATTCATGCTAAACAAGCAACCTTTTACCTGATAATTTATGTTGTTGACAAACGATATTTTCCTAGAGTTTATGCATTGTAAGAATCATTTCATGCTTGCACTTTCCATGATGATTCATTGCAAAGAAGATATAGATTAATAGTATGAGATGCAGTTTATACTTCTAGGCTTAATCGAAGTATACTATTTCAATGGATAATAATCTAATCTTATAATTCATTTCAATGCATAAGCTATTTGCTAGAAATGCTTTTGTGCTTTCTTTATTTTGCATGTTTCATTAAAAAGTATTAACGACTAAGTTCCTTCGTCGTGAGCATCTAGGACAAAAATATATCCTATTTCTAACAATTAACCTTGCAAGATTGAATTATAACAATATCAAATAATAATTAGGAAGGAAAACCTGGGCTTGGGGTGAGATATCCACATGGATGCCCAGAAATGACCCTCGCGCGGCTACGCCTTGGACTTTCTTAGGAGGCATCGCAATTGTAGTTTTTCAGACGTGGAAGTAGCTTTACAACTCCTCCTTGGAATTCCACCGTTGCTCCCTTATACTACCTATGGAAAGTAGTTTTTGGAAGGCTCCCTTCTTAAAGTCGGGGATTCGAAAGGGTGTTTCAGAATCTTTTAGGACTAAGACCCATTGAAGCCATGGGGAAGGCTTAATGGCCTTTTAATGACTCGTTCAAATGAGGAATGAAAAGGGATGGAAAAGACACAAGGTGCGGGAGAGAACTCCAAGGGATCATAGTAACCGTAAAGATTATAAGTAAGGTCGAAGGACCCTTAGGTCAAACTTGGAGGAAAAGGGGTTTCAATACGCCACAAGGAGAGGGGCTAGGGAAGGTTTAAACACGGAGGAAAGAGGGGTGGTTCCAAAGCCAAGGGATAGGGGTTTAAGGGATTAATACGGGGGGTGTGGTTTGAGAATGCCCAAGGAAAGGGTTTAAGGGTTAATACACGAGGGGTGTGGTTCAAGGGAAAAGGGGGCTTAAGGATTTATAAAATACGGAGGGGGGGTGAGTTCCAAGGCCCAAGAGAAAGGGCTTATAGGGGTTAAAACCAGGGAGGAAAAAGGGTTTTTAAGGCCTAATGGAAATGCTTAATGGGTAAAACATGGGGGTTCTAATACCCATCAGAAAGGGGGGTTTAGACATGGGGGGGGGGGGGGGGGGGAAGGGGGGGAGGGGTGTGTGGTGAAAGGAAAGGGTTTCAAGCCCATAAGAAAGGGGCTTAAGGGGATTTTAAAACCCGGGGGCAGGGGGGTGTGGTTCCAAAAGGCATAAGAAGGGGGCCTTGGGAGATTTTGGGACACGGGGGTGAAAGGGGGCTTCTTTAGCCTTTAGAAGGTCCCTCCCAGGAAGCTTCTAGAGCTTCCCACGTGGCCAAATGGCGCCTGGCGGCGACCAGGAGAGCTGGCGCGCGGACTGACGGCCCTCATCCAAACAGAATGGTGACTAGGCAGCCCTCCCGTTAGCCCTCGTCCACAGCACTCTTGCAGGGTGGCAGCGATGTTGGCTTTACCCTTCTCTCTCTCCCTCAGCATTCAGAATGGCGGCCCTCCGTAAGTCATCTCTCCTCACGTATCTCAGCTCCTCCCATCCCTCAGCCCTGCGGGCCCCCCCCCTCAATTATATAGGGGAGGGGATAAGGTCCTCGTCACCCTTGCGTGTCTTTTGGCATGGCCATGAGACCGAGCAAGCTCCAGCAAGGAGCTTGCTGGCCTTCTATTTCCCTCTCCCCTTCCAGCACGACCGTCGCCGACGGTGAGGATAAGAGAAAAAAAAATTACCATTAATCTTAATAGGAGGTTCAGGTGTACATTTCTGTATTTGATATATTACATTCTCTCCCCCTTAGAGGAGTTGAGATGTCCTCATCTTGAAATAAACTGGGGAGATTGATGGTTGAGAGTGCCTTCATCTACCCAAGTGTCATCCTGTTCGGGATAATCCTTCCACTGGACAGAGCATTCTCTCAGGGTTCTGGATCTTAATTGTCTCTCCCTAACATCTAAGATCCTATCAGGCCTTAGTTCAAGGACTCCTTGACTAGGCATTACAACTTGTTGGTCATCAAGTACATGGTTAGGATTAGGTACATATTTCTTCAATAGGCTGATATGGAATACATTATGAACCTTTAGGTTCTCAGGGAGTTGCAGTTTATAGGCATTAGGTCCTAGGAATTTGAGGATCTTGTACGGTCCACAATACCTTGGACTTATCTTCTTGCAATCTCCTAAGGATAGGGAACTCTTTTTAGGGCGTACGCGAATGAAGACCATGTCTCCTTCTTCAAAGACTCTATCTTGACACTTCAAATCCGTGTATGCATTCTGTCTATCCTTGGCTACTTGGATGTCCTGTCTTATTGACTTTATTTGGTCATCCATCTCTTCCAACATCTGCCTTGAAGTTTCAACCCTTAAGGTTGGATTTGAGAAGTTTAGGGGACTTCGACAGTCATGACCATATAATGCTTGGAAAGGGGTCATCTGAATGCTTTGTTGGTAAGAAGCATTGTAGGCAAATTCAACCAAAGGCAAATATTGAATCCACCTCTTCGGCTCTCCACAACAGTATGCCCTAAGCATATCCTCGATGACTTGATTTACTCGCTCTGTTTGGCCATCCATTTGGGGATGGTAGGCAGTGCTAAAACACAGCTGAGTCCCAATAGCTTCAAAGATAGCTCTCCAGAAGTGTGATGTGAAAAGAGAATCACGATCACTAATGATTCTTCTGGGTAACCCATGTATCTTGAATATCTCCTTGATAAACAATCTTGCAATGTCTGAGGCTTTATAGTTTGTCTTTACTGGAATAAGGTATGCAACCTTAGTAAGCATGTCAACCATAACCATGATGGAGTTGTATCCTCCTTGGACTTGTGGTAGGCCTACAACAAAATCCATACTGATGAATTCCCATTTCATTTAGGGAATGTCAAGCGGTTGCAGTTTCCCTGGCATCATGACATGTTCGGCTTTGATACGTTGGCAAGACAAACACTCGGTGACATATTTGAGAACGTCACCTTTGAGCCTCTCCCAATGGTATCCCTTCCTAACTGCATTAAGAGTCTTGGGATAGCCAGGATGTCCTACGAAAGGGGAATCATGAGCTTCCCACAATATCTTTTGCTTAAGTAGCTGGCTTGCTGGTATACACAGCCTCATTCTGTAGTAGACAAGTCCACTATTAATAGAAAATTCCTGATACTTTGCCTGCAACTTTTTGCTCTGATCCTTGATAGAGATCTCCCTTGGCATTGTTTGGTAGGCCGGATCATGGCATGCATCCTCTCTTGCTAACTCAAGTATTGGATTGTTTGGCATAGATACTTTTGTAGCTAGAGATCTGGCTGTTGATGGATTCTACAAGATTAGGGAATTAAGGAATGCCTTACGACTAAGTGCATCGGCAACTACATTCTCTTATCCTAGCCAGTACTTGATTTCAAAGTCATATTCCTCTAACACTTCAATCCACTGACGTTGCCTCATGTTGAGCTCATTCTAGGTAAAGATCCATTTGAGACTCTTATGGTCAGCTACTAGAGTAAACTTGTTACCCAACAGGTAGTGTCTCCAAAGCTTTATAGCATGGATGCCAACTAGCAATTCCAGATCATGCGTAGCATAATTCTTTTAATGCCTCTTCAATTTCCTTGAAGAGTATGCTATTGGATGACCTTCCTGCATAAGTACACATCCCAAGGCAAGTATGCTAGTATCAGTTACTACCTCGAACTCTTTATTGAGGTCTGGAAGTTTTAGGATAGGTGCTGATACCAAACTTTGCTTCAATCTATCGAAGCTTTTTTGTTCGGGAGTTGGCCATGCAATGGCTGTTTGCTTCTTTAGTAAGTCCGTCAGAGGTGCTACAATCAAAGCACAGTTTTTTATGAAGACCCTATACCATCCTGTCAATCCAAGAAAGCTGCATATTTCTTTCACAGAGGTTGGTATTGGCTATTCTAGCACATCTCTGACCTGGGCTCGGTCCACTGAGATTCCTTTTGCTGATATTATGAATCCCAGATATTCAATTTGACGCTTGAAGAATGCAGACTTCTTCATCTTAGCATCTAGCTTATGTAACATGGCTTTGATACCAACTGTAACGTGTCCACTTGTATTCTTAGGACATGTCTTAGCAGTCCATCGAAAAGGATGTCTAGAAAGCTCCTCCCGGCACTCCCATGGAATGTTACGGGGTTTGCGATCTAGAGCTTTTCGCATCTGCCACGTAGCGGAAGTATTCCGGCCGTTCCCACTTAGGATCGACCTGAATTAGGGTTTTCCTGATTGGTCATTTCCTAACAGCAACTAGTATCGGATCCAAGCGAACTACTTTACCCAAAAACGCCAGTTCCGAAGCGGATTTACGCTGTACTTGGTTCAAGGAGAATGGGAAACGAGAGGGATGCAAAGCTCAACCTCTCTGCCACATAAGACATAGTCCCATTCTGTTTCCCTAAAACAACGTAAATCGGGTTTAATCATAACTCTAGGTCAACGCTCTTGTTGTTCGTGTTCTTTGATGATCTTCCAGCTGTCCATCACGATTTGAGAAAAGTTCCCGGCCAACTGGGACCACCCATCCGTAGGACCGACCTATGGCCCATCCTCTGCACTTTCCTCACGTTGTTTTAGTTATTTAATTACCTAACACATTAGTTGGACATGTAACAACCAGCTTCTTTAATTAACCCATTAGGCAATGGTTCCTTCACGTAATCTTATCACTTGACATAGAAAAACAACATCAGACAAGTTCCTTATTAATAGGTTATCATATTTATCTTTGAAATACAAAGAGTCCAGCCCGTAGGCTTTATCCATCTGAAGGCTATCCAACAATCCACAGGGATCACTATTCCAAGTTTCCACCCATAGACTAGTATGCGGGCCTCGAGATCCAATCCCGAGTCACGTTAGACTCTTGTGCAGGGCCCGAAAGGCGAGGGATTTACGGTCAGAGCCCCCCCTGGCACCCAAGCATCCTCCTGCTCCAAGTAGCGCTCAACAGAAAGACCTCTCTCGACGGGTTCGGTCCACATTCCTGGCACGGTCAACAACCCCCTTGGTTAGGGTTAGGTAGGCAATCGGGGGTAACTGAAGCTTCCTCTCCCTT